>NC_071531.1:96303635-97001816 GCF_026979565.1 Vidua chalybeata
GGTAATTTTTAGGGATTAATGTAACAATGGCTCTGAAGACCTTTCCTCTTTTCACTTTTACTTCTGACCTTTTCTGTCTAACATAGTGTTCTGATTAAGGTTTTGAAGTGAAATCTAAAACCAGTGAATTACTCCTTTGGAACAAGAAACCTGTTAAAATAAAGCACTGGGTATATTTATTTGTAAGCTGAAGAGAAAGACAACATCAAAAAATCCACTAAACACACAAAAACTCAGAGGCAGAAGTTTTTTAGAGGAAAAGCTATCTGAAAGGCTTTCATTTTCTTTGCTTTTGGAGTAACCACTATGGATGTGAAGATAAGAGATCATTAGACCTACATCAGTATGTGGCATAAGGACTCCTCTTCTGTAGCCCATCAAGCATGCAATAACCCAACTGAAATTCCCACAGAGGTTAAACAATAGCCTCCTGTTTGTAGCTGCCTCCGGTTCATTTAGTAGAAAATGTATAACCCAAGTTTTATCAGATTCAGCTATAAAGACGAGGTGCTCAATATTTCCTGTGCTAAGTGGAGTTCTTTGATCCATTGTCCTGCTAATTACCAACTGGGTTGACCTCTTCCTGGATTTAACTGCTCTTGTCCATTTTTTTCTGGCTCCCTGTATTTGCTTAATTAGACATAGCCATGAATGCTCCCACAGTTCAAGCCATCTTGAAGCACTTTAACTAGCCTGTGTGGATCTGGCACCTTATGAGTTAAGAGTCAGTCTTGCTCAAGGACATGATGCAAAGGCCAGGAAAGTCAAGGAGAGACTGTAAGTCAAATGCCCAGACCCTGGTATGGTAAATAAAATCCAGCATGAGTCCCTGAGTGTAGCTGGAGACAGGCCAATTTGTACAAGTAGAGAATTTGGTCCAAAAGTTTACTTTCTGATTTTAAATTCAGAGTAACATTTTTTACACAATGGACATAAGAAAGACCAAATTAGGTGTTGTGGGAACATTGTAAGTACAACTAGCTGAAGAAGACAATGTTTCACTGTCTTTAAAAATGTTCCATTTTCTTTGTGTGATTCAAGTGTGAAATGTGGTAAGGGATCTTATTTTCAGTCTTTTTATTGCTGATTTTTATTTACTTGTAGACTTGTAGACAGCTGATGTGGAAGACATGCTGAAAGGCATTGCAGTCCCAGCCCCAGGGAACATGCTTGTCAATTCCAGCATTAATTTATCTACAGTACTTTTAAAACCATAATAGGAACTCCTTTCTCCTTTAGTAATCTATTTTTGTGCTTCTCTGTACTAGCAATTAGATTTTTTCCCCCCCTTTATATCTATTTCTCCACAGCTGCAATATAGGCCCATTAGCCGTTATCTTCCCATTGGATACAGAAAATTATTTACTCTTTTTTTTTTTTTTTTTTTTTTTTGTGATATCCTGTTATATATTTGAAAATAGTTCCTATAATCTTCTCCTTCAAGACTAAAGATTCTTCTCTAAGTCATCTTTGTTTCTATCTATCCTGGCAGTGCGTAGGACAAATCTGTAGGAACTTAGTGTAGCAGACCTTGGGTAAGACCTTAATTTAAGATGAAGGCCCCATGACCTGTGGGAAGTATGCTCCTCTTCCTAAGTGTTGACTCTCTTAACAGAATGCTTGGACAGATGATTAGTTCTTAGAGGAGCCAAATGTCTTTCTTCTCACTTTCATTAAGGGCCTGGGCATCCCGAGGGGTGTAGGAATACAGAATCTCTTGTAGAAATTATATAAGTTTGCACAATCTATGACAAGATGCATTAATGGGGAAAAAACATACAGACAGTGGCCATTTTAATACTAACCCATGCTGATGGACCTGACAGAGATAGAATCAGGATCTTCCTTCCATAAGGGATGAACCCATGCAGGTCATTCCCATCAAGAAGAATTAGATGAATTGTGTCATGTTTCGAGATACATCATGAGAAATTCTTCTCAATTTACATTCTGGAAACAAAGACCTGAGATAGAACTGGTTTGGCTAAACCTAAATTTTACAGGTAGAAAGAAGGGAAACAGAAGAAAATGGAAAAGGAGGGTAGAAAAACAAGAAGGCCTCTTAGGAAGTTTTATTTACTGTGTGATTGCATGCTGGATATGTTTAAATAAGTTTGAAGATTTTTCCTTTGAGAATAAGGCACAGATTACATATCATAGAACATGTGGTCTTCCTTTCATTAAAGATTTTTTTTTTTTCATTATCAGGCTTTTGGTGCCTGCAAAATTAGGTGTGAACATTCAGTTCATCTATAGTTTTGTGTGTGAATTTATGCTATAGAAGAGCAGTTCTCAAAACTTAGGATATATCAAAGGCATTGCTTGAGATAGCCACATTGATGAAGGTTAAAAATGAAGTGTTTAGACAGCTTCAAAGTACTCCACTGGTTAATTCTGCCACAGCAATATCTCAAACAGGAAGCACAGAAAGTTAATAGTTGGTCTCAGTCAGGATTTGGGTTTTTTTCTTTGACTACAGTGCACAAATGATTTCAAAAGTGTTATTCAATTTGTTTATATTTTAGGGAATCCATGTGGTTTGTCATATCACGTGTAGCTATTTCTTTAGTAAACTGCATCTCCTTTTGTAAGCTTTCCAAAATCTGTAAAGAATTCCTGGAAAACAAAAAGCATGTGTATGATTTCTTGGTGTGACAATCAAACATCCCAAAAGTCTTGCTAATATGTGGAATGCTGAGGATGACTCACTTCTACAAGCAATTCCTACACACACATCTCTTTTCATCCCTAGATCCCAGTGCTTATAAATACAAGATATTTCTTATAGTTCTTCCTTCTAATGTTTTTCTTAATTCCCACTTCAGAAATAGAGTGTGTGTCATCATCCATGTGTTACCAAGAGAAAGTCAAATACTAGGAAAATTCCAAAGCTACACAGTGCAAATGTAGGTATGACCTCTGTGTTCTCCTGTCTCCAAAAATATTCTGGTTCTAGGGAATTTTGAATCTCAGACACTGACAATCTTCAGAAGATTTCAGAGAGTGTAGCATATTCTTATCAAACTCCTAATTAATGTATGCTATGGCTCATGGAACAGCTACAGACAGTCTCTGGGTCACAGGTACTCCATGAAAACACTGAGCTAGGTAACATTTTCCTCTGTTTCTCATGAGTTGGTAAAAGCTAGTTGCCTTTATTTACTTTTTTGGGGTTTTTTTTGTTGTTGCTTTTTGTTGTTGTTGATCTTTGTTTGTTTTGTTTTTCTTCCTAAAAAAAAGCTATTTTGCACTTTCAAAGCACAGTTCAATTGAGCATGTCATTAATGCTACAGCCAGCTTGGGGAAGAGGTGAATTTCTTATATTTTCATGGTTAAGGAAACCCATATGGAGAATTGAAAGGGATGATAACTGGATTGTTTACTGTTATTGTGCAAAATCTATACATAAAACTTGCTTCAATTAAATTCTGCTCCTCCTAGGAGCATTATGAAGCTATTAAAGCACACCAAACTCTAAAGCAACAGTTTCCAGTGAGAGAGAAAGACATTTTTTGATTGTAAAAATTATTTTGCTGGTCTTCTGTCCAGCACACTTGTTTAAATGATGCCTAAATGTTTACATGTTTACCTGCTGAGCCTTTCTTTGGCAGAGCACAATTACAGTTTGCACATTAAGTGCTCACACTCTCCGCATCAGAATGGCAGGAGGAACATGCAGCATATCCCTTCCCTTCCCTTCCCTTCCCTTCCCTTCCCTTCCCTTCCCTTCCCTTCCCTTCCCTTCCCTTCCCTTCCCTTCCCTTCCCTTCCCTTCCCTTCCCTTCCCTTCCCTTCCCTTCCCTTCCCTTCCCTTCCCTTCCCTTCCCTTCCCTTCCCTTCCCTTCCCTTCCCTTCCCTTCCCTTCCCTTCCCTTCCCTTCCCTTCCCTTCCCTTCCCTTCCCTTCCCTTCCCTTCCCTTCCCTTCCCTTCCCTTCCCTTCCCTTCCCTTCCCTTCCCTTCCCTTCCCCTGTGTGTTTTGCAGACAGCCATATGGTTCCTAATCAGGGAAAACCAAAAATTGCAACTGACCATTCTTGAAGTGTTCATCCTCACAGATTAAGCTTTTCGTAAGTTTGGCTAAAGGATCTTAACATCTCTATCACTAAAACAAAAATAACGTTAGCAACTGGCATACATCTGAGTGGGTTTTTTGCCAGTTGATAGAAATTTCTTTTGAAAATGATAAATTGCAGTTTTACTGCTCCTGATCTTCACGGAGATTGATAACAATACTGACAGACCTTAGGGACACATCTCGTCAGGACTGGCATTCCTGGCAGCACTGTCACGCTCCTTGTATTTATCTTTTCTTTTACTCTAAATCGTAAATCTCAAAATAGCATATGACAAAAAACACTCATCAACTTCTCTATTTAGCTGAAACCATTTGGGCAGCTGGCTCACTATTCCTTTCCCAGACAGCATCTTCACTCTTCTGCAGAGTTCAATGGGGGTGTAACATGAAAACATATCCATGGTAAGAGTTGGCATTCAGAGAGAGAATTTAAATTTAGACCTAGCTATTTTTGCCCCAGGCAAGCAAATGCCTAGAAACTAGCAACTATAGCAACTATATTCAGATGCTACAAAGTGCTGTACTTACACAGAGAATCCCATTGGTTCACTAAAGGTATACAAGCAAAAAGGTGCTTAAGTGTGCTGACAGGTCTCACTAGGGAAGGGATGACACAGGCAGATGTCAGCGTGCTGTTGTGACAGCAGAGACCACAGAACCTTGCCAAGATTCAGAAGGCAACCATATTTTTTTTTCTGAGAAGATATAATGATAGTTTCTAATACCGGTGGAATTATTAAGATAAAACAAAAATAAAAATAGTCATAATTAAAAAAATAAACGAGATTCCTTTTTCCTGCTTGCTGGGAAATACTGATAATGAAAAAGAAGGGCTGAAGCAGGGAAGTTTTGAAAAAAAATAATCTTATCAGCAACACTAGAACATGTTGAGGTTTTCTGTTTAATAGAAGCTGACATTCAGTATCTAAATCTGTTTAGGAAAAGATCCAGTGATTAAAATATGGGAACAGAGGTAGCACATAGTGAAAAAAGTAGAATTACCTTTCCTGAGGCAAAGATAATGGAGAGCAAAGATAGACCACAACTTTAGAGAGCATAGTTCTAACAAATGCGCAAATGCGTAGTCCCATCACATCCATGCAAGTCAGACACATCAATCCAACAAATTTGTCTTTGGGTTTTCTTCTTGTGTGTTGGGGTTTTTTGTTTGCTTATTTTGTTGGGCGTTTTTAGCATCTATCTATCATGGCATTGTGAGGGACTTCAAACTGAAAGGAAATGTTTGAAGGTCCTTATGCTGTTAATATTAAATCAGCCTTAGAATTTTCTAACTGTAGAGACTACAGTCTCCTAATTCCAAAGTCCTATACCTGAGAAGGGCAAACATTGAATGAAAGCTCTTCACAGATGATAAGAAGTCACTGAGTTAACAGTCAGACAGTGAGAGTGAGCATTGCTGGGTTATTTTCAGCTCTGAAAACAAGAAAGTCACAAGGATTAATACTACTCACAAAGCTAAGAATGACTGTGACATGAATGAAAGAGGGGTGCAGGCATAGGGAAAAATACTACTTGGAAAAAAAGGCTTACTTTTTACTATTTATTTGATATTCTTAAGATAAGATCTGGTAAAATGAGAAGAAACAGACTCCTAGTCTTAAAAATTAAATTTAAAAGCCCTCACACAACAAAACTGCCATCCTAAGGGAGAAAATGAAACACAGTTAAGAAAACAAAATGTAAATATAAAATGAGGCATGAACAGGTATGAACATAAATTAGAATTTAGTCATTGTGGGACTGTACCAATAGAAGCATAAACAGGTGAGAATAGAGAGCTTGTCAGTGTACTTATGAACAACAAGAAGGCTTTGAATGATTCCTAATTTTTTTCTCAAATAAAAGGAACCCTGTAGGGAGGGGAGGTTTCTGCCTTGAAAAGGGTGAATTTATCAGTAAGAGGGAAACAGCAGTTGTGCTCGGGATGAATATGTTTATGTCATCTAAATAGATGCATTCCTGGACCAGATTTCTTAGAGCTTTCCTTGGCCCGGAGAAGAAAGAGTATTAACACTGATAGACTCTAGTTCACCTAGCTAGTATGAATTGCATTATTGTACGAATTTTTAAATCTGAAAAGTGGTGTTTCAAACAGATAAACTATTCTACAAGATAAACCAGATTATCTAGATTTTCACTGTCAAACTATTTAAGGACATCAACATTATTCCCAAATAAACTAGAGGTCTACACTTAACACAAAAATAATTTAAACAAAACAAAGGTTGTAAATGAGCTAATGTTTCTTTTATTTATTTACCAAAATTATAATTTTCCATTTCATTCTAAGACTTGCATAAAGCAGTGTAATTTCTCTTGATATGTACAGTCAATTGAAAAGATTTTTCTAGCTTTGAAGACTAATAACTGAGCATTTAAGAGGAAATAAAAGCAGTAATGTAATGCTACAAGTCCACATCAAAAAAATGGAGAAAAAATTTTTGTTCTTCACATTCTCTCTGCAGGATTGCAGGACTACTTTTTTAATTCTATTATGCAAATAAGAAGAAAAAGCCCTGGAATCCCACTGCTTTTGCAGGGGAAGGGTTTAAAGGCAGCATGAATGGACTCATTTAACTGATTACTGGTATCTGTATCTGATACATTTAAGTTGCTAACACAATCAGTGAAGGTCTAACCATTGAAATGAGGTTCATTTCACCAAATGCAGGCTTCTGCTTTAACATGAGATGAATCTCATGCTCAGCTTCACAAACTGGCTTAATGTCTGGCCATCGAGGGAACTTGCATAACTGGTTTGGATGTGGCTCTTTGAGCTGCAGAAATCCACACTTGAACAGGACAAATCAAACCCTTCATGTGTTAATGCAGACTCTTTTGCTACTCTTAAGAATGTCCACAACTGAGAACAGCATTTGCTATGTCATAAAAACACTTCATTCCTAAGTACTGATTATCTTTTTTCAGATTTCCAGGTGATTTAATAATTTGTTGATGAGAATAGGGAAAAAATGTCTGACAGCAGATGGTTTCATTGTGTGATTAAACTAAGGAAATCCTCAAAAGTAGTCAGTAAAAATATTTTACAGCTTTAATGAGTAACAAAGATACAATCCCTCAAAGTGTACATTCCCACTTCTGAGGGGCTCATCACTTCCCAGTCTCTTCAGTGAGGATTGCATGTGCTGAATCTTTCTCAGAAGATATTTAACTTAAATGCTTGTAGTCTAGATTAAAAGCATCAAGCTGCCCACAGAACCGTTATACCAACCTGCTAAAACAAATTTGGTTCAATGATTTGGAAACTTTAGATAGGAGCAATGTCCTTCTGCCCAGGAAATATGGCCCCACAAATTATGCATTGTTAAATATTTAGTCATGAATTAACAACATGTAGTACCACACTAAAACATTCCATTTGAGATCAGAGACTAGAAAGTTTATTTGAGCCTGCAGTCCTGCTTGACAAGATTTGTAGCATACACTTATCAAGCTGGTTGGTATATTCACAAAGGTACAAAAGGGTTCCCCCTCACACACACATAGCTATGGATGCCATCCATCTTATGATGCATTTTAATCCTGCTCTTTTTAGAAATACATAAACTGATGCCAAAACACGCTTAACATAATCTATTAGAAATCAGACATGAAGAAATTAAAAGAGAAGGGGTTTTGTTTGCCATCACTTTCAGAAAGTGACTTGAGAGAGTTTGACCAGTATATTTTAAGTATTGAAACACAGCTATCAAGGAGCATAGCAGTAGCCTTTGGAGTTACTGGATTAATTCAAGGATAATTCTGAGGTAAATGGAAGGAAAGAAGAAAAAGAGCTGAAGCTGAGAGATCACTTGAGCTGTAAATATTTTATTTATTTGCCTTTGTTTTCTTGAATGAATTCATGATTGACCTGTACACAAAGATGTTCTCTGAGAGTAAGGGCAGCTATTCCATAAGCATCACACAGGGCTGGCCACAACTCTTTTGCAATGATTAGGGGGAAAAATAAGCTGTTTGCCTTTGAGTACATGGGCAGGTGGCAACACCAGCAGAGGTTTCTTCTCCTGCAAAAGTAACATTCATCTTAGCATTTACATATTTGTGAATGTTTGACTTTGCAGATTTATTCATCTATTAATCTAGCAGGAGGAGTAAAGGGAGGAGAGAGAGAATGTTAATGGAAAATCCTATTTCTTTTAAAGAAAAAGATACTGACCGCCTCAGAAAATCCATTATGCAGCATTACAGTTACCCACAAAGTTCATCATCAGAATGTTGCTCTTTGGATCCTTTTTAATTAATAGTGGCACATTTGTCAACTTCTGCATAAATCAAGGAGAAGAGACACATTTTTGCCAGCAGTGTTTAAAGCTGACAATAGAGGAGGCTCAGGAATCCTGAATCACTTCCAGGCTCCATTTGCTACAGACCCTTCTGATCACATCCAAATTTTGCTCCATTTCCTCTCTTGTTCAAACAGGAGGAAATCTCTGCTCTTCCCACATTGCCATTTTATTTTATCACCTTCAGGCAATACTCATTCACCTCTCAGTCCCTGCTACTTTCTGCTTTAATCACTTTAATGCTTCTTTTTTAGCTGAGAACAAAACAGAAAAGATTTCTTCATGTGTCTGGTGCCACAGGGGCCATTAGAGGCCAGAGGATGATTTTCAGAGCAAGCCTGGCTCCGCTGATGGCCTTCCAGACAAATCCCTCCACCTCTTACCATCATGACTCATACTGGACAGTGCAAGTTCAATGTTTCTTCAAGCAAACTTCAGAAAAGTTCTCTCTCAGCTTCCCTCAGGGCCTTGAGGGCACCACAAGATCTGACTCGCTCTGTCCAGCCCCACATGGGACCTGCAATCCCTGAGCCTGCTGCTGCAGGAGCTCCACAACAGCATTGTTGGTGTGTCTGTCCCATGCCTTCTCTCATGGGTGTATCTTGTGCCTGTCTGCTGAATGGACCCATCATAAGGATGTCTCATGTTAATGAAATGCGTGTCAATCGCATTGCTCCAGGGTTAATACTTCTGAGTCTTATAATTTAACTAAAATGCAAAGAAGTAACAAATACATTATCAACATCAAAATACATGGAAGCTACAAGAGATTAATATATTCATCTAAAATAACAAGCTTCTCAAGCACTGAAGCTATATTTCCTGAGATTACTAACTGAAGTATTTTAGAGTTTATAAAAAGGCTTGTAATGCCTACCAGGATCACGATTAGATGGCTTTCTGAAGGTCATCCCCTCTCCAAATGGAAAAACTCTGAAAGTCTATCTTGGTTCACTGCTGTTACTGTCACTGGATACTTATGTACATGCACATGAAAACATCAATATATTTAGGGCTGGCTGCTGGGCGTGTGCATATGAGAAAGACCAGAGCTCCACTCCACTGTAAAGGCACTGCTAAGGTTATCAGGCCTTCCACTTGTTCTTGTACCTATAAATAGACCATAAATTTTAGTTACTGTACATTCCTTACAATTTAAGAATTTCTGAGAAGAAAAGGCAGGAATAGCTGTGGGCAGTAACAGCCAAACCCTTTTGCTGAGTTGGTACAAAGCACTAAACCATGCTACTAATGGTCACTCTGTCAAATTACCTGTCAGAGTTAAGCTCTGTTATCTTTGCTTGGCCTGCACATAATAAAAGCAAGCACAAGCTTCCAGCTTTAATGACAAACTATAATAGCTGTAGTCATCCTTGCATTTAAAAACACAGACAAAAAATCCCACACAAAACAGGCAAAATGTAATTTTTCATTGCAACTGTTACTTTTGATACCTCTGCTAGCAAAATAGACATTTTTAACTTAACACAAGAAAGCGTGGCAGAAACAACAAGAGTATGCAAACAGTCACTAATGATTCAAATTGTTATCTCATACTGCTTTATCTTCCCCAAATTTCCTTGTCCATTCTTAGCCACCTCTGGGTTTTTTGCCCCACCTCTCTCTCCTTTCCCACCCAATTTAGAGAGCTTTCAATACTGCACAAACAAGAATAAGAGTACTATGAGATGTTAACATCTGTGGTGTCCAACCCTGACTTTCCTTCATCCACCTGTCCTCTTGTTTATTCCTCCCCTCCCTCCCATCATATCTGCCCATGCAGACCTGAGGCTCTTGTTCCTTGAGAGCAGCAGCAAGAGGAAGGACATGCTCATCTCTACTGTGTGGCCTCTTCTCACTTCACACTCGTTGAAGCTCTGAAGAGATTGCTTTGTTCAGGCAATGCTCAGATCTGTTTTACAGTCCTTGCTTGGCAGCCTACATAAGCCCCATACACCCCTATGGATCATGAAACTGTGTGATTTATCAAGAGATCATGATCCAGTCAAATCTGAATGATTTCAACACTCTCCAGCTATTTCTAATAAAGTTTCAGGCATATTTAGTAATTCCTGGCATTACCAAATCATGGATTCTACTGAAATTACTTACAGTAGTTCTCTACTATTTCTCTGATTTTCATCAGGCCCAAGCAGTCATGTCCTGAAAATGCAGAATGAACCCCATGTGCTATCATTAGAGCTGCTTTCCATGTGAGAAGGTCTCCTTTGTGTCCTGGCATGAGCTCTGGTGTCTGATCTCAAGGAACATGCTTGAGCTGGACAAGGGTGGGAATGCTTGCGCTGCACCCTTCTCTGCTTCTCTCAGTTGGGAAGGTCCACAGCTTTTATTTTGCTGTGCTAGAGGCACAGCAGAGTAGCTGCAGCCCTTTATGGTGTTAGAGTGAAGGACAGACACCAGGTTAAGACTGTGAGAGCAGCAAGTACTTGATGTGAGTCAGACACCAGGGAAAAGAAAAGGAGCTGCATTGGGTGAGGTGGAAACTGAGCTGCATTTTTGCTTTAACAGCGAAGAGGGGAGTGTTTCTTAAGAGGCTGAGGCAGGAGGGATCAGGTCAGCAGGTGATGGCATTGGTTCCTGAATCTGACAGTAGTGAAGAAGTGGAGTTGAGCTTTGCTAATGACTGTTCTCCACCTGAGAACTACGACCTGTGTGTGTTTAGGAGGGAGCTGCTAATAAATAATTTATACTGGGCACAGAAAATCAGGATCTGAGACATATGAAGGGTGCTATCAAGCACGCCCAATAGCATTTTTTAGATGCTTTTGTGGTCTTTTTCTTGCCTCTGTGCTTCATAAGACTGTAGCTGCTCTTCCATAGGTCCTGTAACATATTTACTAGCCCAGTTTGATGTCTCAGGTTCTGTGTGGCACCTGAGAGCACTGGACACCTATGCTTAGGCATTTGAATACATCTCAAGTATCTAAC
Organism: Vidua chalybeata; assembly: GCF_026979565.1. Classification (NCBI taxonomy): domain Eukaryota; kingdom Metazoa; phylum Chordata; class Aves; order Passeriformes; family Viduidae; genus Vidua; species Vidua chalybeata. Next base: position 96,314,985 of record NC_071531.1, read on the forward strand.
AAAAAAAATTCTGGGGGAGAAAGGACATAGAGTGAAGACATGAACACCTAAGTAGCTGGATTTCCCAGCTTTATTACTTTATTATTACTTTAATTTTTTAAAGCAAACTAGATTTTATATCAACATACACTGAGAGTTCATATACTACCAGCATGACTTGCTACACAAGTGCTATAAATATCTAACAGATGGATCACTCCCTGAGAGATTTCCGAGGGTGGTCTGATCACCCCTGGGTATCACCAATTCTCTCTGTCTGACTGCTTGTTAGGGCAGAACTAATTTCCTTAAATAAAAATAGATCAAATTGGGGGATGTTTCTATGTGTGTGCTTTTGGGTGGAAGGGAGTTTAATCAGTTCCCTCCTGAGCCCTGGAGTCTACTGGTCATACTGGCTGTGACTTACGAGGATCTTCTAGGAATATCTATGGCCTTTTGGACACATACTGGGCACATTTCAGATGCTTTAAAGGAAATTCTGGCAGTACTGCCCTGGAAGGACTACAGGACAAGCCTATGAGCCCTCCAGCCAGAAAAAAGGATGTCACTGTTTAGGTGGCCTGTAATGCAAGAGTTTAGCACGAGTGCTAAGATATGCATCTAAGAGTCTTAGACAGCACTTCTGGAATACAGCTTGAACCACATATTTGCACTGAATCTTAGCAAGATTAGGAAATCTTTGTTTACTCTTCTGTCTTTAGGATTGCGTTTTCAGATAAATGTATTTAGAATTTGAAGGAAAAAATAAGAAAACTCTGCTTGCCAGTAATATAACTCCATGTGTGTAGTGAGTCCTGTACCTCTACTGTTCATAAAAGTTATGTTTCATATAAAACAGGCTTCATTTCTTGTACGTTCTATTACATTTTCATTTTAGATCCTGTATTTTACCACTTGTTTGGATTTTTTTTCTGTGCAAAAGCCCTTTTTTAATACAAGAGGCCTGCCTAGAACCACCCAAGGAGTACACTTCTGAACAGAAACACAGATTCCTGTTAGTCCTGTCTGGAAAACCATGGAAGTAGGTACGAAATGTAGGAACTAGGAAAATGTACCAATAACTAGAAACAGCAATTAAATAAAGACAGAAAAAGTTCAGTTAGTGGTAAAACAGAGGTATTCTCCTTATTTCAATCAGACCTCCTTGAGCACCGATGCCAAAACATTTAAAACAGCAGCCTTCAAGCACAGTGTTGTCATTTCTGCAAAACACAGTAATAAATTTGCATTATCTTTAAACAAATTTTAACAGAGCTACTAACACAAAGTGTTAGAGAGCAACATTGATCCTTCATGGACACATACAAAGCCAGATTATTACAGAAGAAGCCACTCCCAAAGCAGCACATGTTCCATTAACACCCTTATTTTCAGATGTATTGACTATTTTAAAAGGGAGTGATGGAAAAGAACATTATTTTTGTCTTGGTTTTGTTTCTTTTATGTAAATAAATGTTCTTTAAGACTGTATGGTAGAAATACATGTTTTGGCACAGGAACATTCTGAATTGCTGCAGTCTCTCCTATGCCATGTCAGGTGGATCTCTTCCCATCAGAGAGTTTAACTGATATCTCAGCCTTTAGACTGTATCATTAAAGATCTCCTGGGATTTAGCTTGTCCTTCCTTGAGTGCACCACGTGTGCATGCTTGCTCCAAGGCAGAGTGAGAGGTTTTGATCTGCATTGTCTCTATTTATGATTGACTAGCAGGGATTGCATGGCCTCCCCAGGCAATCTGCTTTGTTGGATTAGACAAATAGCTATTTGGTCTAGGTTGAGTTAATCCCACCCTAAGGCAGGAAGGTGGACTACTTGACCACCTGACATCCTTTTTAGTCCTATTTTTTCCTACAGTTTACTGATTATTTCTTGATAAGTAGGCCGATGGGCTCTTCACAAGGTTAGGCACTGGAAAAATATGAGGATGAAAGGCTGAATCCATGAATGTATATACAAGCTTAAACTTCATTTATTTCTGTGGAAACTGAGATCCTAAAGACTGCCCTAGATCAGAGACCAAGCCCAAAATTAACACTGCATCCTGAATAAAAATAATAATAATAATAATAATAATAATAATAATAATAATAATAATATTAAAAAAAGAGATGTCATAACTTGCAAATGGATGAAGAAAACTGAATTAACTTAGATAAGGCTGGACCACAATCTTTCCTGAACAGCACTTGCAGGCTTTGACCACTGAATATTACAGCTTCATTTTCAGGTGTACATGATAATCTATCTACTCAGCAGAGTTATGTCTGGCAGCAAGCTACCCATATGATGATATTTCTACAGAATATATCAAAGGAATGACAACACACTGGCTTTCCTTAGCTGTTGTTTCAGAAATAGGGAAAGTTTCCTGATGGACCAATGTCAGATTGAACACCATTTTAACACTGAATTTAACCATACTTTGGACTGCTGCCAGACCTTGAACCAGGTGCTCCCAAGGTCAGCTCACACCCAGTCTCCTGGCATCAGAAGAGACCTATAACATAGGTTCTAAGCTTCAATGCTTTGTAAATAAGATCCTTACCAAAGAAGCTATAACATTTAAAAAAAAAAAAAAAAAGGATTTTTTTTACTACAAAGATCTAATCCTTTAGAGAGATTCATGTAAAAGTTCTATGTAATATTTAAACTGTTGAAGCTCTCTAAGTCAGAAACTGTATTTCAAGTGTTCAGAAAAGAGACAGTGCAATTTTACTTCATATTTACAAAAAAAAAAAAACCAAAAAAAACCCAAAATAAACAATTTAAGTGCCCATGGCTGTCTACCTTTGAACATTTTATCCTATGAAATATTCGTGAAAAATATAACAAGTTATAAAATACAACTTAATTCAAAGTATGTATACACATAATATTCATATGTATATATGTCTTGGAAAAGTATTTATTATAAGATCTGTGTTGGTGCAGTAGATTATCCCATTCAATATCAAATATAGTTTATAGGAGATTGAGCTATTGTGCTCTCTCTATTGTGCGGAATAATGGGCAAAAATACAGATATGGTGTAACTCAGGTGCTAACCTGAGTGCTGCAAAACCCACAAAATTAGGAAAAATAACATGAAATGCACTGTCTTTCAATGTCTTTCATCAGTTACTGTCAAAAAAAAAGTTTTGCTTCTCTTTAGAAATATGTACTTTGACTACTGTAATTTCAGGGCATTTCAGAATTTCTAACATATTGTCCCCTTCAAAGATTAAGTGCTATTATTGCTACTTTGTAGCATATAGGAGAAAATACTGAAAACCACAGATATGTAAACATTAGGCCTCTGATACAAGCAACGATTTCAGGTTCCCTGTTGTATATTGCTCAGCACTGATAAAGGGCAATTCAGTCTCATGTCTCCAATGATCCCATTTTCAGGATAGAAAGGATGCTCTTTTAGAAGTGTCTGTCTATTTTCATCCCTGTACCGCACCTGACCTACTCACCCAGGCTTTTCTTGTAGTAAATGGAGACAGAGATGCTTTCAGAGTATTATTCATCTTATTCTAAAGTAGATACCCAAGGTAGGTCAGATGAATTGCAAATTAAAGCAGCTTTTCTTTCTACTGATAACAAAAGGAGCCTGGAGTGATGAGCACAGAAGAACCTTCACTGGAGGCATCTGCAGTCAGGTATAATGAGACATTTCCATTCATCTGAATTCCCAGGTATCCTGGGGGAGTGCACTCACTTGAAGGGGGTTGATGGTTTTTGTGAAGTACACAGCAAGAAAAGCTCCAAAGAATATTTCTTCTTTCTTTCCTGTGTCTTGTCTAATTTTCAGGGCTGAGGTAAGGGAGTGGAGTCATTAGATGGGAAAGTAACCAGCCCTTCCTTTCTTTTCCCTGCTAGTCTAGCTTCACTGGGAAGGACAGATCTCAAAACTGTTCTGTAGCTGGAAGTTCAAGTAATTGAGAGGAACATTTTAAGTCCTCTTTGATAGTCAAAAAGTCTAAGATCAACCTCCAGTATTTCTGGAGAAAGTGCTCTAATAACCAGTTTATTTGTACTTACCAGCTGATTTACCTCTTACTTAAAACAGACCATAAAGACTCAAAATCATAATGGCAAACAACTCAAAGTCTTATTCAAACGTTTTATATAAATCCAGTAACAACAATGAAATCACAGTGGATGGTCTATGATCACTGACACTTTATTTTGGAGAGAGATCTTCAGGGACTCAGTTGTTTGTGTACATATTTTGGGATTTTTTTCAGCAGATATCATACTCATATCCTTTTCTTTATTTTCTTTCAGACCATTTGTTTTAGTTATTGCTTCTGTTGCTTTACAATATTCTGGAATGCCTGGTTTAAGATCTGAGAAAGAAACATTTGCTTCTCAGCTGAAAATTTAATCACTGAGAAGTCCTGGTGTAGTTATGGAAAAACAGATATATAAAAAAATTCTCAGTTACAGACTTGAGAAACTTAAGTGATAGTGACGGAAGAAATTTAACTTCCACAAGTCCAAAATATTTTATTAGACAAAACAATGTAAACCTTCTGGGGCATTTAAATGGGTTCTGAACAAGGAATGACTGCTCAAGGCAACATTGTGCTGTATTTACTACTGACCTCTTACTAGTCTACAGTAAGGTGTAGAAAAGCAAACCTAAACCTAGATATATTATGAAAGGTATAACATTACAGTGAGTAAGTTTTTTACATAAATGAATGGCCTGGAATACAGCACAGAGAAATGGCAACTTGCTTTATGAGAATTTTGGTTAATTCAAATGCTTTCATAGATGAGAAACCCTGGGGAGGGAGAATTCTCCCATGGATATATTTTATGTGTTTAGTGCTGACTTGGACCTTGAAGGTGGGATTTAATCCACAATGGGCACAGAACAGATGAAAAAAAAAAAAAAAAAAAAAAAAAAAAAAAAAAAAAAAAAGTAGTTTCTTAAAAGGCTTAAAAAGTAATGGGGAAAACTGCCATGTCTGGTAATGGTGCAAAGATACAAAGGTGCCTGTTTGGGTGCAGGGCAATCACAAGGCTGTAGGTCAAGCACACATCTCCCATAAAGTCCCAGCACTGTTTATAGAGATACAGTGAGCATAAAAGGCCTGATGGTGGTGCAGTTCAAAAATATTCTGAGGACAGTGGATCTAACATGTGCACCAACCACATACACCTCACCTTCCAGCTGAGAGTTTTTCAAATAAAGCTGCCAATTTTACTTCCCTAAATATGCTTGGAAATAGCCTAAACACTGCAAATACTAAGGTTATCTGACTGCAAATACTTATTTAGCTATCTAAGGCAATTGGCAGTGCTGTTGCATGGCCCCTGCTGCAGTTCTTGGTTTACCTGCTTAGCTGCAGGTTTACATGTTGCAGCAAAAGTAAAGTTTATGGTGGGTCAGATACTGGTGGCCTCTGACCTTCATTATTGGTAAGTGTATGTTTGCTAATTGGCCTTTTTTTTGAAAGAAAATAAGTTTTATAGCTAACTGCTTTTAAAACTGGCAAAGGTAGCTATTGAGTATTCAGTCATTGGGCATGTCCGGTAACTCTTACTGCAAAATTCTACTTGCTCTCTCTATTTTGTGCCGTTTGGCTAAATACGTTCCCATTGGACTTGTCAGAGATTAAACTTGATAAACCTGGTTTATAACCAAAGTTGTGTTATACAGAGACATCAGAATGGTGGGCAATGTTCTGAAACTGACAGTTAGCTATTTTTGCTTTCTTGTAAACAAACCAGTAAGAAATCTCAAAGGTCACAGCACCTTTGAACACAGTAAAACACCTGGGCTCTGGATTCCATTCCATATCACAGCATTAAAAAGAGCTGCATCAGAAGTTAGCTTGAGGATACTTCAGATTTGGCTCCTCCAGGGATATGAGTACAGATGAAGTGGCAGAACTTCTGAAAGTGTATCCAAAAATATTTTTTTAAATAATTTAAAAATAGGAGTCCTGGAGGCAACAGGCTTAGGGCTTCTGAATCTCTCGTAATGTGGAGTGGCCTTTTTCACATTTAATTTTGAAAATTTAGGATCTAAGCACCTAGTGTAAGCCAGGAACATAAACTTTCCATAGAAGGTATGGAAAGACATAAGCACTTTTTAAGCACATTTCACAGGATGAGATACCTCTAACCCCCACCTCACTTCACTTATTATAGGAGGAGTGGTATCTGACAGCTGTCAAAATGTCTCAATTTCTAATATAAAGGCAGCAATAAGTGATTCCTAAATCTCTTCCTATCACGGGGTTGATAGACCCTGATTCAACATACTATCAATAGAGGAAGTGAGGTGCAAGGTCTAAGTCAGACATCCAAAATGGCCAGAATGCAGTCTTTCTATGTTCAAAGGGGTGAGGAATGACACATCTCATATACGCTTATTCAATGTGCATTTGCAAGACTGTCTCCTTTATCAAAATGCTATAAACTCATTTAACTACAAAATTTCAGTTTAAAAAGGGGTATGTACCAAAGGATTGTTCAGCTTAGGCAGCCATATTCTGCCTCTCACAACCAGCACATACATAATTGAGATGGGAAATCTGAAACTGCTGTGCCCAAGTTTTTAGGTTAGGATTCTGGTTAAGGGCAGCCAGTTGCATGCTCCCAACTCTGTGCTGAGCACTTCCTCTGAGAGACCTGAACCTCAGTGGTGCTGCAAATATCCCTCTCCAAACACAAATCCCAGCTGTTCTTTGGCTTCCAGTTAATGTCTATGTTGCTTGAAGTTAGGCACTAAGTACTTATCCACGCCTTCAAAAATATTCCCTCTAAAATGCAATGTAACCTGCAATTGGGATTCTTAGTGGCTAACCAATATTTCTTCTGTGATGAACAGCTGCAATCCTAGCAAGAAAAAATCAGTTTAATCTACTGGTTCAATAGGTTTTGCTCCAGAATAGCTATTTCATAGTAAATGCTGACACAAATTGACGGTTCTTTTTAAAGTCCTGGAGAACCGGTTTGAGACAATTTTACAGAAAAGTCTGGAAATCAACTTGCAACATTACAAAAATGCTAACTTTTAATAAGTATCCAGATGAACAGACACCTACATCCATATGACTTGTATATTAATAAAATCCTCATCTATCATATTTTAAACGGACTGTGATTTTTGTCTTGGCAAAACTCACTGAAGACAGTATGAGGCTTATTTAAATGGAAGTCACAGTATCAGATCCAAAAGTTTAAGATGTATTTATTGCAGTTGTATGTAAAATGGGAGTAAAGTTAACATTGGCTAACTCAGGGAAATCTCTATGGAGGAAGGAAACATAGTAAGTGGTTGATATCACTACCTGGATATGAAGAGGGAGGGAGGATGCTGGTTCTTGTCCTCATCACAATCTTAAGGCTTAGTTCTCATTTACTTTCCAACCTTTGGCTGTCTAACATAAAGAGCAGTAGTTTACAGTCACAAGAAAATGTATATATGGCAGAGATACTGTTTGAATTATAATACAGCGAAACTGCCTGTGTGGGGTGGTTTTGTTATGACAACCAAAGCTACAAAGATTAAGTAAAATTTATTTTATAAAGCAGGACAGAAAAAAAATACACTGAAGGGAATCTTAAGTGATTAAACTGCAATTTCTTCAGCCTTTGATATGCAATTTTAATAGTTATCCAAGGTCAACTCAGAGATGGCAGGATCATTCTTCAAAAGAGTTTTGTTACATTTTATAACAAATACCATAGCATCCTAAATTATTAAAAGCATTGAAATTGGGGATACCTGACAGCTTGTTTGACTGAAGTTCTGGACCTAGTTCAATAGTCTTTGTCATGGAACATGACTGCATAATATATAAAATGTGCAGTATGTCATGTTTATAGTATAGGTGTGTATAAAAATATTTAGTTGATAGAAAAGAGTTCTATTAATAGGCAGAAATCAACATCTTTGCTCAGACAAATTAAAATAATTCTAAATATTTTTACTAAATATAATCCTCTGTCAGCTGCAGAATCACTGCACTACTTTCATAAATTAACTCACCCACAGACAAATACACCCCCTTCCATAAAAACAGCAGACATCCAAAATATATGTGAAAGATAGTAACATTCATCTAGATATTGCTGCAATTGTTTTGATAACATATCATGCTTATGTTATAAAAGCCTCACAACCACTGAGATCACTACGCTAAAGAAACATCTTAACATGATGTGAGCCCTCGGTACAATACAGTCTCCCTTCACCACTGGTCTTTCAGCTAAACATGAAACATACACAAAATGATTAACCATAGGAACCCATGATGGAGGAAGATCATTTTCTGAACTAAATTTCAGCATGCACAGCTTCATTCTACAGGAACTAATGGATTTCTCTCTCAAACTACTTCACAAATTTACCATAAAAAATTATTTTGGGACAAATATTCCTAATGCTCTGTTTCTAGGGCAGGCCAGAATAAAATACAGGCTTATGTGGTCAAAGGCTTTTCTAATTTTTGCATAGCAACTTCTGTTAAATCAATTAAGAGTATTACTTTTATGTAAAAGTCTTCCCTTGCTTATTAAAGGGGGATAAACTTAAAATCATAAACTTAACACTGAACTGAATATTGCCATTAGCAAAGATATTAAACTGTAGTCAGTTTGTACTCCAAAAAGTTTCACCTCAACTTCATTTAACATTTGTGCTAGAATGAATTGTTTTGCCAATAATTCCTTGTTGATAACACAATTTCAGTTATAATTATAATTTATAAAAATATAACTAACACTATGCATAACCACAAAAAACTACCTATTCTGGATTGTACATTGAGACTAAATTGTAATTGTCACTGTGACAGTACTTGGTCACTTCCTGTCAACAACATTTCCAACCCCTCACCAATTTTATCCAAGAGAAATCTGAGAGAGACTCGGGTCTTTAAATATTTTTTGGAAACAGCTATGTTGTTTATAGTATCTTTTTACTTGCCTTCATTACACATCAAAGAACAGGCATGTGTGTCAGTGTACATTTAAAAATAATGTTATACATTCCATAATCACAGTAAAAAAACTTCAGAGTCCAAACAGAAGACATAAACTATAGGTAATGGAACAACTTATTTAGTCTAGTAAATTACTAAGTCATTCCCCTTTGTTCATAGATCAAGAAGTTGTATTTTGGCTTTGAGACAAAAAGAGTAAGAGTGATCAAAAGGCATAGGAAAAAAGCATAAAGGAAAACACATTGCTGCTGATGAGATCTAAACTGGGAAGGAGCTTGAAGAAGGTTGACTTGAAAAGTAGGTTTTCAAAGAGCCAAGGTGGAAGTAAAAAGAGAAACATGGAGAGTGCCCAGGACAGGTGGGCAGAGCACTAGTGCCAGACAGGTGAAAACAATTACTGAGACAACAGCAGAAGAAAGATCATAAGCTAATATGACAAAAATCTAAGAACTTTAGAAAGATGGAGGGTGATTTTGGATTGGGTTTTGGAATCAGTGTTGGTTTGGCCATGTGGTCACATTTACTGTAAGTACCTGAAATGTACAAACCAGCACTATACTCATCCCAGCATCAAACCAAAACAATTTTGAGAACAGACTGTAAGTTTCACTAGTCAAGAAGTGAAACCTTATTCTGACAGAAACCAGTTACATTTCTTCATACCACAAGGCAATGGGAAATAAACTGTGGATGCCACATTTAGTGGTCCTGGACTTGTCATTAACATCTCTGCCTGCATGGCAATAGATATTTGAACTTTTAGAAACAGACTTTTAGACTTTTTCATTACTATTAAAGAAATGGAGAACAGGTTTAAGACAAAGCTTCATTTACAGAATGTAAAGGTAAAGAAGACATTTCAGGGAGGACTTTTGAGGCAGCTCTCTGCCTCTAGAGATACCTAGCAGAAAAAGAAAGACTGAAAGTTACAGCTTAGCAACACTCCTGCATAACCCAGGCAAAAACCCTTGTATTAGAATTCCTAAATAGCCACTTGTGTAATAATTAATTAATGAAATAAGAGAACAAAAACAGTATGGAAGCAACAGAAAGGTTGTTGGTTAAGTACAGCTACACACAGGCAACTGAAACTCTCTCACAGCTGGTTGTTTTAAAATTTTCAAATTCTTACTATGTTTCAGCAGACTAATTTGATCTTTGGTCTTTGAACACCAAATTACTTGCCATACTATGAATTATGGACATTTGCTCTGAGACACAGTAGATACTGCACACTTTGTTTCTACATGGCCTTCAGAGTTGAATTGTAATAGCAAAATTACTTACACAAGCAATTAAGTATACAAATATCCCATGAATGTCACTTGCTCTTTCCATTCTCTTCTCCTGCTCTCCTAATTTCCTTAGCAAGATAGTAAAGACACTTTGGCAAATCTTTTTGCACTTGAAAGTTATGAAATACTCACATTGTTGGAAAATATTAAAAAATGCTGACATTTGTACGCCATATTTTGCCTCCTTTACCAGTATTTAGGAACCAAAATAATTTCATTTTTACTAACTTATTTGAAGAGCATATCTGGAATTGTTTACACTGTTTAGTACAGAACAGCTAGAAAAAGTAATATAATAACAAAAATCAGGCATCACTACTGTTTAGAAATTAAGATTATGCCTTATCAACAGAGGGCAGTCTTTGATAACTATACATTTGAATGAAGACTTGGAGAGCAGTAAACTTCTGTTTGTTTAACACAGGACTGTGAGTTGTGTAGGTTTCAAGTAAGGAATATACATCTGTGATCCATCATCAAAAGCAGAAACCAAATGCCCCCAGGAAGGGTTGCATTTAAAATAAGAATATATTTGCACACATTTTAAAATAAACAAATGTCTTAAGATATTTATTTATGAATGCTGTGTTAAATGAGGAGGTCTTCTGTGCCCTAAATCTTTCTGTTTCTATTTAGACTTGGAAATAAAGTTTAGTAATATAGCAAAACTGCAAGTTTTCATGCTAAGATATGTTTATTTTTTCGCCTGGTCAAATACCAGTTCCTGTATTCACTAAAAATTTATTTTAAAAGGTCAATGGACTTGTTATTGGGCCTAATTCTTATTTGCCATGCTAACTTCAGGAACACTTGGTAGGAAAACAGTTTGGATTTATATCTATGTTATTAGATCAAAACTTAGCCAAGATGAATTTTCTTCAGGTACAATTTGAACACAAGTGTTGGCACAATCCAAGGAAAATACTTTCAAAATTCTCATCAATTCTATAATCTGGAATTTTTGTTTATGTTGTCCTGTGAAAAGAAGAAATAAACCAAGTCTTGCACTTTGTACTTGGACTGTGGCACAAGAGCTCACTGACTTGTTTGATGAGACAGCAACTCTTAAAAATAAAGTGGACTTCTGTTTGTACATGGAGATTTACTACTTGGTGATGGAGATAAAGGTCAAAGAACCAGAGCCTATATCCATGGAAAATAAGAAATTTCTGTGTGAGACATGGGGCAACTTCATCCCTTTACTATTTTTTTTTTATTTCTCTTTTTTCAGAGGCAGCAAAATATCTGAAAAAAAAAATTAATATTTGGAATGTCTTGGTCATTGATGCCTGGGACTCAATTGAAATATTTTGCTTTGAATCTTACAAATAAGACATTCATTGCTGAAGTCCAGGGTGAATGTCTCATCGGGGAAGGCAAATGGTATTAATATTGCTTAACTTGGTAGATATCTAATTACTAGAACTACTACTCCCTGCAGCAGCATCCAAGTCCATAAGTCTATTGCATTGGTTTATTTCATAAAATAGCTTTCAGCAGTATTCCATAGGTATGTCAGGAATTGAATATAAAAATATGTCACAAATTACAATAATCCAGTGCTGTAGAACTGAATGTGGATGTCTACTGATGTCCCCCTCACCCCAAACCAAGCTGATTTATTAGAAAGAATACTTAAATGTGAATGTAACTGAGCCCACTCTGCAAAATTCAAATTCCAAACTCGAGTTTTGCCATACAGAAAGCAAGACCGCGTGCCATAATGTTGCTCCACCACTGAAGGATACTGAAGAGATCATTTTAGAAGAAGGAATAAAAAAATTACACAAATGCCGAGACAGCCTTGTGCTGTCTTTGAATCTGTCTCTTTGTCATATTTTTCACTTTGTTGGAAACCTTTCTCAAACCAGCGTGTGGATCACATTTCATAAAAAACAAAGAATGTTAGCAACTCTGAGACACGCTGAATCGAAACTCAGAGCCTGCTATCGGGAATTTTAATGGGAAAGAACTCCAAGTTCGGGATCTCATGAATGTGCTTTTAACTTAAGGCAGAAGGTGGCAGAGGTACGGTGAGGCTTTCATTCACCCGCTGCTGTGACTCGCCGCCTCCGAGGAGTGACACTGGGCACCAACCGGTGCCAGCTGATGCGCTTTGCGCCCGAGGTACTTATCCAATATTCTTCGTGGCGCACGGAACCGCGGTGCGGGCAGGCAGCTCCGCCGCCGGCCCGGGCCGCTTGCCCTCGTGTGACCCGTCCCGTTCTCCTTGGGGCACTTTTGTCGCCCCCCCGTTCCCCGCCATCCGGACCCGGCTCTCGGGCAGCCCCGCTCCTGCCGCCGCTGGAACCCGGGCGGCACCGCCGCCGCCCCGCGCTCACCCGGCACCCCGATGGGAAGGGAAGCCCCGAACACTGCCCGGCGGCGAGCCGGGAACAGCCCAGCTTTAGCTCTGCCCCGGGGGGGGGGCAGGAGGGAGCGGGAAAGCGCAGCGCAGGAGGCGGCGGTGCGCTCCCACCGCTGCCGGGATTGGCAGAGGTGCGCTCCCACGCTGGCACCAGCAGAGCAATCCGTGCCCGCCACCTCCCCGCTCCCGCACCGCCGGGGCTCATGCCGGGGCTCATGCCGCCGCTCGCCCGGCGCCTTCTCCTCCGCAACCTGTTGGGCGGCCGCGGAAAGGAGGGAAGGAGGGAGGGGGAGTCCTGCCCCTCTCGTAACTTGCATGATTGGCACGCAGCTCTGTCCAATCGCGCAAGGCGGCTTCTCCCCCTGCAGGTGCCCATTGGCTGCTCGGAGGCGCGGGGCGGGGCTTGCCGGGCCGCGGGGCTCCCCTCCGGAGCGGAGCGCGGCGCGTTCAGAGCGCAGCGTGTGCGCGGAGTGAGCGGCGCCGCGCCGGCGGCAGAACCGGGGCCGCGATTCGGCCGCTGCCGGAGATTCCCGACGCTTCGCTCCGCTGGCAAGGACGATGCAGCCTCTCCCCGGCGGGCCGCGGTGGCTGCAGGCCGGCTTGCTGCTGCTGCTGGCCGGCTGCGCCTGGGCTGGGGCGGCGGAGCCCCCTCCAGGCAGCAGCAATGCGGTCTCCTCGCCGTGGTCGCCGGAGGCGGACCCCGTGGTGGTGGCGAACCGCGGGCTGCGGGTGCCCCTGGGCCGCTCCGCCTGGCTGGACCCCGCGCGGGACCTGGTGCTGCAGGTGCAGCCGGGTGACCGCTGCCACCTCACCGTGCTGGACGAGGACCCGCTGTGGCAGCGCCCGGGCCGCCTGAGCCCCCGGCGCTTCCCCTGCGACTTCGGAGCCCGCGAGGTGCAGTACTCACACCTGGGCGGCCGCAGCCCTGCCCGGGACCGCGTCCGCCTGCAGCTGCGCTACGACTCGCCGAGCCGCGCCCTGGTGCTGCCCCTGGTGCTGGAGGTGGAGGTGCTCTTCACCCAGCTGGAGATCGTCACCCGCAACCTGCCCCTCACCGTGGAGCGCCTGCGGGGCACCAGCAACCCGCTGGACGCCCGCAGCCTGGAGTTCGCCTTCGAGCCGGGCCGGCAGCGCTGCCGAGTGGGGCTGCTGCCGCTGCTGGCCGGGCTGCCCCGCTACGGAGAGATCCTCAACTACCCGCCGGCGGCGACGGGCGGGGGCGGGGAAGCGGCGGGGGGCGGCCCGATACCGTCCTTGATGTGGGACTGCGAGGAGTTCCTGCGCCTGGGGCTGCGCTACCGGCACACGGCCGCCGGCGGCTCCCCGAACCGCGACTTGGTGCCGCTGGTGGCCGAGCTGCGGGAGGCGGCGGGCGGCGGGGCACTGCTGAAGCGCGAGTACTTCCAGGTGCTGGTGCGGATCCGCGCCGGGAGTGAGAACGTGGCCCCCAAACCCAGCTTCTTGGCTATGCTAATGATGGAGGTGGACCAGTTTGTGCTCACCGCCCTCACGCCTGACATGCTGTCAGCTGAGGATGCAGAGTCACCTCCCGATCTACTGCTCTTCAACATCACCTCTCCCTTTGGTCCTGGCCAAGGCCACATGGTCAGCACAGACGACCGGAGCTTGCCTGTCACCTCTTTCAGCCAGCGGGATGTGCGGGAGCTGCGCATTGCCTATCAGCCACCCATTGAGGACTCTGATCGGGAAAGGCTCTTTGAGCTTGAACTGGAAGTGTTGGACCCAGAGGGTGCTGCCTCAGAGCCCTTTGCCTTCGTGATTGTGGTGAAGCCCATGAACACCCTGGCACCCGTGGTGACCCGCAACACCGGTCTCGTGCTCTATGAGGGGCAGTCAAGGCCCCTCTCGGGCCCTGGTCCCAGCCCCAACCTGGTGGTCAGTGATGAGGATGACCTTGAGCAGGTACGGGTGAGTGTGGTAGCAGGGCTGAGGCATGGCCACCTCACTCTCCTGGAGGACACCCCAGGACCTGCTACCCCTCGTAAACACTTTACAGTGGCTGAGCTGGCAGCAGGTCGAGTCATTTACCAGCACGATGGCAGCGAGTCTCCGCTCAGTGACAACCTTGTCCTGCGGCTGGAAGATGGTGGCTCTCGCCACCGCGTTGAGTTCCTTTTCCCCATTACCCTGGTGCCCACTGATGACCAGCCACCCCTACTTAATGCTAATACAGGGCTTGCCATGGCTGAGGGTGAAACAGTGCCCATCACCACCCGTGCTCTTAGTGCCACTGACATTGACTCGCAGGATGCCGTCCTGCTCTTCACAGTGGAGTCTGGCCCCACGGCTGGGCAGCTCCTGCTCCGTCAGGCACAGCCACCTCCTGGCTGGGAAGAGGAGGAAGAAGAGGAAGGCTTTTCTTGGAGGAAGGTGCCAGGTGTAGCAGGGAGCTCCCTCATCTATGAAAAGCCAGTGAGAGAGTGGCTGCAACAGGACATTGTGGAAGGGCGTCTCTTTTACCACCACTTTGGGGCTCACAGCCCTGGCCCTGGGGTTGTGTTGGACCAGTTCATCTTTAGAGTCCAGGATGACAACGACCCACCCAACCGCTCTGGACCACAGACTTTTGTGATCAGGGTACATCCTGTAGACAGATTAGCCCCCGAGCTCCATAGTAGCAGCAGCCTGCATTTAATAGTTGCAGAGCAGCAGGTGACCCCCCTGCGGAGGAAGCACTTGTGTTACACAGACCAGGACTCAGGAGACCGTGAACTTCGCTACACAGTAATCCAGCCTCCCACTGACACTGACTCCAACCACCCTCCTGACGCATATGGAGGGCGCCTTGGATCCCTGGTTCTGACTGAGGATCACTCTGTGGAAGTTACGCATTTCACCCAAGCCCAGATCAACCATCACAAGATCTCGTACCGCCCCCCACAGGAAGAGCTGGGGGTGGCTCCTCATTTGATTCAGTTCCAGTATCAAGTGCAAGATGCGGCTGGCAATGTGGCCAAAGGGACTTTCACCATCTACCTACAGCCTGTGGATAACCAGCCTCCCGAAATCACTAATACTGGCTTCACTTTGCCTGAGGGAGGCAGCCATGTCCTTAGTCCAACTGAGCTGGATGCCAGTGACACGGACACTGAACTTGCCCGTCTCAGATTTATCCTGACCCAGGCTCCTCAGTATGGCCAGTTGCAGCTCTCTGGGTACAGTCTGGTTCCAGGCGGTATCTTTGGCCTGGAGGATATCAGACAAGGGAGGGTGGTGTATGTGCACAATGGAGCTGAGACCAACAGTGATACCTGCAGGCTTGATGTGAGTGATGGGGTTCATTTTGTGCCTATCACACTGAAAATGAGTGTGCACCCAGTTGATGATGAGGTTCCTACGCTACGATTGCCCCCGGGCACTCTTGGTTCATACCTAGATGTGCTGGAGAATGGTGCTGCTGAAATCACTGCTAATGTCATTCAGGGCACGGATGAGGATACAGATGACTTTATGTTGACCTTCATTGTAGAGGATCCTCCTCAGCATGGGAGCATCCTGGTTCAAGGGGCTCCTGCAGAGAGATTTTCCCAGAGAGATCTGCTGGATGGTGCTGTGGTATATGCTCATACCGGCGGCGAAATAGGCCTTCTGCCCAAAGAGGATGCTTTCAACCTTACCTTGTCTGACCTCTCTGAGAAGTGGCGTGTCAGGGGCAATATTGTTCAAGGAGTTTCAGTCTTGGTGACCATTCTTCCTGTTGATAGTCAAGCTCCAGAAATTTTTGTGGGGGAGCAGTTCACGGTGATGGAAGGTGACAAACGGATCATTACTCTTGCTCACCTCAGAGCTGAAGATGTGGATACTCCTAGTGATGATATACTATGCACAATTGTTGTTCAGCCCACATCTGGGTATGTAGAGAACATCTCTCCTGCCCCAGGATCTGAAAAATCCAGGGCAGGTGTAGCTATAAGTGCTTTTACCTTGAAGGACCTCCGTCAAGGGCACATTTTTTATGTCCAGAGTATACATAAGGGTGTAGAGCCTGTTGAAGACAGATTTGCTTTGCGCTGTTCTGATGGCATTAACTTTTCCCAGAGGCACTTCTTCCCCATTGTTATTGTGCCGATCAATGATGAAGAGCCTGAAATCTTCCTCCGAGAGTTTGTTGTGATGGAAGGCATGAGCCTGGTGATTGATACCCCTATCCTCAATGCAGTTGATGCGGATGTCCCTGCTGATGAGTTAACGTTCACAATCACCAGGCTTCCCAGGCACGGCCACATTGTGAACCAGCTGGTCAATGGAACTGTCCTAGTGGAGAGCTTCACCTTGGATCAGATAACAGAGAGCTCCAACATTCTCTACGAACATGATGACTCCGAGACCAGGGTGGACAGTTTTGAGGTGCAGCTCTCCGATGGTAAACACACTGTTAGGAAAATGGTACCCATCATGGTTATTCCTGTAGATGATGAGACACCCAGAATGGCCATCAATGATGGTTTGGAGATTGAAATAGGGGAAACTAGAACTTTTAATAACAGAATATTGAAGGCTACTGATCTTGATTCTGAAGACAAAACCTTGACATACATTATAACTTATGGGCCAGGACAAGGTCTCTTACAGAGAATAAAACCTTCAGGTGAAATTGAAAATATCACCCGGGGAATGAACTTCACCCAAGATGAAGTGGATAGAAATTTGATTCGATATGTGCATTTTGGCCAACAAGGAGTTCGTGATCTCATCAAGTTTGATGTGACAGATGGGATAAATCCTCTCATTGACCGCTACTTTTATGTGACAATAGGCAGCATTGATATTGTCTTCCCAGATGTCATCAGCAAAGGAGTTTCTCTGAAAGAAGGGGGAAAGGTGACCCTTACTACTGATTTGCTTAGTACCAGTGACCTGAATAGTCCAGATGAGAACTTAGTTTTCACCATTACCAGACCACCTGTTCGTGGTCATCTTGAATGCACAGATCAGCCTGGGGTACCCATCTCCACTTTCACTCAACTCTTGTTAGCAGGCAATAAAATCTATTACATTCATACTTCAGAAGATGAGGTGAAAATGGACAGCTTTGAATTTGAGGTGACGGATGGCTATAACCCTGTGTTTCGTACTTTCAGAATTTCTATCAGTGATGTGGACAATAAGAAGCCTGTTGTCACAATCCATAACCTGGTTGTGAGTGAAAATGAATACAAACTGATAACCCCATTTGAACTGACTGCAGAAGACAGAGATACACCTGATGCACTGCTAAAATTTATCATCACTCAAATTCCAGTTCATGGCCAGATCATGTTCAATAACTCCAAACCAGTCACCACCTTCACTAAACAAGATCTGAATGAAAATCTAATTAGCTACAAACATGATGGCTCGGAATCAGTTGAGGACAGTTTCTCTTTCACTGTTACAGATGGCACTCATACTGATTTCTATGTTTTCCCCAACACTGTGTTTGAAACAAGGAAACCTCAGACTATGAAGATTCGAATTATGGCTGTGGACAACAGTGTACCTCAAGTTGTAATAAATAAGGGTGCTCAGACTCTCCGTATTCTGGCCACAGGTCACATCGGGTTTCTGATTACCAACAAAGTGCTGAAAGTGGAAGACAGGGACAGTTTACATGTTACTCTTAAGATCAGAATCACAGAGGGTCCACGCCATGGCTTCCTGATTCACCTGGGGAAAGGCAACCATAGCATCAGCCAGTTCACCCAAGGTACTACAATGCTTCATGTGCTTTCTTTAGATCACTGGAATCATTATTTTTCGTGCTAAACTCTATAGTAATTGATGGGAGAAACTTTGCAACAATGAGCTTATTTATAACGGCTTCATAATTTTTTACATCTGTTTAATTTTATTACATCTGTGACAGTTTTAAACAGGAAATGTGGTCTGCTGGGTAAACACTGATTAAAGGAGCTTCATTTCTTTGGAGATCTTAGTCCAAATAACTGTGATTTGCACTTTCTGTCAGTCATAGTGATAAAAGCTGGATAACAGAATTGAGGTGTACATCTTAAGAGACAGTGCTTTCTTTAACCAGTTTTATTTAGAAAATGCTATGGGAGTGGCCAAGCTATTAATAACTAATGGCTAGGATATCAGTTGCTGTACAGTCTGAGCACACCTAACTGTAAAAGCAAAATCCTTTCCCCACCAGTGGGAAATAATATATTATGAGTACATTTGTTGCCTTAATTACACAAATCTTTACCACAAAGTGTTTGTGGTAAATTAAAAGGTAATGTAAACATTTTAAAATTATGTTAGAGGTACTTACACTTTTTACATGGAACCAAAACATTCGGTGTTATAAATAGGGGAAAAACCACACATGTCATATATTCTGAAATAAACCTTCAACCTGAGGCTGTGAAGTAACCTTAATTGATATGAGAGCATTAGCTATTCTCTGGAGAATTTTCCATTTTACTCTACAATGACTTAATGGCTAGTTAACTAACAATGAAATTAGGTTTTTTTGCAGCCTTCTGCAGCTGTGGAATGAGCAAACAGCACCAACAGCATGGATACTCAGAGTTAAATGGCTAGGCTGGGCTGTGTAGGTGGAAAGGCTTGAGGTGAACACTTGCAGTTGGCTGTGTTTCATTTCACAGAGCCCATAATGGTACATATCCCTGTTACAGTCTTGGCTGTAGCAACGTTCTTGTCAGATGTACCAAATTTTTCAAATAGCTTGATGAACTTTGCAATGACTGAAGTGTCTTAAGTTTTGCAGTACTAGTGCAAAAAAAGAGGATAAGAAGACACCAAACTGTCCAGGCTTTGGGGACCATCACAGTTCCTTAAATGTAAGGTTTCAGTACTGAGCTGCAAGTAATATTGAGAGTGTTGTCAGAATAAGTGAGAAACAAAAGAGAAAGGTAGTGAGCAAATAAACAGATTATCACTTATTTTAGTGGGTTTTCTCCTACATTGAAGAATGTGTAATTAGTGAACAATTGAACAGGTGTTCCTTTTATTTTTTTTTTTTTTTTGAGGATGTGGAGTATTTGGGAGAGGTGCCATTCCCTCTTGTGCCATGTGGCTGGGCATGCATTTGTCTGATGACCAAAATGAAGTTACTACTTGAATTGGCTGTCCAGCCACACAGCATGAAGGCTGTCTTAATATGCTGGGGCTGCCCAAGCTGAGTAAGAAGCATGCAGCCCTTAGGAAAGGTTGGTTTTAAAGCTAGTGAGGATCCCCAGGAAGTGGTGTAACTTCACAGTTTCACACACAGTACTAGCACAAGCACTCTTATTTTGTGTTGGATTGAAGGGTGTTTTTAAAAAAGACACATTTCTTCAATAATATTGGCCTTTGAGATGGTCATGCTTAAGCTACACTGAGACAAGTAATTGTCTAATGTTCAGGGCAGAAATAAACAAGACCCTCTTTTGTCATATTCATTATGATCCCAGTGTAAGCACAGATTTTGCCAAGGACTTTGTGAAGCCTCTGCATTGCCTATTGGACCTGTTGTTGCATGCTTTCTTTTTATGTTTTGATCTTCCCCTCTCTTTAGGCCTCTTATCCTCTCATGTGTCACTCTTTCAAAATGCTGAATAGTTCCAATTTCATCAACACGTGCATTCTTAGGGGCCTGTAAAACTTCATTAGAGTCTTCCAGTTTATGTTGGAAGGGACTTCTCGAGGTCATTTGATCCTATCTTTACTCAAAACTGGGACAACTTTGAAGTCAAATGAAGCTCTTCAGGACATCATGCAAAAATTTTGAAAGCTGCTTGCTAGTTTGTGAAGTCCATACTCAAACTCCCATTTCTTGGATTTGTTCCTGTGGTTATATGAACAGGCAGCCTGAACACTTTGAGTAGGGTAACAAGATTCATTGTGTGCAAGCAGGAGAAACAGTCTGGTTTTTCAGATTCCTGTCACTGAAAGAGAGGGCAGAGCAATTGTTTAGAACATAGCTTTCTGCTAGTGGGTATAATTATAATTTTCGAAATAGGAAATTATGCTTGATATATTTCAAAATTATGTTGGAGAATTCCAGCATACAATTAATTTTATCAGGCACTGTAGTTACATGTTTATGAATTGTGCTTAAAACTAGGCAAATTTTGATATAGCTAGCACAACCTAATCATCTATGGAAAGAAAGCACAGACTTGCCCAAGTGACTCCAAACAGGTTGTTAAGGAACAGAAAACAGGTTATTCTTTGCAATTATTTTGACAAAATTAAGATCTTTGGATGGCAAGTGGCCTTTTCTTCTTATGAGATGATCCTGGTCCTGCCAACACCAGTTCAAGTGCTTATCTTTGTGTATGCTGGAACCAGAGATTTTGATAAAGCTACCCACGTGAGCAGAGCTGAGTACTTGTGTGTTTGCCAGATGAAAGATTTATGTGCTCCACTGGCAAGAAGAAGTATTTGTTTGCATCCTCTTTACGGCCCCATGAATTTTTGATCTTTAACTTTCAAACATTTATGGAAGAGATTCTTCAGTTACATATATTTGCTGATAATGCTCTTAACTTGTTTGCGCTGAAAGATGTCTGGTTACTTTTGGAACTGAAGATTTTGTGAAGCTCTAACAAAAATGCTTTTGAGTTTTTTTTACTCATGCATCCACCCTAACATTCAGAGGAGAACTTGGGTCATACTTGAGCTCCACTTTAATGTGATTAATTTCTAACACTTTTTCTTGAAAAAAGTATCAGACTTGGGGTTTTACCAACAGCAGTCCTTCAAAGAAAGTGACAAAAATTAGTTTTTATGTATATACATGTTTCTCATCACTACTCAAGGAAACCAGAAAAAAAAATATTAACAAATATTTGTTTATCTTTTACATACTTTATGGTAACTGCTGGTTCAAAATTCTACATCAGTTTTTCTTTCCTTACTGAAGTAATTTCTGTTTACTTTAATTGCATCTATTTCAATTCTTAAAACAGTTAATCACTGTAACTGCCCTCTGCAGTACTTTGCAAGTTGAGGAATGACAGAATCCATATCAATATCCTCATGGAGATACACCTCTGTTTAGGAAAATGAACCACTAAAAATCTGAAGTAGTTCTGACTGTCAAGCCCGCGTTTTTAAATTTTATTTCAGTTATTTTTGTAAATACAGCTTAAAAGAAAAAGAGCCCTGGGGAGGAGGAAGTAAAGGGAGAGAGAATGAATGATATCTGTAAAACTTCAACATTGTTAATACTGAAATTCCTGAGCTCCACTGTGGGACCTTGACTTCTCTCTTGTTGAAGCTAAACTATTTAATACATGTCAAGTTTTTCTAAAAGAGGTTTCCTATCTTCATAATTTAAAATAAAGTCTGTTTTTCCTCTTTCCAGCTGATATTGATGATATGAAGATATGCTATGTTTTACGAGGGAGTGACAATGCCACCAGTGACATTTTTCATTTTTTGGTTGAAGACAGTGGTGAGTACCCCTAAAATCTCAGTTTTTCTTGTAATTTAAAGACAAAGAATTTAAGTATGCTTTGGGAGTTGAAGAATGTCGAATTTAATTGAGAGAAGTCTGTGTTATCTCCTGGAATGTGATTGATTTTAAGGCTTTCCTATATTTTGAACTATTTCTGATGATTATGAAGAGAGGTGTCCATAAAATGGTGATTGCACCTAATGAAAAAAACTCGACCTACTCTATCAAGAAAGTGAAATTCTGTAAGTCTACTCAGATACCTTCTATACTCAGATACTACTTTCTTTAGTTTTACCTTTGTATTTCCTATCCAGGCTCTTCACACATAAATTCTCCTAAGTCTTTATCTTGAGAAACTTTTCATTTATGGTTGTTGTTGTCCATCTTTTTAAAGGTTCCAGTTCTAAGATTATTCATATCAAAACATTACTCATGTCAAAACATGTACCTGTTGTGTAGAGTTCAAGTTTTTATTCTATGTACTTAACATAACAGAATCCTCAATGGCTTGTCAAAGATCTTTGTCGGGCAACTGGTGTGAATTCTCCTGGCTAATACTATTTTCTGTGATTGTGGGGGATGCAAAAGAAAATTATCTTTAAAAAATTGAGAATACTGACATGTACTCATTTGAGGGAGAACTATGTTGTTTTTTTTTTGTTTTGTTTTGTTTTAAAAGCACAAAAAACAGTTTAAACAGTAAGTAAAATACATCAACAGGCTTTTTTCCCCCCATCCAAAGTCTGACATAATGTGGATATTCATAAATGTAGATATTCCTCTGTGTGGTAACAGGTGGCTAGATTATGTTACTTTAATGCCTTTTTAAATATGGGATACATAGCTCTATGAGTAACTGGCAATGAATTTTATTAGCTGTTTTAATAATAAACTTCTTAGAAAGAATGCTTCAAGTTAGCTGACTGTCAGCTCATGTACACAGCTTGTGTTACTGCTTCACAAGGAGCATAGCCAATTAAGGGTATTATGATCAGTGAACAGGGATTTGTCCTGTCTGTCACAGACTGGACAGTTTTGTCACTGTCTACCATTGCTGGAGTGGGATATTAAAACATGTTTTACTGTTTGTTGTGCTGGACAAGCACAGAGGAAACACTACCTTTCAAGACTTTTGGAAATTTCTTTGCTAATCTTTGTGACATTAAAGACCAGGTAGTGACATAAGAGTTTGCAACACTCGACTTATTTTCCATAAATGTTTTTTTTTCACTGAGATGTAGGTTAGAGAAGCTTAAAGGTACGTAAAATGGAATGCGGGATGCTGTTTTTTCATAGTAATACTTTTTTATAACAGGTGTCACCACAAGGTGACATTGTTCATTATTTTTGAGTTATTCTTTTAGTAGATGAACAAATATTCAGTCTTGATATTGTTTCAAGATTTTGTGTGATGGGAGTAATTAAAGCTACTGAAAGTTTGCTCTCAGTGAGCTGTTTAACATCAGTTCTTCAAACTGAGTTGCCCCTCGAGAGACCAACATTTGTGGGACTTGTCTCTGTGCTATTTAACACTTCATAGTGGCAAATAAGTAGTCAAAGTGAATTGCACCTAATATATGAATTTTTTTTTTTATTGGAAAGCTTACCTGTCACATCTGCTTCTATTTGGCAGAGTTGTACCAGCCTGTCAATTGTAACAGCATGCTATTTTTCAGAATACAAAGAATTATGATAACAAGGTGCTTGCTGATTTTTTTAGAGCTTTGGAAGTTATGACATTACTGTCATAGACACTGCTTAGCTAGATGATAAGATGGTTTTTGCTGTGCTGAGGCTATTTGTTGACAGAAAAATGAGCTGTGTTGCATTTCAGAGTATTTCTGATTTTGAAGACGGTAAAGACATTTAAAATTGATGAAGTCGTGATCAAAACATTAATAGTTGTCTGTCTGAAATATCTCAAATTTATTTGCAATGTCTTTAGAATCTCTAATGGATGAAAAATCCAGCAATTTAATCTACTTCTATTTCTACCCTCCTCAGAAAGACTTCAAAGCCAGTGTTTTGCAACTCAGATGTATTTTGGCAGACTTTCAGTTGTACCAGGGCTATTGTTTAGGATTTTTTTTTGATTTTAAGCCAAATCATATTAAGAGACTCCACACAAGAGCTGAGTGAAGGATGGAGCACAGGTGATCAACATCCCCTGTAGAAAGCCACACTTCAGACTTCCATCTCCTGTATCAAGATTTTTGCAGTAGTAACAGGTTTGTGCTACCCTGAAGTGCCTAATGCTATAAGTTAAATAAATGGGACTTCACTTAAACTGAATTGTGCGATAGTCCCTGAGTGATCTGGTTCAAATCAAGAAGTATTTCAAAACATGATTCAACGAATGAATGTACGTATAATTCAGCTAATGTAATTTCAAATAACTTATAAACCCTAAAATAATTCACATCTTGCAACCCAAGTATTTTATATATTCTAGGCTTTCATGCCTCAGCAGGGGGAACATACAACAGCACTTCCTGCTCTTTTCATGTGACACGAATTAGTGTAGTGTTACCCAGACCTGTAGTGTTGCCTGTAAAATACTTTTCTCATGTCCTGTGATATTTGTTTATAGTCTCTGAACTGCAAATAGGAGAAGAGCATGGCTTCCTCTAGGTCTGTCTTTTGGTGGCTGATCTGCCATGCTGATCTGCCGTGACCTATGAAAACAAATGCAGAAGCTCTTTTGTCACCCTCTTAAATGACAATAGTCTGACTGGGGCCCGAGGCTGTTATTTCGTGCAATTGCCTGGAGACCAAGTACAAGGAGTCATCAAACTGCTCCGGAGTGATATTTGTTGTGGATTTGGAATTTTGTTTATCTTCTCACATGCAGTAGTATTTATGGTAAGCAAGTTAGGGCAACAGCAGACTGGGTGGGTAGGTGAAGGGAAAGAGCCAAGTCAACCCTCTGCCAGCTCTTGTCCCCTTGCCTGCTCTGCTTCTCGCAGTGGAAGTAAGGTGAGTGCCATGCTGCATACCAAAGCATGACCTGCAATCTGAAAGCATGAAATATGGTACTGGAACAAGGTTGTTTGCTTATTGGCCAGTGGAGAAAACTGAAGTACAGACAAATGAAGAGTAGCTTGGTGATTATGGCTAGCTCATAATAAACTTTGCCATGATAACTAAAGAGAAAATAAATGGGCTCAATATGAAGAGAAAGGAAATCCATTTAAAAGGAAAGAAAGCCCTTAGGACTATAATTAACAAGCAAGAACATAGGCCTGCTGTATTCAAACCAAAATTAGAGGTTTCACCAGGAAGAACTGGTTCAGGTTTAAAGCTCTGAAGGAGTCTTATTGTCAGCATCAGTTACCTACAGATGTATGGCTGTAGAGATTTTCTGGCTTTAAATGGCATTTTAAATAAGAGTAATTAAAAAGTAAAATAAACTGGACACAATTCACCTATTTATCAACACTAATGTTTATTAAAGGTAAAAAACATTTTTATGCTTCCTATGTAGGGATTTAGCCTCAAAATGATCTGCTATAAAGTGGGTGAGCCCATGCATTTCTGTTGTACTTAGAATAAGAAAACTCTGTAGTGTATCATATGCTGCTGAGTTAGCTGTGTGACATTTTGAAAGAAACTACTGAGGTTTGTATTAAGAATTTACTTCCCATTTTGTTTTGAATTCTAATCTTAAAATAATCATGTGGAGATCTTTTGATACTGAAAAAGTGTTATGAGTCCATTTCTGCAAAACTTTGAAAGAAGTGTGGCATTTTCTTTTTCACAAAGGTTGCAAAATAGTCTCAGTTGAATCACATTCCTCAAGAGTGGCCTCTACATTCCATTAAGAAGGTGGAGAAAAAGCCCTTCTTAGCAAGTGAAAGCATGTGGCAGTGATGAATACTGATATTTACATTATAAAATTCTTAATTCAGTAATTAATAAAGGAATGAATGCTACCAGAACACAGGGAAAACAGGATTTTTATTTCTCATGGGGAAGTAAAATGCAAATCTAGACTGATAGTTGAACTTCTGCATGTATTTCTAGTATGTGAGTTTCAACACTATTGAAAGACTCACTAGACTGAAAAAAAAAATCCAGTTGAAAATGCTTCAGCCTTTTAATAGGTGAAAAAAATACAGACTAACTTATATCTGATGATTTTAAGGAGAAGCTGCAGTTTCTGCAGCAAATTCATATTCCTGGAAGCTTGAGAAAATTATGTGTGTATGGCACTGCACAGAGTTGGTGCTTCAGCTGTGCAAAATGGCACTAATCTGTAAGGAATAAAAGTTGACACAGAAATTAACTCCAGTGCGTTGAGCTCTGGTGCTTGTTCCAGAAAACTGCACACCACAATTTTGCGCTACATCCCTTAGGAGTTATTGAAGGCATTTTTACTCCTTATGTGAACTGGGCACGGAAAATGCAGTTACAACTGAACTCTGTTGTTTACCTTCTCTTTATTCTTTGCTCGTCTGAGAGTCATTATTGTCACTGCAGTAAGTCGTAATAATTGACTATGGATTTAATACCCAGCTATCTGTTCTGTAGAAGATATTTTCTCATGAAAGGTACTGATTCAAATAATCTGAAACTGGTTGAACTGGTTTAAGGCAATTTTTTCACCAGATTCTGCTGATAGTGTAGTGTAAAACAAACATACCCCAAAACTGGCAGTAAACTCAACCCCCAGCACAACCTCCATACCTCCAGAGGCAGTATCAAGATGAAACACATTCCCCTGCTCAGCAGTGGGTGTCCGGGGTAGCAGCACTTCTGTGGCAGCATGTGGACTGCCTGTTAGAGAGCAGCTATTGTATTCTTTTTTTGATTCACATAAGAAAAATTCTTTATTCTGGTCAGGTTTTGTAGATAACTCTGAAATGTTGAAGATCAGGTCATGTAAAGTCAGTGAAGGAATGTTCATCTTTTTTAAATAGTGGTCTGATCCCAGATATTTTTAAAAGAAGACCTTGTTCTTGGTCTGCTTGTTACTTGACTAGTGCTCTCATCGCAGTAGTTTGCTGTATTTGTTATCCCTCCTCCCTTGTCTGTCTTCTGAAGCTTGGGAAACTGTCAACCAGGATTGCAGCACCCATGGAAGAAATTTCTGTGTTGAGCCTTAGTATTTTTTGTTGCAAGAGGCTAGTGCCACACTAATAATAATGCAAAATATTACTAGTAATATTGCAAATATTAGTAGTAATACTAGTAATAATGCAAAATATTACTAGTGTGGCACTAGTCAGTTCTGTTACATTTTCCTGTTTTGAGTAACAAAACAAGATAACCCTGGTGTGGGCCTTTTGGGTCTGGAGTATTCTTAAAAAAACCCCAGATCGTGTGAGAGGAAAACTCATTTCCTATTCAGCTTTAATTTGAACCATAATCTGCCTGTCCCTGACCTAACTTTATTCACTGCTCAGTGCTTGAGTCATCCAAACTGCTTCTTTAGGACTCCTATGATATCTTGCAACACCTTGCCTCAAGGGTAGAATGGTTTCAAAGGAGAAGTAATGCCAGATTCTCATAGCTGGTTTAGGAATGTAAGGATCACTAGGGAAACAAGAATTGTTTTATTTCAGGCTCTTTGGGCAGCTTTTCTAACTTAAAGCCAAAGCATCGCAAAGCCAAGGCTCACTAAAACTGGTGATTTACATCATTAGCTAAATCTTACTTAAACTTTGTGTTACAGATCCCTTAATTCCTTAACACAGTACTGCATTTTGCTGTATTAACATTTGGCTAAATCCCTACTGAAGCAAGAATCTCAAAAACAATTCCCTGAAATTAGCCTTTAAGCCAAATTTATGAGAAAATTTCATAAACTTTTCCCAAATATGTTTGTGCAAGAATTAAAGAATCATGTTCCACTGCCAAGAGAAAACTCTCTATTAAGTTTGTGAAATACAATTATTGCATCTGTCATCCTTTGTTTTGCTACACAATTACTATTTTTTTTAGGAACTTCACCATTCTGGTATGCTTTATTAATTAGTGAGGGAATAATATTTCACCCTTGACTTTAATTATTAAACTATAACATTTGTCAGTGCTGTTTTTCAAAGCCAAAATGCTGATCTGTTTTCCTGGGTGAGTTATAATAATAATGTCATATCAGACCTTTTGGACTGAATATCTGATAGTTCTTAAAGTAGCAAACTGGTAAAATATGATTGGGAATTATTTGCAGCATCCTTGCTTGACCTCACTTATGGCATTTGGGCACACCAGTCTTGGCAAGACACATCAACTACATTTATCTTCAGCTTAAAAATGAGGGCATCACATGTTGGTGGTTTGTTTGCCATCATTTGCCAAGTACTGTATTGGATTCTGGTCCATTGCCAGGCTTATTGCTGCTGTTTTAATATACAGGGTTTAATATAGGGTGGTGCCTAAACAATTTTCCACATGTCACACTTCTTACTGTGTTACCAGGGGATTTAAATAGTTAGACACTACAGCTTATATAAAAAAACCCAATCAAAATAAACTTTACTGTAAATAAAAAATGAGTTCATGGGGACAATATTGTGAATGTGATTGCAAGGTGTCAGTAAAATTAAGTACCTGTGAAAATATACAGGAGTGAAAGATGCTTATATGGGGCATATAGAAAGCCTGATACAGGTCTTACTAATCTCAGTAGAAAGATTTTCATTGTCTTCTGTACTAGTTATTATATTGGTCTTCTTGTCCTGGCATTTTAGACTGAATCATAGAAATTACTGAATTTTTCATTTCTAACTTGAATATCACCTTATCCTCCAAATATGAACATAGAAAAGACCTGCTTTGTCTAGTCAAAAACCAAGATGGTTTTTTGAGACAAATTAAGGTGATTTGGCAAGAGAATTTTTGTTTGGTTTTGATTATTTAAGTTCAAGTGGTGATTTTATCCAAAAACAAAGCTTTCCCTTTGCTCCCCATCCTGGATTTTTAATAATTTTCTTAAAAGTGCAAAGCAGTGTAATTGAAGGGGTGGATTTAGATATTGCCTTGTATTAGCAAAGCAGAGTCAGTTGTAGTTTTAATTGTCTTTTATACAGAATGTAGGGCACTTTGTCCAAACATGGAAGTCTCGGATGCAGTTCCTTCCCTCATCTGAGAGCCTTTTTAACCCATACTTCCATTAATGTGCCTTTGCTTACATTCTGGCCTATTTTGTATTGATTTTCTGTTTGCTGCCCAAGTATCTGAGTTCTTAATTACTCTCTGGAATATTGCCTGCACTTGGATGTTCCACTTTCAACTAAGTATTGTTACTATATTGTTACTATGAGGCCAATAAATTCTGCCTCTTTTTTTTTTTTTTTTTTTTTTTTTTTTTGGTGTTCGTTCCTCTTTTCCTTTCCCTCCTATATTTCTCCTTTGCTGGTGATACCTGCTATGTTCCACAGTTCCACAGAATAAAATGGCTTAAACAGGCCAGTTAGGATCAGTGCCTTCCAGAATAGCCCTTAGGCTGGTGGTTTAGATCAGGGCTTCGAGCAGGCAGACAGTGGTTCCATTCCAGTTCTCCTTGAGTCAGGGCCAATGGTCTTTTCTTCCAATGGTCTTTTTTCCCACCTGGACTGTTGGGCTGGTTGAATAGAAAGGAAATGTCTCAATCACCAATACCTGTTGACAGTATTTTTCTAGCTTCCAACTGAGATCACTTGCTTAGTGAAAATCACACTTTGAACGAGCAGATACAGGTGCAACAAAGTTTACCAGTTTAGCACTTGAAGCTCAATCACACTTATTTTCCTGAGCTGAATAGTGCCATTGATTTCATTTGACCTGGTCAGATGAGAGACAAGGAAGGTATAAGGTAGCCCTATAAATACTTAACAGGCTTTTTACTTAAAAATAATCCACAATTTAGCTTTTATATTCTTGTGATAAAGAGTAAGGCCCAGATAGCAGCAAAAAAAGCATGACAATGAGCAGTAAAATTAGGTCAAAATGCAAGAATTAAAGGGATTAAGGAGACACACTAGGCTTAAGTAGAAGAATTGAGAACTCTCAGCAGTAACACTGATTGCCAGTGACATGAGAACCTGCAGAAAGACGCTAATTCCTAAAGTGAACTATAATAAGCTTGTGAAATTATCTTGGTAGTCAGTTGGAAATATTTTTGATTTGGATATTCTGAAGAGCTCTAGAGAAAGGACACTGACTGCTGTCAAGAAATCCTGCTAACAGCTTATTTAATTTCCCAACTTGTTTTAATCAAGGGATTCTAAACAGCCCTCAAGATAAGTTTAGCTTTTATCACTTCACTGGCCAGTTAATTGTGTAGAGTCCTCTAGAGTTGCCATACAGGTCCATTTGAGTAGTAAAAAAATGTATGCAGGAAGTTTCTGGATTTCTTTAAAAATTAGTTTGATATTTATTCAAAGAGTGATAAGCATCTCTGAAACAAACAACAGATACATGAAAAAAAGTATTCCTACAGCAAAAGTTAGTGAGTATTAATCTATGGAAATATGCTAAGACTCAAATTTAAAATGGAGAAAATATAATGATGGCATATTTTGTCATCAAAGTTTTGCAATTTGTGCATCTTAATTTGCAACATTCTCACTGGTGCAAGTTTCTGTTTGCTTTGCTAGATATTATAAGGGCAATTCTTGCCTCATCAACCTCTGTGTTTTTTTTTCTGGAAAAATGAAGAATTATTTTTGTTTCATAAGCCCAAATTTTGCTTGGATACTATTCAAATTTTCCCTAAAATTATATTACTTGTTCTTTATAATTGGCATGGAAGTAAGTTAAGGGTGTTTTGGTTGGCTAGAGCTTAATGATGGAGGCAGTAAAGTAGAATGTTTAGGAGTAGGAATCAAGGAAAGGCCAGCAAGGTGATCTCCTGGTGAGAGTCTGTTATAGAGCACCCAGCCAGGATGAAAAGGCAGATGAAATTTTCTATAAGCAGCTGTGAGAAGTCTCACATTCACTAGCTTTTGTTCTCCGGGGGGACTTCAGCTTGTAGCATGTCTGCTGTAGGTCCAGAACAGCAAGGAGGAGGCAGTCTAAGGAGGTTCCTGGAATGTATGGAAGACAACTGCCTGACACAGCTGGTCAGTGAGTCAACCAGGGGTCCAGCTGGACCAGCTGTTTGTGAGCAGGGAAGGACTGGTGGGAGATGTGGAGGTTGGAGGCTGTTTTGGGCACACCTATCACAAAATTAATGGGTTTAAAGGAAGAGGATCAGCAGAACTGCCACCTTGGATTTCTAAAGGGCAGACCTTGGCCTGTTTAGGAGCCTGGTTGATGGAGTCTCTTGGGAGACAGTCCGGAAAGGCAGAGGGAGCCAAGAAAGCCATACGTTCGTCAAGAAGGAAATCTTAAAAGTGCAGAATTAGGCTGTCCCCATGTGCCAGAAGTAGGGAAGAAGACCAACTTGCCTGAACAGAGAGCTTTGTCTGGAACTTGGGGAACAAAAGAGCTTATCACCTTTGGAAGAAGGGGCGGGCAACTCAGGAGGAGTACAAGGATAACATGAAATTATGCAGGCAGAAAATTAGAAGAGCCAAATCCCAAACAGAGCTAATCTAGCTACTGATATGAAAAACAATAAAAAAAGTTGATATTAATACATTAGTGAGGAAAAAAAGGAGTAAGGAAAATCTCTATCCTGAATTGGATGTGAGGAGAAATATAATGACAAAGCATGAGGGAGCAAGTTCACCCTCAGTAAGTTTGCTGATGACACCAAGTTGGGTGAGAGTACTGATCTTCTTGAGTGCGGGAGGGATCTGGACACACTGGATCAATGGGCCAAGGCCAACTGGAAGAAGTTCAACAAGACAAAGTACTGGCTTCCATTCTTGTGTCAAAATAATCCCATGCAGTGCTACAGGCTGGGGGCAAAGGACTTGGGGGTGCTGGTCAACAACAGCTGGACATGAGCCAGGTGGCCAAGAAGGCCAATGGCATCCTGGCCTGTATTGGTAACAGGATGGCTAGCAGGATCAGGGCAGTGATTGTCCCCTTGTAGTCAGCACTGGAGAGGCCACGCCGCGAATCCTGTGTTCGGTTTTGGGCCCCTCCTACAAAGAAGGACATTGAGGTGCTGGAATGTCCACAGAAGGGCAATGGAGCTGGTGAAGCGTCTGGAGCACAAGTCCTGTGAGGAGCATCTGAGGCAGCTGGGGGTTTTTACACTAGAGAAAAGGAGGCTCAGGGGAGACCCCACTGCTCCCCACCTACTGCCTGAAAGGAAGGTGTAGTGAGGTGGGGGTTGGCCTCTTCTCCCAGGTGACAAGTGACAGAACAAGGGGAAATGCACTCAAGTTGCACTAGGGATGGTTTAGATCAGATATTCAAAAAAAAATTCAAATTTTCATGGAAAATCTCATCAGGCTTTGGAACAGGCTGCCTAGTAAAGTGATAGAATCCTCATCCCTGGAGGTATTTAAGAGACATGTGGATGTCATGATTTAGTGGTGGATTTGTGGTTGACTTAATGATCTTAAAGGTCTTTTCCAACTAGATGATTATATGATTCTATGAAATTAAAAGCCAGGAATTATACAAGCAGAGTGAAAATCCTATTAGAGTAAATTAATTAATTTGACTTGTATTGATTATTGTTTGAGTTTGGTATAGATCAGAATGTCTTAGACTGGTATAGTGTGGCATATTTTCTCTAGGGTTTCCTTCAGTTCATTTTTCTTTAACAGATTTAACTAATTCGTTTTTGTTTTTAGTACTAGAAAATATTTTATTTAGCAGTAGGCCCTTAGGAAGCTCTTTGAAATGACAAAAAAAATGTTCACCTTCCTGAAGAAGGATTTTGACTTGTTGAAGTTCAAGTCATGAGTAAAACATTAATTCAGTCAGCTTGATACACCATTGCCCTGAATGTTTGCCAGGATTCCAATCTCAGTAACTCTTAAGTACCAGCATTGCACTTCTGACAGTGCTGTATAATGCACCTTTTCTTCAAGACTGTAGGAATGCTGTTACCACACACTTTGCTGCCTCTCTAAAGCTTTGTAGTTAGGGAATCACATAATAATTAGAGAAGGAACTGTAAGGATACCTTTAAAGAAACATTTGAAACCTAATTCAAAGCCCAGTGCCTCCAGTGAGGCTCTTTGTGTCTCAAGGTTTTTGGTTTGAGCCTCCATCACTGAAATTGGTGAGAATTTTTTCTCACTCACTACTGTGGTGTTCAATAGCATGTTGTGCAAGATAAGATTCTCATAGCTAAAAGGTTATTCAGCTGTCCCTAAAACTATTTTGCCCTAGAAGTTTTTATTTTATGGCCTTCAAAGTATTTGATTTCTTATTCTGATGTCTGCTTTTTAGGCAGAGCTTGTGAACTCAAGAGCCTGAGACACTGTAACCAGTTAAAAAAAAACCCTCTGAGGTACTCTGTATATTATTTCAAGACTTTCCTGGGCTTTGTGCTGAATTTGGTCAATGCCTGTGCCATTAAACTGGCTCATCATGACCGTAGAGGATTTGTAGTACTGTGTGCTTGGATACATCCCTCCTGAGAGAATTGCACTGAGTGTTTTGGATACAGATATAAGATTCTAGTGGAAATGAAACTATTCAATACCTTTTTCTTTTCCTGTCAAATGCAGTGCATCACACTCAGCTACTTCTTTAGGGATACATGATGCCATGTTGTACATTTTAAGATCCAAATGACAGAGCTTCTCTAGTGGGCATTTTGGGTGGGATTTTGTCCTGGATTAATCCTAATCAAGTGGAGGTCCTTAAACTGCTGAATTAATAGCCATAATAAATTTAGGTTTATTCATAACCTTGAGGACGAGTAGATTTAGATGTGGCATAGTAACAATTGCTTTGAATTCTAATCCAATTTTGCCCACAGTTTCCTTTCAATGTGTACTTAGAATTGCATAAATCATGTAAGTATTAAGCAGAGCAGTGTTCTGCACTGGCAAGGTATACATTTTAGTTGGTGAATTTAGCTGGACATTTTCAAGCTTGTTGGCTGATTGGGGTGTTACACTAAACATAGGAAAGGACATGAGATTGCCAGCGTCTTGCTTTTACTCTATTAAATCATTGCATATTGTATTTGTTGCAGATGTTTGAGACCTGTGCTCAATTTTCTGTGCTGCTTGAGGAATCTTAAATAGTTATTTCCCACAAAACTGCTGTTACCTTTAGGCTGTAGGAAATGTGAGTTAGCCTGTGCTCCGACAGAATCCTGTTGTTTGTACATCAGTGGCAAGTGGGAATGAGACAAAGCAAAGTATTGCTTTTGTTACTGTTTTGTTTTGTTTTGCCACCACTGAAAAAACACAGGCAATAAGAGGAAGGAGTAGCTGGAATAGGCAGACTTTATGCATTAAACCAAATTTTTATGACTGCAGTGATTGAAGGGGCCTAAAAATGAAGGATTTCATTGGGATTCATCAGCCAGCCCATGGGCTCAAATACTTTCATATAGTTCTCCTTTCCCCTCCCCTCCCCCCCCCCACTTAAAGATAGGCAGAATGTAGTAGTAGTACATCCTGCAGGCATTGTAGCAATAGCATAGCAGAGTCCTCTGGGTCTTTTTGAGCTGCACAGTTACTATATGCTTGGTTCTCATTTTGAAATGTACTACTTCTGACTTGTTGAAGGATCACAACTGGGCTAGATTCAAATAAGCAGGATAATTTTTATCAGTGTTGTTCTGCCCTGAATCATAAAATGCATAATTCTTGAGTTTCAGATTATGAAGTATGGAGAAACGCATCACAATAGAAAAATGCTTTATTCAGTCACTTGTTTATTTAAGGGAAAATAACTCTTTTAAAGAAGAAGTACTAATGCACTTCTAACATGTAAAGTATCTTATTTTTTGTGTTCCTATTCCCCGTTCAACACACACAACCCAACAACCCACATCTCTACACCAAGGTAGTGAGCCTGCAGTGATTCCTGTATCATGTCTCCACCAACCCAAATTATGCTGCTATTTAAACTCCTTTACTGAATTGTTAGGTTCATAACACAAGTAAATTCAAGATTATATGATTTATTTTGATCAGCTAATGAAAATATATTGGCATCATATTCCAGTTAATGCCCTGCAAATGTTTACTAAATCTTTAGGAAAGAGGGTGAGACAGGGAAGAGAAATATTTTTTATGAGGTTGGTCTTTTTTTCTCTTTATTGAGTTTCCTCACTGTATCCCCAAAATAGCCTTTAACGAATTCCCTTTTTCTGCTGTTCCAAGAGAGCTGTTTCTGAGAAAATGCATTTTGCTACTCTTGGTGTGCTTGAAAATTGAAAGAAGCCTCAAAAGAATCTAGACCATCCAGAAATCCAAACCCATTGAATGAAATGTTAAAGTAAAAATTTCAACATATTGAGTAATAAACAAATGTAGTTTTAGACTGTTAGTCTCTTTGTAGTTACTGCTATTATTTAGTGTAGTTTGATAATCATCAGTCATAGGAACTCTGCTTGAAATCATAATGATAAAATTATGTCCTTCCTCCAATTGCTACTGTAACCACCTATTAAAGCAAATAACTTAAGTATACAACTTCTGATTTTTCATGGTTCTTTAACCTTTAAATGCACACATGAACCAGGCCTTATTCATTGTTTTGAGGTCCCAGATTCATCTAAACCTCTGAGGAGGAAACATTCCTGGATCAATATCTGGTTACCGAGTTACTGAGATCTCAAGTGATTGCCTTACTTTCTGATGCTGTCTGCTTCTGGGGAAACTTCCTTTAACTGGGGCACTTGAGAGATTCCTCTTATGTGTGATGAATCTGTTTGTTGTTGAACAGACTTCCTCTGGCTTCCACACCTAAAAGAGAATAAATCTAAATCCTCTGTGGACTTGACTTCTATTTTTAGTAAGACTGTCTGCAAGGTCTTTGGGATGGAGCTGCTTTTCCTAGCTGGGACATACTTTTGCAAATGCCAATGGAACCTGATTTGACTACGCATGGCTTTGCTTGATTAGTCCCTCATCAACAGGAAATGTGTTATTTAGGTAAAAAAATAGCTTCTATACTGTTTTTCTTTGTGCTTTGGATGGAATATATGGACATTGGAGCAAAAATATGTTGTAAAACATCTATACATTCTTTGTTTAAATCTTATGGTTTTCATACCTTTTGAGTACTTTTGAAACATAATAATTTTTGTGTAGGTTTTCTCTTTCACGTATTAATTTTGACTTGTGAAGGGGTTTTTTGTTTGTTTGTTTTTCAGGTGGGGTTTTTTGTGGTTTTGGTTTGTTGTTTTTTTTTTTGTTTTGGTTTGGTTTTTTTTTTTGGTTATGTTTGATGACTCAGAATCACAGAATCACAGAAAGATTGAGTGGTAAGATCGACTATTAGGTATGCAGATAACTATAAAGACTTAAGATAGGCTTTTTTTTCTATAGCATTTGACATAGCAATGCATTACAAAATGATCTTAAACATTTAGCAAACACTGCGTTTCATGAAGTTGACAGTTTGGACAGTTTATAATGTTTTGTTTGAAGGATTGTGGAACTTGTCAAGTTTCATGAAAGCTGGGAAGTATAATTTCCTGAGAAACCTTGTTTCATGAAAAGTAACAGTAATGGTGATTTTGCTAAACAAAGAGGCTAAGCTGCTTCTGGTCTGCTGGCAATTTTTGGATGCTTGATTTCTATGTTCCACCCATATTAGGAAGGGGCATCGCAAGGATCAGTGGTTGGAATTTGAATGCAGAACAGTTCAGCTTAGAGATAGGAATGTAGTTTTTAAGAGAGGGTGATCTTAACTGGTAACAGATTTCCAAGGCAAGTGGTGAATTCTGATGTCTTCAAGAACAAATATCTTACAGAAAAAAAGCCCACTTGTGAAACTACATCCAACACAAAGTTGGATGGACTACTAGGTTTTCTCAATACAGAAGGTCAAGCTAAATCATTACAAAAGCCTCTTTTGGCATTGAAATCAATAGAGCAGGAATTTTTAGAAACTCTCAACTATTACTGATTTTGCCTGCATCTAGACACAGCAGCAAATATCTCCTGTAAACTTAGTGAGAAAAAACTGAAAAGAGGATATATAATTTGCAAAATTTCTTATCAGTTCTGTTCTTCCAAATTGTATATTTAAGAAACGGTCCTTACTCCTCCCTGACCCTCCTCCAAGATCCTTAAGGAAATTAAGAAGTGCTATTGTGAAAGTCATAGAAGGACCTTTAAATCACATAGCTGAGAAGCCAAGAATTCAAAGAAGATAAAATGAAATCTGAATGGTACAGAACTCAAAACCTGTGGATTGTTATAGCTTTTCATATAGTCAGTAGTTAGTATTTGTTTAGTATTTCAACATACAATCTTATCCCCCTCCCACCTACACACATTCTTGTAAAGTATATCTTTCTAATCTTAATGTTATCTTAACATTTTTCACCTCAGGGAAGTTTTTACAAAGAATTCTATAAGTAAGCAGCACTTGGAAAAAACCAACCAAAAAGAACACAGAAACCTAACAAATTTTACCAAATTGATTTTTAAAAACTTTTGCATTTAGCAGTTAAAAAACCCTTACACTTGCCAAATTTTATTTATTTTTTTATGTTCAAAACCCCATAATGTGCCAGATACTCTTAAAATAATAATTTATATAAATGTAGGTGACAATATTTTTATAGAATTCCATTGTTTATCCTGTTGTTATTAGCTAGATCAGGGTTATTCTGAGATAATCAAGTGAAATAACTCCATCCTTATGTAAATGAATGTGGAACCAGACTAGGCAGATTTCTACCCCCTTCTCAACAAAATTATTCCCACAGAGGTTATCCAACATGTGTCCTGCCTGATTAATGTCTTGCTTGGAGGAGTTCAGCAGATCAGAAAGAGATGTCATGTTCATCGCACTGCTGGCTTCTCTGTGGATGTGCTGTCACATGATACCAAATGTGGGGATATGGGTGACTTTCTGCTCTGATTATGGGATGTCTGTCTTTCCTGCTTCACTCCTGGTTTTTTGTTTTGTTTTTTTTTTCCCTCATATAATGCTGAGGTTGCTTTGGTGAGTAGCATGGCTCACGGTTAAGTCTTAACTTTTGGATTCTTGACATGCCTGAACTGGCTTTCCACCTGAAGAAAAGCAGGTATTCCTCCTTCAGTGCTTAGCTTTGCATAAATAGTTCCTTATCCTGACCAGTGCTCATGGACACTGTTATCCAGTCAGCTACACTGAGGGCAGCCTGAGAGCATACTGTTTCAAGCAGTAGTCACTTTTAAAAATATATTAAAAAGACGCATTTCTTCTGCATCAGAAAGACTCCAATTTTTGATGAAAAATAGTTATTTGGAGGGAAAAGATGGTCAAGAGATATTTTCACACTTCTTCAGAATGCTTTTTAGATCAATTTTTAGTTCTCACTGATCACAGTACCTGAAACAACAGCATTGAGGCCCAACCCACCTTTCCAGTGTAGCACTGATAAGAGATTGTCAAGAAGCCAATAAACACAAGCTTAAGGATTAAGGGTAAAATAAAGTGTACAGGGTGGGCTTTCAGTGCAAAGTGGTGTCCATGAGTAAATGCAGATTTTCTTCCTTTTTTGTTATAAGATCTCTTTCTCTGGGCTTCTTTTAAAATCCTTCTCTTAGTTATGCAGTTTAGTAGTCCTTGCCTTATTTCTTGCTAAGATCAAACAAAAAAAATTATTTTCCCCTCCACAAACACATTACTTTGAGAATTCCCCTTTGGGCAGTTTTGTTCAGCTTCATTCCAAAATACAAGGTCGTGTGCTAAATGACATAGAATAGGATACACAGGAGGAACAAAGGCATGATTAATTGCCTGTGCTAGCATATTTGTTTTACTTCAAGCTAGCTGCATAGCTTAGAGTAGCAGAAGCCACAGCATGAATTCTAACATATGTTTGTCCAGGCACAAACTTTCTGTGCATTGAGGTTATACACGCTAAATGTATAACAAGCATTGCTAAAACCCACATTTCAATCCTTTAATTGCTAATGTTTGAGTGCTAGCTAGATCAAGCTAGCACAGGTATACTGTTCTGTATTCGTATTAGTTTGTTAGTTTTACCTCAAGATTTGGAGGGAGCTTGTAGTATACTTCCCTGGGAACTTTTAGTTTTTGAGGTTTTAAATGCAAGATCTGAAGAGCCATATGTTTTTGTAGTCTGCTCATTTATCACATTATAACAAAAAATATTCTCAATGTACAGACAAATGTTGCTCTTTCAAATTCAGAAGGAAAATAAAAAGGATGGGAGTCATACGTTTTAACAAAGATGTCCAAATGTATGGTTGCAAATCTAATGGTAATTTTGGGATCCCTTTATAGTTATTAGAGTTGTTTAGCTGGTTAAATAAGGGTGATTCATCTCAGTCTAAGAAACAAGCTAATAGATTAGTTGAAATGCTCTCCTGGGGTGCTCTTTTCTCCATTTATGTCATGGTACATCTAGGCTATTAGTGGAAATCAGAAAAAAAATGTTGCATCTATGTACATAGTTCTGTAACTCCCATGTATGATTTTATTTGCTGAAATTAATGTTGTGGGAAAATGTAGTTATGAATCATATTAAAAACATTTATGCACTAGTTTCAGTGCATTTGTTTAATGTTTACCTATGTATTGCTCGGAAAATGTAAATTCAAGTTCTGTATTTTGCCTTTCCTGGAGCTTAGAGATGGTTCATGGTTTTACTTTATTTCTTTATAAATGTAATTACTGCAAAATATGCAGTAGATACTGAGAACAGCTTTAATCAGTTAAGAAAATTTATAAAAGTAAGATTGTGTTATCTTTTTCTTCAGTGTAAATTTGGCAAGCCCCTTTCATTTGCAGTGGCCATTCCTTTTATCTAAATAGTTGGGAAAGAATAGAGAGATAATTTTTGATGAAATGAAATACCAAGCAGTTGTGATTCAGATTAAAAAAATGCTTAGAAGTGCAAGGAAAAATTTTATCTTATATATATATAATCCTTTAATACATGAAATGATTAGAGCAAATAGGGAGTTGAGCACTGGACTACAAAATTGAAAGCAAAATACTGCAAACATTTCTTTATGAACCTTTATCTACATTTTTCTAAATACTTGTGTGGGTATAGAGCGTCCTCATCGTGTATATTTATATGCATGTCCGTACACAATATGCAATGAAAATATTAGCTGTGAAGTTAAAGAAAGACATATTGAATATTCTGAATAGTCTTAGCTTTTAGGAGTATAATAAATATTATGACTAGAAAAGAATATGTTACTTTCCAGTTCTGTTTGTGTCTCTAAGTGGAGAAAGGGTGGCTTTGAAATGAAGTTGCTAAAATAGATTTTATTCCTAAGTTTTCACACTTGGTATGTGACTTCATGTAAGCCACAGACTCATGGAATAACAAAGTGCTGGGCCCATCTCTGGAGATCCTTTAGTCTGATACCCCTGTGTAGAGCAGCATAAATTACAGCAGATTGTCCAGGAATGAGTCCAATCAGGTTCAAAGTATCTCCAGGGTGGAGACTTCCACACCCTCTCTGAACAATCTGATGAAAAGCTTGTACACCCTTACAATAAAGAAGTGTTATTGTCATTTTTAAATGCATCTTGTAATTCAGTTTGTCCCCAGTGTTTCTTGTCCTGTCTCTGGACACCTCCAAGAAGAGCCTGACTGTCTTTTATTACACCTACCCATCAGGTACTTAGAAGCACTGTTAAGTTTCCCACCTGAGCTTTCTCTTCCCCAGGCTGAGCAATAACAACTCTCTCAATTTCTCCTCAGAAGTTAGGTGCTCCAGTTCCTTAATCACCTTTGTGGCCTTTCTTGCTCCAGTATGTCCTTGTCCCTTGTGTGTTGGTCTCTGTACTGGGCCCAACACTGCATGTGTGTCTCTTCATTAGTCGAAAGGAAGGATCACATACTTCAGCCTGCTGGCAGGTCACCCTAATTCAGCCCAGAATGCTGATTATGGTCATACTATCGTGGATCAAATTAGGTAAGTCCAGGGCTCATATTGTGGCAATGAGAAAAAAGTCTATTCCCTGTTGCCTCATTCCTGTGGAGAAGTAAAATTCCAGTATTCAAGTGTACAAACTTCCACAAATGTGAGTGGCTTGCAAATTTTGTATGCAAGGAGCATTTCCAAATTAGTGTGAATCACTGATAGCTGAGACAGGGCTAGAGGCTGTTTTCCATGTTCCACATGGAAATGAAGCATAGTTAGGAACCACTAACTGTAAGTAGAACTGTAAGTCTGTCTCATAGTAGGATTCTGGGGAAATCACATAAAAGGCTTTGTCAGCTGCTCACAAGAACTGTTACCTTGGCTCATGGCAAAACAGCTGCAAGCTGTTGTTTTCTCTTTTCCTGCTCTGTATGAATATTATAGGCTGGAACAGAGAGATTCATATCCATAGTTACTGGTAAAATTAGAGGAATAAGAGTTGGGAGACAAACTCAAAATTTTTAGATTTTTCTTTCAATTTAACTATCTGAAATTAGGGGACTTTAAAAGAATAATGTAAGAAAGAGGTATGAAAGGATATTCTAAAAATGCCTGAACTGTGATAAAAGTGTACCGCATTCTAGTTGGAACTAATTCCATCCCTAATTTTTAATTTAGATTAATGAATGAGGTGCTGTTTGGGTGAGAGGAGTAGGAGGGGGAGAGGGAATCTGAAACCCTTGGCACGTGGTTCTTAACAGTAAACATGATGCTTACAGAGTTTTACTGAGGAAATGTAGGTACCTCTAGAGGACATTTTAGGTCTTATGCAGGCCAAGTAGCTGTCTGGAGTTTGTTAATTCTCTTCATCATCTGTTTACAGAGTTTGGTTGGCGTCCTCCCTTAAAATGTGGTTCAATGATACAGTCAAATCTGACTTGATGATTTACTGCTGCCAAGCAAGCAAGATCCCCCTCTCCCTCCCTCATCCTTTCCTATCTCATCCCACACCAGTTTATAGCATGCCAGGTCGATTCAACTAACTGTTCTGGCAGAAAGCCAGTGGGATTTTAGGCTAAGTGAGTGGTAGGGTGCTGAACTTGCTTACCAGGCAGGCAGGGATGAGCAGCAAGGAGATCATGCATTTGGAAATGCAGGGACCGGAGGAGGTGGGAGAGTCTCCCCCGTTGAGGGCTTGAGGTGCTGTATTGGTTCAGCTTAGTTGTCCAGCTATGCTGCTTCCAACTCAGTTGAGATGGGCCTTT
The DNA here is from genome assembly GCF_026979565.1 of Vidua chalybeata. Taxonomy (NCBI): domain Eukaryota; kingdom Metazoa; phylum Chordata; class Aves; order Passeriformes; family Viduidae; genus Vidua; species Vidua chalybeata. The sequence continues at coordinate 96,357,140 of NC_071531.1, forward strand.
TCTGGCTGCCTGAGGCAATAGGAAGCTGTGCTGCCCACAACAGAGGAAGTCCCACCTCTGGCTGTACCTGTTCTCTCTGTGCAAGCACAAGTGATGGTGCAGCCACGTGGAAAAGCATGGATTCCCCCTATCTACAGCATCCCATAATTATTCACCCTGAAACCATCTTAGAACTACATTCTTGGGCTCCTCAGGCTAAGAAGATTTGATCTGTGAATGAACAAACAGCTTTCCAGCCACTGCTTTAAAAATAATAATAACACATATTTTCCTGACTAGTGGCTTAGCAACGGAGAAAAGGCAGTTGATAAAACAAGTCTATTTCATCGGTACAATGACATTCCAGCGTAACATCTTCATTAGCACTTAAGCAAATTTTTATTGGAATATGCTGGAAGAGACTGTACATTTTGTGATAATCATCTAAACATTAAAAAGAAGAAAATAGTAAAAAAATAAGGTGAAAAATTATATACATATCTGTGCTTCTTAGGAGAAAAATATCTAAATCTGTACATGAGAAAAAAAAAACATAGGTATAACTACAGACATTATAAAACAGAGAAAGTTTTATGTCTCCAATTAATAATATTCTAGTAATTTTTATTAAATGTTGAAATAATTTTAATTGTTTAGTAAGGGAAGTTCTCCCATTTAATTTAGAATGTTGCACTACTGTTAGTGATTGATTTAGCTTGGAATTGACGTAACAAGTAATGAAAACATAGTTTAATTGCTCTTGTGGAAGGAGCATTGTGCTGCAAGTTGATTATCACTAGATCAAAAGTGGGTTAAACATTTTAAGTACTTTACACAAGATGGTGGTTTGTGTGTGGTAGGAGATGTGCAGTTAGATAATTGAAATCATGGTTTGTGCACCTATATGTATTGGGATTACAATCCTATAAAACTTGTGCAGTAGAGAGATCCAATTGGCTACATCTCATGTTCTACCATAATAAATGACGTCCCTTACATCAAATATTTTATTAACAACTTAAATGTGGCATTCATGCAATGATTACACCATCAAAACAATCTTCTTTTGAGATGGCAAAGCATGCAAGAAGTGGTGAACCAAGTCATTAGGCAAATGCTGCTTTAGTGTTTCGTAGAATCATAGAACCATCAAGGTTAGAACAGAATTTTAAGGTCATTAAGTCCACTTATCAACCCAGCAGTACTGCTGAAACCCTTAAACCACTAAACCCTATCACCCAGAACTGAGTAAAGGCTAGAGGAGAAGCACAGGATTTTTCAGAAATAAGTTGTTTTTCTTTGTTTTTGAAAAACAAAATCAAACGAACAAACAAAAGTGCATTCTCTTAATTTTAAAGGAAAAGGCCTTACAATTTCCAGAATTCATACATGTTCTCTATTGCTTTGTGTGAGTAGTTATTGGTGGTGTGCATGTCAAGACAAGGTGATCTCCCACTGAGTCGGTGGCTTTGCGGTGCTGGGGATGAAGGCAGGATGCTCGCAGGCCTGTACCCAGGAGAGAAAGGCTTCTTCAGAAATCAGCTGAGAGTACTCAGCTTTTGCATTGAATTTGCACTGAAGAGGCCTTTCTCTCCTTGCAAGGATTTCAGGGGCAGCTGGGGAGGCAGGTCCAGACAATAGCCAGAGATACTGCTATAATAAAACAAGAAATTGCAGCATGTTTGTTCAGACATGCAGTGTCTGTAGAGATGCCAGCTATCCCCTTTGTGTAACAAAGACAAGGCTGCCTCCGGAGATTTCTTTCTGAAGGCATCTCTGTTTAGAGACAGTGCATGCACGTGCATGCCATATTTCCTTTTTGTGTTTGTGCCTGGTTGCATTTTTTTTAAATCTAACTTAATGTCATACTGTATATCAAATCACTGTACTTTATATTTTCATATGCAGCCATGATGAAGTGTTTCAAATTTTCCATACCATGTAATAAGAAGCTATTTTACAGCTTAATAGACATGATTTGGTTTGAACAGAGTATCCAAAAATATTATATTAATGTTGCAGGTGACCAGGTTGGTTTTTCATGGAAATAAAATGTAATCTTTTTGTACTTCTAGAGAAGGTAATCTGGTTAGCTGACTTGTGAAACTGTTTTGAATATTCATAATAATTCTGATCTGTGTCAAAGCACACCAAAATCCTCTATTCTTCCTGGATGCTGTGTCTCAATCACAGCAGACTAATTCTAAGACAGAATAATGACTGTAGAGAGGTACCTGAGCTGAATTTATCATCTCAACAAGGTACCAATAAGACTGTAGCTGCAACAGGCTGGGATTCAGATTGATCTGCTGAAACACTCTGCAGGTGTTCATACTGAGTTCTGCATTGCCACTGCCAGGTAAGTTTTCAAACTAACTAGTTTAGAGCTAGGTGCCTTGTATCTGTATGTGCTGCAATTGATTCTTTTGATGCACAGTGGCAATGTGTGGTAACAAAAACTGGGAGCTGTTGATGGTTAGAGCTCCCTTTCTCTGGCTGAGGGTACAGTATGATGTAGAAACTGCTGTTCCTCCACACCATGGGAACGTTCTGCTCCAGTGTACTCACTGGACGTGGGAAAAGCAAAGGAGCTCATGTGAGGACAAGAGTCTGAACATACCCTCTTTTTTGGTGAAAAAGCATGACATTTTTTCCTTTAAACAAACGTGTCTAAGCTTTCTGACTCTGCTTGTCACACGTTTTTTCTCTAAGCTCTTCTTGAAGATGATAGTAATGTAGTAATGACCACTTTTGAAAAAACAAGTTCTGACTCTCATTTACTGAGGAAACAGGTGTGTTGGTTTAATATGTTACTAAATCCCCTTTTGCCAGAAGTAGCTGCCTCTTTACTCAGTCAGCAGAGGGGTATGCATATCTTAGTAAGTCCAGAGTTAGTCCAGCTCTGTAGCAGTGCAAGATTAAGATGCTGAACTCTGTGTGTTTTAGGGCAGGGATGCACACTGTACTTTATTAATGCTGCTAGAGGTCTGCCAGTGATACAGGAGGGGGTGAATAGCTGTGGAGGGTAATGTTTTAGAGATGCTTTGGCAAAATTTGCTAGGGCATTCCTGTCTGATATGGTCACAAGATCAGGATTCGCATTAGAATGTACAGTATCATGCATCTCATTGAGAGCTTTTATTCACCACTCATTTGAAGTATATGTTGGTTTATCTGGCCTGTCCAAGTTAGTATAAGCTGCCTAGAAACCTATCCTGACTGCACACAGATTTAAAACACCACAGTCTAGTTACCATTGAGTCCACCTCCCTCTTAATTATACTGTTTCTGTATTTTTCATTGCAGTTATGGACATTTGCATGTTGATATGATGCAGGACATAAAAAACAAGTTATGAAAAGCAGTCCTGTTTTTTAATGAGCATATACAGGCAAATTCAATCTTAAAATTTTATTTTAAAAATATGTACTTTTAGCAAAGTAAAATAAGTTCAGGTTCACCTATGAAGGGATTGTTTTTAAGTCAGCAATCTTTGGTCTCTGGGTGTGACATAGATACAGTCAGACTTTCGCAGTTTAAAGAAATAGTTCTTAAAAATAGTGCTTCATAATTAAAGAAATAGGATAATATCATGAGCATTACAGTGCCAGCAATTCTTTTTACTACAGAAATATTTGTATTGCCTGTATCTGTCATATCAAATGAAGGATATATTAGAATGTATTTATATCTCATATACTAACACGTACTTAATGATGGAATGCTTTGTTGAGACGGGATTGAAGTTTGGACATAGTGATTGCCAAGTAGAATTGTGAATATGAATATCAAGTATTCAATATGAAATCCAATAGGGAGTAACATGCAGCATAAAATAATAAAAATACAAAAAATGAGAATAAAAGTTAGAAAATTATGATTCGGAGGACGTGGGCAGATGTGTTGGTGTAGATACAACTACAGGAGAAAAAGATTGACTTTCAGATTTGAACAGCTATAGGGAAAGAAGAAAGAGAAGGTTATTAGCAGAGAAATGAAGAGAGACTGAACACAAGTGCTATACATCCAGCAACAACTTCGGAAAAAAAATGGGGGTTTAATTTGTTACAAAATTAATTTAAGTAAAAGAAGGAATTTTCCCTTGAGTAATATGAAATTAAGGTGCTTTCTGTGGTACAGCAGGAGAAAAAGTAAAGATTTATGGAGCCTACAGAATTACAGTAATCAAAATGTGATTTCTGTGTAATTTTTCTTTCTGTGCTGCCCTTTCTTTGCCAGCTGGAGCTTTAAGCTATACATACACATACCACTTCCATAATTTACAATGTAAGCTAAACTGGAAACACTTTTTTTTTTTTTTAATAGGGTCTTAGTGTGTAATATCAAGATTAAGTGTCCCTCTTTATAATTTGGTTACTTTTTATATGTCTTTTGTTTCTCCTTATGTATTTTAATGACAGATCTATCATCCCAGGCAGAAATGTGTTCTTGACAGTTTTACTTCACAAGGGAAAAGGTCTTTCTTTGGGATCTTTGAAGCAGATTTTTTTAATGTGTGACTGAGAATATTCTTTGCCTCCTACCTTCATCTTCAGAAATATGTCACACTTTGTAAGACATACTAAAAGAATCTGGAATTATGTGTGTGTTTAACCATCAAGTCCTTTATTAGATGAAACCGGTGGGGTTTTCATGAAGTAGATTGGAAGATCTACCTAAGTGCAGACTGGCCATTAGAGTTACTTGAAGGTGTGTTTCTCTGCACTGTCACCTGGGTCCTAGAGGAGATACCAGCCTGCAAGTGATCCAGGTCTGCTTGTGAGAGTTCATGTTGCAGGGTTGGAGTCAATTCACAGCATGTAGCCATCCCTGCCAAGACTTCCAGTGCTGAGCTTGTTGAAGCACAAGAATGAATTCTTATGGCCTCACTGAACTGAGCTGCTCTGGGATGTTTGTTTGTTTTCCTAAGTTGTGAGAGTCTCTGGACACACTGATGTTCTTGGCTTACACGGAAGTGTCCTACTCTGGCTGTCCATCCCATCTGTTTCAGTGTCCAGAGCAGTCCAGTGGCTGCTTTAGCCAGAAAGATCTAGAAATTCAGTGGTACAGGAGCCTCAGAAGGCGGGATAAGATTTAGCAAGATGATCAGATAGTTTGGGTGCAGATGTGGCAAGGTGGAGACAGACACTGGATGAAGCAGTGGCTGCAGGTTCTCTACATGAGGAGCTGAGTTTCTAGTGCAATTGCAGTATTAGTATTCTGACCAATCTTACACTGCATCTATTCATGACTATTCTTGTTCAGTCACATGCCTCTTTTTGAAGAGATTTTAACTTTATAAGTAATCAGATGGATGACTACTTAACCAGAGTAGTTCCCCCAGACTTTTTGTTTGTGTTCTCCCAAATGATTACAGTTTTAGGTATCCCTGGAACAAATGAAGCATGATAATTAGAAATTGTACCTATGGATGTAGAGCTCACTGAAGCTTTTTGGTAATCTGCCATGAATGCTGGTTTGCATTAAGCTGCCAAGAGCTGTGGCTGTGGCTGATCAGATTGTTATCATTAAGTAAAACAGAGATGTTCTGTGTGGAATTGGAGGCTTAGGAGGTGTTTTCTCTTTTGGCTGCCATATTCTTTGGCATAAGCTGCAGGCACTGAGCATGAGGTCCAGAGCTTTTGTTAGGCAATTGCAAGGCAATTTCACACTGTTTTCTATGGCCATTACAGAGGGTTAGGAAAGTACTGTTGTCATCATATAGACTGCTTCCAAGGAAGCAACCAACATAAGAAGTGCTTTTTGTGCTTTCACATCCCTGAATGGCAGGAGGAAGGGAAGCCGTTTCAAAGGAAATTTGTGATGCTGTTAAACACTTGTATGCTTAGGTGCTTTTGGTTTTATGAGAAAAATAACGATCGTTCGTGTGGAACATTTAGAAGGAAATCTTCTTGTTTTCTTTCCCATGTTCTTATGGGGAGCAATTCAAGGGAAGAAATCACTCAGCAAGTTTTGCCAGCAAATAAAATGTTAAAATTAGAAATTAGACCTAAAACTTGGGAATAGTGCAACCCCTTGCAAGACAGGAAAAGTTCTTCATTATCCTAGAAGGATAAATTATTTTACTGTCTTCATGATGATTAAATTCTGCCTCTGAAGCAGTCAAATCTGCTGGGCTTGTCACCTCTGAGCCTTGAGAAGTGGAATTCACACCTTGCTGTGTAACTGGTGCTCTTTAAGCTGCTTTACTAGTCCCTTTGTACTGGAGATGAGTATGAAGTTTCACCAAAAGTTAGTGGCTTCTGAGTCACTCTGATGTTGTTGAATTTTTTTTTTTTCAGAGAGGAATTCAGGATTAATTATATAAGCAAACTCACAGTTTTTTGTGAGCTCAACTAATTGCTTCCACCCTGGGCTAAACTTGACCTCATGCCCTACAGAGTTGCTTGTCTATCTGCACATCATCCTCCCCAGCATGTCTCATAATTCCCTTTTTATTATTTTTTCAATTTTCTGGGTTTTCCCAGGCCCCTTAACCTTAACCTTGAATACTACAGATTTAAGTGTAATTCTGTATTACTGGAACAGCACTTCAAAATTTTCAAGAAAGAATAGAATGTTGGCTATACCCAGTCCTAAGTCTTAAAATTTTATACCATCTGATTTTTCTTGTGGTGAGAGAAATATCAGCAGAACAGTCTTTTGTCACAAGAGTGTATACAGTTACATGTGTCCTTTGTGTAGTAGGATTTTTTCAGTGACCTGATTAGGAAGGCTTTTAAAAATGCATTTTTTCATTTGAATAGAAAACTGATCCTACTTTAAATAATTGAAACAAAAATAACTCAAATTGAGTCCCTTCACTGTGATCACAGAGAGATACATTTGCAAATATTTTTTTCCTAAACCTATCTTCCCATCTCCCTCTGTCTTCACTTCAAAAGATCTTTATCTATAGTGCTTGAAGAGAAAATAGGGGGTTGGAGAAAGGCATCAGATCAGGCTGAGATTAAAATCTCAGTTCAGTTTTTCAGTCATGTTTCACCTGGCTGGTAATCTTGGGTAGTACCCTAAGTCCCTCTGTTGCAGTCCACATTGGTAGGAAATCTCCTTTTCATTGTCCTTATTTAGCCTACAACATCTTTAAACTGTCTTTAAAGGAAAGGATTTATTTCATCTAACTTAGATTAAGTTTAGATATATGTTTTGGGATGAGATGAATCCCACCTTTTCCCTCTGTTGACAAAAGACACACCTTGAAGGAGCTGAAGTGTGATGTTTATACTGACTGGACTGCTGTACTGTGTTTTCAGTGTCGTAGAATTTTATTAAAAATTTGTATGCATAACAAATATGGAGTTGTGAATGTGGATATGGGCTATAGAAATACAACCAGAAGAGATCTGTTATGATGGGCTGCAGAGTGCAAAGCCTCAATTTGTTAGCCAGCAGGTGAAACAGCAGTGGCCACTACGAAGAGATGGGCTTCACAGAGGGGTTCGGAGAGGATGGGCAAGATGGGGTGAGCAGTGTGCAGGAAATGTGCAGAACAGTGGTTTTACTTGAGCACACGTGGTAGAGAGCCAGGGAAACCTCACCTTTGTACACCTGCACAGGACTGCCCCAAGCAAATATGTCGGAAATACACGTTTGATGTCTTCAGTGGAACTCTTAAGGGCTGCAATGAACACGTTTGTGCTGTTTATTATTGGCAGGCCTTGCAAAGGAATTTTCATTTTATTTGGAATCCAGGAGTGGTTTGGGGAACCGGCAGAGGGTTAATATCTGCAAAGCTCCAAGGTATGTGAAGTGCTCAAGGTGCCTGCTCACAGCCTAATACAGTGTTTACAAATGGCTGTGTCATGTCACTTGGTGGGACATGCCAAGTCCTACAATATAAGCTGGGCTGTGACACTAAGCTGTTGATGGAGAACATATATTTTAGCAGGACTCTATTGATCATGGATCACTTGTACATCATTATACATACATTATTGTATCCTTGTGGCTAGGTAAGATAACAACCTCTCTCTTTGACAAAATAAGCAAAATTCTGGGACATGGGTGTTGTGAAGCATAAAAAGAGCTGGTGTAAGGTTCTGCAGGTGTTCAAGGTACAGGCTCAGCCATGGGCATCGTGGAATGGGATGTATCTGTATTGTATTTCCTGCTCACTTGATGAGTTCTGTGCTCACAATTAACCAACCCTTCTGTATATCCTAAAGTGAGGCTGCATCTCCCTGCATTGTGTTGGTTTTGCCACAGATCTGGCACATTAACAATACACTTTTTTTATTGTCTCTCCCTCTCCCCATATTTTATTTTGTTTGGTGTGTTTATCTGTGGCCACTGGAGAAGGGAACTTCAGCTTATGGCACTGTGCTTTCTTCAGAATCAAGTATGGGATGTTTGCTATATTTGGGGCAAATTTTTAGGCAACTTTGTAAACTGCAGAGATAATAATCTGATTTAAAAAAAACCTGACCATTGTCACCATTTTTATCTCTCAGAGTGGGAAATGTGGAAAAAATCTTGTAAAGTATTTAAACAGAAATTAGATGAAAGCTTTTGTCTTTTTAGAAAAAGTTATGCTTAAATCCTTTCAGGAGCTAAATTAATGTTAATACTCTTTTTTTCCTAGGAGGTGGCATTAGCATGCACATAAAAAAATATTTGTTAGCAAACTGACAGATATTTTGTGATTACTACCATTTAATTTCACACACATAGGTTAAACATACAACAAGCAAGGGGTTCAATTCACCTCATGGTTTTTTTCTCTGCCCTTTCTAGCATAAAGTACATAAACCTTGGAAGATAATTTTTAACCTAGGAGTTACCCATTCATTAGCAGAGTTGAAAGCAGGATACATTAAGTAGTTGTTTCCTGACCTCAGAGAGAGCTGCCTGTGTGCTCTCAGATCTGTGTCCAATAATTGGTCCTACCTAGGGGGAAGAAAAGAAAAAAGAAACTACACAAACTGACTGAATGACCACTGAAGGGTGCTTCCAGAGTAATAGCTGGCTTCTGGCAATGCTCCTGTTCATGTGACATAGTTTGAAATGCCTTTCTTGTTACCCAGGGGTATCTTCTACCTTAAGCTTTGAAAAGGTCATTGTTAAAAAGCAGGAATATTGATTAGTTAGTGGGCTGAATTTTTAATCTTAGTGTTTATGTTGTGATCAAAAAATGTTAAAAGGCCTTTCAAGAAGTGAAAACGTGTGTGTGTGTGAGAAATAATTTTCTGAATTTCATTATCTACAGGTATACCAGACTAATAATAGTAAACTTTGTTCTTTAGTTAAATTACTTAATTTTTTTTTTCTGCAAGGCAGAATTTTGGATTCTGTCATGCCTATACAAAATCTGCTAAATCTGTCAGGTTAACACTTCTGCCTTGAGCTGGCTGCCATGGCCAGCCAGTCCATTCTAACTCTCTTTAGTGCAGCTCCTCAGCTACTTGCACAATGCCTTTGTCCTGGAGCATAATTCTGGAGTGACTTCAGTTTTGTCCATTTTCACTTAGCCTAAAGTGACTTGAATGGAGTGAATGCAATTATAATGTGAATGGTATGCCAAAGGAGAAAATAATCTTACAACTGTAAGGAATGATGCTTTTTGGAAGGTTTACTTCCAAAAGTATGTGTACTTCCAAAAGGAAGTTTGATTCTTTGACATTTTTCTTCTGCTCTTCTGAAGTTAAAAAACTCCAGAATAAGTAGAAATGAGAGCATTTGAAATATCTGGCTTTTTTCTTTTATGTAATTTGTTTGCATTTTACTCTTCGCATACCTTGGTTGGTGGGCTGGTTTTGGCTGGGGTAGAGTTAATTTTCTTCGCAGTGGCTGGTATGGGACCATGTGTTGTATTGGTGCTGAACATGGGGTTGATAATATAGATTTGTTTTTATTTCTGCTGAGCAGGGCTTACAAAGAGCCAAGGCCTTTTCTACCTTTTGGACTTCCACGCTGGCAAGGAAATTGAGGGTTGGGAAGAGACACAGCCAGGACAGGTGACCCAAACTAACCAAAGGGATATTCCAGACCATGTGACATCATACTCAGTATCTGAAGAGGGGGAAGAAGGCTGGGGGAGGGGGGCACATTTGGAGTTATAGTGTTTGTCTTCCCAAGTCACTGTTACATGTGATGGGGCCCTGCTCTCCTGGAGGTGGCTAAACACCTGCCTGCCCATGGGAAGCAGTCAAATAATTCCTTGTTTTGCTTGTGTGCATGGCTTTTGCTTTCCCTAGTAAAGTGTCTGTCTCAACCTGTGAATTCTTAGATTTTACCTTTCTGATTTTCTCCCTGATCCCACTGGTGGGGGAATGAGGGAACAGCTGTGTGGTGCTTGGCTGCTAGCTGGGGTTAAATTACAGAAGTCCTTTTTGCACCTAAAAAAGGGGCAAACCACAGACACATCAGAAAGTTCATGTTTACAGAAGGGAAAAAGGTAGGACTGAAATAAAGCAAAGCTGGAAAACTGCTACAGTAAGGGAAAATTTGTACCTACAAAACATTCCAAATACATATCATCACATGTCTATTTTGCATTTCTCTTCTATGGGAGAAGGTAAGATACACAGTCAGAATAGGCATCAACAGCAGAGAGGGAGTTTCTCAACGGGTCCTTATTTTCCTTTTGATTTTAACTGTCCCTTTCTGAGGTTAGGTCATGGATCTAAAATTTTCAAGAACAGAAAATGTTGGAATGAGCTTCCCTACAGGTGGGTTAGTGCCTTTGAGGTTAGCCAGTAGATGTCATCACAAGTCTGAACCTCTTTGTCCAGGAGCTGTGCAGCACCTTTCCCTAATCCTGCACACACTTGCCAGCTCATGACTGGCAGAAACCTCATTGCAGCACTTGAGTGTGTATTTTCTGGCTGGCAGCAGGTGCGGGCTAACAAAGTGGTTCAAAATATAAGTCATCTACAGAGGAAGTGCCACTTGCTGAGACACTTTTCCAACAAACTGATTCTCCTTGAGTTCTGCTCTCTGTGAGAAGTTTCAAAGACGGTTTTTTTTTTTTCAGTAGAGGAAGGTAACAGTGATGCCTGTGGAAATTAGGAAATAGCACTGACAGTAAACTCACTAACATGAGTGTAAGACACTCACGAGTGTCTTATGGATAAGATCATAGATATATTTATACCTACAGCTGCAGAATCTCACCTCTGTATACTGTGTTCCAGAATGGAAGGGTATGATCTGAAAAAATGTCCTGTGTTAATCTTATTCTGTCCTTGCTGAGTAATAATAGGAGATTTACCATTGATTTTATGAGAGGAAAAGCAGGGTTTAAAAAAAAATCTCTCCTGAATTTTAATTTTAAAAATGCATTCTCAGTCCTCATGATCAAGCTAATTGCTATAAGAATGAATTGCCTAAATATACATATCTTGCAATAATCCAAGTACAGTAGAACCGAGAGGGAGCCTTCTGGTCTCTAGCTGTCCCTTCACAACAATCCAGGTTTTCCATAGGCCCCAAAGCCAGCCTGCATTAATGTCTGGTTTCCATAACCTTAAATTGTACTAGTTGTCAGCGCTTTGGCATTTAAAGCACATCAATACAGTATTCTTTTTCTTCTGAAATCTGTAAGCATGCTGTTTTGTGGTAGCACATGTGTGACCTGCCCTGTGTATGAATCTCAGTAAGTTAACACTGGGGCCCTCTTAGACAATCATCACAGAGGCAGCTGGGTTGATTTAAGATGTCCTTGTCCTTCAGCTGTTCAGTACTAAACTGCTGCTAGAGGCTGCATCCCACACAGGAAGAGAGGAGATGACAGAACTCTGGTTCACCATAATGCTTACCTCAGTTACCTGAACTTGTTGATGAAGAGGCTTTAAGTTAAGCTGGTTAATTTGTGCTGGAGTAGATGAGAGAGGCTCACAAGATCTGTTGATTTATATTGGTAGAGGAAGCCTTCAGCAAAGGAGCAGAAACAAGTAGCCAAGGTATATCAGCTTCTAATACCATCTCATTCATTTCTTTAATGAATGTCTGCCTGCAGCCTAAAACTAAATATAACAATTTAAACAGCTGCAGTGGTATAGCTAATCTTCTTCATATGCTCACTCACTGTAGTGTTTTACAGTATTGCCCCTATCCAAGACTAACTGGACACCAAAATCTCTGGCTTGCCATTTGCTCATCTCTCAGGATTCCCAGCTGCCCCTGTCCAATAAATACATGTATACTGGAGTGGGACTTCAGTGCCCTGAAACCAGAAATGAAGATGCAACATTAAATGCTCTGCATTTTGCATCATAGCCTTATAAAACAGGAATTGTATTGATTCTCACGAGAGTTTACTTGAACTCAAGAATCCTTTTAGACTTTGGACACATAGCTGCATCTGCTATGGAATTTCCACCTGTCTGTAGTAATTCATAATCTGCCTATAGCATCTAAGTTTTCCTTGGAGTGTGCAACATTTTGTTTACTGCAATTTGTCCATGACAAGTCCATAGAAAGTGGCAGGGCCTATGGAGAGCTGCCAGGGAGATTCTGACTCAGAGAGAAACCCCTCTGAGAGTTTTCTGATATGAATGCTTGTCTGGCCAACTTTGCCAGGACTGGGGAGGACAGGTGGGAAGCACCATCTCCCCATCTTCGTTTTGTATTCCTTTATTCCATAGTGCCAGTCCTTCCCATCATGAGAGGGCAGGATCATTAAGGGTATCCAGTCCACAATAGTGAGAGGACTGCTTGTGTGCTACTTTTGTTGTCTGAGGCAATCTGAGAATAGGCTCAGGTTGGTGTTGCACTAAGGACTAACTTAGTGAAAGGAAACAAAGTATGGTAGGAGAAAAGTATCAGCTCCAAAGGGGAACTCATTATAGTAGTAGAGAGTACTGCTTCTGCAAATGCTGCAATAAAACAGACTTACTGTTACTTGCCACAAATTGCTTTCATGGTGCTCTTTCTTCCACATTTTTTAGGTTGCCTGATAATAACCTACTCATGATAATTCTTGTGTAAAATGAAATGTTTTATGTCATAGTTTCTCCATTATTTTTTGCAGGAACCTCATTTTTGATATTAGAGACCAACTTTGACATTTTGAAGCTTTGAAAATTTCACATTTATTTCAGTGCCTGAATTGACTGTTTGGTAAAGACTTTAGTCCTAAATGTGCAAATAACACCAACAAATCTCTTTAAAATGAAGGTTATTGCTATTGAAACTGTCAGTTTGAGAAATATGATAAGATTACAAGGTCAATCATGATAGAAGCTTTGTTAAATAAAATCATATGTGACAGAATAAAGCATCCAGCATAAAGTTTTATTGTCAGTTTGTTCAATTTGTAAAACTGCTTCGTGAACATTTTGCAAGATAAACAGTATTTTCATGCTGTCTTTAGTTTCACTTATTAATCAAATAAAGTAAACTCTTCTCTTTCCTTCCCCTATGTTATGCCTGCAGTTGGATAAGGAATACACAGATGTTGCTTGTGGTAAAATCATGCAACTGTCAGCACGCAGCAAGTTGGAGTGGAGAATGGAGACTGCATTTTAGCAGCAGTTTTCTGGCAGAAAATTAATAATCTACTATTAAAGACGAATGGATATCTGAAAGTTTTTCAAATTACATGGTTTTGAAAACCCATTAAAAGGGCATTAAAAGGATTTACATGTGGACAGATGTCCAATATGGTATTCAGCTGTCTTGAAATAAGAATGGATAAACTAAAAACTTCAGAAATGTTTTGGGAACTGAGAAATAGAGCTTGAAAACCATATTTGCTTAATAGCATATGCAGAAATTTGTGGAACTTCATATAATTGATTGAGTTTATTGATAGTTCCCTGTAATGTCAGTATTACTTTACATTCCAATTTTTTGTTTGTTGATAATCATAGCTAACATTTTCAGGATTCATTGTAATGTTTCATGTTTTTATGTTTAGGAATCTGGCTTGATGGATAAACTGTCAGGTTCACTTAAGATGTGAGCCTGTGGTGATGGCAAAGAGAATGTGCTCCTGATAAAGCACAGAGCATTGCACTGGGAGAGGGAAGCAGCCTTACACAACATGTTGGGACATGACTGATGGTGTGGCTGTTCTCTTCTGTGTTGGTTCTTACTGCACTCCCCCCGCCCCTTCCTATAGTATCCAAACACCTTTCAGTAGTACATGAGCAAACATGATTAGCATCTGTCACAAAATATTCTTTCTTTCATCCTTTCCTTGGGGCAGAATTGTGTGTGCAGTGTAGCACTTTTTTTTTAATGTATTTGTTACATTATTATTATGTTTGTTAAAAAGAAATCAAAGGTGTATACTCTGACTCAAAGTAGAAGATTCGTGCTTTATTCCTTGGAGAGTTCATTTCACAAACTCAGACCAGCTCCCAGTCAAGCTGTGTTTCCTGCACAGACAGGCTTTACTTCAGGAGAAAAACAAAATCTATTATGCCTGAGGAGTATTGACTAGCCAGTTGAAGTAGAGCTTTAAGCGGTGTTTTAAATATGCTCAGCCCAGAATAATGAGCCCCTTGAAAGAATGTTTTTTTTGGTTTAAACGTAAGTCAAAGTTCACTGTGAAGTCATCAAAAACTGTTTAACAAAAGCCTGGACACACCCTTTAAAGTCTCTGTTGGTCAGATGAATGGGAGTGTTTGGTTATCATTTAGCATTCTCTGTTGACTGAAGGACACATGTTAAAGATATATCACATCACTGTGACCATGAGAAGAGTGATAAAAACAAGTATAGCCTTTTTTTTTTTCTGTAATTAATGATGAAAGCAAAGCCTTGCCCCGTGACATAATCCTTCTTTTTGCCATCAAACATAAAGCAATCCAAGTTGTTTTGAAGAAACCTATTCTTGATACATTATTACAACCAAAATTAAGCCTACGTTACCATCATCAAAATCAGAAATAAGCCAAACACACATAATTTTTCAAAGTTAGTATCTTGGACATGATGAAATTTAATTTCAGTCCTGGCCTACCACAAAACCTGATTTAAAGCTTACAGGCACAATAGAACTCCATGGTAAAAAACACTTGCTGTCAAATGTTCAATCCAATATGTGCTTCCTTACACTTTCTTTAGAGGTGCCTGCATTGATATCTACAAACAGTGCTTCCTGCCATCTGTTTGTTCAGAAGTTTGCCCTCTTCCATTTCTTCAGCATGATAAACTATAGCCCAATTAAAAGGAAGGTTTAAGACTGATATGTTGTATCACATACTAGATATATCTGTCTCCAAAGGGAAGTGGGTTAGTGTAGTTTACCTCTGAATCAGGTGAGGAGATTCCTATTAATGGTTTCGCAGTTATAAGATCAACTTTCATTTATGATTGCAAAGGGCCAAATTTTTGGGCTTGAGTGATGTTGGAAAAGAACACGTGAGATTTCCTTCTACCCATTGAACGTGACAGGATAGTTATTTTGTGCATGTAATCCGTTCTTAGAAAGCAGACATACAGGAACATAAACCAGATTTCACAGATGCACAGAATATTCTGAGATGGAAGGCACCATAAGGATCATCAAGTCCAGCACTTAAGCAAATGGCCCAAACAGGGACTGAACTGGCAATTCTGCTGTTATTATAATGCACCATGCTCTAACTAACTGAGCTCATCTCAGTTTTATTTGAAAGTATGCTCAAGGTCATTTCAGCTACTTCACTTCTAATAGTTGATTACAGTTTTGAGAGAAATCTGTTATGTTGTACAGAGACAGTGTCTGCTTTAGTGGTGGCAATCTCGGCAGAAAAAAAATTTATTTTGTTCTCTGTTGGTATCTGGTGGCTGTGGAGATGTTACTGGAGAGAAAATGTTGTATCTCCAAAGTGTGAAAGCACAAAAGTGTGGGCTAGATGCCCATTTATCCCAGAATTAACATATAACCTTTTATAACCAATGCTTTTACATCTTTAGTCAGTTAATGCCTAAAAAATAAATATTAGAGCTGTTTTGTACTTCCTTTCTTGACTGAATGATTAGAGCCAGACTTAACTTTTTCGCCTCATTTTTCAAAAGATCATGTGCTACCAATATTTGGGAGCATAAAATTGTTGCTAATTCTTTGCTCCGCATAGGTTCAGAAAATGTTTTCCATCCTCTAAGTATTTAAAACAGTAGCTGGAAAGACTGAAATAAAGACAGGACATGCATTTTCCTAATAGAAACCAAAACTCTTTATATGCATTTCTAGTCTCTACTATACGACTAACCTGCAATCAATTTCTTTCTGGTGAATTTATTCTTAGTACAAATATATAGATAAAAAACATAGTAACTAATTGGTTCTCCTTTTCCTTCCAGAAAAAGGAAACTGTTTTGTTTTTGTTTGTTTTGGTATTTTACTTCCATGGAGAAAAAAAAAAAGAAAGTTGGTGAGAAATTGTGAAGTTTGCATGTTCTGGATTTATATTCTGGTGAGTGTCATCCCTGGCCATGGCAGCAGATTTTACAGTCCATTCCAACCCAAACCATTCTGTGAAAAAGCTCTCAGAACATCTTTGTGCCTTTAAAACTTATGTTACTGATGTGTAATTTGAAACCTTTATTTTTTATACAGTTTTATAATGAGGTCCTACCCACTTAATAGATATGAGGTTAATTGCATGGGACTACAGAACTTGGGCTTCTAGAATTCTAGAAGTACGATTTTTTTCCTTTTCCTCTCCATCTATATTCAAGGGACCTCTGAGATTCCTACTCAGAGTAGGAATTTCAGTTGTACTCCTACCAGAGTGCTGTTATATAAGACAAGGTCTTATGTGTTCCAGTGTTTGCCAAGCAAAGCTAGAAAACTCCATTTTTTAAGTAGAAAGGCAACAAGAAGAAGCCCTTTTTTTGTGTGTCTTTGGCCTTGTTAGCTATTTGTATTTTGTATTTAATATATGGGTTTTTCAGTATAAGCCAGAAAATATTTCACAGGGTTTCTTGTATATAAAAATACAAAATAGATATATATGAAAGAAAGCAAAAGCAAAAAGTGATACTCTGCAGGAAGTTACTCTGTAGGTTTGCAACATTTATCTATAATTAGCAAATAGAAAAACTGATAAATACCTGATAAAGTTTTTGCATCTAAACAGCCAGTGAGATAATAATATAATAAGGCCAGTTGGTCTTGGTGTTGATCATTATGCTTCTTACAATGAGGTACAGAAATGTCATGCTGGTGCCCCTTATCCTTCAGATTTTATTGCTGTTTTTTTTTTTTCATTCATGGACCTATTTGCTATGGGTCTGGAATGTTTGCCACCACCTTTTGTGTGTGGATTGTACATGTTTTAAAGCTAGTCTGTCACAGGCAGATCTGTTTATTGTCTAATAAAAAAATAAATGAAAAAAAGTAATGAAAGAAAGGATTTTCCAGCAAATATCTGTTTCTGGGTCCATCAATCACATAACTTATCTACATGAATACTTTAATATTCATAGGAGTACTATACTGGAAAAGGTCACTTGTGTTTTTGCAGGGCTAGTGTCATAGAATCACAGAATTGTAGAATGATTTGGGTTAGAAGGGACCCTAAAGGTCACCCAGTTCCAACCCTTCCTTGACCACTTCCAGGGATGGGGCATCCACAGCTTCTCTGAGCAACCTGTGCCAGTCTCACCTCTCTTCACGGTAAAGATTTTTTTCCTGATGTCAAATCTAAGCCCACTGTTTTACAGTTTAAAGCCATTCCCCCTTATCTATCACTACATGCCCTTATAAAAACTCCCTCTCCAGTTTTCATGTATATATAGTATGTATGAAAGGGGCACTTGACTGAAGCATTGCTGAAAGGGGAAGTAATACACAGATCTTGATTTTCAGATGAGACCTGTATTCCTCGTCCTTTGTTCTGTTGTGAGCTCAAGATGTTGAATGGTTTAGTAAATAGGATACAATTATGGATACATTCAGACGTGCTGCCCTTAATGTGTTTCTCAAGATAATGAAGTCCATGAAAAAGTATATTTTTACTTTCCTAATCCATACGAGATTTTCATATTTAACCTGTTAGTCCAAGTGAGTCAAACAAACCAGGCTTCTGTCCATTTAGTTTCTTTTTTAAATTATACATTCACTTTAGAATTTGTTCCGTTGGGTGCTTTATAAGCTGTGTGTTTGTGTATTTAGGTATATGTTTTAGGTAAGTATCTGTCAGTGTGTATATAAAGTACAAGTTTAGGAGAATTAATTTTTGTAGAGGGTTAGATTGTTTTTATGTGTGTTTTTTCCTGTTGGGATGTCAAATCTTAATTTTGTGGAGTGACTTCTGACCTTTAAAGGGTGTGACTGGAGGGCAGTTAGAAGCAAGGTAATGTCTTAAAAATGACCAAAGGGAGCAAGTTGCAGTATTTCAGAAAACTCTATTCTTCAGTCACATTCATGTCCTGGCCTGTGGGTCTGATGGAAATGGGCCTTAACAGAAAGCCTGGTTATCTGTAGGAATAACCTTGGGAAGCATTGTAAGGCAGGAACCTTTATGACCTTTTAAAATGGTTGCCACAATGACTCCTGCGTTCTATCAGGAGTCATTTTCTTGTTATTAAAAGTGATGTGATTTGTGTCACCATCAAAGCATGTGTTGCTTGTTTTCACTCTGTGTTAGGAATCAGACATAGGGATGAAGTTGTTTTGTAGTGGAAATAACATGGAAAACTGGCTTTTCAGGTTAAGGGCTAGATTTACATTCTAACACAGTGATTTATACCAGCCAGAAATGTCAGCATGAGGGCTTGCTTCCAGCAGCAAGAGACAGCACTTCTGCCAAGCGCAGCAGTCCCACTTTCTCTCCACCCCTGGTATTTATCACTGTGCTGATGCCTCCCTCACACTGGCACAAGCACTGTTACTGTTGTGCCATGAACTCTGGGTCAGGGGAAACACCCAAATTAAAATTAAACTGTTTCATTCCCCATTTAGTTCTACTAGAGATCATTTCCCTAGAGCTTAAGGTTCCTTAAATGGCCGTGCAAACACTTCTGCCAGCTCCAGGAAGGGGACAGAGCAGGAGCTGGGACTGAAAGAGAGCCTGAAAGAGGGCAACAGGGAGTCCTGGACTTCTTAGGCAGTGCTTAGTCTGCATTTGCTGGATGCATACAGGAAGCTCTGGCTCAGGGATGCATTTTCAGTCAGTTTAACCCAATCTGAGACCAACACTTAAAAGGATACTGCCTCCCTCAGAACTTGTCCTGCTCCGAGACATATTCCTGACCCACCCTGTTTGCTTGTTATTTCAGTCTGCCTGTTTGATGCAGGCAAACATCCACACATTCATCTAAAGATATGGTGCCAAGAGGTAGGGTGTTTCTTATTTATAACCTGATTAATGTTCAGTACAAATCAGCTTGTACTAAGTAGGGATTTACTCAGTAGGACTTGCAAATTTCCCTTTTAGTAGTAGAGTCTGATGCCGTGTAACATGTTTGTTTTTCAATCTGCATACTCCCCTCTCTGAGGAAAGTTTTATGTGTAGTTTGTGCTAGTTATGTGAAGTCAGATGAAGTTAGATGACTAAATGCAGGTTTCTGAATGTGTCTAGTTGTCAAAGGTACCACTTTGGTCCATGAAAAACTAGATGCTAGAGTTTGGAATTACAAAACTATTCAGCCAGTGCAAGTGTCTTCTTTATGATGAGCTGAATATCTCTCCAGACACTGTTGGGCATGTTTCAGTTCCCTCAGCATAGCACCAAGTGTACTGTGAGGGCTCCAGACAGCCTGCCTGACCTCTGTCCAACCCTGCTGAAGGGCATGGGGTTCCTGTTAATCATGTGTTATATTTGCCAGCTGTCTGCAGATGTCTCAGATACCTTAAAGGGTCTCAAATGACCCTGAATACCTATCTTTAAACAGTAGAATACAAATTCACTGACTAGTCTTCCCTGGATATAAATGATGTTTAGGATAGCTATCTTAGGATGCAGACATCTACCTCATCTAAAGTTAGGTGAAACAAATCTCAATAAATGCTTTTCAAAAAAAAACTGTCTAACATAGCATGAGTGTAATTCAATGAAGGAATGCCTCTCTACATAGAGAGTTCTGGAGAGAAAGTGGGTGAAGTCTTCTAGCTGCTGCTGGCAGGAACAGTAAGGGAACTGAAGTTACTAAAACCAACAGGTCTACAGCCTGGAGCACTCCTAAAAGGGCAAGGATTTGGGTTGTGATTATAACTAACTATGAGCTGTATTTTTTTTTCTTTTTTTTTTCTTTTTTTTTTTTTTTTTTTTTTTTTTTCCAGAACAACAACATTGTTCTTTACAGTGTCTTTACTTACTGGGATATTTCTAGTGAGTCAGGCTCAGTGGAACCAGCAGTGTCCACCACAGCCAGTGTAGTGTCCAGGCCAAAGGCTCGATGGACTGCAGGTCAAAGTCTGACTAATGGGAGAAAAAAGGTCAGTGAATTATACCAACTTAAACTACAGTATTAAAGGTAGGAGAGAATGCCTGAAAACTGTGTTTTTTTCACAGAAGGAATTTTTCCCTTTAGAACACACTGCTAAGTCTTGGTTTACTGACAGAATGTGAAGTTTTAGTTATGTGTCGTGGGAAAATGTATGAACTGATTTCTCTTATGTGTGCTGTGGGAGCCTGCTGCAGTCCTGGACTAGGTTCATGAAGAATTGTTCTTGGAATTGTTTTTTACAGGGATTGGAGTATGAGTTAAGTAGAATGGAACGATTAATGCATAAAAAATTACTCTGGAGATCTGCAGGATATTTTATTTCACTTCATCCAGCAAAATACTATTACTATCCATAACTGTAATATTATTATCCATGTTACTGATTTATTTTAAACAGCCAAAAAGAATTAATCCTCACCTTGTTACACAGGTTCTTCCAGCCCTTAATGAAGACTCAAATTCTCTGTAAGATGAAAAAGAAATCCAAGTTTTATAAAATGGTATATTTTTGTGGATATGGTACTGTTAGCACATTTATTCCCATTTATATTGGTGATATGAAGTGTATATCACTAGTAAGCAGCTACTAGGGATTCTGTGATGACAAGCACAAAAACTGTAGCCCAGGTAAAGATCTTAATGAGCAATTGTTGCTTCATTTGCTTCAACTGAGCTGCAGAATGAGACAGATTTTGAATACAAAGTGAAGGCACTGTACTCAATTAAGTTTAACTGAGTTCATTCTTACATAGGTCTGTGTGTATGTATCTGTAGGAACTTATGTATACATCTATAATTATATTGATTAATATATATACAGAGAGAAAGAGAAAGAAAAAACTTGCAATGTAGGAACATATTAAAGAGTATTCCATGAAAGAAGTGCATCTCAATTTTCTATTAATCTAACTATGTACAAAGAAAGCTGGCTTAAGTTCATCAGTTGAAATGCACATGGTCTCTTAAAACATAGGATATATAGCTGCTGGGAAGAAATTCAGATTCATCCCAAAACTTATATGAAAAATGTAAATCTCCATGGTTGAAAAATGTGATGTCAATCATTTGAGCATATCAGGTGTAAAATTCTTTAGCATTAATTATGTTCTCCATATTCCACACAAATACATTGATGTTAACTCATACTGTTAACTCATGTTAACTTATAAATTAATATTCATACTGCAGTGTTTGGTGATGATTGCACTTCACATTGGCTATTGGGCAGATTCAAACCATAGAAATGAATGCTGGCCTTGAGCTCCCTGCTGATGTTTGCAGTACAGTGCTGAAATGCTAGGAATGGAGGGAATTGTAAAGGTAATATTCTCTAAAACATGCATGTTTATAATTTTTCTTTTCCCATATTAATAATACTATTCTGGCATAGGTTAGAACATATAAATATTATACTTACTACAGTTAAGAGATTTATACCTTGTTGAAAGGTATAAAGAAAGGTATAAAGAAAGGTATAAAGCACTCTAAGATATTTCCTTGACACACTATTTAGTTTTCATAGGAAAGTAATGAAAGTTTTCGTTGTTCTATTACTGACCCAGATAATGCCGATTTCTTGACTACTAAGTGTCAGAACATTTTGTGTATTGACTCAAATATAGAACTGTAAAATCACAGAATCATTAAGGTTGGAAAAGAACTCCAAGATTATAGAATCCAACTTTTGACTGAACATCACCATGTCAACTAAGTTCCATGTTCAGTCATTTCTTGAACACTTCCAGGGATGGTGACTCCACCAGCACCTCAGGCAACCTATACCTGATCACTCTTCCATTGAAAAAAATTTCTTCCTGTTGTCATAACTGAACCTCCCTTGATACAGTCATTTCCTCTTGTCCCGTCACTACTGCTTGAAAGAAGAGACCGGCCCTCACCTTGCTACAACCTCCTTTCAAGCAGTTTTAGAGAGTGATAAAGTCACCCCTGAGCCTCCTTTTTTTCAGCCTAGACACCCCCAGCTCCTTCAACCACTCCTTATGTGATTTATTCACTACACCCTTCCCCAGCTCCATTGCCCTTCTCTGGACATGCCCCAGCACCTCAATGTCTCTCCTGTAGTGAGGGGCCCAGATCTTGACATGGGATTTGAGGTGTGGCCTCACCAGTGCCAAGTACAGGGGCACAATCCTTGCCCTGGTCCTGCTGGCCACTCTATTCCTGATACAGGCCAGGATGCCATTGGTCTTCTTGGCCACTTGGGCACACTCTGGCTCATGTTCACCTGCTGTTGACCAGCACCCCCAGGTCCTTTTTTGCTGTGTCACTTTCTAGCTACTCTGCCCCAGCCTGTAGTGCTACATGGGGCTGTTGTGACCCAAGTGCAAGACCTGGAACTTGACCTTGTGGAATCTCACACAGTTGGCCTCAGCGCATTGATTCAGCCTGGCCAAATCCCCCTGCAGAGCCTTCCTGCCTCAAGCAGATCTGCAGCAATCATATCAGACTCAGCTGTCTTTCCATCATGATACATTATGATTCTTTGAAACATTTTACAAAATTCCACACAATACTTAGTTACTGCTGACTTTATGTATATTTATAGGGGTTCACTTGTGTGTCAACCACAGACAAAAAAATTGTACAAAATATTAAGTAGTAGATTGCAGAGAGGATTCAGGAAATCACAGGAATAATTCACAGTAACTTTTGCTCTATTTGTAATAACATGGATTTGTGGTGGGGGGGTTGTGTTTTTTTTGTTTGTTTGTTTGTTTGTTTGTTTTTGGTTTTTTTGGGTTTTTTTTTGTTTTTTTTTTATTTATTTTTTTTTTATTTTGCAACCAGTGAGTGTGCAGAAACACTAAGTGACAGGGCATGTTTAATCATCAAATTTGATGTGGTGTAAGCAGAAATTTAGATATTATAAAGCCAGCTTCACTCAATACTGCACAATATAAGAAGAGAACGCATGTTTACTCTAAAGTTGAAACAGAGTATAGCCATACTGGGATATGCTCAGATTTCAACAGTTAATCTGGAATATTTTCATCATTTTATATATATATATGTGAGTATACTTACATGTAGTACAAATCATAAATATACTTTTATTTCGAGCTTCTACGCACTTCTGCATAACATTTTTTTTTATTCAGATCCTGTTGCATACTTCCTAAGGGAGCAAAGAGTTAACCTAAAAGGTTATAGCTTTCCCATAGAATGTACTGTCCAAATCTCATTCTCAAGATCTCTTAGGAAGAAAATGTTTAACCATAGTCTGAATGAAATTCCAGGCCCACTTTCATGCCATGAATTTTGCCAGCCTGTTCTCCAGTAGATTTAAGTGTTCTGCTTATCAAAATGTGACTCAGAGAAAGCAGTGCCCTTTGAGGACATTGGTGTGAAAACTGGCTGTGAAATTTGTCTGACACGTGGCTGGCACATCTGTAATTGTTGAGTAATGTTAAAGGAAAGCATAAGAAAAAACGTTGGAAGATTTGGCCTATATTATTATGTCTATGTAAGCAGCCACTGTATTTACCCCAAGAAGGGTATGTGATGACAGACTGGGGAGCAAATGGTTTTTGCAGCCACACGTGAGTAGGAAAGAGAGAGACAAGTGTGTCCAACAACCTGTAGAGTGCACTGTCAAAAAGCACTGAGAGAACCCAAGACTGAATCGACCCTCATTTAGGCTAGCCAAAACTAAACCTTTTCTGTCTATGGAGCAACAAAGTCCCTTAGTGAGCTACTCAAGACAGAGCTTAATGAACTATCTCAGGAATCAGCAGGGTTGAGGATGCTCAGTAGAGCATCCATCTGGTAAAGCTTTGCCTCTGGCAGGGCTGAGTCATGTGGCACTCTCCTTTGTGCCATGAAGTGGTACCTACTCAACTAGAGCCTGCTTGTGTCACTCTAACAGGATGCACATAACTGTGTCTTGCCCCCATGTTCATGTGCAAAAGCACACTAAGGTATCTTGGTGACTGTAGTTTGAAATACCTGTTCAATAAAAGAACTACAACCTAGAGCTCTTAATGTAAGCACATACTAGAGCAAATGTGTCTACATTGAACAAGTCCTTTCGAGACAGTACACACACATTTCTTTTCACTTTTCACTCCAATGTTCTTTAACATAAGGACCTTTATCAAACTTATCCTGAAAGTTGCTCATTAACTAGAAAGTGAAAAGAAAGTGCTTTCCCATGGTTATGTTAGATGGTATTACCCTCATTGTCCTCTCAAGAACTTACTCAGGGAGTATGTGAAGAGGCAAAGAACAGAGGTATTGCTTGTGTCTCAGCAGCTAAGAAATCTAAAAGATATATTGATTTATTAACATGAGGTAAGAATCATGTCCAAAGCATTAGAAATATGTTTGGACAAGATGCTTCAAGGTCTCAATATGTTCTCTTGAGATATTTGAGTTAAAGTGTATAAAAACAACTTATTGTGTGACCTCCTTTGGACTAAAGCATCCAGTTTTAGACTCATAGAATGGTTTTGGGTTTGAAAGGATCTTAAAGTTCATCCGGTTTCAAACATTTTGTTCCATTTAGTCAAAAAATGTCTAGTTTCGTCTGTTTCATCTATTCAACAATTTCTGGAGTGCTCCATTGTAGGAGGTGGAGAGGAAGGCAAGTGAGAATATCCCTTTGGTCAGTTTGGATTAGCTGTCCTATTTGCGACCCCTGCCAAAATCTTGCCATCCCCAGCCTAGTGAAGGGTGGTGGAAAGTTGGAGAGACAGTGCTGATGCTGTGCCAGCACGGCTCAGCAGGAACCAAAAACACTGGTTATCAAGACCAGTGCAAAGCACACCACTGTGAGGGCTGCTGTGGGGAAAATGAACTCCATCTCAGCCATAACCAATGCAACTTATAAATGATATTACTAATATTTGCCCTCTTTGAAAAGGAACGAGAATGCAACCGAGGTAAACAAGTGATTTTTTTTAAATAGGCAATATAGCAGGTACTTCTTTGGAAAGCTTAAGGCTAGGGCTCACCCTTCCAAGCGACAAGATAGGACTGACCTGTAGAGTTAAAGCAGGAAAATTTCTCTGACACAGCGAAACCAGTCAAGGATCTGATTTAGCTAGGGTGTGGGCATGAGTAAAGTTACATGTGCATATGTTAGAATGATAGAAACTTTATTATGGATCACATTACTTTTCAGATCTATCTCTAACTAAGGACTCACTGCCATATTTTTCTTTAGAATGTGTGGCATAGATTGTTTTGCGCAGGAGGAGCAAGCTGACGAACTGGTCACTCAGCTTTCATAGATGGGCTGAAATGTGCATCTTTCCAGAGGTGTCAAGCAGAGGACCAGCAATCAGTGACATTTCATATATTGCACAGTTGTCTGTATGACGATTAATACCTTTGCCATCTCATTTTCTGCTGTTAATTCATATCCACACCTGTTTGATCCTATAGAACAGAGAAAAAATCCTGTAAGTTATGCACCTCTTATATGCTTCTCATGTTCCTCTCATTAATCAAGCCTGCTAATTAAGACATCCATTTTCTTCTAGAATTAGGGTAAGAAGAGAAAGAAGTATTCTCAAAAGATATTCAGGGGAGAGGCTTTCACAGGTGGCAATCAGTGACTAGAAGGGTTTCTGTAGCTATCTATACTTATGCAGCCAGAGGGCTGCCCAGGGTGATTCCATCTGAGACGTCCTGTTAATCTCACCAGTGAGCTTTGTTATCTTCTCATCTCTGTCCTGTTCTCCAGCCTCTGCTGTATCCTCTATTCTTCATGGCCCTATGGTCCATGTGACTTCTGTGGCATTCCTGGAATGGGCTTCCATGGGCCCTGGTCACTAGCATGTTGCATCCTACAAGAACCAGAAATCCAAACAGGTAGCAAGGGCACTGTCACATTTAGTTGGGGAAAGAAAATGAATATTTTGAGCAACCATGAAATCAGTTTAAAATAACACGTTTAACACCCCCAGCCAAAAGGAGGAGGTAGGTGATGGCACTCAGCACTGTCATCAGCTTTGTTCAGATTGCTGCAGGCAAGAGTTTTCCCAGTGACTTCCCAAGTGCCCCCCATGGTGCTGCAGCCCAGGGAAGTGCCCTGATTTGTGTCTCAGCAACCTCAGCAGCTACAGCAGGTGATATGTGGGAGGCTGAGGTCACGTCCCAACAGGTGAGTGCTATGCAGCTCCCTTTCAAGAAAGGGTGGGAGACAGCTTTGTTTAGAAGCGATAAACATTTGCGCTGGCTGGCAAGTTCAAACTGCTGCAGTCGCACCTCTGCCCATTTCTGTACGAACTCTAAGGCAAAAAATGTAAACTTCAGACCAGAGATACCCAGGCCTTCACCTGCCTGTATGCAATAGCCAGCAGATTTAGTGGGAGCCAGACTTGACTTGACTTGAGAAAAAACATTGCCTCCTTGACCCTTGGGAAAAAGCTGAAGGATTTTAATTTCCCAATGCATGTGGGAGAGCAGGGGTGGAAATCTTCATCAAAAGTTTTTCAGAAGCTTGAGGAATGCCAAATCAACCTAAATAGCTAAAACCATAGTCTCTTTTCAAGCCCAATAAAATGTGAACCATACATAAATAAGATGTTAAAATCTGTTGTATGATAAAAACAAATTTGATTGTAAAGATGCAGTTTTTCTACTGCTGATTTTAATTTAGTTGCTACTTATCTCAAAGTATAAGTGAAGAGAAGAAGGAGAAAGAAATGATGGTATGATAGTATGTTGGAAGCAACATACTATTGAGTTTTCATAATTTCACAGTCACTTCTGTCCCCTGTCCTTCTGCTTTATGTCTGTTGAGCTTCTCTCTTGGAAAACCCATACTGCTTATATTATTCTGGACTCTGAACTCTACTCTTCATTTCTGAAGTACTTTTGTGCACTAATTTTTAATATTTAAACAGATTTCTGACATCTTGGCTTGAATCTTTTAAGGAGTCTTTGGCTTCTTCCAGGTATTTTTTTTCCCCTTCTTCCAATATATGTTGTGACTGCAACATAGGAATTTCAGATAAAATAATGCAGGAATATATTATAATTGCTGCCATAAGAATGTAAGTTCTGCCCCTTAGGACAGACTTCAAGTAACACTAAAATATTTGTCATGATATAAAAAAATAACACATTATTGCAAAAATATTTCTTTCCTCTGCAGAACTAATACCTTTGACTACTCTGCAAGGCTTGTCTGAAGTCAAAGTTAATGACTTCAAAAGGAAACCTTTTCTGTTCTTGTTTATATCAACAATTTTGTATTTTTTCTGTTTTTTAATCTGCCCTTGATGAGCAGGACTAAATCACTTGCAAAAGGTTATAGGTTTGACATAGCTTAAAAAGGATGAAAGGCACCACAAAGGAGCTTCTCTGGTCAAATAAGCTTAAAAGTTAAATATTTGAGATTACCTGGTGCTCTGAAATGAATTAAAAATAAATGTTAAATGAACCTGCCTGACATTTGTTCTCCTCCAGTCAGTCAGGCATTTTATTTGTTGTATTGCCAGAACAGAAAAGGAACCACAATTCAAGCCTCTGGAAGTAAATTCTTAATAACACAAAGCAGTTCAATCACTTTGACATAGAGTTAAAAGAATGCTTTTTGTGTCAATATTCAGTGAGTTATAGGAAGTCCAGTTGATAAAATGGAAACATTATTCCAACTTGTTTAGAGTAGGTTTTGCAAATAATAACAACCTCTTTAATTCCTCTTGCATACATTTTCCTCTTAAGTCTGTAAAATATGAGTTTGGATTGTGATCTGAAATGGAAGGGAATTTTTCTACCAAGACAGTGTTCAACAGCTAGAAAAAAATAAGTTGAAAAGTTCAATTACTTCTTCAAGGGAAATTTGCCAATTTGACACAAAAAAACAATTTAAAATACATTGTGAAAAATTAGAGGTCTCAGTTTCAGATGATACCCCTCATGCATCCTGGTTTTAAGCATAAGAATGATTTTGCAAGCATTGAAATATTAGGCACCTATGTAGGAGTTTACAGTAGTGGGTTTTGGATGAAAATGTGATCTAATGAAAGGGAAATTGGTCTATTCTTTTCCCAGAATTTCTTAAAACAGTACAATATGAACTGAGATAATATTTTAATTGTAATTTTATTTCTCCTGATTCCTGTTCTATTGTAATGTCTTGC
This sequence comes from Vidua chalybeata, assembly GCF_026979565.1. Lineage (NCBI taxonomy): Eukaryota > Metazoa > Chordata > Aves > Passeriformes > Viduidae > Vidua > Vidua chalybeata. The sequence goes on from NC_071531.1 coordinate 96,385,579, forward strand.
ATTTGTGAAGTTGCAGTTCACTTTTCTGTTATTACTTATAAACTGACTGGGGCTTACTATGTGCTATGACCCTCAAATTTAACACTTTGTCTGAGTAGGCTTTAAATGAGAGTAGTTTTCCTATGGGATAATACTTTAAAGGTATTATCAGGTCCCCTGTGTGATAATAACTAAGATAGTTGAGCTAAACCCGTTATTCTGTGAGCCAAGGAAATGAACCTTGCTTCAATTCAGCCAGAGCCTCTTGGGAGAAGTTGTCTGGCGCCACAAAACAAATTAGTAAGCAGAGACTGAAAACTATTAAGTTTATTTTAAGAATGTGTTGTCAGAGATGTAATAAATTTACTTGTTGCTGCAGGCCATGCATGTATGAAGCCTTAACTAATCCAGGTGGTGTTTTTTTTCCTTCAGAGGGAGGTGCAGGGTGTGGATCTTTAAGAAAAAGGTATTGTGCTTTAGGTAATGTGGGCATTGTTTAATGATAGATATGACAGCTTGAGTGGTATGTTTAGGTTTTCTCTGTTCATACTCACAAAGCAATTTAAATTAATTTTCTCATGCAAAGTTAGTGACTACACAAAATGCTAATTAGTTTAATGACAGCATGGAAATAACTTTTAGTTCTTCTAAACCAAATAAATTTTTTTGTTGCCATGTTTAGATATTCCAAAGATTACTCCTAAAGTGTTTAAATTTAAAGTTCACCATATAACAGTTCAGGACCAGTTGTGTCTTTGAGTTTTCTCAGGACCCTCCTTTGTCAAGAGGACAACTTAACTGGGTTTTAGTTAGCCATATAGACTGAACATGTTCCCATTACATTCAGTGGAGTGGGTCAAATCTTTCCAGAAGGTGATCCAGCTGTTCATATAAGATGTGCCTAGTTCTTTCCATTCCTTGTGCCTAGACAGGTAGGTTTAATTAAACATACATCTTTTATAGGATAACATTAGATGATATGAATCCTATGTCTAGGAAAGATCTCTTATAAGGATCTCTAAGGCAGATCTCTTGTCTTCACCTTTTGTGGAACAGGAGCCAGTTGATTATGTTCCTTTGCTCTGGAACCTGAGCAAAGACATACTGTGTTTTGCCAAGAGTGGTTATTCACTGGAGATGCTGAATTTTTTTGCTCAGTTCTTTTCTTCTCAGAAGCAGTGGTCATCCTGCAGAGCTAGTCCCTTGCTTATGGCACAGAATCCAAAACCAGCAAGTGTATCTTTTGGGTTCCCTAGAAATCAGTTACAGACTAAGAACTTAATATGCGTAAAGGCTTTCAAAGACACACAGTGCTCCAGCATCTTTTTTGGTGATTCAGATTAGGTTGCTCTTTATCCACTTTGCTCTTTCCTTTGAAAACTCATAGTCTCTTGGTGCAGCCAATAGAGTGACAGTATCCTGGCTCTCGGTGAATTTCTACAGAGCTGATTTATAATGAAATTAATTTAAAGCTATGAGACTAATTGGCTGAGAGCCAGTGCATATTTGCTTACACAGTTTTTGTCAATGAAAATCAAGTTAACCTCTTAATCAGAAGCCAGTTAATCTCCTGCAGAATGAGACATAGACTTGAATTGGGAATTCCTTGAAATAACCCAGCATGAATCTCCAGACTGCCCCTGGACATCCTTAGTGACACTTAGGTGAATTTTAAGCGGATCCAAATTTAATTAGGTAACCTTGACATTCATATCTTGTCTCTCACTTCCCCATCCCTTTTGTAAGAAAGCAGCTACATGGTATTCTTCAGATATTTCTTCTGCTATGTGGCTTTAGGCATTTGATTATTCTGAGCCCTGTCAAATGTGGCCCTTCCAACTTGTTTCTTGGGGGTAGACATAAAACGAAAAAGAGTTACAGAAAGTACTGAAAGATGGAAAACTGTCTGCAGTTCATTGGATACCAGCAATTATACTCCAGGCAAGCTAAGTCCATAATGCTGGGAAGTGTGTGTTTTCTCATGAGAAGTTGAGAGAAAGCATTGTTTTAGTCCCTAATCACTCGGGACTGGTTTAGGGGGTTCATTTTGGCTGTTCTGCAAATATATTGAGTTACAGTGGCAGATAAAGTGTAGGAGAGGGCAGAGTCCAGCACGTTGTTTTAGTAATTGGGATCTATTTCAGTACACTTGAAAGACACTTAAAAACGTGAAGCATTTTAAAGCTTTTCTAATCAGGTAATATCATTAGGCTATCTTATGCATTGTTAAACTCAATTCAAAACTTTCTAGTGTCACGTGTGTTGTGCTGGGTTAACTTAGGCATTTCACTTCTGCAATTTCCATATGAAATTAAGGCAGTTTTACAGGTTATACCCTTTCTGATGGTCATAGAAGAGGGGATAGCATTTGTTCATAGAATCAGATTAGTTTGGGTTGGAAGGAACATTTTCAGGTCATCTAGTCCAATGATGTGCCGCCCCAATGCATTTAGAGTAGAACATTTATTGTCTACTTTATTGCTGGGGGCGGCGGTGGGGGTGACAGGGGGGTAATAGTTTGGCAGAAAAAAATAGTTGCTTAAGATCTTTGCCTTTTTAACCTGAAAATGTACTGGGACCATTACACAGTATGGCAAATCAGAGTTGTTGAAACTATGTGCATTGAACTGGGCAATATAATGTCTATGTATTTATTCTGACTAGCAGAATCACCTAGGATTTATATGTTTCTCCTGTATTCTGGTAAAAATAGATTTATACTTTCCATGAATGACTAGGAAAATAGTGTGGGGAAGTGGAGAGTGCTGAGGTTCACAGAAGTTTAATGGCTAAATGGGGAATCATGATGCTGGAGACTAAAATTTCTGCATTTCAGACCAGATTTTGCTTCTAATAAACCTGTTGATGGAACTTTATCCTGGTGTATATTAACTGAGTTGCCTTGACACAAAAGAGGCAATCAAAGATTAAAAAATGGAATAGTTGTCTCAAAATGGACAATTTCCTGTTCTTCCCTCTGTGTGCAGCAGACATGTAGACATGTAAACAAGTCAACAAGTATTGCACTGCTGTACAGTGATTCCTGAACTGTAGGCACTGTTAATACGTCACAGTTGTTTTGATTCTCCTTAGTAACATCCTTTTGCAGTCTGTTTAGAAAGCAAAATAAGAAGAGGAAGGAGAAAAGACCAGTAGAAAAAAATTTGAAGAAATTATTTTTTCTTAGCGCTCTATTTACTGGTAGTTTTTTTTTTTTCCACTCTTTCTTGTTTTTGATATATGTTCTTTGTCATGGAGGAATTTATAGGTTGGGTTTTTTTTCCCCATTAAGCAACCTTAGCTAATGACTAAAGAGAGCAGATACATTGTACCTTGGAGCTCTACAGGTCCCAGATAGCTGTGTTTGTACAGACATATCTTGTGCACACAGTGAGCGTGTGTGGCTGTGCTTATGCAGGGTAGGCAATCCTTTGCTGATTCATCTCTTATTTATGCCACTCAGCAGGGAAGTCAGTATGTGCATCAAGATGCATCAATTTCTGTTGTGTCAATAAGTGAATACTGAAGTGCACTTATATGCTTTTATTTATGAATTAGGGTCTGGAGTAGCTCCTAGGGACAGCAAAATTACAATCAGTCTTTCCTTACAGAATGGCCATTGTATTGACCCCTCAGGTCAACAATACTCAAGGTACACAATTTAATGTTCGAATTATTTTTTATACTGTCTTTACATAGCTCTGTGATCTGTCGAGAAAACTGGAACGGATTCTTTCCTTCTCTGAGCCAGATAGAAAATTCTGACAATCTAATCTGTATTTTTTCATGGAGGATTATAATTTTAAGATATCTGAGCAGCGTGGCTGGGAAGATGAATGCTTGAATGGGAATATTAATTTAAATATTTTTCCTTTCAAACAGTTGACTGACCATGTCCTCCTCCCCCTCCTCTTTTATTCATGTTGTGTAACTGAATCTGTTTTTTCCAGATGACTTGATCTTTTTAGGAATTTCTTGTTTGATGATCTGTGCAAAAATAATACGTCACTGTTTTCTGACAGGCAAACAATTTGCTGACAGAATTTCTATAAAGACCAATTCCAACTTATATCTGTCTTTGACTTGTCATATACAGGCAAATCTTTTCAGATGGTTTTGTCCTTAAGGCCTCAGTCATGAAGTCACTTTGTGACTCACTTTAGATCCTTACCTTCAGTTCCTTACAAAGTTTCTAAATGTGTCTCACAACTCTTGCCGTCTTATTTCTCATGAATATCTCACTGCATCACCTCCCATCTAGCATCTTCTGATGCTAGATGCATGACGCTGCACTCTGTTCTCTGGCAAAATTCTGGAAACAAGTTTTCATGCCTCATTTTAGCAGCATATTGCCAACCACGTTTCATTGATGCAAGGCTCCTTTGGATTTACCTTGTTCTAACACTGCCCTCCTTCCTTTTCTGTAGTCTTAAAAGTAATGGCTTCCCTCTCCAGACTTCTGATGTATTTGTACTGCCAGCACTTGTCTGGAAGAGGAATAAAAGCAAAACTGTCACTGGGGCATAGTAGCTTGATGATTTGCCCAGCAGCTAAATGTCTGACTGTGCCCAAGGGCAGTGCTTGCGAGCAGTGCACAATCCATCTGCTGGTAGAAATATTATTGTAGGGCAGGTACTTATTTGAATAGTGAACCAAATGAAAGTGTCATGTGCTGTTTTATTTCTGACATTTTATTTCCGACTTCTAAAAGCTGTACTCTTGATATTCCTCACAAGTGTTTTGTTTGTGTGGTGCTTGGCTCTATTATGTTGTAGCAGTTTCATCCAGGTTAGGCAGGGGGGAATTCATCTTACCCAGCATTAGATGGCTGTAATAAAAGTGTCTACAATGTAAAGGGTCACAACAGGAGTTTTTAAACACTGCTGAGGAAAAATGCACATATTTTTGCATATTTCAAGGCAAAGCTAATCTTATTCAAAAATAAATGCGTAAATTAAGTCATAGCTTTACAAAATGCCTCTTTCCTGGGTTTGGCTATAAAGACAGTTTAGGATTTCTAGCCCCAAAATAAATACCTGAAATTAGGTAAGGTATATCATGTGCTTCCTGCTCTGTTTGGTTAGAGGTCTGTAGTAATAATAATAATAATAATAGAAGTAGTAGTAGTAGCTAATAATAAGAACAACAGTTTTATTCTATGGGACAGTGGACTGTGAAATGGCTTGTATAAATCAGAAAACATGTCTTCTGAACATGAAAAAAACCACAAAGTGAAAACACAAAGGTTTAAAATTCTTTTCTTAAGGTTTTAAAGCTGATGGGTTTGGTATTGCACATTCTAAAATGTGAACATTATATATTTCAGCGACAGAAGTAGGTCTGTAAAAATGGAGGCTTGCTATAACCCCCTTAAGAAATATTCTTTTTTGTTTGGTTGTTGGGGTTTTTTTATTCTATGAAAAAAAATTAGAAAAAAACAGCTGGAAGCAAGAAATAAGTGGAATGAAGACAATAATAAATCTTTTTTATTGCCTCTCTTGTGCTTTTTTTCTTCCTAAATTTCATTCATAAGGGACCTGTATGTAAGATGTAGATTGTGTGCCTTTGTCCACAGCACATTTAACCTTGAGTTCTTTGGATAAGAGAACAATTTATGCCAGATTTTCTTTTGCTTTCTATCCTTTGGTTAGAGTATCTTTTGTTTAAAAGGATGCAAACTCTGCTAGAAAAATTTCCTTTACCTTGGCAGTTTCAAAAATCTGACATTCTCATTTGTAGTAAGCTCATGCAGCAGTATTTCTTCTCACTAGTGGTGCAAATAGGTTCTCTCTCCTCTAAAAGACAGTAAATTTCCATCCTTTTTATTTGTCAGAAACTTTTATCCTTCTGTTAAATTATGGTCAAATTGGGCAGCGTGTTCAAGGGTGGCACAGAAATGGCTTTTCTCGCTGGATTAGAGAACAAGTATTCTGTTACATTTGTCCCCATAAACTAATGGGAAGACATAACATACAGCTAACCTAATGTAAGTGCTGTTGTAGTTACTGCTGTAACACTATAGCTGCTGGTTCTCTCTGGTGCTTATTAGTTTCTGATATGTGGGTTTGTAGCCTTCCCCTTTGTCAGAAACAATAGAAATCAAAAGAGCAGAAAGGAGCAGGGTGAGGAGTGCAGGGAGATACTCCAGTAATAATTTCCTTCCTTTCATTTACACAGTACCTTTGCCTCTATGTGAGATTGCACAACTTTAGTTCCTGGTTTTTCTAGTAGGCAGGTCAGTAAAGAAACAGAGGCTTATTTTTGAAGCAGAGTGAAAGCATGTGGAGTGGCTGCCTCATGGAAGAAACTGGAAGGGGTAAACCAACCCTCATTTGTCTCTTCCTCCAGCAATTAAGCCATGAATTAATTTAAATGCTTAGATACATCTCTCTGCTGTTCACTTTTTTTCACCAGCTTGGGTACAGAAGTGTTAATTTCTAAAGGAAATTTCACATTCAAGACAGTTGGTACCTGAGCAAACCTTGTTCTGTAGCAGCACCTTGTGGGAAGGAAATCAGACTACAGTCTCCCACACAGGCCGGCATTCCCAGAAGGCAGTTGCTGAGTGAGCATCTGCCATCAGTGAGCTGAGCAGCTTATTTTATTATGGTAGAACTTACAGAAGTCTAGAGTAATAAAAAGCACATCCATTAGGATGATATACAGAAGGCACTCCAAATACATTTTAATTAATGCTTGATGCTTTTCTCTTGAGAAATAAGAAAATTAGTGTACTATATTTGTATGCATTTAAAAAAAAATTTACTCCTATGTGTAGCAAATGTGTTATGGTTAAGTTCCTTACTTGTAATTTCTTAGTTTTAAATCTTTAAAACCTTTGGATTGTGATGTCCAGATAGATACATATCTTACCCAGGATACAAGGTTGCATGAACCTCCAAAGACAAAGTAATCTTTAACAAAAATGAAATGTTATAATTCTATATTTTTATTTTTAATTTTGTTTTGCAGGAGGCAATAAGCTGAAGAATCAACATTTTCGCCTAAACTGGGCATGGATCTCCTTAGAAAAGGAGTATTACTTAGTAAATGAAGACACCAAGTATCTTGATGTTGTTCTTAAACGGAGAGGTTACCTGGGAGAAACCTCTTTTATAAGTAAGTTCAATTCTAATCTTATCAGTTGCTTCTATAAATCACTGCCTAGGCAGTTGATATTCTGTATCAATGCAACTATATCCTATTGCTGCTGTTTCATGATAAGCAAACTATATTCGAAGGAATATGTTTATTTATTAAAGAGTGTATCTTTTATATGCTATCTATATAATTTCTTTAGTTAAAAAATGAAATTTTCCCTTTTGTGTTTTTTTTTGTCTTCTGCAATTAATTTCTGAATAAACAACCAAAGACGTGGTCCTTCTTTCTTTGATTTGATTGGTACCGCTGTTTCTTTGTTTCACAGAATGCAGTTCCTGTCCAGATCTTCTTTTCCCTATAATGAAAAAATAGAGTTGTAGCAATTGAAAAGACAACAATAAACATATATCATTTTTCAGGAAGGCTGTTGTGAGCTAGTCTGACCAGCAGCTACAAGCATTAGGCTCATTTTTTTCACTCAATGTTGGCAGTCAACTGAGGCTGATACAGGAGGTGTTGAAAATTGTTTGCAGTGTCTGGGGAGTGAAAAGGTGAAAAAAAGGTTGTGTTATCACATCCTGCAACCTCACACCTGTTTCTAGCTTCTGGATCTGTTTCCTCCTCTGATGCATTTGCACCAGGGAACATTATCCTTGTACAATTTCACAGTGAAACCTTTGATGAGCTTATACTGCTTAGAGAAAACACTCAATTTAAAGCTGTTTTTGCAGAGATATGTAAGCATTTACCTGGCAAGTTTCCAGGTAAATGGTAATTTTTCTGATTAAAAATCCGAGTTTCAGATAATGAGGTGCAGTAGGGACACCTCTTTTGGCATGAGATTTAGGGGATATAGCCCTTAACCAACAGGATCTTACTAAAAGACTCAGTTTTGAACAGTGAACCAACTTTGATAATCTATTTATTTTAAAGAAAGAAAAAGAGTGGAAGAGATAAATGCATAGTTAAGGATTTGTGGTTTAAATTAATTACTGGTTCTGAATAGTAGATGCTGATATGACTTCTGATCCTTCAGATAGAGTGTTTACAAAATTTTCTACCTATGGATTTAAGGTCAGTTTCAGTATTGAGCTGACAGAAAAATCCGCAAAACCAGTTTGAGTAACTTGCCTCCAACTACCTTAATCAGCAAATTACTGAGTTGGAAAGAGCATAAAACATACTGGTCAAGATGCTTACTGGCCTTTCTGGTCCGTATGCAGTGCCAAAGTGGAGGTTTATAGGTTATATAACCTATATATATAGGTTATATATATATATATAGGTTATATATATGACTTAGGATGAGTCACAAGCCTGAAGAAAGAAAGTCAAGGTTTGTAGGGAAAGATCATATGTTTCAATGCATTAAATAATGCAGCTAGAAGAAACAATCAGAGAAGGAAGAAGTTTTAAGGATTTTTTTCAGAAAAGCTGAGAAAAGCCTTTAAGATTTCAGTTAACTGTGAGATTTAAACAAGGCCAAACACATGAGTTGGAGACAGTTCTGAAATACTGTCTAATTTCCATGAGGATCTTTCAGACAGCCTTAAAGTGGGAGGGAAAAACCTGTTTCAGAGCATTCTGAATCTGAGGCTGGAAGGCCTGTGCCATCTCTCTGGATTGACTTGTTTGAATTTTTTCCCATGGACTTGCACTTCATCTTCACTTTAACCTAATGATTGTCATTATGCAAACATGGAAATAAGAGGATCATAATTTTTAAAAATTCTTCTTGCAATGACAATGCAGGCAATGGTTCAGGTTTTGCATCTTCTTTCATTTTTATTCAGTATATTTTCCTTTGTGTCTTTGTGTTTTCCTTAGCTTTCCCTTTAAAGTCTGAACTTTCTAGGGATGGGGATGTTTTTATTTTTTCTAAGAAAAATAAATATTTTCTGGGGTTTCAGGCAGGATGCTGTTTAGATATTCTGGAAAAGAAGAGAACCTAGAGGGCTAAAAGGAGAGAGAAAAGTCTGTTGTCCTTTTTGGGCATCCATAATTGAATTATGGGGAAATGGAAATTTGATATAACTTCATAGAATGTAGAATTTTTCGACCTCTACATGTGACACCCAGTATAAAATTGGTCAAGAGTAATGGATTTAGCTTGAATGTTCTCAGGTTGTGGAAAGCATATTTTTCTACGTGTCTTTTAAATGTGACACAATGGGAGAAAAATTACCAGTGATGTTTACAATGACCTGAATTTCTGATTTTAACAGGTATTAGTACCAAAGATGGTACTGCCAAGAAAGATAAAGACTTCAGAGGAAAAGCCCAGAAGCAAGTGCAGTTTAATCCTGGTCAAACCTTAGCTACATGGCGAGTACGGATTTTGAGTGATGGTGAACATGAACATTCTGAGTCCTTTCAAATTGTTCTTTCTGAGCCCGTCATGGCAATTCTGGAATTTCCTGCTGCATCCACAGTGGAAATTATTGACCCAGGAGATGGTGAGAACCTTTCCAGAACTGTACTGCTAATATGTGCATATACCAAAAGATAAACTGGAGGGCAAATGCTGTGAGTAACAGTGGATACTAAAGGCTTACTGTCCTCAAAATATTTCTGAAGACAGACTTGAGCATCAAGTAGCCATTTGTCCTCTATTACTTTAAGTGCTTGATGAAGGGTTTACTCAGGTAGCATGTTTTTTATGAAATACCTACATTTTTTATAATATGTTATTTCTAGGGGCTTTGTTTTCATTTTAGGTATAACAGGCTTTCCATTAAATGTGTTTGCAGACTGAATGTGTCTGAAGAGTTGGCTGGAGGCTGACTTGATTTACTCTGCCACAGTAATTCATGTTGGAGAGGATGGTACAAGAAAGTCTAGGCTGGTTAATCACAAAAAGCTTGGTCTTGGAGCAAACTGCTTGCATCAGTTAGGCCTCGGTATGAACCTGAAAAGCTCAGTAATTGTAGAGTTCATTAGATCAAGTGTAGCACATGCTGTGTCAAGAACAAATAAAATTATGGTTAAATATAAATTAAGAACTAAGCTGATTTAAAAAAAAATATGTAAAAGAAGTAGAGCATGCTCTGGTTGCTTTGCATCTTTTCAGCTGCATCCAGAAGCTTGAACCCATGGGCTGTAGTCACACAGAACTGTCCTTAAGAAATATTTTAAATACTGGACGACCATAGCAATTTGAATTATATGATCATCCCTAATTAACATTTGAAGAGTGTTGGGTGTGGAAATTATCAAAAGTGTCTTAGTTCCTAGTTACAAATGCGAGTTAAACCAGGGCTTATCTCGCATCCATTTTTAATCACTAAGAAAAATAGTGCTTAACTTTAAAAGCAGCATGTATGGGACGCAGAAATAGCTTGAAAATGTGTTAAACCTCTTTATCTTTTCTATGATCAGTAAGATAGCACAGTTGAAGGTAATTGGCTGAGCCTTCTTTATGCCAACAACAATATTTTATATTTATTACATTAAGATGAAATTTTTACAGTCTTAGGGAATTTGTATTAATTATACATAAAGAGAAGTTGCAGAGGGCAAAATCAAATGCATAGCTGCAAATCAAAGAATACCTAGAAGAAAACTAGAGAGAGAACTTTGAGGGAAGGACTGTGTTTCCTAACAGCATTTTGAAGCTCAGGGTTTACCAAGCTCACTGAATAAGAACCGTCAAAATTTTATTTTGCTTCCAGTGAAAAAATCGTTTATTTGAATTGTGTAGCTTTAGGATCAAGACTGAGTTTTTTTGGAAAGCTGTACCAGCCTCTTGGGGTATGGGACATTAGTTAATGTTTCATTAGAAATTCAGATTGCATAGGAATATGGTTTTTTATACTAACTTTGATGTAGCTCATTCTCCTCCAAGCTTTTATGTTGTTCATAAGGTCTGTTAAACCTTTATAGTGCCATTTTACTCCTAGTTGAGTAATTATGAGAGAGAGAGAGGAAATCAAATAAATCAGCTTCCTGCATGTTTTGGAAGGTTAGAGTTTTTTATTTTGCCAACTAAATTCTAAAGGGAGAAATAGAAGGAGTGAACTGGGTTGGTTTTTTTTTTAGTGCTGCCTTTTGCTTTAGTTTAAAACAAAAAAGTAGAGATTTGATATTTTTCATGTTGAATTTTTGTCTTGCCAGAATAGTGAGTAGTCTCAGTCTTATCAAACCTGAATTACAGCATTTTTAAGGCAGGCTTTTGACCTCAGGTCATGCTTGTAGTAGTTGGAGAAATAAAACTTGGAACATGCTTTCAAAGAAGTCACCTGACAATTTTCAGAACACCGTTTGCCAAAGTACTCTGAAATGATGAAAAATTTGCTTTGTGCAGTCAGCTGATATAATTTAATTTGATATTATACAGAATTATATTCTGTTTGGGTTATAGTCACACTAATGAAACTGTAAAGGTGTTTTGTAATTATGTGTGTAGCCACCTTTTGTTCTTGAGTTTTTGAGAGAACAAGAACAAAATCGTCTGAATTGGTTCTGAATCCCAGTAACAGCATAAAACCCAGCAATCTGATTATGTGAGCATAAAATAATGAAGGAGTTCAGAATGCATCTGAGTGGGTTTTTCCCCTGGATAAAGATCTGATATCCTTTTGTATGACACATTTTAGAGTGAGATTGCTCCTCAGACTTCACTGACTGTATTGGCTGGGTCTTCTTCTAGTAAAAAAGTAGTGTAGACATGTAACCAACTCAAATCAAATGTCCAAGTCAGAGTTAAGATGTCAAGAGCTCAACCTTGCTCCTCAATGCCAAATGATTTTGCTGGTTATCTTGATGCAGTAGGTTAAAGAATGGCCTTGGCAAACCACAGCCTGTGTGTGAGCTATGCCATGATACTTCTGTAGTTAATGGTTAATAATTAAATACCATGGAAATAATAAAAATATAGACTTTGTGGATAAATTCTCCAAACAGTGTCTTACACCATTAACCCTATATAAACAAATCAGTCACATTAGAGACGATTTAATAAGGACTTGTGAATTCAGATCTAATGATCTGATTTTCTTTTCCATTTCTGAAGCACTAAGGAACTCTACTTCTCTCACCCTTCAAGTTTTACTGACAATTTAGTGGCATTGCCAATAAATGCAAGTTATATGTTGCACTTTAGAATATTCAAAAATGTACAGCTAATGTACAGGTGACTTTATGAGGTTCTTTTCTTTGCAGAATCAACGGTCTTTATTCCTCAGTCCACCTATACTATTGAAGAAGATGTTGGTGAGTTATTTATTCCAGTCAGAAGAAGTGGAGATGTGAGTCAGGAACTGATGGTCATCTGCTACACACAACAAGGTATTAGAATCTACTATGGAATAAAAAAAAATGGCAAGAGTGGAAAAGAGACAGAAATTTAAAAATATTTATTCCATCTATTTTATAATAAAATTGTTTATAACTCTGTTAATTACTTTTTCATCTAAATATCTTCAGTCTCATCTGGAAAAGTATTAATCTCTGCAATCTGTCTAAGAGTATTACTTAATGCAGTAAAAATGATGATTTAAAAATCATCATGGAGAATTGAAGAGGATCTGTGTCCTTTATATTTCTGCAAGATTTTTATATGCAGTCCCTTATATCTGAAAGTGATGAGAACTGAAAGCGCTGCAGTAATTGCCCTGGCTATCCTTTGCTTGTTTGTATCTTGAAAAAAATTATACAAAATAATATTGTTTAATTGTCATACTTGTCCTTCCTCTGATTTTTAGTCTCTTACTAATAGTACATGTGCAGGGCATGGGGTTTCTACATCTGTGGTTTCATTATTTTTTATCTGGAGAGCTGAAGCAATATTTTGTGTAAAGTGATCTGGAATCCAAATAAATTGTTTTCATGACATTTTGTCTGTTCAAGTCCACTGGTATCTTCAATATGGGTAAAATATACTAAGGTAGTTAACTGGTGATCCTCACAGGGGCTATTTTGTCAGTCTGTCTCTTGTGATAGGCAATATTCCTTCTGACTGGAAAGATGCAAATGATTTGAAGAACCATACTCTTCCATTGTGTCGTATACAGAAGTAGTAGAGACCTCAGAAATGGGTCTGTGGACCTCTGACCTTGTTTACAGCCCATCTTATCACCAAAAAGTAAACAGAAATTCAAAGATAATGAAAATAAAATTCCACCTCTGTGAGGAGATCACTGTAAGCATAGTATGTATAGTGACTGTTTTCCTTTTATGCCACAGGAACAGCATCTGGCACTGCCCCAACCTCTGTACTTTCATACTCTGACTACATATCCAGGCCGGAGGATCACAACAGCATTCTACGTTTTGACAAAGATGAACGAGAAAAAACGTGTCGGATCGTCATCATAGATGATTCCTTGTATGAAGAGGCTGAGACCTTTGATGTTTTGCTGAGTATGCCCATGGGTGGAAGAATTGGTGCAGAATTCCCAAGCACTCGCATTACCATTGTACCTGACAAGGATGATGGTAAGATACCATATAATTGAAGTGATACCCCCAGTGCAGGACAGAAACTACAAAGAACATCATATTCAAATCAGCATGTGGGTTTTGTTTTTCTTCCTGCTGGTTAAAACACATGCTACTTCCATCTTGAAATTAGAAAATATTATTGGAAAGCTATGCAGGTTTTTGAAAGTATTTAGTATTGCTGTTTTATTGTTTGACAAAATCACATGAGCAGTGATTCAGAGCAAGGAGCTGCACCTTTCTATTCTGTCACATTAACAGACATAATCCAAGGTGTCATCTTGCATGGGCAGCCTTGTTTCTGTGATTCTGAGGCTGTGTCTGCAAAGCCTTTGGGCTCATTCAGTTATGCTGCAAGGGCCCTATTGGAGGCCCTGATGGGGCAGAAGCCATCTAGCAGCTCCCAAGAGGAAAGCTATATTTCTTCTGATTTGATGCTGCATTTGAATTTCTGTGTAAGTGTCCAGTTGTGCTCTCTTTGTCTTTTTAATAAAGCAAATATTCAAATAAGAGTAATGTTGCTTAAGGAAATGCCTCAGTAGGGAAATGCTGACAGAATTATGTCATTTGTTCAACTGGTTAATAGCTTTAAGATATTGCTTTGAAAGAGACACTTCTGGTGGTGATTAGAGCAAAGGGTGTGACTAAGAGTAGAATCAGCACACTGTATCACCAACTGCTTTCAAAAATATGTGTATTATTGCTGCCTCAAGCCTCTCCTTTAATGCTTCAGCATTGGTGTGACAGCTCTTTTTCTAGGAGTAATAGCATGAAAGCTTCCTGGTACAATTACCCCATTAATGTGTGGAGTTTGGAGACTGACATCTCAAATGTAAATTCTGAGATAAGACTACTGATAAGCTGTTTGGGTCCTCTCTGTAAGGCCATAAACCATCTATTGTGACACCATCATATTTCCTAAAGACTAAAGGGAGCAATTACATAGTACAGTACTCTTTGAAAGTCTGATGCCAAAACAGACCATTATTATCAGCACAGTGATTTCTCTCTAGGTAAGAGAGAAAGGCAGCTCTTCAAGGCAGGAAGTCTGCACCCATCTAATTGCCTCATAAATACTCAGCCTGCCTGAAATTTCTCACCTGTAATCCTATGACAGAGGTGACTTTGTTTTCTCTGTGGAGCATTTGGATAATCATATAGCGTTAATGACTACAACAGGTTGAAAAAACAAGTCTTGTAAAGTAGATAATATATTGAATGCAAGCCAAAACAGAAATCTTTATCTGACTCTGCTCTTATAGCAAACACAAATTTATTCATTTAGGAGCTTCTACAACAATTTGATTTGTATGAATAATTTTTAGAGAGTAGCTATTAAAAATATGTATTCATGGAGAAGCTGATTACCAAAAAATTGAAAGTGTTCTGACTGCTTAAATATACATATGGAGAGTTTGGGATGGAGATAATGTTTCTCCAATACATTAGTTAATATCAGAGACGAGCTGAAATTAGACCATCTAACTTCAGTGAGAATCTCAGTGACTCCCAGTCACAACAGAGTACAAAACTTAATATTTTATGAAGCTCACACAAAATATTAGGGAAGTTAATGAGAAATCTCCTTTAACACTGCCATTAGAAAGCAAGAGAAGTAATTTAGTTTGTGTACACTGTTCAGTTTTAAGTTTCTGCATTTATGAGCACATGCTGCCTCAGAGCTACAGACTTTTCTACACAAATTAATTTAATCTTATGGGATTTATTAAAAAACCTGGGGAAGTGTTTGACAAATTAAAATAGAATATTTTCATCATGTAGCAACTGAAATATCTATGTTTGTTGGTAGGAGTAAGGAATATTTGGGGTATTGAAAGATAAGGGGTCTTTGAAAGGATAGATTTGGAACCCTTTTTTGCAAACATTCACTTTTCTTTTTGCACACAAAATGTTGCATATGTGGTATTTGAAATTATGTGGCAGAACTCCTTTTTACAGTGAAAGAATTCCCACAAAGAATTCCAGCACATGCAAAAACAATTCACTTACCAGTAAAATTTCCTACCACATTCTTTTTAGTTTATTTAGTTTATTTCATCTGAGTCTTCTTTATTTCTAGAAACACTCACCTTCAGCACCTACCATCCAAGTCTTTTATTTTTAGAGAATGTCCTTAGGGTCTAAGTAAAATGCCATAGTTGCTATATAATCCTGACAATAAAAAAAATAAGAGGCATGCTCTAGTGAACTACAGTATATTCACTAAATTCCAGGCAACTGAAAATTTTAATTGGGGATTATACAGTTGTGCTGTGCTGCCAAAGCAAAATCTGGGGGAAAAAAAATTGTAGTATGTAGAACATGCACTGGTATATTTATATATTGTGAATGGTGATTTTCAGATTGGTGCTGCTATTGGGACATCTCCTAATTTGGAAGGGACTTTTCCTCATAGGTACTAAAGTTAGATAGAAAAAAGAAAAAGTTAGTGAACTAAGCAGCAGAAAAAACTTCATATGGAAACAGTGGATTCAAAGTTACACATGCCACTACAGTTAAGGCACTAAAAAGTAAAAACATAGTTTGTTGGAGTCAGATGTGATGTGATGTGATAGTTATTAACTGTGAACCATGGAAGAAAAGCATGCATAGGGAAAAGACTTATGTAAATCATCCACTTCTGGAGTGGCACTAATCTCACTTGGTATCAGCCTCTATAACTTTAGACATCTGATTCAAATAGGCTATTACAGGATTCTTCTGTTGTTATTGAAAAGAGAGATGTACTCCCAGGAAACATCCCATCCTAGGACAAGTATCTAAATTGTTGAGCTCAATCATCAAGGATACCTGGTGCATCTGAATACATTGATTTATGACAGTAGGTGTAAACCCTACCTTAATAATTTAATTTGCAAATACAATGTTGTAAGCACTACTGGGTATGAAGGACATACCTATACTGCACAGAGAGCACAGAGTTCAGCATAAAGCTCATTTGAAGGAGGCAGTTTACATGATAGGTAAATATTTTGCATCGAGGAAAAGGAAGATGCGGCTAATGTGCACTTTTCATTCCCCTTGGACAGAGGAATCTTGGAATTTAGTCTAAGGCTCATGAAAATACTCAGACCCTACTCTTCCATGGAAATGCCTTAATCCTCAGGCACTTAGCAACTAAGCTAGATCAGCCTGGAAGCGCTCTGTGTTTTTCCAGCTGAAGTGGTGACTCTGAAATAATTTCATAGAGAGAGAGAAAAAATGACATCTAAGTCTTTTGTTAGTATTCATCTGGGAATGAAGAGCCTGTAATTTGGTTCTAGCAGTAACTAATGTTACTGTCTTGTATGCCACAAGTCTGATACAAAATGCTTTAACAAGGTTTGAGTCAAAGCTATGCTTCTTCATAGTCCCAATATTTTGACTGCTCTGCTAATTTAAACTCTCTTTTACTTACTTGGTTTTTTATTGTGGGCAAATTTAAAACTCAGTTGGTAATCACATTTGGAAACCTGAAGAGAAGAGGTGTGTTGAATGCAGAGCTGGAAGTTTGCATCTAAGGGGGAAATACTTGCAGTTATTTTGTGTGCTGCACGTTTTTTGTAAGTGGCTGTCTCCCCATGTGATTTTAATTCCATGCTACTGTATTTAGTGTTGCCGTGAGAGCACACAGCCTTACAGCCAGGCTGACAAACAGTCCTCCTGCTGTAGTGGAATTGTTGAAGACTCATGCTGTTCTCAGCAGGAAGTACATTAAATACATTTCTTCCACTTCATTCACATTAGATGGGCACGAAGCTGCTCAAACTTCTTCTTGACATTTCTACACCAAGGCTGGGAAAGCAAAGGACTCAGGTTTATGTCAGAGATTTGCTGACCATTATCTTTACACCATATCAACAGAATCAATCACTCATACCATCCACATGATAAAGGATAGCACTGTCTGGGAATATTTTACAGATGAGTAAACTGGATGATGGTATCCTAATGTAGAAAGGGAATGTTAGAGGTCAAACAGAACAGATTAATTATTTAGTTTTCTAGAGATTTCTTTAAAATGCATGCTGTCACTTTCCTTACACTTAATTAAATTTTGAAAATCCTTAGACCACATTCTGGAAATTGGAACCCACTAACACTTTTCCAGCTTTCTTGGAGTAGTAAAGTGCATATTAATATTTACTATCAATAGCCTGGGAAGTCAGCTCTGCAATGTTACACTATATACACAATATACACTATATACACAATGCTTTGCATTGGCTTCTAGCAAGCAGGCACTATGAACTAACTCTCCATGTGTGTACTGAGCCAAATTTAAAGCTTATGATAAATAAGTGTCTTATTAGTAACATTGTTTATCAGAAAAACATCCTTATCTCACGAGGCAAGTTGGAATCTCCTTATTCCCATTGGTCTCCAAGGCAGGCAAGTCAAATGTGCCTTTTTCTCTTTGCCAGTGGGTCTGTCAGATCTTAAACTGAACAGGTGGTTGATTAACCTTGCTAGTTAGCATCTGCTAGTGCATTTGTCCAATTTTAATTACAATCTGAACACTACAGGCAGAGCATGCCCACTGTTATGTTACAGACTAGAGTCATGATTTCACCAACTATCCATCACCACTCTCTGTAGATGCCTAAAATGGTGAACTAGTTATTTTTTCCTGTGCACATCCATCTCTGATTACTTTCTCCCTTTTATGTTTTTACAATGCTTGTGAGTCTGATGCCTCTGGCACTTCTGTGCAGCTTTTAACTTCTTTTGTCCTCCCATTAAGTAAAATCTCTATATGACCCCTCCCCTTTCCCCAGCCTGTGGCAGGTGGCCAGGTTGGCAACTAATCAAGGGAAAAAGTGGATGACAGCCAGCTTATGACAAGTTATACTCCCAGTTTTCTTTACTAATAGCTTCTTATTATCACCAGTTCAACAGAGTGAAAAATGTTCAATCCATGATGATAGCCTTAAAGATTTCAGAAACTGCCTGTTTGCTACCTATCACAGAAATAAATTAATGTCATACCTTGCAGTAGGACATTCCATAGAGTAACCAGGCACATTTATGATTTGCTTTCTTAGCATTATTTGTTGCTTACAGCTTATTATATAGGTGTGTCACATTTTATAAGAGTGTGTGTGTGTGTGTGTGTGTGTACATATATGTGTGTGTGTGAACTACTGTCGGATTAATCTCATTTTTATTCATCTGCTTAATAACTACAAATATAGTCCAACCTTGTGATCTGGGCTTCTTTGATAGGTGAGGAGGACAGCACATGATGTCCAGGCAGTACTTTGTCACATCTATTTCAGATGGCTCTTTTACAGTAGGGGTTGTAGATGGTGGAGCACAAAGCTCTTCAACCTTCACTGCTGTATGTTTTTAAATGAGTTGCTTACACATCAAGTATTACATTTATGTAAATTGCAGTAATATTTTGAGGAGAGTGTTGAAATGCAGAAAACTTTTAGTTTTGTACTCAAAGCACATAAAATAGCCAATAAGTAGAAGGCACATTTTTTCATGAACTGTAGAAAAAATTATGCCTTCTGTTAAATTTAGAATGTGTTTAATGAAGTGGTCTTCTTATGTGAACTGGTATTGCATCCCAGAGCCTAATGCATTATTGGTTTATGACAGTTCAGTCAAGAGTACACTGAACTGCTTTCTCTCTTGTGTCTTACTGTAGTTTATTGTATTTTTGATGGCATTGGTCTTTGTACTGTAGATCTTGCATTTATTATACACTGTTTAGAAATGAATGAATGCCTAGCAAACCATTCTAAATTAATCATCTGTTCAGGGTTGGATATGGTTGTAGGGAGTGAATTTAGTGACTTTAGTGCTTTGCATGTTTAAGATTTGGATAATGAAGTTGAGTAAGATGTCTTGTTGCATTCAGTTTTCCTAAGGCTTCTTCAATCATCTTCCTTACTCTGAATCTCCTTATACTGAGACTTTGCTCATAGTCTTTGAAGACCCAAAAGACACTGAACACTCTAGCCATGGTAGCCCATTGTGCTTCAATGCCATCGATTCTCCTTTTGAACGTGCAAGTCTTCAAAAAATTAACTCAGTTACTATCTCTCTTCACTGTCAGGACACTCTTATCTCTCTCACACAGATGGGATCAAAAGTCCAAGAGACAGAACGCAAGAAGTTTTAACATAGAGTAGAGCATATTTTCTTTTGTTACAGCTCTGCTTTTGTGGCCTGATAAGTCTGGCTGTTGCTCTATTGTCACTTCTGCTCTGTCTTCTCTGCCAAGTCCCATCCTCACCAGTAGCTCTGGTAAAGGGCTATCTTGCATACTTTTCTTCTACAGCCTTGATGAGGTAAATATGTTCTGATTGTATGTGAGCAGAAAAGCCTATAAAATTGTTTCCACTGGTTAAACAGACTCAATGTAACCAGCATTGTGACTGAATAGTAAAAGTGCAAAATTTAAAGTTGAATCAGCCAGAAATGGCTGCATACTATATTTTTATTTAGCCTGACTTCTAAAATGCTACTGATCTTCTCATGTCATTTCTGTTTGTAGCCCTCATTTTTTACCCGATGTATCACTGTCTGTAAGCACCTTTAAGCTTGGCCTCTTTGTGGAAAACCTTGTGTGTGGTATATTTAAATGCTACTGCCAAGCCTTCCCATTTATCTGTCTGCTTCTGTTCCATCGGTTTGTTGGGAATTTGTTACCAATCCCATTTCCCAGGCATTTTATATAAAAGTAATCTAATTCATTTTAAAAATAAAGCATGTAGAAGATTCTGAGTTGGTTTCATGCTCTGTGGGAGGTATAGCCAGTAGAAAAAAGGTATGTGAAATTCAGATGGTTGCTGCAGGCAATGTAATCATGGTTGGGTGTGCCCCCAGATTCCAGTATCTGTTTCTTCATCTGTTACTCTTTATATTTTTATTTCCATTGGTAAATGAAGCAATTATCTGCATTATGGAATGGTTAAGGTAAGTGATTGGAGCTTGATGTACTTACAGCAGGAAAAATCTTTGGGCCCTGTCCTCAGACTGAACATAGAAAAAACTCCTCCAACATGTGTAGTAGTTCCAGTGATATCAAGGTCGATAGGTTCTACCCTGAAGGGTGTGGAAGAATCATAACAATACTACTCTTCTAATAAAGATTTTCAGGTTTATGTTCGTTCACCAATATTTTAGTTTGGTGTTTCAAAAAGGTAGCAATGTTTCTTAGCAAACTAACAAAGGTAAATTAATTGCTTCAAGCGAAGGTCACTTATTAAAGTGAACCGCACACATTAGCCTTTCTACTAACATGCCATTTGTAGCTGGGAAACAATTTAAGACTGCTCATTATTCTCTTGTACACAATAATTAACTAATTGTTGAAAAATTCATTTTTACTTTAGAGGCACACATCCTCAACAAGTTGAGCTACAGCTTGTCCTCATGCACTCAAATGTCTTTATTCTCCATCGTTCAGGAATACTCTGTAGCTCATTGAGCTGTTGCTTGTACACCGTTTATGATCGGCAGCCTGACATTAAGCAAAATCAGAATTAGCTCTTTTCTCCAGGCTACAAAAAACACTGCAGGCTGTCAAGAAGGAAGGTGCAGGTGACCAGAGATGGGGTGTCACTGTCGCCATCTCACTGCCATCCTCACTCTTGCAGCTAGAGCTGTAGTCTGCCTCCTTTAGCATGCTACTTCACTCACATTTGAGTTTTGCTAATTGATGTAGAGAGTTTAGATATAGACTCCAAGCCTGCAAGGGAGGTGCTGCTTGTGATGGTGCTGTGTCTAGAGAAACTGAAACATGGATGCACTTTAACATAAAGGGTGAGTTAAAATGTAAAGTGTTATGTTAAATTAGTGTCTATCATAAATTAATTAAATGTGAATCATATATAATGTTGTTCATAGCAGCAGCACATGATGTCCAGGCAATACTTTGCCACCTCTATTCCAGATGGCTCTTTTACAGTAGAGGTTGCAGCTGGTGCAGCTACTTCACACCATGTTACTCTACTGAAATTACTAAGTTAAGTTGCATAAAATGAGAGTAATTAAGGGATGAGCCAGTGTAATCAATGTATGGCACTGACATTGTGGATTAAAAAAGAAGCAGCAATTTTCTTAGAAAATTGAAGTGTATTTAGTAAAGAATGCATTAATTTGAATCTGTCCTATTATCTGTTACAGGGTTTGCAGGATTGTTTTAAAAACCTTTTTTTAAGTCAATAGGCAGAAATGGTGTGTTGAGACAAATGGAAAAGCAGACATTATTTGCTCAAGATGATGTCTGTGGCAATTTGGCTGAAACCAGCAATTTTGATTCTGAGGGGAATTTACTTTTTGGTTGCAAAAGTTATGACAACACCGCTAAGAAGAGAAAAGCTGTTAAGATTGCAACATATGAATTTGAAAAGTAATCTGTTTTGACCACATCAAATAAAAAATTATTGGCATTTGCACAATAGGTACCTGCTACAGAACTGAGCTTTGACTGTACTACAGAACTGAGCTTTGACTGTAAGCTTGACCCCTGCTTCTATAGCATTCAGTGAAAATAAATGACTTGGCAAATTAAATTCATTGTGCTGAATACAAGCTCAGTTGCTTGCATAGTTTCAAGTGTGTGTGAATAGCTGCAGAATGGTGCTACCTAGTTTCAGATTTTAAAGTCCTCTTTGATATTGTCTTAATATAAAGTTTTTGTAATGGATGGTTTCTCTGGGCTTTTATTTAACTGCTATTAAGATGCATATATGAGAGAGATTTCAGAAGGTGACTTTTACTGCTATTAAACAGTGAATGCTCATGCCTTCTTACATTTAATGAGCTCTCATTCTTAACTGGTCTACCTACAACTCACACACTTCATGTTTGTAACACTGGAATCTGTTATGTTACAGACTCATCACATCAGTCCTTTAATGCCAGCTTTGATCCTGAAATGCAAGTAGCCATTGTTTAGGGATGTATGTGTTGCCTGATATGAGCCAGATCAGGTCCAGCCAAATCTAGCCATGTTTGTCTGGTTTTGTGTCCAATTAGCTGTGCCAGCCATCAGGGCTCCTTACTTCGGATTCAGCATGGCCCTAGCATGTCCAGACTGTACCAGAACAGGCTTGTAGGCTTGCAAAGCATGGTTTGCACCTTCTGTATTACCACAACAGACTTCTGCTAGCTCGGCAACTCATAATGTTCACATCATAGCCTTGTTTGTAATGTTCATGGAAAGAAGGAAGGCAAAAGCTTTTAGGAATAAATAGTCTTAACCCTAGAAAAGATGAGCCATAAGTTCATTTGTAAATACTGCTTCTCCTGGTTCCATTATCTGAATATGTCGGAATGCCATGTCTGTTTTCTTCTATTGTTTCTTTCATCCTGAGAATATATATATATATATGTGTGTGTGTGTGTGTGTGTGTGTGCATCACTGGCAGCATATATCGCTGAAATTCACTTTAGTTTTAAGCCTTATCAAGGTGTCAGCACAAAAGAGTCTGTTCTTCTGTGTTTGTTCTCAATATCCTGCCAACAGGATTTTTTATAAACAACCTACTCTTTTGCAATATCTCCCTAAAACAGTTTATAAGGATGTAATTTTAAAAGGTAAAGCCTCTTTGGAAATAAACATTTTTGTGCTATCAATGCTATTTTTGTGCACTGATTTGACAATGTACCTTCAAAGTTAGACGTGTTCCTAACAACATGAGAAGTGTGTTTGTTTTCCTGCTTGATGACTGACTAGAGCTGTAGTTGAGATACGCCTCTGACTCTTTAAGTACAAGGACAAAGTTTTTATTTCTGTGCCAAGAAACCTGGGACTAAAGCTCCTAACCTTTCTCCTCTGATTATTGTAACTTCATGCCAGCAAAATCTGTGGGTCTGAACAAAAAAACCCTTAGAAAACTTCCTCTTACTGCTCTAAGAGGAACCATTAAATTTGCAGTAGTCTCTCTTCAGAGTGATTACTAGATTAAAGGTCTGCTGTAAGTGAGCCTGCAGTCATTGAGCAGAGTGTTTTCCAGACATGACCTGAGATAGACAATGCTTTCCCTGTTAGGAGCTTGGCTTTGCTCCTTCCCCTGGGGAGCTACTAACACAGCTTACAGGAAATGAATTTAGAAAACATTTGTAAGGATTTGTTTCCTAGGATGGGTAACCATGCAGAATGTGTCTTTCATTGAACATACATACCTCAAAAAGTGTGAAAAACTCACTCTGAAATACAAGGCAAGCTAGCTGAAAGTTGAGGGTTTTTTTTGTTTGGCTGTGACTACAGGAATGAATAGTATGTGAGGATTCTTCAGCAGCAATAAAGCAAGTGTTAGGATAATGCTGTAAGAAACGAACAATATTTTATTTTATGCCTTCCATCTAGTTTAAGGCAGATCATCTAAGTTCCCTGTGTAGCCAGTAAGCAGAAGGGAATGCTTCTACACCTCCTCAGATTTTTCGGATTGCAGTGAGTGAGCCATTCCATCTGTCCTCCTGTATGCTCATTGTGCTGGGAAACCTGCAATTGCCTATCTTTGTCCTTGCAAACTGAGAGCAAGCAGGCTCCATGTGAGTACCTCTTACTAAAGTGCTTAAAATGAGGTGCAGCCAAGTCCAGATCAAGTTCCGGAGCCATTGGGACATAAGAACAAGATTAGGCTTGGTAAAGTGTGCTGAACTCTAAGCATACCTGTTTAAGAAATGACTTGTATTAGAATTGGTAATTTTTTAACTGCCTTTATCTAACTATTGGCATGTTAATAACCATTTGGTCTTAGTAGGCATTTTATATTTTTATTGTCTAGCCCATGTTAAGAATCTAGAAGAACATTCTATGTCTGAAATGACACATTGCTTTGAAGATCTAATATCCAATGCTTCAAGATCCCTGTAAGAAGAACTCTCATCAAAGTTAATAGTAGCTACACAAAAGGTACAGAAGGTGTATCCTGTTCACCCATTAAAAATGTTTCAGATAAGAGTTTTGCAGTTCCAAGTGTAAAAACACCTACTGCCAAGCCAGCCTCTATGGGCAAATAAAGTAAAATCAATGTGTGTCTGTCTGTTCACACAAATATACATACCTTTAAATACACATACACTTGAATTAAAAAAAAAAAAATTGGAACCGATGATGTTTTCATCTTCTAAAGTTAAACTTCTTCCAAGTTTGTCTTTCATCCTGCAAAGGTTGATGACTTTGATAATGCTCAAACAGGTCTATGAATCTGCACTATTTTTCAGTAAATACATTCAGTTCCATTAATTTGTTGCATGATTTCAGTTTTAGCAGATAAGTAGGGAGGCAGCTCCAGTTTTTCATTGATGAGGAATATTAAAGGAGTTCTTTTTTTGCTGCTCATAGAGCACTGAGCAATTGCTGTGATCTTTGCCGACTGAATTTAAGTTGGCTGTATTCTGCGTGGTATTTCAAATGCATTTGTGATACTGTAGCCTCATGATGCTAATAAATTCTCGCAAGACAGCATAAGAAACTTGTGATGAAGTGCAAGGAGAACTTGGGTAGGTCTTTCTGCACTTCGGGGAGGTAGCTGTGATTTCTGCTGTGCAGTGGGAA
Organism: Vidua chalybeata; assembly: GCF_026979565.1. Classification (NCBI taxonomy): domain Eukaryota; kingdom Metazoa; phylum Chordata; class Aves; order Passeriformes; family Viduidae; genus Vidua; species Vidua chalybeata. The sequence continues at coordinate 96,410,621 of NC_071531.1, forward strand.
AGCTGAGGCACTGGCTGTGCATGATTAATCTTGCATGTTTGAAACAGGAATGGAAAGGATAGAAAAGGGGAGACGATATACATGCAGGATGAAGCTGGGATATGTTTTTAAGGCTCTTTACTTTGTGAAATTACTGTGGGTAGGAAAACTGGAAAAGGGAGGGGAAAATGAAGCTAAACAATGTGTCTGTTAAGTGAAATAGCTCTTAATCTCCTTTGCTTTTTGCTCTTCTTTCTTATGAACTGTGGAACTTTAGTGTTAAGATAAAGACTTCACATTTCAGTTTACATGAAATAAGATTGATTTTGTTTTAAATGCTAGATGTGGGAGAACTAAAATTAAGTATTTGAGCCTTTAGTTAGCTGGAAAATGTTACCAAGAGTAGCATGTTACATGTCATGTTCGTCTGGTTTTAGCAACAGGAATCTGTGAGAACATTCAAGTTAAAGTTTCATTATCTGTATTCACCTTCATATGTTTTCACCAAAGTGAAAAATGCAAGGAATTTTCTGGCTTGTGCACAGGACTCAACTAAAACCAGTTTAGTGAGATACCACATTTGGTTTTGTGCACAGATTCATATATGCTGACACAAAAAGTTGAAAATGTAGGAGGCAAGAAAAAGAGCACAGTGCTGATATAACAATTGCTATCTAAAACCATACAAACCAATACTTGAAAAGAAGCCAAAAATAGCTAGAAGAATTCTAAACCTTGAAAAAAGAAGCTTTACTTCACTTACTGAGATGAGTAAAGTGCTCTCCACTGTTTAATGTGGATTTTATGGCCTCTTGTTAGCTTCAGTGTAAGGTAAAGAAGCATTTATGGACGTTATTCCTCTTTCACCAGAACCAGCATTCTACTTTGGAAATGATGAATACTACGTTGATGAGAGTGCTGGCTACATTGAGGTCCGTGTCTGGAGGACTGGAACCGATCTGTCCAAAGCCGCCTCTGTTACGGTGAGGTCTCGCAAGTCTGAGCCAGTAACTGCAGAGGGTGAGTTATTGCTTTGCTCTGGCTTCACACTGCTGCTGCACTGCACATGCTGCTACACACTGCTGGCACCTGCTGCCACATTTCACAAGTGCTGGTTCAGTGGGTCTTGGTATAGTTTCAACCACATAAAATGAAAATTCTATGAGTCTTGCTCTTAGCAGATCTCTTCTTCTTAGAACAAATTAAGAAGAAGAGAAGAGGTTACAGAATTTCAGAGAAACAGCAGTAAGAGCTGCTATGAAGTATAGCACAAAGAGAAATGCCTTTAAATCCTCATATAAAGACTGCTACAAAGGCAGCTGATTGCTGCCTCAAGAGCATACTCTGGGCACCGTTATGATCACTGGCAGCGTGCTGAGTTTGCTTCTCTCATTTTTGCCGTAGGCAATGAGAAATTATTACCTACTACCCTATTCAGGAACACGATTGCTTCAGCTGTGTGGTTCTTGGATACTTTGACAGAACCTTTGTCTGCAGAATCAAGTGTTAGCACACTCTTATTTTTTTTCACAAAACCTATCATAATGTTTAAAATAGGATATTCATATAGAGGCAGCATAAAAATGATCTGCCTTAGATGCTTATCCTGAGTGTAACTTTACTGATATTTCAGGAATATATAAACATAATATATATGTATGGTGTACGCATAACACAATATACTTAACATAGATGTATCTTTCTTATGAAAAAGGAAATTATTAAACCTGAAAGAATATGTGATTGTTTCAGTTCTGAACTTGCTTTTATGATCTGATGTCTTTACCAAATCTTGAATATTTGTTATTTTATTTCTGGTTTAAAAAAAAAAAAAAACTTTCCTTACAGTAAGGATCTTCGTTCATTGTGCCAGGGCCTCTAGGATTAAAAGCTGGGAATGGCTCAGCTCTTGAGCTCTCTAGTCTATTGGTCACAGCATGAAAGCTCTGACATGGCTGGCTGCCTGTAAAACCATGAACCTGGTTCTTTGCCTTACACAGTGCAGCACTGGATCTGCTGCTCTGAGCTGTCAGTCCTGAAGTCCTACCTTAGAGGCTTAGATCTAGGGAAGTACAGCAGTAGAGCTTTTAGGCAAGTGCCCATGTGGTGATGGCCTTCAATCTGGCTAAATTTTGTCAAATTCACAGAATTCCAAACCTGATTCCCATTTCAATTCCCCAAAACTTTGTTTCAAGAGCTCTGCTGTTTATTCTCCCCAAAAACTAATGTTAAAATTGAGTCCTTCCCTAAAGTCCTGGATACATTTAATGACTTGGTTCCAAGGCAGTGTCATTTTTTAGTCAGTATCTTGTTTTGGTTGCTGACTTCTTATTGACATGTTATGGATTGGTTTGATTTGCTTAAAAGAAAACAAACCCAGATCAATCTTCCTTTGAGAGTAAGGTGGCAGACCTCACCCAATATGCCCTGAGCAGAATTTGATTTATTTGTTTTCCATTAATTCTGTTTTACACAACTTGTCTGAACAACAGTTCTTCCCCCGGTTAGCTCACTGGCCTTGTCTCCTTTCCTTTTTACATTAATCTTAAAACTTTCATCTTTGTTACAAAATAATACAAAATTTCTTTCCAAAAGACTTTGCTTCATCTCCAGAGTCTCTCTCAAAGCTTTTTGCTTACTTTCATTTCTCACTTCAAGCAAATTTCATACGTTTTTGTGGAATAACTGTTGGCTTAGAACAGAACAGAATCAGTCTCATTTTGTGACTCAAATCATCATTAAACAAAAAATTAATTTTGACTTATTTTATTGTGTAGTCCAACTTAAATACTAAAATATAGTTTTGCTTTACATGAATGCCAGAATTTGGCAAATACTGAAATTATAAAGGAAAAATATTTACCTACAATTAACTGCCTTATGATAGATATTTTTATTTTTAATTATATATAATGCTATTTTTATATCTTTTCCATTGGTAGCTGGAGTAGATTATGTAGGCATCAGTCGTAATTTGGATTTTTCACCTGGAGTCAATATGCAGACTTTTCGTGTGATAATTCTGGATGATCTTGGACAGCCAGTGTTAGAAGGAACAGAGAAGTTTGAGCTTGTGCTAAGGATGCCCATGAATGCTGCCCTTGGAGAACCCGGCAAGACCACCATCTTCATTAATGACTCAGTGTCTGATTGTGAGTAATTTTTTTATTATTATTTTTCATAATAATTTAGAGATTAGTTCGTTTGCTGACTGGCTGCTTGCGTTCTATACCTGGTGCAGTGTGGCATAAGTAAATGTGAAATGGTGGAAGGAAGATATGATAACTTCTGCAGTTATACTTTACATGTGCTTTCTGTTTTTCTGCCCAGTGCCAAAGATGCAGTTTAAAGAATCTGTGTATGTAGCCAATGAAAATGATGGGCAGGTTTCTGCCATGATATACAGGAGTGGGGATATCCGATACACATCCACTGTGAGATGCTATACAAGGCAAGGTTCAGCTCAGGTTATGATGGACTTCGAAGAACGTCCTAATACTGACAGTTCCATCATCACATTCCTTCCTGGTAAGTTCTTGATGTTATTTTAGAAGCCTTTATGTTTTATTTTGTTTTCTTCTTCTTTTCTACTATGTTTTCTTTTGTTTTGCTTTCCTGTGCTTTCCTTTGCTTTGTTTGTTTTGTTTTGTTGTGTTTTAATTTTGTCTTCTAGAGTAGTGCCAAAAGGAGCATTCTGGAAAACAAAGGTTTGGTTTTTCTTTCATACACAATGGGATGATGTTTCCTCTATTTTCTTCACTTCTAACTTAGAAGGATAATCAATAAGAACTAAAAGAGTATATCTTCATTTAGGGTCAGCATCAGTGCCAGGATCTTTTTGATAGCAAAAGTAAGTTTGGCATAACACAGTAGAAGCACAGATCTGCTGTCAGAAAGGAAACTTCAGAAGTTTTGTTCTTTGTTGAGCAGATTTCTGGTAAATACAATTGACATGCACTGAAATAAGTAAAGATCTTTCAACAGGTATATAGCTTCCTAATTCCTGTTTGAATTTTTTTCTCCCACCAAGGCTTTCCTAAGACCGCCCACGAATATCAGGTACTTAATATCCCACATCAGAGATGAAATGCAAATAAATAAAATGTTACCATGCTGAAAGAATAATTGCCTAATTCTTTCTACATGTGCAGAGGGCAGTTTGGTCTTCTAGCCTTTGAAGTTTACACAGATGTGAAACTTTTTACAAGTCTTAAACAAGTTCTGTGATCAGCATGAAATCCTTGGTATATACTTATCACAGAAATGACAACCTTTGTATTTCTGTAGACATGTATCATAGTTCTCTTGAAAAGGTGAGTTGTTCAGTCTTTCTTATTTAGGGCTAGCCTCAGCTTTTAGTGCTGTCCTGTACTCTACACCTTTGCTATTGCTTCTGTGCAACCAGGAAAGAGTCCAGCTAGTAAGAATTAATGGATCTGGGCCACTTAGGAAGTGACTTTTCTCCTTTTCTGAGTGTTGCCCTACCATTTCTCTGCAAAGACAAATAACAAAAAGGTCTACTAGAATTATATTTTCATTCCATAAGCTTCTTAAGCATGTTTAATATGCAGCAGTTTTATTCCAGTTTTCACATTTTCCATGTAACAATAAGCAGGACAAGTATTTTGCATTTTTTCTCCTCCTAAGGGATAATTAATTTTCTGCAGTTAGGAGAAAAGGCAAACTCAGAAAATGAACGCAGGATGGACATAGACGCATCCTGGTCTAGTTCTTCATCTTGAAGAGCCTTGATCTTATCTACATATGTAATGATGAAAAAATACAGTAAATTGACCTCATCTCTCTCCTGCTGTGTTGTTCCTTTTGTCTGGGGTATAGGAGTCAGTCCCATGAAGAAGAGCCCACCTAGTCATGCTCGGTGCCAGACACTGAACAACATTCATAGGTCTTGCTGCTTGTGTAAAAGACATAAGAAAAGATGTTCAAGTTTCTGAACATGAAGTAAGTCAGGGCACAATAATTTGTGAGTGCAAAATTGAGCAGTTTGATACTTCAAAGCATTTTTATGGCAATATTCACTGTCACTTGAAATCAGTGGGGGTTCAAAAGACTAAAGTAAAACGGAATAAGTGAAGGTCCACACAGTTGGAGGGTGTCCAATCAAAGGAGACTTGAAATATAGAACTTCAGGACAAAATTGCAATTAGTATTAGTAATGGTAATTAGTAATTAGTGTTACCATTAGAAAGGTTTTATTATTCTGTTTCATTGTGCAAGTATTTACTTTTTTTAAGCACACTCTGTAGAAGAGGTCACTGAGAAGGAGCATTTTCTTCTTAGGTAAAAAGGACTAATACATGTAAAGTGGACATACCAAATAGAAACTTGTCTTACAGAAGTCCCAAAATGAGGGATTCCACTTTAATGAGTTTCCATAGAAAGGTAATGATTGCTAGTTCTGCTTTCACTGCTGTCATTGCTTATTAACTTGTATGGTGTCAAGGTGGATGCCTTGGCCAGCAGGAGTCAGATGCCTTGGGCTTGGAAAGAAGTGCTGTATTAGAGCAAAGAACACCTAAGTTCTTCCTGATAACTACCTTAGGAATGATTGCAGGTGAAACTGAGAAGCCTTGCACGCTGGTGCTTACGGATGATACTTTCCACGAGGAGGAGGAGGAGCTACGCCTGGTTCTTGGCACTCCAAGAAGTGATTCTTCCTTTGGTGCTTCTGTTGGCGAGCAAAACGAGACGCTGATAAAGATTCGGGATGACGCAGACAGTAAGAGAATAGCTTATTGTTACTGGCTTTTGGAAGCCCATTTGCATGCTCTAAAACCATTTTTTTTTCTTCTAATGACAGAGGCTATCATTAAGTTTGGTGAGACCAAATTTAGTGTGAGTGAACCAAAGGACACAAGGCAAGTAGCAATTGTGAAAATACCAGTGCTTCGTCTGGGAGACACTTCCAAAGTTTCTGTTGTGAGAGTTCATACAAAGGATGGATCTGCTACTTCTGGAGAAGACTATCACCCCATATCAGAAGGTAGGATCATACTTATCACATCCAACTATTTGTTTTCATTCATGACTGTAACATAATTTCTGAAAAATGAAATAACTTTGTGATTAGAATACTTTGCAACCACGTCCCAAAATGCACTTTCCTATTCAAATTCAGTGTGGACAAATCCCCTGTGGTATACAACAGCCAATTGCTGTTGGTAAACTAATTATTAGTGAAGATATTTACAAAAGGATTGTGACTCCTTTGAAAACATCTGTAGCTCAAGAAATTGTGGAAGATGTGTGACTTAAACGTTAGTTATATTTGCAGAGTGTAATAATATTACTCTGAAGAAACATCTACTTATAGGATATGGTTGTGTGATTGTTTCTTGAGCAACTCATTAAGGTAATGGGATTTGCTGTATGTAGGAATTAATGTATATTTCTTTTAATTTGCTATGTTCATAATAATAATGCTTTCCTTCTGTATTTCTGAATTCACTGCCTGCTGCTCCACACTACCAATAAATGACGAGAGAAGTTGTGCAACAGAATGAGAAATTACTTAGCTGATAAACTTCTTTCCATTAATAGCCCACCTACGTGCTTTAGGCAATGACTAATGGAGTTTGTGGCATTATGATTTTTTTTTTCTTTTAAAGTTTATGATAATACATGATAGTACTCTGTGTTTTAAGATTAATCATTCATTGCTGGAGTGTTTTCATAGTTTTGGATAGACTATTCTGGCATCCAGTTCAGTTGGAATATATGACTTACCTTTGAACATCCAGCAACAACATTGCACTATATCTTCAAATTCCATAGGAGTGGCATTTGCCACTAGTGATATCTGAAGAGGCAATTTGTTAGCCACAAGAAAATCATCAACCCAGAGCTTGCTAATTCCAGTCACTTTGCTCCTGCATTTCAGAGTTTTGCTCTTTCCCCCTGAAAACCACAGGAACTTTTAGTGTCAGCTGATACTTATCCTGTGCACATTATCTGTAGGCATTGTCTTGCTTATATTCTCCCTGCTGTGCACCAACAGCACATGGCAGCAAAGTTTTCAGGGGAAATTTGCTACTGCAGAACAAGAGTCTCTCGGCCTCTGCCCCCAAACCTTTGAGAAAGGTCTGTGATGTGCAGAATTTCTCCACAGATTTCAGAATATCTGTGGGCTTAGGGAACCTGCATATTCAGCCATAGGTACAAAACCCACATCCTTAACTGAGTTTTTTTGGAGGAAGTGTGACAAACTGAAAATCAGTAAAATTCTTAGCTGTTACTCAGCTGAGAGTTCATAGGTTTAGTACCACAAAGAGTATTTCCCTGGCTTAGTAACACTTGGGATTGGAAGGATCATTTGATCACTTAATCAGACTCACTGTGGATTCCAAGATTCTCCCAGTTTTCCCAAATTATTTCTGTATTGATCCAATTAACTTTGGTTGGAGAAAATATGTCCTTTAGAAAGGGCATTTGCTCTTGGTTTGAAGGCTTTGGAGAAGAAGAGTGTTTCATAGCATTTTACTTCACTGATCAGTCTCTATCACCTAACTGTGTCTTATTTCCCATATGTGTCTTATTCCCAGCTTTAATGCACTACTGCTTTTTGTGCCTGTCCCTTAGAGTGCAGAGGTCTTTATCACCTGGTATATTTTGATTATGGTGATGTTTCCATATATCAGTGAGAACATCACTCTCTGCAAGTTCTTCTGGTCCTAAGCTTCTGTTGTTTATTTCTGTACATCTTCAAAGTGAATTTGACATTCTTTAAAAAAAAAAAATTAGAAATGCAGTTATTATTTGTGCTTTCCAGGCACAAATGTTAAATAGTTTCTGTACTTTTTTATTTCTTTAGTAGTTAATACAGTCAAGAATCATAGTACTCCCTAACTTGGTCAGTGTGGTGGGTGGATCTTGGCTGGACAGTAAGTGCCCACCAAAACTGCTCTATGACTCCCCCTCCTCAGCTGCAAAGGAGAAAATATGACAGAAGGCTCATGGGTCGAGATAAGAAGAGGGAGACATCACTCACCAATTATCAGCACGGGGAAAACAGACTCGGCTTGGGAAAAATAGTTTTATATTTTTTTACCAATCAAACCAGAGCACAATGATGAGAAATAAGACATTCCTTCCACCCCTCCCTTCTTCTTGGGGTAGCTTCACTCCCACATTCCTTAGCTCTGACTGGCTCGAGGGAATGGGAGTTGCAATCTCTTCATCACATGTTATTTCTGATGCTTCTTCCTCTTCACACTCTTCCCTACTCCAGCATGAGGTCCCACCCACAGGAAACAGTTCTAAAACTATACTATGGGTCCTTCCCATGGTCTGCATTTCTTCATTAACTGCTCCAGTGTGGGTCCTCATGAAGTCACAAGTCCTGCCAGCAGACCTGCTCCACTGTGGGCTCCTCTTTCCATGGGGCCACAGGTCCTGCCAGAAGCCTGTTCCACTGCAGGCTTCCCCTGGGGTCACAGCCTCCTTTTGGGTCACAGCCCAAAGATGGATCCTTTGGGCATCCATCTGCTTCATCACGGGTCCTCCACAGGCTGCAAGTGGATCTCTGCTCCACCATGGGCCTCCATGGGCTACAGGGGCACATCCTGCATCACCAGGGTCTGCACCAGAGCCTGCAGGAGAATCTCTGCTCTGGCTTCTGGAGCACCTCCTGCCCTGCTTTCTCCACTGAGCTTGGTGCCTGCAGAGTGATTTCTCACATATTCTCACTCCTCTTCCCCAGCTGCTGCAGTTCAGCAGTTTTTCCCTTCTTTAATCTGTTATCCCAGAGACAGTACCACTGACACTGCTGGGCTCAGCCTTGAACAGCAGTGGGTCCATCTTGGAGCCAGCTGGAATTGTCAGATATGGAGGATGCTTCTGGCAGATGCTTACAGAATCCATCCCTATAGCTCCCCACTACCAAAGCCTTGCCATGCAAACCAAATACAATCACCTAAGATTGAACTTTTTATCATGACTTAAAAAGTTTTTTCAGAGACGATGATTTTCAAAATACAATACTTTTGTGTAGCTACAGCTTTGTTCCTTATTTTTGGTATTTATCACTGTATTTATTACATTTTGTTAGATACTATTTATTTAGAATTTTTCAGTGCTTTGGTCATTCATATATGTTACCAACATTTATGTAATTAGTCACAGATAATTTTCCAAACGGTAAGTTCCATTAGACTAAATCTTGAGCTTTGCAAATCTCTTGATTTATGTCTTATTTTCAGTGATTTCTAAGTGTGTCCACTGCTATTCATTATTATTATTTGTAGCATCAAATGGGTTAAACTAAATTTACAAACATCTGTAATTTGAAAAGTGAGTATTAACTGCCATCTCATGTCTCAGCCTAGAATCACAGGTTGTTATGAACAACAGATTTATTTTTCAGTGTCTCATGTTTTCAGAAATTGAGTTCAAGGAGGGTGAAACACAGCACTTTGTGGAGATTGAAGTTCTCTTTGATGGAGTAAGGGAGATGAGAGAAGCCTTCACTGTCCACCTGAAGCCTGATGAGAACATGGTTGCAGAAATACAGGTAATAAGTTCATGCAAAGTCCTGAACAACAAAAGCTGCTAAACAGACCTCTTACTTACTTTCTGGCTCATCGTTTTACTCTTCTTTTAAGATTTATTCACACCATCTTGGCTTGTATATTAAAAGACAAAAAGGCCACCCCAGCTGTCACAGTAACACCTAAACAAAACAGTTTATTATCAAGACAATGATGTTGATGGGGCCACAGAGTCAATGAAAGACTGAAGTGTTCAGGGTATCGGTCCAGACATATTCTTCTCATATAATCAGTCTTAGAAACTGATGTCCTCTCAGAAACACTCTCTGGAAATACAACCTCTATATTGTAAAAATAATAATTTCAGATAATTTCAGGCTGTCAAAACCATATTAATATTATTCTTATTGTGTACGATGAAATAGCCACACATTCTTGTTATTTAGCATTGTATCTTGCATACTTTTAATTCAAACAGTATAGTCCTCTGATTTGGCATAAAATGGCATAAAATCCCTGTCTGCTTCATCAGTGTCACACAATATATAGTCTGACTCCAGACAGCCAGACAGAAGAGACATAGCCTTTGCTGATGACAAACACCCCATTTCCACCAGGCATTAAAGCATACATTGCACATAGGGGGTTCTACCAGAATACTGAAGTGATAACAAAAAAAGCTGGGAGACAAAGTTAAAGGTCTGGGATCTTCACTGTTCTGAAAAGAAAAATTTCATTTTGGCTCTTCCTTTTGCACTCTGCAGTGTACTTTCAGTGCCTCAACCCTTTCTCAATAGCTCATCCAGTTGAGGTTTTAGAACTTCTTTTGGAGCAATGTTTCGAAGGCTAGACATGCTCTGATTGATGTCCACCTTGTTTATTTAAATTTTCACAGAGAATTGTTTTTATCTTTTTCATTGTCAGACAGCCAAGGCCATTGTTTACATTGAAGAAATGAACAGCATGGCAGATGTCACCTTTCCCTCTGTCCCTCAAGTTGTATCTCTGTTGATATATGATGATACTTCTAAAGCCAAAGACAGAGCCAGTCCCATTGCTGGCTATCCTGTCATTTGTATCACAGTGAGTATCTCTGTGGAAAAACAGAACAAAATCAGTATATGGATTTTGTTCAGCGGATTTTACACACCCAGTTTCAATCCATATGTTGATGAGTCACACATATTAGTCACACATATTAGTTCAAGCTAGAATTATCCTTAGAGCTAATTCAATTTGTCTGGATAATAAATTTGTTTTCAGGCAGAGTAAAAGCATAGAAAGAAAGATGTTTCATTTGTTCCTCACTAAGAATAGTTCAATATTGATACTCACACTGTGTCTGTGGTTGCATGACCTTAGTATTTCCTGCATTATCCTGCCTTTATTTGTAGAGTTAATATCACTGGAGATAATAGATGAGCCATTGTTTTCAATGAGTGTCATGGACTGTAAAACGAGTGATGAAGGAGTACAGGCTTCTTTCATTTTTCTCACTAGTAGTTTTGCAAGTTTACATAAATATTCATATACCTTGAAGAATGTTTTGTCCATCTTCAATTTCTTTTTCACACATTCCTTTTGCACAGGAATGTCACAAGTTGAATGGTTCTTCTCAATAAAAAAAGAATCAAAGAAAATAAATCTTTAAATGCAAAGTGTATTTGCAGAATTCGATCAAAGGGAGAAGTTAAAATTAAAGTAGTAGATGGGAGTGTAGTTTGTACCTTCATAACTATGCCACATTTTCACCTATAAATCAATTTTAAATAATATATTTTATTTCAGTAAGTATACTTAGATACACACTTTAATCTACCCTAGCAGTGCTAAATACATCACTGTTAAAATAAGGTGATTTCTTATGAGATTTAGTAGGATTGTCAGTTCCATGTTGTTAAGTTTTGTGACTCTTGATGACTTAAAATTCCTTTGCTGTGAAGCACATAAATTCTTAACACATCTGCCTTGTTCTGCAGGCTTGTAATCCTAAGTACGAAGACTTTGACAAGACTGGTTCTATATGTGCCAGTGAGAACATCAATAATACTCTGACACGGTACCGGTGGCTTGTAAGTGCCCCCACTGGCCCCGATGGTGTGACCAGCCCCATGAAGGAGGTTGATTTTGACACCTTCTTCACTTCCTCTAAGATGATTACACTTGACTCCATTTACTTTCAAGCCGGTTCTCGTGTCCAGTGTGCAGCTCGGGCTGTGAATTCGGATGGGAATGAGGGTCTTGAGCTTATGAGCCCTATTGTCACTATTAGCACATCAGAAGGTAAGACATCATCACCTACTGCAAGATTCACAGGTCTCTTTCAGATCCCAAATGCAATCCTAACAAAAGCCGGTTACATGATCACATGTTTTAACATTACCGCGTCAGTTTTTCTTCTGCTCTTTGTAGAGGTGGTGCAAAAACTGTCTTGACACAGCAAACCATTGTATAAAGAAAAAGTTTTTCTTCTCTCCTAATTCTCAACGTCTTTAAATAATAATCCACATAGCAAATTTGTATGTTCATGAGAACAATATATAACAGGCAATGGAATTGGTGAAACCCGGTTTCTGTTGACTTTTGAATTAAACCACAGTAATGATGCAGTACAGTCTCAGCTCCTATTAGACACTGGAGAATCCACATGGTAGTGGCATATGAAAGCCTAGCCAGAAGCACAACCTCATTTGGCATTCAGGCCTCACTGCACACCTGAAAATTGATTTCTTCCTTGACTAAAAACTAAAGCAACTAGGCCCAATAACAGGGCATGGACAAAATTTTACCCTGGTCAAAACATTCATAATTGTTCATCCTTCTTGTTATATGAAACAGACTGGCTTTGTTGTTATAATAATGCATTATTTGGATTAGACTTGACAAATTAGCAGAGCTAATTATCTGAGGCTCAGGACTGAGTTGTCATGCATAAATTACTTCCAGTACCTGAGCTAACTTGTGATGTGGAAGGAAAGAAGTGCAATGATCAAAGCAACCTGCAAAAATCCTGAATATTTTCCACTTCGAAGATGCCTGACCTCCAATACATAGACTGAACTCTCAAAAGGAATTCAGATTGTGCAAAAAAATTTAAAAAGTATTTAGTCTCTTTAGCAATGTTATTTGCATTTGAGGAAAAAAAAAAAAAAAACCACCAACCAGACCAACCTAACAATAAGCTGTCATGTACAGAAAAGAAATTTTGTTTCATCCTGACAGAAGTTTCCTACTTGGAGATGTTGAGCAAGATTGGCTCCTCCAGAGCCAATAAGCTCTCCAAGAGGAGGGCCCTGCCTCCTCTTTTCTTGAAATCCCACAGAAATGGGCAAAGAGAACTGTTTTAACTTTCCATATCTGCTTGTTTCTTACTTAGAGTACCTTGTGATCCTTTGGCCTCTCATGACAAAGTGACCAGAATGCAGACACTACTGCATTGAACTATGCAACAAGGAGTTGTATATATCTCAGATCATATGATTACAAACCTAATTTTCTGGTCCTACAAACTTGGACTAATACTGGAACACATGGAACTTACACTGGAAAGGATTACCAAAATAAGTTACACATTCTCCTTTCTTGGAGAAATCCAAAATTCAAATTAATAAGGCCTTAAGCAACTCAATCCAGCTTTGCAGCTGACTCTATTGTAATCAGAATATTTCTACATATCCTGTGACACAATCTTTCTAACTACACTTTTGTTACTGGTGGATCAGGAGACTGATGAATTTCTGTGAGGGCATATCACTGCATACTCCAATCCAATGCCAAAACCAACTGAACACTTGTTAGGTATCTTCCATAAAACTTAGGATGGTGGGAGGAATTAAAACATGTGCCTCTGAAGACCTCTGTAATAAAGTATGGCACTTGGCACTGGCTTTGCAAGTAAGGTTGAAACATGCGACTGAAAAGACACCGATGCAATATTATCACCTTGTTCTGAAAATGTGATCCAATTGATCAAGTAATCATTTCTGTTTGAATCCTCTTCTGCATAAATTCCTGTTGAAACCTCTGGAAAACACTTCTCAAAGTATTTACCTGTCATTGACAAAAATTTTTGTTGTTTTGGATACCTGTATCGTGGAAGAAAAGTACATCTTAAATAGTGGAAAGAAAAGTACAGATTGTTTCCTATGGACAAAAAGTAAGGTTGCTTTCTCTTTTTGCCATTAGGTCTTTGTCAGCCTCGTATATCAGGAGTAGTTGGAGCAGAGCCATTCTCTGCCAAACTACGCTACACTGGCCCAGAAGATCCTGACTATGCCAACCTCATCAAACTGACAGTCACAATGCCACATATTGACGGTATGAGAAAATCAGCTGTGGAGTTAGGAGAACTTATACAATATGCTGTTATTTGAGCTATTTTATTGGTCAGGTTATTTTAAATAGACAAGTTAATAACATAATCTTCTAACAGTAGGGCCAAAGAAAAATGACGAATTATGAATTAATAAGTGCAGTTTGCAACAAGATCCATAAGATACTGTATTGATACATAGCCTCCAATGTGAAGAATAGCATTTTAAGATTAGCTGCATAATTTACATAAATTGGGCTAGACCTCAGCTTTGTAAAACTCCCTTGAAGTGCATAGAAATACACAGTTTAATTACTATTCACAGTATTTTTTTATTTAATTATATGTTGTATATGAATATTTTAAAATATTAGTATGTTTAGAAATATTTTATTTGTCTTTTCATAGTATACAGACAGTTATCGTGGGTAAAATTCTCATACATACTTACCATATCAACTTCCTTTGTATTCTAAAGGACAGTAATTGGTGTAAGTACAAAATACAAAAGCACTGCATAACATGCTTAGTGTTTGACATAGTCTGGTTAAATTAAGGAGGTCTGACAACTGACATGTAGTGATAGTGCTATAAATTAATGTTTTTAGGCATGCTGCCTGTTATTTCTACAAGAGAGCTCTCCAACTTTGAGCTGACACTGAGCCCTGATGGAACTAGAGTTGGAAACCATAAGTGCTCCAACCTGTTGGATTACACAGAAGTAAAGACCCACCATGGTTTTTTAACTGACGCTACAAAGAATCCAGATGTGATTGGAGAGACCATTCCCTACCAGTACAGCCCAACAATTAGAGGTTTCAATACCTTGCGCTTCTACCGCAACCTGAACCTGGAAGCCTGCTTGTGGGAGTTCATTAGCTACTATGACATGTCTGAGCTCCTCACAGATTGTGGAGGCACCATTGGCACAGATGGACAGGTATGGAACTTGATTTTGTACTGTATTCTTGTAGTAAATTATTTCACTTATAATACATCTGTGCTAGTAGAAATAAGAGAATCATTTGTTCTGAATGAAATTTGTCATGATTTTCACCCAATACAGTTCTGGGGTATTTTTGGGGAAACCAATCCCTTTTTTACTGTATAGTGAGCCAATTTAGTCTTTTCTTAAAATGAAAGCCTTTTGAAGAATTGCTTTTAGCACATAGATAGCACTGGTCTGTTTAATATTCGTTGTGCTATATCTTGAAAATCAGTTTTAAAATATTGTGGGGAGACTCCTGGCTGACAACAAAGGACTGCAGTGTCCCACCAGCCGCTTTGCTTTGCTGATCTCTTGTTCACTGGGTAAGACTACCTGTCAGCACAGACAGCACAGTGCTCTCACATTACCCAGCAGAAAATTACTAGTTCAGGAGTAAAAAAAGCTGCCAATATGGAATGGTTGAAGAACAGAGCTGTGAAACTGGTTGGGGGGTTAAAAGCAAGAGATTGGAGAGAACTTCACGTGTACTTTGGAAAATTATTTCTAGAAATCCATAGTAATGTGGAAAGAAAAGGGTGCAGGATTTCTTCTGGAGCAGTGACAGTGAAATTTATCCTTGGGTCTTCCCTGTATAATTACTATATAAGCCTGTCTGATCCCACTCAGGCTCTGGACTACAGTGGCTGTAACTATGAAGTTTATGTATAGAAAAATATATTTGGGGAATAATCCTACAGGCTGGAGAAGTCTATCCACAGCTAACTCACTGTCCTGGTACACTAGCATTCCTTGTTGAACCACTATGCAAGGAATGAGCCTGCTTTGTGAAATGGACATCATTTCTCTGCTCTTTTTACATTTTGCCAGGAATCCATCTTCTATGAGACCTCAGTAGACTTACATGCACAAATTCTTATTCTTTTAATCCCAAATGGCATAAAGCAGATGTGGAAAGTGTGTCATGGGCCACAGAAATATATAAGCATGTGCAACAACAGAGCTAAAGTCCACCTTACTCCATGGGTGTTCACAGTAATCATACAGTCAGTTTGCTGGACAAGAAATTGCACCAGGATCTCTTTAGCACTTGGTTAACTTCCTAACATTCTGCCCCTCTTAACTAGAGATTATATATTCTAAACCAGAAGACAAGAATAAAATGGAGCTTCTGTCTGTCTCAGATACAAAGGCCTTGATGGATATGTCATCTCACTGCTTTGTCATCAGTTCTGGTTCCTTGTCTGTTACAGAGACCATTTCAAGGTCTCTGCCTTCATGTTGGAAGCTCACTGTCCACGCTCTGCTTAGGCTTGGCCTCTGCTGAGAGCAGATCCTCCTACAGGTGCATTCCACGAGATCTATGAAGCTGTCAGGGGGTAAGGAAAAGCATCCAAATGTGGGATGTAAACCTTACACATTCCCACAAGATAAAAATTACACTAGTCTTCACTGTTCTTAGAATGATTTCATTTCTTCATTTCTTCGACTCATCATTCCTTTGACTATCTCCTTATGCCCAGGCAATATGCAACCACAAATTCTTATTTCCCACACAAAGCAACCATAAGCATACACAACTTGAAGCATCTGTAACTATGAAAGCCACTTCTCCCTCAGTGAAAAGGAAGGAAGACCTAGTATGAATCCATTTAAAATACTTCTGTGTCCTTTAGACAAAAGGTTGAATAGCTGCTTTAGCCAAATATGTATCTAAATAAAACCTATTTATGTCTATGATCATATAAACAGAGGAAAAAATAAGTACCAGTCCAATATTTTAGTAAATTGGAAGAACCTGTTTATTCAGTTTTGGAGGACATGCATAAGTGGCAATGTGGCCAGAGAAGTGAGCTGTACTTTCCTGAGGCTTCAGAAGTATTATGTACTTTATGTAAGTTCCCTCATTTAAAAGCAGAGAGGTATCAACATAAGCTGTGAGAGCCATGAAACTGCAGCTGAAGTCATCCTTTAGTGCCTTCTAGGTTATGGAAAAAAGGTTACAGTATGTTAAGTGAAATATCAAGCTGAATTGCTTCTAGCAGTGAAGCATTTCCCCACAGCCAGTACGTGCTTCACTGCCCTCCCTGTTTTCCCCACCTCCATTTAATTCTTCTCCAGGTTTGGTCTTTATCTTCACATGACCCCTCCAGCTGGGAGGGGAGGCAGTCAGTGCCCTATCTCTGTGGTTGTCACCATTGTTGTTTTTTTCTCCTTCAGTGAACAATTAATAATCCTCTTCTGTGAGCGGAAAGCTGGCGGCTATTTTCACCATTTTTTTTTAGCAGACAAAGGAAGCCTAAATGCTATTATAAAGACAGAACAGATAAATAACAAAAATTCTCTTACCATATCCTGCTACCGCTGCAAATTTAATAACTTGAATTTATCAGATACTTTGGCTAGAACTTTAGGCTCAAAATTTTGTTTCTTGATTCTAGTTCTCCAGTACCTGTATGGTCAAACAAAGACAGCCATGTTGATTGAGACAGAGAGATTTCACACTAAGAATTGGCAATATCTTAAATTATATGGACCTTCACTTCATGGGAGCTCCTGGTTTGGTAGGGGAAGAAGATGAACCTCAGTAATCAAGAAGTGAGGTAGGGGACCTGCAGCTGGTGCAGTTCTTCTGGCACAGCTCCTAGTGTTTGCTGAAGGCTGCAGCTGTCTTGGCCAGTTCCCATGAACTCATGAACTGTCATAATACATACAGAGAAGGTCTTAGTTTTCACTTTTTTTTTTTTTTTTCCTTTGAGGCCTTTTGATTGTGACCCACTCTTTTTCTCAATTATTCTGTGCATGAGCAAACCCTGTGTGAGCTAGATGCAGCACTCCTTTCAGTGTACAGCGTGACGGTTTGTTCCTGGGGTCTGCCCAAATCTGAAAACCCAGGCATTTATGTATCTAAACATGGACTTAGATGTGCAGTTTGAAGAACTTCTACTTAAAATTAGTGATGTGCTCCTCTTTAAATTGATCTAATTAATTTGCATTAGAGTTCTGTCCTTGTCAAAGTTAAGGTCAGCTTTGATGATTAGCAGTTTTCATTAGGACAACCTGCAGTCACAGTCTAAAACTCAGTGTCTATATTTGGATATGTATAGGCCTTAAAAAGGGGGAAAAAGGGGAACTCGCCTGTTTGAGGGCAGTGTTCTGACAAAGGTTGGGCTTTACTTCATGGGGACATTGTGAGAGTCAAGTAGTACAGACATCTCACATTCTCCCAACACAGATTCTAAAACAGTGACAGATATTCAGGAAAGGAAGTGAAAAAATGAGACAGTGAAAACCAAGCAAGTGACCGTACTTTAATGAGGTGTACATTGAAGTACTGGCCTACACTTATTTCATGGAGTGTGAGGTATCATTTGGTCCCTTTTCCTACTGTTATTACTGTTTGCTATAGCCAGGCAGTTTGGCATCTGAAGACTTCTGTGTGGTTCTGGCCAAGTATTTATATATGGATGTTGCTTTCCATAGTTTCAGTCCATTGCCAGACTCTAAATAGGGAAGCAAGGAAATTACCATTCAAATTAATTTTATTAATGACAGCTCATTAATCAAGTCTTTTATAGGAGCAAGAAGGTGAAGAACATGTAGTAAAATACTTGAATGTATAGCTTTATACCTTGAAACTATGGTAATTGAGTATAGCTGAACAGTTAACTTTTTTCTCTTCAAAAACCAGTTATTTTTGGCCCAAACTGAAAATGTCTTTCTTCCAATACATTCAGGTCACATTTATGCTACACATGTTATGGCACTGAGCATTTCAAAATCCCGTCTGCAAACAGGTTTTAAAATCACCCATGTACTGCTGCACCTTATACAAGGCAGCCTGCAGAGGGATTTTATTACACAGAAACAGTATATTTCCAGCTTTGTTGGAACTAGTTTTACCAAAACCGTACTTTAAGATGAAAACTCACCTATTCTGAAAATCTCACTAGATGTTGTAAAATTCAAACATACTGAAATGTCTGTTTTCAGATTTTTATATTCACTTTAGCGACCCCAGTCAAGTTTAAGAAAACTCTGCAACCCATGTTCCCTTGACATGGAACCTCACTAAAAGACAAACATTTTTTTCTCTAGCTGCAAACAGGCATTTAGTAAGCTGTAAAGAAAAAAAAAAAAATCTATAAAGTGAATGTGCCAGCTGTGTAACAAAGTCAGAGGTTACATTTTTTCAAGGGACTGGCATTTCAAGGCTGTATGTATTGCATTCTCTTCTCCATTCAGACTTCTTTAAACAAACCTGCTTTGCATTTCACCTGTGACCTACCTGTCTGAGTGTCTTCTTAGGGCCAAATCTTAGTTTTGCCATTCTGACATTGTATAAACAGTTAATTGATAACACTGTTAAACTTGCGTGACTCAAATTCACAGACATCACAAGTAAATGCAATAGAAAATGAGACCTAGAGTAATTTGGAGAATAAAAATACAATTTTCATGTAAGGCCTGTTTCATTGAGATACACAGAATAAAACACAAACTTGTGTTATTTCTAATGTCTTATTTAATCAGTACTATCAATGTACATATACACACATACACTGACAAGTTCTGCCCTCTGGAAATGTAAGCCAGCTAAATAAAGCATGGTATAAATGTAGAACAGAGTCCATGCACAAACCCTTTATTGAAAATATTTTTATTGTAAATATTCTAAATTGTTATGTGACAGATTCTCAAAATAATTTTGTATTTTACTTAATGAAGTTTGACAGATTGCATCTGAAAGGGGAAGAAAAGAAAAACACGTATAGAAACTCCCATTAATACTGTCTAAGTCTTAAATGGGAATTGTCAGTATTCTAAACCAGACCTTATGATCTGTGATAATTTACCTTACAAAAAAAAAGTATGAAGCTCTATTTATTAGGTCAATGTATAAATCATGTTCTCCTTTCTCACACATGAATTTTGAGGTGCATTGTTTGGTGATTTTTTATCTAAATTTTTCCAGTTATTTTCTGTAAGAGTCTGTTGCCTCCTTGGAACAATTTTTGTCTTCAGATCTGGCATTGTCATGGAGTATGAGACACAATTTCCCCAGTTCATCTGGGATGTAGCTGTAGTCTGTAGTTCTCTCCTGGTATCAGAAGACTAAAATTCATACCCACTTATTATTGTTTAAAATCAATGTTACTGAATGTAATTTTGTCAGTGTAACTGGTAAAATCTCCTGTGCATAGGATTCATGGGTACATAATGCACCTGTCCTGTCTCTCCACAGCAGTTAAACTGATCCTACGCTTACACAGCTCTAAGTCACCCTTTTGGTTTCATCAGTGTCACAATGAGATATAAAATGAACAGCTGGCTACTCCCAATAGGCTTTGAATGAAGTGCTGGAAAAGAAAGATAACTCAGTGGAAAGAATGTTTTCTCATAGTTGTCTAAACAGTGTTATTAGGAGGGCTGGAGAAGTCAAAGTCCTCCATCTGTGTAACACATTCCATCGATTCATTTGGGGATGGGGCAGTACCTGCTCGCTTTGACACAGCTTTCCTCTGCAGTTGACTTCCTCTTTATTTTATTTTTACTGTATCAAAAGGATCCTTTCATATACCATGTCTTGAGATTTTTCTCTTCTGCCTACAGAAGAGTAGATTCCCCCTTGTAGGAATGAGAGGCTCTTAAAAGTTTTCATTTACTGTTAGAGAGAATTATTTATTCAGTAATTCTCCAACTATCAGTGTTGTAGGTTTGCCTACAGACCTCCAGATCCATGAGTGCCTGTGGAAGGGTTTGTGCGCATAAAAACTCAATGAGCTTTTAGCAAGAAGTTCTTCCTCCCCCATCCATGCCATGAATCACACATAAGGGCAGCAGTACTGATGGAAGCACATGAGTACACAAATAAATTCCCAGGCTGATGCAAGCAGCTCTGCTTCCCAGACACCTCTTGCAGGTTTTACTAAAAGGGAAGAACCTTTTAAATTCTACAGTCCTAGAAATGGAGAGATTTCAGATTTCTCCTCAGAGCAGGGGTAATATGTCAAAGGAGTAGTGTTCCTGGCAGACTTGCCCCAGAAGGGATCCTGCTACTAGATTTTGACCGGTGCAAATAAGCTGATGTCTCTAACACTATGGTCTCATCAAATGGAGGCAAGAAAACCCTAAAATGTGGCTTACAAACCTCATTAGGGGATTGCTTTATGTAAAGTACACATGAAGAGCCAATGATGCATTGAAAGCCAAGAAAAGCTTTGTAATGAGGGGTGGGTTTTTTTGGCTTAATGTGTCATAAGGTACTGAGCTAGAAGGAGTTTTGTGGATCACCCTATCCAGGCCTCTGCCTTAAGTCTATATAATGTTGTTCCAACACTAGTAAACTTTATCTAAAACCTAACAGGATTTCATAGCCTCACTATTCTTATGGAGTGCCACCACACTAAGGGCTGGAAACTCTTCTGGTTTCTAGGCTGTATTTGTCATGGCCATCTTATGCCCATTTGTTCCCGTGTCAGCGCTATCTTTCATCATCAGTGGCCCTTCTCTGCACTTAGTGTCCTGATGTATATAGACAGCATTCTTACTCCCTCTCAGCCTTTGTTGTACCGGGCTCAAAAGCACTGCTATTTTAGACTCTTCTCATCAGATAGTTTTGCCATTCCTCTGATTATGTTGATTTCTTTTTCTGAAGTCTACAATGCAAATTAGACTTTTTCAAGCATGGATGATCAAAGCTGCTCCAGATAAGCTCTCACTAGTGCTCTGTATAATGGCATGCGTGCTTCTAATTTCCACCCCATTCCTCAGTTTATCTTGGGATCATAGCACATGGAGAGGGTAGGAAGGTCATAGTTATGATGTGATCAACTCACATAACAAAATTTCTTTACCCTCTATTGTGTCTAATGAATGTCTTTCATTTCTACAGAAATCCCTGTGACTGGTTTCTATTACCTTATACTTTAAGCTATAAGATTTCATTTCACTGCTATTATTCTAATCCTCGAGGTCATTAAATTCTCACTTTGATATTCCAGTCCTCTACTTTATCATTAAGCATTATGTATGCTTCTATTTTAAAAAATAATGGGCATATATTAAATCCTGTTCCACATACTTTTGTATCTTCCTTATAAGCAAACTAAATTTCAGATCTCTGACTTCAGTGTCTAATTCTTACTGTACGGCATGCAGATAGAGAGTAAAAAGGCAGAGAGAAAAGCCAACACAGTTTGTCTGGGATGACCTTACAATAGTACTACATTTTTTATACAATCAAATGTATTCATTCAGTTCTTGATACTGGTCCAGGAAATGACAAATTTTTGAGATTACCCCTGAAACAAAAGCAAACCATAAGACATTTGAGAGCTGCATCATTGCTATATTTTTTTTTAATGGAAGTGAGAATATCATGTTGTTATTTGGAACAATTTAGTGAATCTGTGTCCAAAATAATTGCTCAGATACTCATGCAGGTATCCCAAAGATAAAATTGCAACTGAAACGGTACTAAATAATAATATTTTTGTCTAAACTTTAATTGGTCTTCCAATATACAGATACAACTGGTTTTTTTTGCTTTTCCAAACAGAAGTTCTTGATTTTGTATATGTAAAACCAACAAAGCATTAATATAATCTACAGCTGTAGAATCTCATCTACCAGCCTGTGTTAGTGTTTTATTTTTCAGTGGTGCCAGACTCTTTTCAGTGGTGCCCAGTGACAGGACAAGGAGCAATGGCCATAAACTAAACCAAAAAAACATTCCACCACAGCATGGGAAAGAACATAGAGGGTGACAGAGCAGTGGAACAGGCTGCCCAGTGAGATCATGAAGTCTCCCTTTCTGGAGACATTCAAAACCCATCTGGACATGTTCCTGTGCAACCTGGTCTAGGTGATCCTGCGTGACAGATGGGCTGGACTGCATGATCTCCTGAGGTTCCTTCCACCCCTAAAATTCTTTGATTCTGTGCTACAATGTGTTTCCAAATGACTGCTGTCTAAATGCTAGCATGTATTATGGAATGAGTCAAGCTATGCAAGTCAAAAACACTTTGTTAGCACTGAATGCAAATCAAGGAGAGTGACACGTGAAGGTGAATTGTGGCAACTATAAACATTTGCCTTAATGGAGTCCTTAATTAGGTCAAAGTATTTAGTGAGTGCAAGCAGTAAATTTGTGGTTACATTATATTAGTAAAGGTTCTGTCAGGCATTTCAAAGTGTAAAGCAGTTGTAAGGTGATGGTCATACAGCCCCTTGACTTGCTGCTGGTTGAACTCAGCTTCCTTGTAAATGTCCTTGAATGCTGGGGATTTTTAAAAGTGCAAAACACTCTTTAGAAAGATGTAAGGTAATCAGGGAAGTGTTCAGATGTACAAATTTATATAGGGAATTTCTGTTGGAACTAAATCAGAATTCAACAGCTTTTATGACTTTGAAAAGTTTCCCACTGGGAGATGATCTCAATGTTTTTCCTCCCGTGTATTTCTAAGAAAATCCAGAATGGTCTAAAAGGATCTGGATTGCACATTTCATTCAGAGATATGTGAGTGACAAAGTATTTGTAACCAAACATAAACACAAAGTCTCTTCAGACAGGCTTAGATCCATGTACTGTGTAAGAGCTATCGTAAGAGGTGACAGTTTACTGACACTATTCTTCTTGTCTTTTTTCATTTTATATATATATATATATATATATATATATATATATATATATATAATGTAATTGTAATTCTTTCATAATTACAGCACAATTGTTTGGTACAAGGTATAAAGGCTCTATTTTTAAATCCATATCAGCTTGCATATTATTTTTAGCTCTTCCAGACAGTGAAGAACAGTATGATTTCTGTGTTTGCATGCAGTATGTTAGCTATTATCCATGCACAAAGGAAGAAAGAGTTCCAACAGATAACTAAGTAGAGTCCAAGGACTCAGTTGTGCTATGACATCTGAGCAATTTCAGCATCTTCCAGAAGAGTTTCTTAGTTGATAGTAACAGGAATGTAAGCAAGAGTCAGTTAAGGCATAACCATAGAACAAATGCAAAAGCATATTTGAAAAATTTCTAAAGCTTAAATTTGTAGCTGTGTTGTTTATGTACTAAGAAAATCTGAACAAAAATGGTAAGTCAAAATTGAGTGGGTTATGTTTTATCAGTTTGAAGTACAAAGATGAAACTTGAAGGGATATAAGCTCAGCTGAAAACCACTGAAACATGGTTTTGCACTTCATCTGTAATTTACAAAAAGAGAGAATTTGAGTCACAGTATTAATTTCAAGTTATGTCTTCCCTTTCTTCTGCATTTGCCTTGCCTGTGCGATGCTGCCATTCATGATCACTAACCCTAATATACAATTCTGGTTTTTATAGGTTCTCAACCTAGTGCAGTCCTATGTCACACTGAGAGTCCCTTTGTACGTCTCTTATGTTTTCCACTCTCCAGTGGGTGTCGGGGGCTGGCAGCATTTCGACCTGCAGTCAGAGCTCCGGCTGACTTTTGTGTATGACACTGCCATCCTGTGGAAGGATGGGATCGGTAGCCCACCTGAAGCAGAGCTCCAAGGTGGGTGTTGTGTTTTTTGCCATAGAACTCATGCTCTGTTATTAGGAGTGTGGTTTGCACACAGTAGGATGGTTTTTTCAATCATTCCAATACTAAAACAAAATTTAATATTTTCATTTATTATCAATTGCAATCTGTCATTTCCTAGCACTCTCAGGTGTCTGCTGGAGTGTTTATGAAAATCATGTAAAGTTTACATCAGTCTTTTACTGCAAAGACAGACAATTGTATTGTTATATTTGAATTACATGTACAAAATTTAAAACATTTATATCTACTCGGAACTTCAGGGTACATAATGTAACCAAATTCTGTTAGCACACAAGATATTTGCACTTTAATGAAAATAATAGAAGCTTTTCTGTGATGCCATTTTTTTCTCACTATGAATGGCCAGTTTCATAAACTTTTGATATTTTAAAAATGTTAGCATTCAAAAGAAACAGAACTATATAATGGGGGCCTTTCCTCTGTGTGAGAGTAGTAAATTCTAAGACATTCTACAATATGTCAAATACTGTCAGTAAATGTTTGTGAGTATAACTCACAAATGTTTGTGAGTCAACAAGTAAAAATCTATCACTGCAGAATTTGTCTTTTAAAAAGTTAATTTATTTCTTACAAATAGTAACATACAGATGTATGTGCAAGATTAAAATATATAGTTACACCTGTGTGCTGCATTGTTCTTTTTATGCAAATTTACTTAATATTTCCCAGCATTACATTTCAGATGTTTCCCATCTCTCTCAACCTAAATAGAATACAGGTACCAGCTGTAATTATGTACATACACAATTTCAGGGCTCCTGGGAACCTAAAATCACTTTTTGCTTCTGCTAACTCTGTATATGAACTACAGAAATCATTGCTGTTCCATTCCTGTCCTTATGTTAAGAGCAGGAAATGAGGAGCAGCAAGGGGAATCTGCAGTGCATGAAGAATGAAGCAGATGTCATGCCATGCCTAAAGAATAAGCCACATGTCACAGATCATGTGATGTGCTAGTCACCAAATAACAATCAAATCTAATCCTCTGTCTCAGCAGTTACATGGTGCATCTATGCCACCATTTCCCATCTTTAATTTTTTTATTTCTCTGTTTAAGAAGCCAATGGCCACATTTTTGGAGGTGCTGAACATTTTCGGTTTCCTTTGAAAACAACCGGTACAAAACAGCCCTCAACATATCCCAGTGTTACTTAGGTAGTATTTTTTCAGCAGTTGTTTTTCTGGGAAAGGAGATGTTAACTGGTTTCCAGTTTCTTTCCATACCTCTCAATTCATATAATTGTGCTACAAAAATTCTAAGTAACACTGCAAAGCAGTCAAGGTCTTCTAAAGCCCAAATTCATAAATGAATATATAGTTATTTTTATGAAATAACAAGAAATATGATTGGTACAGATGATTTTGTATAGGTGGTATACATTCACACTAGTGTGTTAGATTTCTAGCACATTCATAGGGGAACATTCATGTTTCCTTCTTTTTCCTGGCAAGCAGAATGGTGATACATCACAGGCTGTTTGTAAGGGAGCATTGGAGGAAATGCCTGAACTCTAAAGCTTTGCAGAACTCCAGAGAAAAAGGGTCATGGCTGCAAGGTACAGAAGTAAACCACTTCTGATGTGTAAATAAGATCTTGTAATCTGAAATTAGAATACATAAGGCCTGTGTTTTGTGCCAAATTCATGCCAAAAATTGCCAGCAATGCAAAACCTGTCAGAAGGAGTTTCACAGATTGCAGCACCCTAGAGCAGATTGCTGTGGAAGTCACAACCAGCTGCTCCAACTGATGCTGATTGTTGCTGCCTTGGCACAGTAGGCACGGAGGCACTGATAAAGGGCATCTCTGAAGCAGCCTTCATTGGTAGGAGTCAGCTTGAATACTTGGTGAAAATAAAAGTCTTCATACTGCAGATCCCCCTGGCAGCTGACCATGCTGCCTGAACCTGAGCACAAACTGCTGGGTGGATTTTCCTCAGCCTGCCAGTGCAGCTGTGTGAGTCCATGGTTACATGTAAAGTCATAGCTTTGCAGGGAAGTTCCTTATATGCTTTGGAAGCTGCATCACATCCTAAAATCTCAAGGTCTCACTGCGTAAGTTCTTGTTTGAGAAGAATCTGGAGTCAACCCAAAAATACCCGCAGGCTCTCCCAAACACGTGACATGGCAAGGGTAGATAAAAGAGTGGGTCTGGTGTTTCACAGGAGTTTGATTTCTTTGTCACCTGCAAGTGGAACACACTTGTTAATTGGTTTTTGCTGGCAGGGTCCCTGTTCCCGACCAGCATGCGCATCAGTGAAGAGGGACGCTTGGTTGTCAACTTCAAGACTGAAGCCCGGTTTCATGGTCTGTTTGTTATGTCCCATCCTGGTAAGTGTAACGTACCCTTTAGCAGCACTACAGAAATAAAGACATCTTTCCCAAATTTGATACTATTCTCTTTTTTTCTGCTTCTGATAGCTGATTTTTTTCTTTTTTGAGATACTATGCTCTTCAGATACAGATTTTTCCTCTGCTTGAGATTTCTTATTTTCATTGATGACTGTATTCAATTGTCAAACTTGTTGAAATATACATTAATCTGATGGAAGGCAAATATTTGCACTGGATCAAGAGCCTGATTTATGAAGGATGAAGATCTAGGCCATTGTGTCCATTAGGAATCTGTAGATATATGTTTTTAACCCCATAGTTATAATTACTATTTACTTACATTTCCCTAGGAAATTAAAATTTAAAAATTTCTTTTCTAACTTGAAGCTTTTCTAGGATATTTAGACCTTTTTCAGAGAGCAAGAAAAGGCCTTGTGTGAGCATTGTATCATTCTGTTAATAGAACACTCTCACTGACATTCAATTAGTCATTGCTGAGGACTTGTTCCTGCAATTTAATCTGTTTAAACCCCACTGCCTTTATTCAGAGTAATTACAGGTGTAAGATGCAGTCTATAGACATAAATCTGAACATGAATGCCAGCCATGGAAAAGAAAATCTAACTAAATTAAATCTGCAGAACAACAGTGAGAAGAGAAAAAAAAATAGGAAATCTCTTCTTGTTTAACTCAGGTGTTTTTAACCCATAAAACTCCTTCATGGTGCTTCTACTTTTTCTCAGCTGTCCTCTAGTGCGTTTAGTTTTGCCTATAGGCAGAGACAAGTTTCAAATAGAAGGGATTATAGATCTCTGCCATTCCACTCTCACTGTTTTTACTGTCTCTTAAATTTATTCTTCATACAGTTCTCGTGTACAAAAGCAGCTGCTCAATAGACACTTAAACAAGAATCGAGGAGGCCCATCTGAGCTGACTGTAATTTATTTTAGTTTCAGTTAAAACCCAGTGCCCTGTGAAGGTATTAACATCATCTATGGCATTATGGTTTATGAATCATTGAGAATGTTTTCCAGGCTCTGAGAGTTTGCAATGAAACACTAAAGGTGACAAATCTCTCTTTGTCATGCTTCTAGCTTCATCTCTAACTTCCATGGTTATGTCAGCTGACCACCCGGGCCTCACTTTTAGCCTCAGCCTCATCCGAAGTGAGCCAACCTACAACCTGCCAGTCCAGCAGTGGAGCTTCCTTTCAGACTTTGCGGTAAAACCTCACCCTCACTAAGTC
The DNA here is from genome assembly GCF_026979565.1 of Vidua chalybeata. Lineage (NCBI taxonomy): Eukaryota > Metazoa > Chordata > Aves > Passeriformes > Viduidae > Vidua > Vidua chalybeata. The sequence goes on from NC_071531.1 coordinate 96,438,537, forward strand.
CTCTACTGCCCCAGCCTGTTAGCTGGGATGTTGGTGGTACAGCTCCCTCTCTCTCTGTGTCCAGGTTCGAGACTATTCTGGAATGTACACAGTGAAGCTGATAGCCTGCACCACTGCCCCACATCAGGAGTACAGCCTGCCAGTGATCTGCAATCCTAGAGAGCCCATCACTTTTGATCTGGACATCAGATTCCAGCAGGTACCATTCCAATGACATCTTTGTCATGTTTCCCTTCTAATTTGATTCCCATTTGTTGGTCTTGTAATAATAGTACTAGAAACTGAATTTCTTGCTAATAAAGAAGGCATTCCTAAATTGGTGGGAGAGCACATACTCCTTTCCTGCTAAATAACCATTGGTTTAGGGGAAGGTTACTGTGATGCAATAGTAACATTTGGGAATTCTTTTTTTGTCTGTTAGGTTTGGTAGTAAATAGTTTTATCAGGCAATTAGGAAAATATAAAACTATTATCAGAAGGTTTTCATCTGACACAAAATCAGAGTTAGGTTTCTGGTATTAAAAATCTCCAGAGGAAGATTTATTCAGTCCTAAGATAAAACTTCTCTCACTGACTGTAGAGGGAAGTGTAGATAGGCAACACTGGTAAAATGCTTAGCTTTAAAACTCACAGAAGTGACCAAAACAAATCTGATCCTTAGCAATATGGATCATATGGAAACATATGGTAACAGGCACACAGCATACCTTTCACAAAGCCCAACTCTGAAGCTTTGTGGCTGGGAAAAAATTATGGAGAAATGGATTCTGCTGTAGAAAACATTGATTAAAAAAAAAAAAAAAAAAATTGGGGTCATGTTGGATAGTTAAGAGAACATAAACTGCCAGCTTTCCAGGTTATCAAAAGGGCTACTGTGACCTTGGAATGTGTAAGGAGGAAGTTATATAATTTCTGTTATTTGGAGCCAATACAGCTAATACTGGAACAGTGTGGCTGTGGTTTCATGCTCATTAATAGTATAGATTATGCTATTGAATCATCTTACAGAATAAATCCATATCAGTCAGGGGTACACAATCACTTTTCTGTTGACTTAGCCAGAGTACACAAGGGAATGTATGCAGTCTTTATGCTTTCATTTGGCTTTGTGCCACCAATGGGAGAACAGATGATTCCTGAAAGGGCATTAAGTCCTGGCAAAGAAGAGAGATGATACATGATCTGATGTGAAACCTGCCTTCTCAGAGTTAACCACATTTCAACATTTTGGAGAAGTTTGAATGGAATGGGTAAGGGGAATTTATACTAGTTCAGCACTTCAACTTTTGTCTGGCACTTCTACTCTACTTCTAGGGACTCTAAAGCAAACCATAGCAGTGCTAAACCAGTGCTAAACTTGTTCCTGATCCTAGTATAAACAAGAAGATGTTGATATTTCAAAGAAAGGTCAAAAGATGTGCAAAAATCATTGCAAAATGGGCAAAGTAGTCTAGGAAGAGACCTAACTCTTACCTGGAAGTAGCCTAAATGTAAAAGCTATGACTAAGAATTAGAACTGCCTTGGCATAAATAAATGGACAGTGTAGGGGTTATTATATCAGATAAGACAGGGGAAGTTAGGTATGGAAGTTTCATGTACATCAATTCAAAATATGCATAAGGTGCAAAGTTGCAACAACATAACAGACTGTGGCCAGCTAAACTCCCATCACCAACAATTTTCAAAGACCAGCTCTTTTTCTTGAGATACTCATAATAAAAGAGGCTTGGGCTTTCTGTGGCCCACGATAATTTTTCCATCTGATCACAGATTGAAACACATGTCCCAAAGCAAGTCCCAAAAAAGCAGCAGTACAATAGCACAAATTCAGTAGGCAGTACCGAGCACTTAACCTCTACGATTTTTTAGTCATTCTGCAAAACTGAATAAGCATTGGTATCCACTCTTTTACAAATAAGAAAATAAATACTGGAGGATCAGACTGAAGGATGCTAGTCCACATACTAGGGAACACCTGATACCTTGCACAAGCCCACTGCATCCAGTCCTCTGGTGCCCAGTGCTAGAAAGACATGACCTGTTAGAGGGGGTCAGAGGAGAACCAGAAAAATGGTCAAAGGGCTGAAACATCTCCCCTGTGAAGAAAGGCTGATTTGGGGTTGTTCAGCCTGAAGAAGAGAAAGAGCTAAGGAGACCTTATTGTGGCCTTCCAACATATAAACAGGGCTTATAAGAAAGACTTTTTACCAAGGGCTGCAGTGACAGGGTAAGGGGAAACTGAAAGAGGGAAAGAGGGTATATTAAGATTGGATGAAAAGAAGACACTTTTTACAATAAGGGCAGTGAGGCACTGTCACAGATTACCCAGAGAAGCTGTGAATGTCCCATCTCTGACTGTATTAAAGGCCAGGTTGGATGGGGCTCTGAGCAACCTGGTCTAGTGGAAGGTGTCCATGCCCATGGCAGAGAGGTTGGGTGAGATGATCTTTAAATGTGCCCTCCAACCCAAACCACACTGTGACTCCCTGAAATCAGCGAGTGTATGTGTCACAACTGGACCAAAATTACTTTTGACTGCAAAATCTAATGATAAAATGATGAGGCAGGACAAGAGTTGTGTCCCACAATTCTTAATGCTCTATCTCCATACTGAATTACCTTCTTGGTCTTTTTAATATGAGCCTTTTCATTTCCTTGGAAACTTTTTCTTCTAATTTCCTTCACAATTGTTTTCATTGGTCACAAGTGAGGAACCATTTTAAGAATCAAGAAGAAAATATATTTGATGTTTTCCCGCTGGTTCAACATTTCCTTTTTTAACATGTATCACCTGCATATCTCCATGGCCCCTGAGGAGTGAAGCTGCTGGCCTGGAACTCTAGTAAGGATTGTATTAACACCAGCTTACTCTAGGATTCCCTGAAAAAGAATAATATTCAGCCTCCAAGCTTCACTTTATCCCAATCCTTTCAGCATCTCCTTTCTTTCAGTGTGTTTGAGTATTTCCTGACATAAGCCCTTCCATACTCAGCATACTTGTTGCCTTGGGATGGACCAATCTCAAGAGTGCTCTGTTCCTTGAGGTACCAAGTATTACATGGGCTTTGATCCCATGGATGATCTGCAGTGTCCCCACATCATCCATATGCAAAGTTGATGGACGTGGCAAATAGGCAGAATAAATTGACAGTTATTCTTCTCACCCAGAAGATCCTCACTGATTGTTTTTTAAGAACTCTTATATAAAATTCCCATGACAGTAATTACACTTAAACTACTGTCATAAATAACACAACTGGAAAACAGTTGTGCTTATCAAGTATTTGTGGAACTACAACCCAATGGCCTATTTTCCAGGCATTTAAAAAGAAGCATTCCAAGGGAATGGAACTTTTTACTTTTTTTTTTTTTTTTTTTTTTTGCAAAGGCTATGATGGTAGGGCTCCATTTATAAAAGGTTTGAGCTGTACATTCTTCTTGCCAGATTCTGTTGTGAAGTGGACCCTTGTCCATGAGCCAGAAAGAATGTTTTCTTTGTTGTTTTCTTTCCTTCCTGTCCACACACTAATACATATATATACATAAATATACATATATATGTTAGCTTTTCTTATTATTTTAGTGTCCTCTTGTTATTTTTCTTTTTTCTTTTCCGGATATATGTGTCTTCCACATTATTTCCTCAGGTACTTGCATCTTTTTGAACTTTAGGCTCCCCCAGTTCTTCTATTCACTGTATAATTTCCCTTTTATTATGCCATGTCCCTTTATAGTTTGCCTTCTTTCTTGTTTTATGGTCCCATGAAAAACTGATGCTGATAGTATTGATTAATTTTATACTTTTCATGTAATCAAGGAAGAACCATAGATAAGTGTGCCAAATATATAAAGAGAAATAGTAGCATAAAAATATAAATAGTAGCATAAAATATGTTCAAATGGTTTGCTGCATTTTCACATGCATGATCTGATATATCCTGCAGCACATTAGAATAACTGATACTTGCAAATAAATCTTCAGTAATGTGTGCTTTCAAATATTGACAGAGGATCAGAAGCAGAGGTGGGAGTTGTGTGTAAGAATGAAAATGGGATAGAGAAAACAGGCTGTGATAAGTCAGAGACTAGTTTTTGAGGGAAAAAATTTACTCATATTACCCCCACACATAAGTTGCCCTGGACACCTCCTTAGCTGAGATTTGGAAAAATGGTTGGAAGAAACAAACTTAGAATACTATCAAATATCACAGAGGCAGATAATCCAAAGGTTGTTTGCATATAAAATACATAGCAATATATGTCTAGTACCAGGAGATCTTTTGATTAAACTATACTATTGCATATGGATGTGCAGAGCTGTTAAGTAATATACCTTGGGAGAAGATCATGCTTTGTTTTAACAGTTAAGGAGTTTAAGATCATGCTATGTTTTTTTCATTAAAAGGTCTTGTTGAAGAGCCTTATGCTTTTGTGGTTTTAGGTCAGTGACCCAGTGGCTGCTGAGTTCAGCTTGAACACCCAGATGTTCCTGCTCTCCAAAAAGACGCTGTGGCTGTCTGATGGCTCAATGGGCTTTGGGCAGGAAAGTGACGTTGCTTTCTCAGAAGGTATAATTGTGCATTGTTCATGCACATTTAATTTGTGTTCCACACTGTCAGGATCCTGTTTCTGTCAAAACAAGACAGGAGTAAGGGTTTTGTGCTTGTTGCGCTGAGCTTCTTGACAAGGCTTTATTAGCTCAGCCTCAGAGCTGTGCTAAATGTTCCAGTCTAATTGGATGTGAACTGTGTGCACTGTTTGCAGGGGATGTCATATACGGTCGAGTGATGGTGGATCCAGTGCAGAATTTGGGTGATTCCTTCTACTGTACCATCGAGAAGGTCTTCCTGTGCACAGGAGCTGATGGATATGTACCCAAATATAATCCATCCAACACTGAATATGGGTGCCTTGCTGATTCTCCATCCCTTCTGTACAGGTTTAAGATTGTGGTAAGTGCTCTAATTCTGGGAGGATGCATAGATATGTATTTTAATTTTTTTTTTCTAACTTGTCTTTTATCCAAAACCCAACTGCTTTTTAAAATGTTCTCAACACCACCAAATTTTTGACTCGAGCTCCAGGCTAACATGAACTGATGGAGGCAGTATCTTGCCTTTTCCCTCCTGGTTCTATTCTTTATCTTTCTGGGAACTACCTTCAGTAAGAGTTTGACCTAAGTTAGAATCCCAAGATAGGTTTTTTCTCTGCATTGTCTGTATTCATGGACCATAGAGAGAATTTCAGGAAACATGCAAGTGAAAGATTGTAATTTGTTTCATGTTTAGCCACCCAAAATCTAGTGCATACTGCAAAGTTAGTCATCCAGGTTGCCTCTGTAGTCCATAGGGAATGAGAACATACCTCTAAAGCTGGCTTGGATGATCTAATTTCCTTCCTGAAGATAACTATAGGGTAATCCCAGGTAACTACAGACCTGATGCCCAACTTTTAGAGTTAACTTTATGATGATTATATAATAAGCTGAACAAATTTATCTTACTGTCTGTTAATGAAATGAAATGTAGCTTCTTTAGACTGGGAAATAGACTTCTTACTTTCATTTCAGACCATATTTATATATCTTTTTTTTTTATTTAAGAAGTGTAGCTATGGTTGTTCACTAGTGTTTTCCCCTTTTATTCCAGAAAGGCACAAGATTAAATAGAAGTTAATACAAGTCAGATGGGACCACAACTACTTCTCATGTCTTTTCTCCTGTAGTAGTATTGCCCTAGACTGCATAAAACAGCATGTTTAAACTACACAATACATTACCAATACTAAAACTGTTTTTCCTCAAAGAAATAAATCTGTTTTACAAAATTTTTTTTGTCTCCGTGCAGGACAAAGCTCAGCCAGAGACACAAGCCACAAGCTTTGGAAATGTACTTTTTAATGCAAAACTTGCAATAGACGATCCCGAAGCAATTCCATTAGTTAAACAGCCAGGCTCTGATGGATTCAAAGTAGACTCAACTCCTCTGTTTCAGGTATGATTTCTGTAGCTTAGTAGCAAGAGTACTGACCCAAGGACGAAAAACTTGCACAAGTATTGTTGTTAACTGTAAGTCCAATTGAAACCAACAGAAAGATTTATTCTGATTCCAGTGATAATCAAACACAATTATAGATGCTTAGAAACTTGTAGATATAAAATCTGGAACACTTATTAAAGTGTTTCTGTTGGGATACTCTTGCTTTTCTCTTGTATAATTCCACAGGCTAACCAGAAGTTATGCAAATTGTTCTTGTACATTTATTTTAAAAAGTTAATAAGATTCTTGTTTTCCATCTCACTTCTCAAAGACAAAAAATTTAAAATCATAAGCACCTATAGTAAGCTTCATCAAAATCAAGTTCATATTTGGCGTTTTCTGTACAATTCTTTCCTTGCAAACTTGCACAGTGTGAAGCATTGGAAAGCCTAAAAATTGACAACTAAAGGATGCAACTACTTCTTAATTATATATAATCCATCAGCTGTATGCATTCAGCCCTTTGATCTGTATAACCCAGCAAAAAAGTTCTGTCTTCGCTATTTGTCTCTAGTATTTGCAAAATTGCATGCATAACTCAAGTGTATAAATTAGTAGGAAAAATATGAAGTATTTGATTCTACTCCTGGTCACTTCAGTATTAAAGGTCCCATTGGAAGCAGTAGAGTACTTAACAAAACGGCCTACTTTAAAGTATAAAAATAGTTTCAAATCTGCCCCCAGGAAAATGGAGTCTCATTTTTTATGTGAAGAATCCATTTCTATGGATTCTAATGCCATGAATTTTGGTCCTCTTCCTATCCAGAAAAAATGAGAATATGAAGAAATAAAAGTATTCTGAAAAATACTTGGAAAAGTAAGAGTAAAATAGAAAATGTGTTATTCTTCAAAATAACAAAACTGGGCTGCAACCATTCAAATTAACAGGCGGTATCTTTAAGACAATATTCATATCTTTAAGACAATATTCAGACAAGCCTACTGGACCTTGTGGAAGCCAAATCTGGTAGATGAGGAAAGATCAGGAAAGATGAGAGAAATTGAAGGAAGGTAGTATCTTCTCACACAGATTACAGGGCCCCACACAACCCAGGGTGGATGAAGTTTTCAGGGACCTGTTCCAACACCCTGCTCAAAGCAGGGTCACCTAGAGCAGGTTGCCCCAGACCGTGACCAGTTATCTTTTGAACATCTCTGTGGAAGGACACTCCACAGGCTCCCTGTTCCAATATTCAGCCATCCTTTCAGTAAAAAATTGCTTTCTTAGGTTTAGATGGAATTACAGCCAGGGCCTAATCACTTGGTAGGTTGGGCTTGGAACGTCCTTTTCTGTGGCCCATCCACAGCTAAAGATACTTTGTATGGCTTCTGGTACTAATAGCACCAAAACTATGTCAAAGCTATAGCCTTCTTCATCTGCACTTGGTAGCCACAGAGTCTGACGAATGGAGACTAAACTCTCTGAAAATTTTAGCAGAAAACACAACTCTTCTGGTGCACATTGGCACAAAGTTAGGAGCTATCTGTGCATGATTTTGAAATTGCTTATCCAGGCATTCAGTTCAAAACAGAGACTGATTTCCTCTGCATTTAGCTCTGCCCATATTTAGTGTGTGTGTGTTTAAATACAAAAAATGTTTCTTTCCAGGTGTCTTTGGGTAGGGAGTGGTATGTCCATACAATCTACACCGTGCGTTCCAAGGAGAACTCTAACCGCGGAATCGGTAAAAGAAGCGTGGAGCACCAGTACCACTCACTCCTCAGTGCTGGGAGCCCAGCAGCATCCACACAGAGAAGGCAGAAAAGGGGAGTTGAGCAGGCCCCAGAAGTTGCAAGAGACATTGGAGTGGAGAGCAACCGAGGAACGAACATACAGCACATAGCCCTGGATCGCACCAGCAGGAAACAGGTGCCTCAAAGGGAGGTTGCACTCAATGGTGTTCTCCCCAGGGAACTGAATAACCAAAATGCAGGAATCAGCATAGTCACAATCATTGGTGGAGCTGCTGCCATTTTCCTTGCCATCTGCTTAATTGCAATTATCATTTTGCTGCTAAAATGGAAACAAAATTCTGACAAGAAGGAAAGCACAAATGAGTCAGGCAGCAATGAACCAATGATGCTACCACATAATTACAGCAATGACAGTTCAGAGGTTTGATTCCAAGACCACAGTATTCAAGCCAGAGTTTCCAGAGTGCCTCATAAAAACTCTTGAACTGCACATTTTTAGCAGCAGATAATGGTGACTCATGAGGAGTTCACATGTTTCTAGGTGTACTTGAAATTTTTTATCCTGAGCTCTTACTGCCATTATGAGCAAGAGAAGAAGCCAAACAAAACCTCCCACTTTGCATGAAAGGAAATGCTGATGTCCCTACCATGCACTAATTTTAAGCAGCAATTCAGGGGACTGCATTGTAAGGGAGAGATTATTGTTGTAGTTTTGTATTTTTTGACATTTCAAAAGAATAAAAGAAGCTGAACAAAGGTGCTATATATCCTGTCTGCAATAAGAGAGGAGACCTCTTTCTTCAGAAACACATAATACTTGAGAGGAGGGATCTTCACACTCTTCTGTAAAATTTTGTACTATTTCTCACAAAGAACTCAATGTCTACAAATAGTTTGAAAGGTGATGGAATGCCTTAGGCATGGATCCTCCGTCCTGTAAGATTTTGACTTCACTTAATCTGTACCAGTATTTTTTTTTTTTTTTTGCTTATATGTAACTGAACTTTTTCCAAAGACAGCTAGATTATATAGCATAGCATTATAAGCAGTTGCATGTCACAGGATCCAATACATACTCTTTCCTGCAAATTCCTATTCATCTATTTAATCTGAGAAATTTTTTTATTTATATAAGTAAAGCCGAAGAATGCAACAAATCCAGAAAAAAAATTGCTTTTCACTGAAACTAGACACTTATGTCCTCTTAAGTTTATAATGGATCATGGAAGTGTTGTAAGGTAAATTTTATTTCTTAGTGTATGTCTGCTGCTGAGAAATGCAAGCATTAGTACAATAGTTAGATTCAAAATGCAGAGGACAAGGTTCTGCTGAACTGAGTCTAGGAATCATGATATTGAATCCAGCATATTTAGTTGTCATAATAAATAACAAAAAGAGAAGAAAAAATCAACCTTTGATTGGATCAAGTAGTATTTATTGCTGTATAATCATAGCACATTTTGACAAACACGCTGGGTCATTATTGGGCATTTTTTGACAAGTGACTACTTCTGCAAGAGTAATTCTAATTTTCTCTAAGCATTCTAGATTTAGGTAACATGACAAGTTTGGATCAGCAGTGTCCTGTGTCAGTTTTTATCCAGACACGACCTGTTCTGTCCCTGTCAAATCCTTGGCTGTGAAAGCCATGTAACCTTCAGGAAATTGTCCCTTTTGTCACACTAGCATTTTATGTAATTAAGTCCTTTAAGTCATACAATTGTAGAATGGCCTGGGTCAGAAGAGACCTTCCAGATCATCTAGGTCCAACCCCGCAGTCATGGCAGGGAGACCTTCCACCACACCAGATTACTCAAAGCCCCATCCAATCTTACCTTGAATACTTCCAGGCATGAGGTATCCAGAACTTCCCTGGGCAACCTGTGCCAGTGTCTCACCACCTTTATAGTAAATTTCCTCCTAATAGGTAAACCTACCCTCTTTCAGGGTGAAGTCATTACTCCTTGTCCCATTACTACATCCCCTTAGGAAAAGTTCCTCCACAGCTCTCTTGTAAGCTCCTTTCAGTTTCCCCAGAGCTTTCTCTTGGCCAGACTAAACAACCCCAAGTCTCTCAGACTGTCTTCATAAGTGAGGTGCCACAAACTTCTTATCATCTTTGTGGCGCTCCTTTGGACTCGCTCCATCGTGTCCATGTCCTTCTTATGCTGGAGGCCCGAGACCTGGATGCAGTGCTCCAGGTGGGTCTCACAACAGCAGAGTAGAGGGGCAGAATCCCCTCCCTCATCCTCACCCTGCTGGCCCCACTGCTTTGGATGCAGCCCAGGATGTTTGGCTTTTGGGCCTGGGAGTGCACCTTGCTGTGTCATGTCCAGCCTCTCATCCACCAGCACTCCCAGGTCTTTCTCAGCAGGGCTGCTCCTAATCCATTCTCTGCTCAGCCTGTATTTTTGCTTGGGATTACCCTGACCCAGGGGCATGACCTTGCCCTTGGCCTTGTTGAACTTCATGAGGTTTGCTCAGGCTCACCTCTAAAGCCTGCCCAGGTTCCTCTGGACGGAATCCCTTCCCTCCAGCATGTCAGCCACACCACACCACAGCTGGGTGTCATCTTGCTGAAGGTGCGCTTAATCCTACTGTCCATGAGATTGTCAAACAGCACCAGAGTCAATGGAGTTCTTAATAGAGTTGAACTACATAAAATCTGAATTAGGATGTTGAGACCTTGCTAAAATGTCTTATCCCACCACCACCAGGGATCATGTTGCAGAGATCAGTTAGCAGAGCAGGATGCAATTTGAAACCAGCTCGTAAGCGCAGAATGCTGCCTCTGAACTTAAAAAAAAAAAAAATCCATCCAGAAGGCTTCCCACCCTGGTTGTGAGAGTCAGTCAACACAGATAGACCTGACCTAGGAATTCTGCACAGTTTTCCTGTGAGCCATAAGGACTCAGGAACATGGAGCTCTACTAGCCTAGGAATATCTGTGCTGTGATTCATGGTACTGTGTGAATATGCCCACAGAGAGACTCGTGCTGGTATCTCTTGCTCTGGATTTGTGTTGTTATGACTTCACTCATTTAATAGGATTTCATAAGCTTTTCACAAAATGGGTCAGGTCAGAATATGTCCCACCTTTTCTAGGTTTTCTGAAGATGGTGATTAGACAGCTTAATTGAAGGATGTTTGCAGCACCCGAAGGGTCAAACTCCATTACTAAACTCTTGCAGTCATCTTTTATTTTACTTAATCCAAGTTCTAGCCTGAAACAATTATCCATAAGCCATGCCCAATGCTTTAGACCTTTCCCCCAGTCACCTGACATCAATTTGCTCTTGTAATGAAGTTTCTGGTTTTGTGATCCATGTATTATGTGTGCAAGATTGATCAAAGGCTTAACCCACAGATACCTTTTATATTTAGTAAGTTCACCACTAAGTTGCAAATGTACACTAAGATAAAATTTGCCTTTGTGCCTGTGTGTGACACCACTATGAGAAAAGCAGAATTTCTCTCCTAGAATCTGCATGTTTGGATAATTGCAGTTAATTATTCGACAATAGAACGGGACACATGTAAATAATAGAACAGTTTAATATTTATGAAATGCCTGTTTTGTATAAGCAGAGATGATCTTTTTTAAAATATATATATAAAATACAGAAATTAGGTGTTTATCAGTAGAGCTATTTTTCTGCTTTTGTATTTTACCAGACCAAAATATCATTAAAGGTGCTTGCAGGCAAAATCTTTTTTTAATTATTATTTGTTTTTATAAAATCATATCAAAACGCATGTGTTCTACAAGCCAAATATTTAGCCCAGTGAACAACTTGATCACTGCTTTGAACAATGTCTGATTAAAACTTGGTGAAATATTTAGGTTGATGGGGATAATCAGACTACTGTTTTTGTAACAATATATAAAATTATAGTGCAAAATGGTGATAACAAAGAAAAGGACAAAGCAAACACTGAAAAGTTAGACAAGCATGAGTAAGATTCACGAGTCAGATACCAAAGTCCTCTTCCTGGGAAAAAAAATCCGAATGTTTTCAGTAAGGCATGCTGGATTTGTCCCATTCTTAAGAAATTGGATTTTTTACAATTCAGTGAACAATAAATACATTTGTAACAGCATGCTTCTTTCTTTTTCTTTTTTTTATTTTTTATTATGGCTTCAAGGTTTCAGATTTCAGCAAGATGTTTTGGAAGTTTATTAGCATTTTTCCTTTTACTTAACAAGTGGTCTTGTTTATACTAACCTGAATAAGTGCCTCGTTCCCAGTGATGTGCACAAATATTTTAATATTTATCTATCCAGGCAATAAACTGAGTATATTTTATATATATATATTTAATCTATTTCCAGATTATGTATTCAATCCTCTTTTCCCTGGAGATGCTTATTCTGCTAGTAATAATATCATTTGTTTAATCATTTATACAATAATTACTGTGTTTAAATTTGTTATCAAGCTGTCATATTTATTTGGAACAACTTTTTGCTGATGTCTACAGCTGTAATATTTGGCATTTGTATCAGGAAAAAATAAAACTACTTTTGTTTGGTTACTGATCTAAAGTTTGTGTATAATTATCATGCTCTGGAGAGAGATCAGTAATGCAGTGTTATGAGAAACTTCATTTGTCACATCAGTGGAACACAAAGTTCCTGTGTTTGTTTACAAATCTCACTGCTTTGTTCCTCAATTGATTGTTTTCTGGTCCTGAAGGGTTCAGCACGGGGGTTGTTATTTAATCTTTGTGGTTGCACTCATGGCTCAGAGAGGGATTTCTCTTTCAATTCCAGAACATCAGAAATCTCTAGATACCTGCAAGTCTTTTGTAGACTGGATTGCTGTGTTCCTGTGTGCAGGCTTTATTTTACTCATCTCACTGACAAGAGAAAGCGACTCTGCAGAGAGCAGTTCCCTTGTTCCTGTAGGGCCAGTGTTGCTTCTTGTGCCAGATCGTCAGATTTTTTTTTGTAAGCACTGACCTCTGACTTCTGTGTGAATTTAAGCAATCACTTACCTCCTTCACTGTCAGAAAGGCCATATTTCATGCCTATTTACATGAGTGACACAATATACTTATCAATTTACCTTGCAGTAAGGAAGGACAAGCCTGCAGGCAGTGATTCCTGGTTTGCTACATGTATTCCCTTCTGCTACCTGAACTTGCTCACGTGGATCATGCTCAGCAGTTACTTTGTCTGAACTGAGAAGCTCTGTGTCATATCTGTGAGCTCTGGGTTGTGGTTTCTGCCAGAGATAATCAGACTGAAAGAGTTTCTGTCCTGCTCCAATATAAATAGCTACATATGAGGTAAATTAATAAAGAGTCTGGTCCCAGAAGTATGGCATTATGAATAAATCAAAGGGCATTCATTCCCACTCCAAGATCATCCACAGCAACCAAGTCATGTCCACATGCATCCATGATCACACTCATTTTAGCACTTAGTGGAAGAATTTTGGTACTCCTGAGGTGTTCAAGCATGTCTCAGCAGGTCCTGGATGACTTTCATTTCAAAGCCCAAGTATAGTCCCATTTCAGCATCTCTATGAGTCAGGGGTTTTTTGTGTATCCTCACTGTCTTTTGAAAGAATGACTTAGCTCTTGCCCTGAAGGAATTCAGCTCATCCCATGGAGAGCTTTAGCTTTGAAAGCCGCTCAGTCAATTACTCTCGGGGTTGCCTGTTTGAATTTTGCAGGGTGGGGGGGGGTGGTTATTATTTACCTCAAGAGGTAATTAGTTCAGAATTTACCTTACATCACTTTGCTTTGGTAAGTAACTGCTGACTTCCACTGAAACTGAAGCAGACAACTGGAAGATTCTTAAATGATACATCCTGTTTCGTTTCCTGGCCAATACTCCAGCATGTGCTGGATTCCTCTTACCCCCTGTTACCTGCAATTTCATAATACAAGTTTTCCTGAGTGTAAGTTTACATCCTGTTTCGTTTCCTGGCCAATACTCCAGCATGTGCTGGATTCCTCTTACCCCCTGTTACCTGCAATTTGATAATACAAGTTTTCCTGAGTGTAAGTTTACATGTAAAGCAGAAATTTGTAGCTGTCCAAGTAAAAGTGCTCAGGTTAAACCAGTGCAACGAGAAGATTATGTGTAACAATTGTCATCTTGAGTGTGTTTTTGACCACTTTTGTAGCAAAACTTCTTACTCAGCATGGAAAGCAAGAGGAGGCAGTCTGGGTAAGTGTGTGTTGTACCTCCTCTTTGATAATGTATTACTTTCTACTTTTCTCCTACTTCCATTACTTCCTCCCCCCCAACAAAAAAAAAAAAAATACAATGGAACTAAATGACACAGCAAATGACAAACAGGATGATAAAAGGTAAGGAATCTCCTTCACTATGAGGAGATATTAAATAGATAAAACTCTCTTCTACTCTTCAGCCTTGGAGAGAATTACCCAAGGCACAGGATGATAGGGGTACATCAAATCCTGAATGTTAGAGAGTAGAGAGCAGTGATTCACTGTTTCTTGTAGTATTTTAGAGAGGTTCCACATAATAAAATTCACTGGCTACAAGAAAGAAAGTAGTCAATACCTAACCATACAACCTAAAATTCAACTTGCAAGACTCATTACTGAAGGATGGCATGCATACCATACAAAAAAAAAAAAAAAAAAAAGGAGGGAAATTTATTGAAGAAAAGTCAATTGAAATCATCTGTTTTGTATCAACAGCTGGTTCAGAACTGGACTAGGGAAAGCCAGTAAGATTCAGGAGAAGGATCAAGCTATTCATCTTCTCTTTCCTTTCTGTTCTCTACAACTCCACTCCTGGGCACTGCCAGAGGCAGACAAACTGACCCAGAAGAGCCACTCTAAGGCCCTAACAGTTGTACAAAGAGCCACCAGCCCCAGACTTGGAACTGGTAATTTAAAGTACAAATACCATAATGTGCCTTCCTGATTTTGTTTTTCTTGGAATAAAAGAGGAATGAAAGTTTTCATTCTTCAGCACCCTAGGCCTCTAACAGCTGATTTACCTGCACCTGACATCTGCCTAAACCTCCTGCTGAGGACTGCTTGAAATGGTAGCAGGATCTAATAGCCTTTTCTTGGTGCATATCCTGTGAAGGCATATGATCTGGGCAGAGTGAGGTAAAGAATCTGGAGTGAGGTACTTGGGGGTGAAGGTAAAAGATACTGTTGATGATTTTATTTACCTTATAAACATGCTCAATTTATTCTCTGCTGTTTGTACCAAAAGGTTAAAATAATACTTCTTGGGCTCTCAAGTGTCTCTTTTACTGATGTATTTTTTTTTTCTTATGTTTCTAATGGCACCAGAATGATTGTGGCAAGAAAATAAATACCTAATTATTTAAAAGTAATAGCTCATGGGAATGTGGCTGTGCTCTGCTTCCATTTCTTTGCAAGACATCTGGATTTCAGTGCAGCAAGCTGCACTATGCCCTGCAGGGACTGGTCTCCAGTATTGTCAAGCCTGTGAAACCAAGGGAGGAGTACGATCTGGCTAATTGTTCAGAATAAAAAAAAAAGCTTCTGTCTTTGGGGACAAAATTATGTTGCTATATCAAGAGGTTGGCATCATAGGTGCCATCCAATGCCCACATCTCATGACACAGCTGTGCCACAGACCACCTCATCAGTGGTGTGCCTTCTGCAGTCTTCTGGAGATGGGATTCCTGGCCTCCTGTTGTCAGGATTTTGAAACACTCTCTCCCAGTAGGAGGAAAGGAAAGATTTGGATCCACTCTCAAAGAGCTGGAGAGACTTGTAATGGCTTTATGGACATCAGCACCTGCCCATGCATCACACACTCAGCATCTTTCATCTGCACCGGATTTAGCAAAGGTGCCACATGATTAAGGTGCCCTTAATTTCCCAGGCAACCCTAATGCATCACAGTGTGCAGTACAGCACAGGGACTCTGAGGGCTCCTTTGCACCCCAGGAGACTTCTTCCATCAGATTGTAATGTCAAACACAACATTACCATGCTGCACAGGACATGTGCTCATGTTTGTCACATCTTCCAGGACACCAGTAGCAAAAGGCTTAGCAGATCGTGTTCACTTCACCTAAACTCCTCTCAGATCCTAACTCAGGTGAACTTTAGTAGCAAAAAAACCCCTTCATGAACAGTATCATGTTGCTCACAGTAGCGTAAGATTTTCTGAACACAAGTGTGACAGAAAAGTGCAATTCTTACTGCTGATTAAGGATCTACATGCTCTGCTTGGTTATGGGAAAAGCTTGATTTGTCAGCAGTGATTCCCAACAGAGCATGCTGTGCACTGAGACCTAACCCAGCTGCAGGAAGTAACCCAGAGGGGTGCATGCCTGAAGCTGTTTTGTCGCTAACTCAATTGTTATTAACCTGGCTGGCACCTCAAAAAAGGTGAGTATCGGAGGCAGAACCAACTTCTTGCTTGTATGTAGCCAGGCTACATGTGAGCTGTTCAATACCTGCTTTCTCTAGCACAGGGCTTTTTCTTGGACTAGGTGGGTATTTAGACACATTTTCTGAGAAGTTCCCATTCTGTTATCAGACATTAGACTGTAAATGTTTGTGTACACACCTCCTGCAACAGCTGGGGCACTCATTTATTACTCTTTCCTCAGCTGTGGTGATTTCTCTACCCTGCAACCCTACCCTCAGAACAGGACCACCCATAAGAGTCCAAGCTATTTGACTTGGTACATTGCTGCTTGGATTTTCCTTTCCTATTTGGCTTTCAAAATGAAGGAGCCAGGGAAATATTTCACCCCCAGGAAACTTCAGTTTCTCAGGAACTGCATTTGTCATCCGTAACATCACTTTGAATGGTAAATGTGAGGCCAACAATTCAAAACAATTCTTGCAGCATTTTGGCATTGCCTATAGTTCACATCTGGGACTGTCAGCTGTGGTAATATGCATTTCCCCAGTCTTCTCAAGAAGTGCTGGGGAGTTCTATTCTCTAGGAAAATGTTTGTTTTCAAAGCATGATTGCAACATCTGTACATATGCACACAAACACACACAGACACACAATATGTTTTTATTAATATATACATTTCATATAGATTTTATCATGTTTTTACATACAGGTACAACACAGAGTAGTATCTGTGCATTTTACATAGTATGTAATAGATACTGATAAAGGTAAATTGTAGATTTTTTACGAGTATGTCTAAATTTCTGTATTATATAATACAAACATTTTCATTTATATGTAATTCCTTAGATAAGATCACAAGGATGAAGTGTTAGAAGGTGGGAAGCAGAATTCAGGGTGTATTTGCCTGGAAGGAATCACAGCAGCCAGACCCACAGTCAAAACCTGAGAATGCACCTCCCAGAGCCTTGGGGTCAGGGAGACTGATTTGATACAGTCTCCTGGAGTCCAAAATAAGCAAACAGGTGGCATTCTGGACTGTCTCCCTGATGGGGATCAGCAGTTGTAACTGGGACCAACAGCTGCAGTCTATACCCCCAGCTATTGAGCTTCTCAGTCCTGATCTGCTGCAGGATGCCAAGGAGAAGCACAACCATTCCTTCAAAATACCTCGTGTTTGGAGATCAGCAAGTAAATGTATTGAGAAAAGCAGAAGTTAAACAACAGAAGTTTTCCAAAGTCAAGATGCTGCAGCACCAGAATTTCTACATCCCAAGAACCTGCAGTATGGGGCAGGAAACCTATAAGGTGTGGCAGCAGCTTCTCCTTGTGCCCCTCTGCTGAGCTGTGGGCTCTGGGCTCCCCTTCTGCAACTGCTGTGAGCTGCTTTTGGTCCCTCATTAGCAGAGTGGCCTGGAAGTGCTCCCAAAGAGGGGGAATTCAGCAGGCTCCCTCAGTGAGCATGTGTCTCCAGCAGCCCGTGGCAGGGGATGCTGCCAGCCTCTGGGCCACCTGAGACCTCTCTCCCTGGTCCCCAGACCTTCTAAGGGAGTCTTTCATCTGGTGAAGGTATGAAGTTAAAAGCAAATGAACTGCCCAGGGAATGAGGGCGTTTGGCTGCTAAACAAAGAAGGGCTGTCTGCTGTCAAACGCTGTCCAAGATTTCTCAAAGGGGCAAAAAAAGTGCTGCTTTATTCCCACGGGATGTGAGCCTTAGCTCCTCGGTGGCTGCTGGCACCCCCAGCTGGGGCAGGAGAGGTCACTTTGGTCCTGCTCAGACCAGCCCTCACTACCCCTCTGGAGCAGTGTGATTCTCCTTAAACAAGCTGTGGCAATTAGTCGTGGAAGAAAGGGAAAGGAGAGCTCAAGAAGAAGAGCTTCCTACCTGGTGAGTGAGTCCCCAATACTGGCTGCAAATGGGGCTTTTTCTGCTGCTGCCACTCAGGGCATGGGGAACCTGTTGCCTCTCATAGAGTGGTGGGTCAGAAAAGAGAGTTAAATCTATGCTTTAAAGAAAAGCAGGCAGGCCAAGAGGGTGCCCCTGCAGGCTAAAAAGCACCTGCTGGTGGTAAGAGTTGCACAAAGCCTGATTAAATATTCAGAAAGGTCTTAATTTAATGACCTGAGAACACACAGTTCTGTAATTTCTAATTTATTCCTTTTGGGTTTTTGCTTCGTAACTTTTTGGCAAATGTAAATGAATTCTTGTTTTTGCTTGGTACTACCTCCCATGTATCTGCACTTTAAAGGGAAACTGTCAGGGCTACTTTTATCTTCCTTATATGGTTCTTGATTAACTGGTGAATTTTAACACTAAAAAAAAAAAAAAAAAAAAGGCAAACAAAAATCCAAACAAATAAAAGAACAACACAGAAAAAAATTGCACACCTGCATTTTGCAATTTTTATAAAAATATTACAGTAGTGAATTGACCAGGTGTTTTCCAAGGCCTAGTAAAATCAGTCCTTATGGCACCAGTAAATCACACTACTAAAATGAGGAACAGAAATAGCCTTCAGTATCAATACAATCATTAACAGCAGAGAATTATCAAACTGGGTTTAGGTGTTTTCTTTCTCCTGCATCCTTTTCCCCTTTACTGTAGCTCCTTCTTTCATTTCCTTTACTGCGCTTACTTGCTGGACAAAAATGTTGAAAACATGCCACCTCCTGTTCTTTTCAGCTATTGCACAGCCCAAAGAAAATTCATAACCCCTGGAAACTTGTGTAAAACGTGCACATCTGTGCACAGGTCCAGGCAGGCACACACACATTCATGTAAACCTACATATGCACATATCTCTGAAATCCCTCTGAACTAATTCAATACCTTTACTCACAGGCTTTTATTTAGTTACAAGGTTTGCATTCCAGCTGTTACAATAAATGTGCTCACCAAAGGGTTTTCAAGGAAACCAGAAATTAGGCCAATTCTGACCACTGTCACTGAAAAGTAAAAGGGGATGAGGAAGGTAAGACTTCATCCAGTCTCTTTAATAACTGCAATGAATGAAGATCTCTATCTGCTTTTTTAAATTCTTAATTGTATCTCCTTTACCTCCAGGTATACACCCACATGTACATATTTCCCTTCAGAGCCGCTCTGGGAAAATCTCCCTTCTCTCATTTCACTGATGTAGGAATGCTGAAGAGCTTCTGCTAGGGCACCCCGGGTATCTTCACTTGCACACCACAACAAAAAAACAGTGGCGTGGGAGGATGGAAACACAGCTCCAGCCCCACAGTTCTGCTTTTGTTCTTCTTGACTTTCAACACAAATTTTTGTATGGCTGATTATTCCTTTTCCCAAAAAAAACCTCAAAAAAACCCAACAAAAAACACCACAAGGGAAATTCTTATGCCACAACTCTTCCACAGTTTTATCCCATTCACTCAGTCGTCTTTTATTTCAAATACATCTCAGCATTATGGGTATGAGCAGATTATTCCTCTGCACAGATTTTTCTGCCCATGTTTCCTCTATTGCCATTTAAGGAGTCTCCATAACTAAAGATAAACTTGGACTTTGGCAAGGCCAGGCTGACTCTCCAGACTCCAAGGTATGAGAAATGCTTTATTTTCTTTTCTCTAATCACTAAGGAGTATGCTTCTTTCTAAGCAGCTAGGGCTGTGTTCTGAGGTCCTAGATTGTTTTCACTCTGGACTCTGTAGTGGAAATGCAGGAGACAATTCCGTTTTAGGTGACAGAGGTGGAGAGTAGCCCCTGTGGGTGAGGGCAGGGGAATGCACACAGCCACAGAAATGGTGTTTGTGGGCCACCTTTGCAGGCAGATGGGGAGGTAGTCAGAATACCTCTCCCAAGGCTGCAGAAAAGGGAGGAATGTCTTTTGCTTTATCTGGATTTGTATGAGGACTGCTTTCCTAAGTGCATAGCTGCATTCTTCTGTATCTGCCTTATACCTATTATCTGGCTTTTATGTGGTGCTGCACTGCTCCATGTAGTGGATCCTGCCTGTCTGACTCCTTAGAGAGGGCACTTTCAGATATCTCAGTTACAGATAGGGTTATTTATTCTTTAAGAGCGTGGTAAATATAATTAACACAGTCTTTACTTCTACTGTAACTCCCACATCAGAAGGCTATCTGCAGACTGTAAAGAGGAATAAGCAGTAAAATAAATATCCTCAGAAAGTTTTTTTTTTTTTTCGGTTTTCTTAACCTCAGAGATATATGTTATGACAGAGAAACCAAAGACCCTTTCTGCCAATTCCTTTTTGCCAGAAAGGTGTTAGCATTCCTAAACAGCTGGTTTTTTATCAGACTATCTTAAGGCACTTTAATTCCTATTAAAATTGAAGTTAGTCCTCTGCCTGCTGTGAAATAGGGGCATCTTAAAGATGGTTTAAAGTAATCTTTTATCCTCCCTTCTAATTATAAGTGGAATTTAGCTGGAACAGAGAATAGGGGCCTCAAGTTTTCAAGGCATCTGTTTTCCTAGATAAGCTCTTGACTTTCAGGGAGTGGGAAGAGTGTGTTGCAGTAAATCAGAAACTCCATTAGGCATGCAGTGGGGTCAAACTTCTGAGTGCACTAATCACCCCAGAAAGGACTCAAATGAGATAAGCCCTGTATTTGGCAGTAAACTGTGGTGGTCAGCACAAACCTTGCACGGTCTAATGCCATGAGGCTGATGCACTGTGCTGCCAACTGAGAGCACTGATCTTATAGAAACTTACCCTGAAAATTTGATTTGAACAGCACTGCTTTTGCTGCTTCATTTCTTTGCAAAATGATAGATCATTTTTCAAAGCTGGATAAAAACCTGGACTTCTATCTAGACCAGGTAGTTTTGGAGACAGGTGAGTAAAGGTTGTGATGCCAAGAGGTGGGCAACTCTCAGTATTCCAAAGTGAATCCCACCAGAGGTGTCTCAAAAGATAACATTTGATTCTGAGCTTCCAGTAGGTTCCCTGGGACTTGTTTGGGGAGTATTATTCTATTTTCTCTTTTTTTTTTTTTTTTTTTTTTAACATACAAGAGTTTAAATACACCTTGGAACAAGCCAGGGTGGAAACCCTCCTTTGAGTTATTCAAATTGCTTTTTAAAACCCACTTAGCTGTGTTGACTGTCACAGGGCTCGTTTACAAGCATCCTGCGCTGTGGAGAACCACCTGAGGATGTGGCAATGCGGAGCTGACCCCCCGTTACTCCACGTACCAGTCTGGGAGGTGGAAACCTGGGGTCTCAGAAAGCAGGGCTGGCAACTGCACAGTCCTTCACGAAAGCTGCTACGTGGTGCAGAGCACAGCTGCCACTGGATGGCACCAGGACTCCGTACACACGTGCAGGCTCCCCTCTAGCCTCCCTGAGCCATCCCATCCATCACTGGGATAAGGGATGCTTTGCAAACAGGCACAGCAAGACTCTGGAAGCGAGATGATGGGGGGAAATTACAGATGTGAAATCTGTGCATGATGCTGTCACGGCTAATACTTTTAAAGGGGCAAATGATCTTTTTTTTTGGTGTGTAATCGAGATGGGAATATTCTGCAGAGTACTTTATGTTCCTATCCATACAAGCTGCTATTTCCAAATAATCACATAGAGAATAATCACAGGTGTGGAATACACTTCTCTAACCATAGCATAGAGGGAAAAGCTTTCTATTTTTTTAACTCTGTTGTTACAAATCTTCCTTCTTGCTGCTTCAGGCTATAGTAACAGCAGTATATAAATGCTGCAGGCTGTGCAGATGGTGGCTGCAAGATTCCATGTCCTAAAGTATATTGACATCCCATATGTGAGCTATGTCAGAGGCATTAAAGCTGCCACTGTGAGTCAACACCTTTTGATCCCTCAGTGGAGAATGCATGCAGCAAACTTATGGCAGATATTTATAGAATAATGTACAAGTTAATACTCTTCTCCGCAGCCACTGGAGCTGGGCTTGCTGCCTAAATGTACATCTGTAGCATACTTACTGAAGCCAAGAAGCTTTACAGAAGTCATCAAAGAAGAGGGAGCTGTTTGGAAATTTAGGGATCCATTACATTATGTTGTAATGCTTAACGATCTCTGATGACTGTGTCTTTATTTATTTATCACTGCTCAGGCAGAAGTGTAAAAGCCCGTGAAATAGGAGGCAGCCTCAGATATAAAGAAACTGCTGGTGGTGAGGATGTGCTGATTTTTGCCTTCTTCTTTTGTGTATTCTCTGTATTTTTTCACACATATATTTGTAGCTTATTATATTAGTGGCTAGTTTTCCCAGTAGTTTTCCATGCCCTTTCCCTAGGCAGAAAGACAAAACACATTCCAAGCGCACCTATCCTATCTTGGTTCTCCCAAGAACCAAGGCTGAAAAACAGCTCTTCGGGACACATTTTCATAACAAAGTACAGCTAGTACCAAAAGAGGGGAGGCTCCAGAAAAGAAGGGGGAAGTGATGGAAAAGGCATCACTGCTGGCAGCAAGGAATGAGAAAAGCCTGGAAGGCAGAACACTGCAGTCCCAGACTGAGCTGCTTGGTAAGGGCCAGCCTTGGCAGCCCCAAGCTGTGCGTAACCTTGAGGAGGAACCAGCTTCCTCATTTAGGTGACAGAGGCCAGTGGGATCCAGTGCAGGGCTAGATGGTGTCCAAGCTCAGGAACAGCATAAGCAGCCAGGGAATTAGATCACAGATCTGGGCTTCTACCTGAGTCACAGAGTACCACAGGCACTGGCTCTTTCAAAGCTGTCCTTTATTTCTTCACTGATCCAGAGACAGACCCCACAGTCACACCCAGTGCAAGGAGAAGAAGGAAAGCTAAGAAAGATGCCCAGATGTGGATGGCACCAGCTGCCAAACCTCTCTGTCCCCTGACCCTGAAGAGGGGAGAGCAGAGGTACAGCCCCAGCCTTGCTTTTACAGCAGGGCTGCAGGCTGCACTGCTGTCAGAGGCAGCAGCAGGATCCTGCTGGGACCACAACCTGAAGCAGAATGGTGCAGATATGTTTTTGGACCACATCCTGGTGTGACTGAAAATTCATCTTCCTCATTACCTTCCTTCAGAGGTCAGGTAAAAATCAAGGATGAACAGCCTGGAAATGTATCCCAGGTCATAAAAATGTATATGTGTGTTTTAACTCCATGCAACTACTGAGCACCGGACAACTGCTCACTCATTGCCCTTGCATCAGGATAGGGAGAGAATTGTAAGAGTAAAAATGGGACAGTGGGAACACAAAGGTCATCATTCAAAATGTCCCTGGCTTTCTCCCTTCTTCCTTCAGCTTTAAATGCTGGGCATGACACCATATGGTATGGTCTGGAATATCCCTCTGGTCAGTTGGAGTCAGCCGTCCTGGCTCCTGGTGCACCCACAGCCTGCTGTGGGTAAGAACCAGAAAAGGCCTTGGCTCTGTGTCAGCAGTGCTCAGCAGTAATGAAAACATCCACATTATCACCACTGCTTTCAGCTCAAGTCCAAAACACAGCCCCATACCAGCTATTCTGAAAAAATTAACTCTACCCCAGCCAAAACCAGTACAAAGTAGCGAGAGAGGTAGTCACATATTAGCAAGAGCAGATCCTTGTGCCTTCCAAATGTGTTGATTAAATGCATTAAAATATCCTTTTTGTTCACTTTTTTTAAAATAGCTTCACCTTTTTTTTTTCTGTGGGTACAATATAAAATCAACTGTATAATCTGGGCAGGGTATGTCTGACCCAAGTGCCACCAGCAAGGCTTTGGGGACATCCAGTTAGTTCCCTTTTGAAGGTATCAATATTCCCCTCTGCATCTAAGCCACTGAGAGGGCAGCAGAGCTGACTTCTTTTGCATTATTTTGCTGGAGGTGGTTTCCTGTAAAACTGGGTTTGTGAGGGAAGATTCCTCCTATGATTGCTGCATCCAGGCTGAGTACAGTACCTGTGCCTCACAGGACAAAGAGGCACATTATTCATCCAAAGACCTAACTAAAAAGCTGAGTGTCACAAAGAGCCAGAGCTCCGTGGCTAAATTTCTGAGAAAGAAGAGATCAGCATACATTACCTGAACAACTGTCCCACTGAGCTGCTACAAAAGTCATCCAGACTTTTCCCCTCTCCACCAGGATAGCAGATGCCAGGCCTGCCGCATGGGGAGGTGCTGCAGCTCCTGACGCTGAAACTGCTGTCACTGAGCAGCTTCTCCTTTACAATGAAAACAAAATTCTCCTGACCCTTCTATCCTGTCCCCTTTCCTCCTTTCTCTTTGTATTTCATCCTTGAGCAATAAAACCAAGGGATCAAAAAATTAGGGCAACTTCCCATCTGCCAGTGGAGCTGACCTAAACTTGCTTGGGTGTGATGGAGGTGGGAGCTGAGCCTTCTCCCATCTTGGGGGAGAAGATGCTTTCTCCTTTCTGGTGTCCCATGTCCCTCTGAGTTACTGGGTGAAGAGGAAGTTTTAGATTTAATTCACAGATCAGAACTGGGCAGGCTGCTAGTGGCAGGTAGGCACAAGGCTAGCTGTGGTTGTACATGGTATGGGATTTATTTTCCCCTTTGCTCTGCCTGTAAAATGTTTTCTGGTAAAATTGTGCAATCGTCTGAAACCTTAGAGTGTCTCCATGCATCAAGTCAGGAAATCCTAGGAATGAAGGTCAGTTATAAATTACTGCTCTAAAATTTTCCTGCAAAATACTGGTTTTACTTAATTTCACAATATCCCTCCGAATCCACAGAACTGAATATATAACCTTTGTTTTTACTTTTCTCAGCTACTTAAAATTTTAGCTTTTCCATTGATATGCTCAAGATGCCTTTTGCTTCTTTAGACTTATTCTTACCTTTTGCTCCCTTGAAAAGGAAAAGCAAAGAATTCCCTAGAGAGACAATTGTACCTGTTATAGTCCAGAGGAATGGAGAATTTGGAAAAGATCAAATTATTTGAAATACATTATTTTTTTCTATGTAATTTGTATTTGTTATGGTTGGTAACAAGAAAGAATTGGGTTTACTTTGGGGTTTATCATGAAATTGAAAGAATAAAAAAAAAAAAAAAAGAAGAAAACCACAAAGAATGGATTTGAGAACAAGCCTCTAGGCAGAGTATCAGGATGTTTCAGTACAAGGGCAGTACTCCAAATATTCTGTATTATTTAGCCCAAGTTATTTTATTCCTCATTTCCATCAGCTCTGTTCTTTCACCTGGGGTGAGAGAATCACTTGCGTGTTCAGGTATCTCCTCTTCTCCTGACCAGTTCAATGACTTCTTAAAGGTGCCAAAAGCACCGAGATGCTGAAAAACATGGTTTACCAAGAAAACAGAATGCATTATTACAATATGGTGAAATGTTATGTCTGTGGTGTTACACAATTATTGCTTGAACTAAAATAATCCCTCATAGATCACTTTTGCGAGATAAGAATTTTAAAGAAGCAGTGCTGGTTTTGTGTGTTTTTTCAAAAATCTTTATTTTTATTTTTTCAACACAACATTCAGAAAATCACAGAATTTAGAGAATGAGAGACAAGGGAGGAAGAAACCTGTGAGAAAAAACTAAGGCTTAATCCCCCAGAAATGCAGACTCCTCACTGAGAGTAGAAAATGACAGGGAAATACTGGTTTTCCTCCTCTAAATATATTATTTTTTTCAGTAGATACACTTAGAAGCATTAAATACACAACTTTTAAAGAATTTTTAATGGCAAAAGCAGCTACAGCCTTTTCATTTCATTACCTCGATTATGGTAAGAAAAAAAGTATTATTTTAATTTACAATTCCAATTTGTATTGACACTAAAGAGAAGCTATCCTGCTGTTAAGAGGAACTTTTCCAATTAGACCCACACTTCATGGTCTGCTGTTGAAAAAAGGATTTCAAAATCTAATTTTCTGAAATGTCAGAAGTGAAATACTGCCTTTTGTGTTTGTCACAAGTCCCTGTAACTTGGCAGAGAGGATGTCAGTGCAGTGCTCATTCGTGAAATGGGTTTTGTGAAGCTGCCCTTTGTACCCCTCTGCCAGGCAGAGGTGAAAGAGCGCAGGACGAAAGTGAAAGGAGAGTTTAGTCTTGTCAGTATTTAGGCTGATTAAGGGGAAAAAAGGCTTTGGGAAGCTCTTCAAGCCAAAGAACAAAAACTGCTGCTGGTGCTCAAAACACTGTGAAATCCCACCAAGTTCAAACAAAGGTACTGAAAGGAGAGACAGCATATACTCAAAATAAATTCTGTCTCCCCAGGTTCAGGGTTCACACACACATCAGTCCCAGGCTGTGCTTTCTACAGTCCATACTGGCCTGTGGGCCAGCTGAAGGATCAATAGGTGAAATGTGGTTGATAAGTAAACAGGAAAGGACTTTGCCTTTAGAAAAAGAATAGTCATATAAGTTTCTTTAGAGGGAATTTTCTGTGTTCTCTCTCTCATGCATGTGCTGGAGACCCTCAACTAAGATTGTTTTATTTTATTTAGTTTCATTTTGTTACATTTTAGTGTGTCTTTGGACTGGAAAGTTTTACATTATACTACAAATCACAGTGTGAAGAATTTTTGATACTAGAAAACCAATGATTATTTTATACAAACCCAGAGCTTTGTATAAAATCAAATTAAGCATAATTAAGCATAAGGAATTTTAATTATCATTATACATGTGGTTATGCATAAGCTTGCTCTTTTGTGTTTGCGAGATAGAGTGAGAAAAAATTCTATTTAATTGAAGTCACTGGTTTACATTTTGGTGACAAAAATAGCTTTATTGAGAGTCAGAATACCTCCTTAAATTCAGGAGGTAGCATATTGCTACCACAGCATATTGCTACGGACAGCTGTTGTGTATTCACATATATTTATTCATACTTCACTTAAGGAAGCAAAAGTGTACAAATCCTATTAAAGACAAGTGAAAGCAAAATAATAGCTTTTCTGAGGTTCCCTTTAGAAAGTGATCTGTGAAAATGCCTAGCTGTGAGTTCATACATGGCTGTTTGTATAGCTGTGCAAACAGACCTCAGTCCCTGACAAACAAGCCAGCCTGTAAAATGGAAATCCCATCTCCTTCCTTCTGATGAATATGGGCACAGAGCAAGATTTTGGTGTGACCTCACACTGCAGAGCTGCCTTTCCTGTGACTTCAGGAGTAGCCTGCTGGTTGTGTTGCTGTCTTCTAGAAATTTTGGCTTTTCAGCTGGGAGAATTCCCCTATGTCTTTCTCAAGGAATGGACACTGACCTTGCAGATGTTATTTCTTTTCTTATTCTGTATTTGTCCGGAGAAAAGCAAAGGACTCACTCACAGTTGTTTCTTATCCTGTTTTAGTGATTAGGATTGCTCAGTGATTGCATCAGCTCCAACCCTGAATGGCAGCAGTACAAGATGGAGCAGCAGAACAGTCTCTGAAAAGGGCAGGAGCCTTAGCATGCTCCACAGCCACTGCTGCTCTTAATTAACTCTCCACATTATCTCTGCAAGAGTGAGAATCCTTATTTTACCAGCTGCAGGTTTAACAAAACTCTCCTGCTCCCTAGGGAGAGCACAAGCTCAGTTCCCAAAAGAACTTTTTCTTCCACATGTCTTTGCCTTAAACACAGACCAGGTTTATGGTGGAA
Source organism: Vidua chalybeata (assembly GCF_026979565.1). Lineage (NCBI taxonomy): Eukaryota > Metazoa > Chordata > Aves > Passeriformes > Viduidae > Vidua > Vidua chalybeata. The sequence goes on from NC_071531.1 coordinate 96,466,152, forward strand.
ATCTCTACTCTTCCTCATCATCTCTCTTGGGTTTGGGAGGCCAGAAGCCCTGAGGCATGGAAATAAATCAGTTTTGTGAGTGCGTAACTGCAGAGGAAATTAGCAGGTGGGGAAGGAGGGCAGCAAGAAAATAACTTTGTTCTTAATGGTTCCCGAATCCAAACTCCTATAAACATCTCCCAAAGAGCATGGATTTGACCCTGTGGATACATGTATCTTTCTTCAAGTTTTTCCTCCCTCCTGACAGCTGAAGTGAGAGAGAAAACCAGAAGAGGTGGAGGAAACTTACTATCTCTTGGGGAACAAAAAATGCCAAACCTCCCCAAAAAACCGTGCCTAGAGCAGGCAAAATGTAGCTTTTCCTGATGTGAGTTTGAAGCCAGCTACTGCTGCCCACCCTTTCTGTGACCACCAGTGGAGAGAGAGTACTTTCTGTCTCATTTTGTCTCAGAGGGAGTTACCACACCTGTAGCACACTAAGTGTAAAATAGTGAACTGGTTTGTAGTCAGCTTCTTCTCTTTCCCTACCTCCTTGTGTTGAAAAGCAAGGCAGGAGGTGTCACTTAGGCAAGTTGTGGGGTGAGGGGAAGGTCCCGTGGCTATGGGCAATGAACCTTTGCTGTGAGCATGAATTCACCTTGCAAAGGGAGTGCTGGTTTAAGGCATCCATTGCTAATAATTAAAGACACAGACTTAGCTGTGGTGTATTAAAGGGAAGTTCATCACCAGAGCCATGTGATCATTTCTGGGATTTGACCTGTCTGTAAATCAGATGGGCATGTTTCCATTTTCATGGGTCAACAAAACTGTGTTTGGGAGACAACAATGCAGTAAAAGTTGGCAAAAATGAGACCTGATGATGGTTTCAGTTCTTTCATTTACCTTTGAGCAAAACTGGTTTTTGTATAAACAGTTATTCTTCAGGTGGGCTTTTTTTTCCCACCTGTTTATCAGTATCCTACTTTTTAAGATGTGTTTCGTGCAGTCTGGAATGCCTTCAGCTGATGATTCATCTTACATATTTATGGTAAGACAAGACTAATTACCTTCTGGAAAAGCCCAGTGTCCTGGGCATAAAGGAAAATTGGACTAAGTGGCTCAGATAATGGCATCAATTTCATTTTCAGTGAAGTTAAAGCAGATGAATGCCTCCAAGCACCACAGATTGAGACTGATTTGTACAGGTAGATTTCCAGCACAGTTCCTTTGGTACTGTCTAAACCAGAAGGAACTTTCACCTTTGCTGGACCACAGAGATGTCTGGGGTTAAATAAAGGCATAGAGAAGGAACCTGTCACCTGCATTTGTCCCCATTTAGAAATACTCTACAGCCTCTTGAAGCCACAGTGTTTTGTTTGATTTTGGGATGCCTTTGCATTATTTGTGAAAACTTCTCTCTGCACTTGACTTTTAGTTGCTATCGTGTGAAAACATTGAAGCTGGGAAGAGAATGGATGAACAAAAAAATATGAAATTGTGACTTAGTCCAGAACGTTTCTCCCTAGGGTATTACTGTGTGCACCACCAGCATGTCCATCACTATTGCTTGCACAGTTTTGCAAGTTATTAATAAATAACCAAGATAGGCAACATCATTTGCTGCAATGTTCTGTCAGCCCATTTCCTACAGCCAGCACCTAGATTGATGGTGGCTCTTTGGTGCATGTGTCTTGCAGATGTTGTAGAGTTTTCCAATGGAAAGGCTGGTATTGTTGATGAGCTTCTGTTTGCTGCTGTCCAATACACAGCAAACACCATCGTAAGTATATTTTATTACAAATTCTTCAATGCTAACAAGTCCCTTGAAAGTGGAGGTAGGAAATAGTCTCTCTTTCCCAATAGAGAATCAAAAAAGCCAGGTTCTTGGACCACTGAAAGTTTTTGTAACCTTAAATAGGTGAGAAGTAAAAAGCTTAAATCTACCCTTTTGAGGAAGAAATCTTCTCTCAGGAGCCAATAACTAAAAATGTACTACTAAAGCATGTTGTTCACTCTCTTATTGCTGCTTGATCATTTATTGTTTGTGACATTTATTCGATTGAAAAATCTTGGGGGAAAAAACTCTGTAATTGATTTATACATTGCAGAAAGCAAAGGTTTAATTTCTGGGAGACCTTCAGTATTCTATATTTATCCTCTGTTTCAGTGGAGATTTACATATAAGCTAGGCCTTGTGTCACCTTTTGCTAGAGCCAACAGATTCCAAGTGAATAAAATTAAATAACAACTTCATTGCCTGATTTCTATACCTCACCATTCATTTTATGCATTTAAGAAAGAAGAAGGGTTTTTTTGAAAAATAAAAAAGGTAGTTCAGCCAACCCATTCTGATAATAGAAAATCATTCACCTTTCATTTTAGAAATCTTCTGAAAAATACTAATTTTCCAAAAGCACCTATCTTGAGCTCAGAACTGTTCTTTATCTATAAGACATCACAGGTGAAGAGACAGGACTTGGCTCTTCACACAGTTCTCTGATTTTTGTAAAATTGTTTTGTGTAAAATAGACTTGAAAAAATGAGAGCAAGGATAATGATCTACATTTTAAAGGTCATGAAATCAATTAGTAAGGAGCACCAGAGTAGTTAAGAATGAAGGAAAACAGTAAAGAAGAAAAAAATCCCAACCAATTTAGCCTCCAACTCAGCCCTTCCCAGGGATGTGTCTTACTTTCTGTGATCTCTCATTTCCAATATTTCACAGTGATATTGCAAGGAAGATCAGCTACTTGCAACCCCATACATAGGGTTATATAGGGAATCTATACCTCCTGACATAGTAAAGCATAAGCTGGCATAATGTGGGTGCTAGTACATGAAGATACATAACTTTGTAGCATTAATTGTGTATTTTTGAATATATATTCGTTGTCTTTCAATGCATGGCCTCATTCTGTTTCAGAAATCTGAGTTTACAGAGCTGTCTCTGAGTTGCACCAGGTTATAAATTGCGCTGGTAGTCCCTGGGACATATTGCAGGCTTTTTCTCGTCTATGTATAGTGATTGATGTTTTACAGGACTTAAATGGGAAAGTTCAGAATCTAGAGATCAGTCAGAGAAAATTATTTTCTTGTAACCTCTACTCTGACTAACAAGGGTGATGGATTAGTTGATCTCCACAAGTCCCACGCTCAGCTATTTTGTGCGACCCTGTTTTATCTTTAAAATTCATATTGTTTGGACATTCATTGAACATACTGGACAATCTGCTTATCTGTTGTTTTAGATTTCTTATTACTGCCCCAAATGTGGTGCATTTGGGCACACATGAGACGATAACAGTTCAAGTCCATGGGGCACAGAGCCCTGTGCAAGTTACTGCATACTTCAAAGATGAGACGAAAAATCAGCTAATATCAGAGAAGATCTACTTTAACCTTAATCAAAATAATGGCTACCAAGAGATGAAAAAAATAATGGTGAGTCTGCCACCACAGTGATTTTTTTTTTTTTTTAATTTTGTGATAAAAAGCACATAATCTCTACTTGGAATAGGCTGGAACCGAGACAACACTGATCCTGAGAGACACCGACAAAAACAATTCCAGTGACAGCAGCACCCTATTCACCCAACCAGCTAATAAAACAATGCTGAATGTAATTTCAGTGGTGATTGTAAATATTCTTTTGTGCCCATATAGCTCAAGAATTTGTCACATGGTGAAAAAAGAAATTTAATTTGAACACATTTAATTGTTTTATCACTGTTGTTTTTTTTTGGGATTTTTGCTTAAAGTATGACTGCATTCAGGCCTTTTGGTTACTACTGGCAATTTTACAATACAGGAGAAACCTTTAAAAATGTGTAGTCTCTCAGACCAAAGCCTGTGTTCTTTCTGCAGATTTTTGAGTTGATTAATTCTTTATGTCCTATGTTGCATCATTTACTCCTGGCATGATTCTTTGAAGTCTGGCAGCATTAATTTTAGTAGCACTAGTTCGGGCTATTTGGTTGGGAAAAAAGCACACAGCAATATTCAGTTTAGCTCTGGTTGGTTACTCCCAAAGCTAACAGCTGAGCTTTCAAATCAGGTTCCTGTCAAGGGTGATGTTTAGAAACAACACATTAAACTGCATGAAGTAAAGCAGCGATCTCATAACCAAGATTTTAGCATAAATAGGAGTTACAGGTTACAGGCATGTAGACTGAAGTCTCCCACCTGGAGTTATTGACACTGGACAGAAGAAAGTGTTTTTCTGTGGTGGAAAATGGAGGATCAGAGAGTATTTCTACTTTAAAAGAAATATTCACCTATTAAGAAGGATATAATACCCAGTAAGAAAGATATAATTGCAAATCTTATGTTGAATGGTGCTAATAAGATTATTTAAGTTCTTCAGCTGTTGTGGGGCCTCAGCTATGTGGTCCCAAAGTTACCAGGCTCATCTCTGACTCTGTGGGGGGTTTTCCCTTTTATTCTCTTCAGGTCAAGCCAGGGAGTCTGCAGCAGAGCCTGTTCAAGAAGAGTAATCTGCCATATGTTCTACTGGTCACTGAGAGCAAGGAGCTTCATATGACTGCCAAGAGCACTCGCATCCTCCTGTCCTCTAAGAAAGGCTACATTTTCATCCAGACAGATAAGCCCATATACACACCAAGTTCCCAAGGTTAAAATACAAATGCTTGTCTTCAGGTGTTGAATATGGATGTTACAAGGGCAGGATTAGAAAAAGTAATAATGAGCCAGTTGTTCTGGCAGCCAGGGCTTCTGCAGGGTCTGCGCTGCACATTGAAGCAACCCCTGTGGAAATGCTTCCAGAAACAGGCACTTTTAAGGGAGACAGACAAAATTTGCTCCTTTTTGTTCAAAAAGGTTAATGATGACTTTCCTTTGGAAAAAAAATTCATGAGCAACTGCCAAAAACTGAACTCCTACTGCTTCTGCTTGTAACACCAGCAATAAGTTACCTTTGCTTGTTATGAGCGCTACTGCTTTGTTACTTACCAATTTAATTAACAAAAGTGGGAAGTAAAAAAGGGGTTTGAGTTTGAGTTCAGGCCTCAGCTGCAGAAGGAACACAAAAACAAGTGGAGTTCCCAGAGTAATTTTCAGAATTTGCTTCAAATATTTATCCAGTCGTGTAACATGTGAAGACTATGGAAAATTATTTTTTTAAATTTCTCAGTCTTCTTTTCACTAAAAGAAAGTGTTTTATCTTAACTTTGGTAGCTCAGTTTCCAGAATGCAATGATATGTATATAGAAAGTCCAGAAAGAAATTTGTGAACATATTTATTCTTCTGTTAAACAGTCAGATACAGGATCTTCATTCTGGACAATGCTATGAGGCCGACAGATGACACGGTTACAGTTGCTGTGCTAGTAAGTATGCAAAAACACTTTTGATGAGCGCTTCTTCAGCACAGGAGCTATGGAAAACTTGTACAAAACATCCAAGAGCACAACAATAACTGGGACTCCTCTCCAGATATCTGCATTTGCACATAGTGAGATATCTAGTTATTTTTGGCCCATATCAGAAACATGGAGATACATGATGTGTGAATAATAAAGTAGGAAAGTAAGCAAAACATTTTCTCTTCCTTAGGACTAGGATATGACCTTGAGCTTTTGGATGTAAATGTTTGACACCTGGTGCATAATTTCATGTTTGCTTCTTCTGTCTCAACAGAATTCCAAGGGAATGGTGGTTAAAAAGTCAGACCGGAAAATAAACGCTGTGTTTGGTGAACACTTTGATATACCTGACATTGCTGAGTATGTTACTGCTGTGCCTTCTGCATCAAAACCTGTAGATTAAGATTTTTAACTGCTGACTTTCTTGAATTACCTTTCAAAATTTTCCTTCTTTCACCGTGGGACACATATGGAGCCTATGATCAATATCCTTTTACCTTTAAATATCCTATTACCTTGGAGAGATGAGTCCAGAATTTACTGTTAATATGCTGCAATTAGCAACATGTATCCTGATAAAGAACAATTAAACAAACTGCTCAAATATCTGCTCAAATGTATGGCTGCATTCAAGAGAGCACATCTACAAGGGCTAGTCTGTAAAGTGTCTTTTATTATATCTGATTTCAAACAGTCAAACTTTTTCTTAATAGTCAGGGTCTTCTGGCATGCTAGGTTGATTTTGATATCTCAGTGAAGATAATCTATAGGAAATATTTGATGAGTTCTCTGTTTCCGCAGACTTTTCAAAGGTAGTGGTTTGCAAATATGTTATCTTGCACTTCCTCATACTTGTTTTGAGTGTTTCCTAAGACATTTGGAAATATGTTGCTGGCTCCTCCCAGTAAAAAGAAAGCCATTAATTAATTAGCTAGGGATGAGATCAAAGTAAGGAAAATATTATAATTCAGTGATAATTTATATGTTGGCATCATAAAATATCTGAGGAATTGTAATTAAATATTTTCTGCTGAATCTGAACTTTAGGCCTGGAATTTGGAAAATCAAAGCCTGGTTTCATCAACATGAAATGTCTAATGTTTCCACTGAATTTGAAGTTAAAAGATACGGTGAGATATTATAACATTTGCATTATAAATATAAGGAGCTATCACAATGTGCTAAAAATATACTGCAGTGGTTAAAGCTGGCTGTAGTTAGGCACTTAGGACAACTTTCATGATATTTCAATGCATCATTGCTATCTCTGATCTCTGGGTTTGTGTAGCTTCCACTTATATTTAAAAAAAAATATAAACACCTCTGGTTTTATAGAGATTTAGTAACATTGTAAACATTTTTTTAACATTTTGTCACAAAACATTGGAAGGGCTCGCCTACCGCAGAAAAAAAATAAATGAGATGAGCACCATTTTGAAGTCATTGCAATTCTGGCTAAAGTTTGCAGTGAAGACTGGGAAGGAAAAAAAAAGAAAAAAAAAAAAAAAGCTGCCCATTTTGTCTCAGTCGAATTCAATCTGGAAGTTTATTTGAGTTATTCCTATCCTCAAATAACCTTTTTTATGGAAAATAAGGGCCCTTTGGATAAAGTAAAAATGTAACAATTTGGGACAAGAAGTGGTTTGATTGATTTACACTGAAATTATACTTTCTTGTAAAATTAATGTGGGGTTTTTGTTTCATTGTTTTGGTTTTTTTCTCCTTCAAAGACAAAAGGAAACCTTGAGATTGTATAAAAATCTCAGTTTAACAAAACTGATTGCCTTCGCTAGTGGAGGTAGCAGAATTGTGGAGATTACTGCCTCCTCTCCTGCAAGCAGGAGCAAATCACTCTGATATACCTGCAGGAGCAAATAGGTTGGCTTTGTAGGAGCAAATTCAGAATGGCACAGCTGATGCTGAGGAGCTCATATCCACACTCAACCCATTTCAGGGTGGGTTTAGTTCAGCCTGCTCCTAGTTCAGGGTACTTCATGCCCATGTGTGGTCAGAGTTTATTGTATTTTCATTGTAAATAAATACATTTTGTGTGCTTGAAGACTGCTCCACTATGTGAAGCAAAGCAGAATAAGGGAAAATGACCAGATTTGCTTCAGAAGAGCACTGCTAATTCAAACTAAAACATCCCCTCAGTGCAGCTGCATTGTCTCAGTGTGTGTTACCACAACAGGCGTTTAAGGTATGTTTGAAACTCACATGTCGTGACCTTTTGTCTTCTTTTTTTCATACAGAACTTCCAAGTTTTGAAGTCAAACTCATCCCACTTCATTCATACTACCACATCTGGAATGAAAGCTTTGTGTTTGATATCGAGGCAAAGTAGGTGTGCTCAGGGCTAAGCTGGTTAAGAAGCAGATAAGCAGTTATGAGTTTTGTGACTTCTTCCTTTTTCTTCTCATTAACACTTAACGATCTTCTGGCTTGCCTTGGATCTGACTAATCTTATATACTCTCTGTTTCCACCATGGACTTGATACATCAGCGCCGAGTGTTGCCTGGGTCCAAGTCATGGTGGTCAAGCTGGAACAACATTTTCTGAATATTTCAGTTTGCTAGCAAAGGTGGCTATTTAGGATTCTCCTCTGTGTTGCTAAGCAAGGTTCCAGGCTGATCACCTGGGGTTTTTTTTGTATATTTTTTAGTTTAAACATTTAGAAATGTTCTAAAGCCTCCACTGTGCTATGTAACATGATTCAAGTTCTGGTATGGAATTTTCTCAAAGCACAGTAAAGTCTGTAAGTAATAAGCTAGTGCTTGTTTGAGGGTAATGATTTATGCAGAAAGATCAGAGGAGTTTCCATGACCATCACTACCACATCACATGTCTATTGCTGAACAGCAGAGCACTGGTCTGGATGTTTTCCATAGCTACAGAGCTCTCAGATGGGCCAGACCATGGGGCAGGGCTCAAGGGAAATTAATTGCACCTGGTCCCATACCAAATTAGAATGGCATGAAACACAGAGAAACTTAGGAAGGCAGACAATGAAAATTGAATCCATCAAAATATTTTTTAATAAAAATAATTTTTTGGCTGTTGAATTTTCAGGTTTCATAAGAGTGGAAATGCTAAGAAACTGCCTCTTAGGAGAATGACTAAATTAGAACTTGATACTTTGGGTTTTTTCCTTTTTCTAAAGAGGAATAAATGTTATGAAATGAGAACAGGCAGGTGGAAGCAGCTGGCCTTCTTTCACAGTTGGGAGAAATCTATTCTGTTTCAGAGGAGTGAGGACTTAGACTACTGCCTGCTGTCCTTGACTGTGCTGGTCCTTCTGTTCCCCAGCACACCTTGAGAGAGCAGACAAAGCCTGTATCCACCTCCTTGTACTTGCCTGAACAAACTCAACTCTTCTTATCCCCTCTTGATCACCATAAATTTTTATTTGGTTCTATTGAATAATTACTAGCTTTAATCATGATCACTTGATATTGTGATATGAAGTGATTTCAAATCACTGGCTTTAGTATTTTGATTTTTCCTAAATTTTTCTCTGTGCTATTGCAGCACTCTATTTTGAGTTTATGAACTTCATATATATTTGACTCCTCATTAACATCATAATTATTTAAGAAGAAACATTGATGTTCAATAACTGGAGGCCATTCCTTTCCTTATTGGAAAAGCTCCTAGCAGTGCTACACAGGCCTGCATGATTTTCATCAAAATCAGCATATGGAATTCCTGATGACTGAACTTATTTCTCTGAACAGGCCATGCATGTAATGGCATTACTTGGTGTAATTGACTATTTTTTCCCATTTATTAGCTCTGGCATTTAATGCAGTTTTCATAAGAGCTGCTTCTCCGTTGGCTTTATTGGTAGAGTTCGGTGCTGCTGATCAGGTCAATTTGAAAGAGGCTTGTTTAAACAAAAATAAGCCATTACAGGACTGAGGTGAAGCAGGATTTCCACAAGCAAAAAACAGCACCATGGCCATGATGGGTCTCACGTAGCACATTGCACACTGTGCTGCTGGAAGATGCCATCTGCCAGGGCTTTCTTGAGTACAGAGCCAGGTGCAACAACATGCCCTATCCTCTCTCCCCATGACCTTCATTAAATGTTCAGGGGTATTCTGACCAGATGCTGATATGGCAAATATTTCACTTACAAGAGGACTTTTATGCCATACTGCCTAAATCTCTGTAGGAGCAACGTGGGGCAGAGGATGTCCACTCTACCCACTGTAGGTGTTAGAATAGCAGCAGGTAGGGTCTTCCTGCTGTATGTCTTCAGAGGTACCAAGTATTTCATATCAGTCCCTGGAATGATTCTCTGATCCCTTATTTTCTATGCTCTGCTCATAGAAAAGAGCATAGACATGGTGAAATGTTATGAGTGATGTTAGACTTCTCTGTGCAACTTAAGTTCTCATAAATTTGTTAAAAAAAAAAAAAAAAAAAAAAAAAAGAAAAATTGACTCTAGTGAAATTTTATCAGATTATGTCTCCCCATGTGATTCTGCCAATGTGACTTATGCTTTAAATATCTTTGCATTTGAAATTACCAGCTGGCACAAAGATCAGTAAAATTTTTCGTGTTTGAGTTATGAGAGAATGGGACTAAACTTTGTTTTAAAGCTATTAGTTACAAATGAGATGCCTACAAATATTCTAATATTGTTTCAGCATAAAATGATTAGTCTGCCTTATGCTTGCTTTTTTATTAAAATAATGATCCCTCTCCTCACTTTCCTTCCTTCAAAAGACATTCTTATGGGAAAGAGATTCAAGGTGCTGCATATGTGCGATTTGGCATAATTGATGAAAATGAGAACAAAATACTTATTCCAGGCCTGGAGCAACAGCTATCAGTAAGTTTTCAGTGGAACTACTGTGATTTATCCTACCTGAGTTGAATATTATCAGAAATTCTGGAAACTTACAAGTCCATAATACTGTAGTTGTGATACAAACAACACTTTATTTCTAATGGCAACAATGGCAACAAACAAGTAAGGGCTCTCTTTCCCTTTTTTTTTGTTTTTTTTTTTCCCTCCCACTTTTGTTTTAGATCCAAAATGGAAAAGGAAGAGTTACTTTAAATACACCACTTTTGGAAGAGAAATTGAGAAAGAGTATTTCCACTCTGGAAGGGTTTCATTTATATGTTGCTGTTACCACTGTAGAAACTGCAAGTGAGTACAGTATGGCTTAGCTGATACAGTCCAGAAGATTCACATTGATCTTTCTTGGGTGTAATCTTTTACGTGGGGAATCTGGTCTCACTGGATCCATCTTTGCTGTAAATCTTGCTCATGCTGTAGGGAATTAACTAGAAGAATCCTAGATGGAAAGCAGCTGCTCAAGCTCCAAGTTGCAGAAGATGACATTAGGTAACATTAACTCTTGCCATTAGTTGAAAATGAAAACAAAATCTTTTAGAAAAGTAGATATCCAAGTTATGCAAGTCCATAGTTAGTGCCTCCATAGCAACATACTGTTTGATATTAACAGGTGGTGAGATGAGGGAAGAGGAACTCAGCAGTGTGAAGTTTGTGAGATCTCCTTATGCTCTTGATCTGTCTAACACCAAAAAGTATTTTGTGCCTGGAGCCCCCTTCTCTGTTATGGTATGTAGTGCTCTGACTGTATCTGTCTGCCTCCACAGCAATGCTTTTATATCTGCCCTCTTTCCTTACCTGATCCACTGTGAGCTCTGTAGGACAGAGACCTTCAAGAATAGGTCCAACAGAGCTACTGTTTGTGTGTCTGGTTTGTCTCATTTCTGTATGCTCAGAGTCTGAACAGACAGAAAATGCTGTTTTTCTGCTCTAGAAGTTGACATGCACTGTCACACCACAGGGTTTTATAAAACTTAACAATCTCTTTCTCACTTCCATATCAAAAGACTGAAACAAGAATATTGTAACAAATTAATCCCACATCAAATTAAACTTCTGAAAAGTAAAACAGGGTATAGCCTTTTTAAAAAACTGCATTTAAGTTTATGTGGCTTGAAACTTCACACCTTCGATTTTCTAGAGTTTTTTACAAAGAATTGAAGTCAGAAATTTACCTTATAATAGTTAATGACAAATATCTTTGGGACCTACTTAGACCAAATAGATGCCAATTGAAAATCTGGGGCATTTTGTAATCTGCACTCACAGATTTTTGCCTCAACTGAAGACCAGATGGAGTCAATTGCTATCCCTTTTTCTCAAAGCTCAGATTTTTGAATGATGGAGCATACAGTTTTATATTTCTTCTCAGTTTACAAAAATTATAATTATAAATTATAATTGCTTCTTATTTGTGGGCATTTTTTAAAAATAAGATTTCCTTTAAATAACAGAACTTTTTGTTTTGTTTGTTTCAATAGGCATCTGCCACTTTGGTTGATGGTGCTCCTGCTGCCTTCCTCTTTGTCACTGCCACTGTTACCTTGCCTGGAAAACCCCCAGTGAAGAAGACTGCCTTCTGTAACAGGGAAGGTCTGGTCTCCATTACTTTTGACATCCCCAGAGATGCTCAAATGCTTGAAATAAAGGTAAAGAAAATGTGAGCATCCATGTTTAAAAGTATCCCACTGAGAATTGCTCATAAGACAATTATAAACAACTGTGAAGATGATCACATTTCATTAAACTAGCACAGAGGGTGGAACATGATTTCTTACACCACCTGCAGATTCTTGTCCAGATTGTGTAAGATTTGTTATACAGAGCAGGGGCCTGAAGGATGTCTCAAGTGAAGGACACTCCTGTACATCAGAGCCTTGGGAGTACATGCATTGGTTATAGTGGTGCATTTTTGTGTTTTGGGTGTGCATTTGCCTGGCATGAAGGATAGAAATGGGACTGTAATGAATATCACCATACAAAGTGATTGAAAATTATGAGAAGAAAGTGAAGGAAAAGGTCCTGAGCAATGCAGGGAGTCAACTACATCCGCCCACTCAGAGGGTTCAATTATGTGCACAATATAAAATGGGGAAAAAAAATTGTCTGAATACAAAATCACTTTGTGATTTTGACCCATTTATTCTCATTTAAAAAGAGCCAAGGGTGAAAATGCCAAATGCAAATACAGCAAGAGGCGAAATGGGGTAAGAGAATAAAGTAACTAAAATCCTGGGGTTTGATGCAACATTCTGCTAATGAGGACTTAGCAATTCCTCCTCTCACTTCACAGTGTTTTCCAAATAACCTGGCACAATATGATTATTGGTGACACTATGCACTGTCTCCTGTGAGACACTTTACTCACTCTGTCCTTTTCTTCCCTGACAGATAAAGGCTGAAGAGGGTAAAGAAAGGTTAGAAACACCTGAAGCCAGTATCAGAGCTGAAAGATACCAGTCTGCTTCTCCAAACTACCTCAGCATCAGCATCCCGCACACTGTTGTGGCACCTGGAGATACCTTACCCATCACCTTGAATGATATTCATCAGCCTGGCCGTGGAAACATTGGCTATTTCTACTATATGGTAAACAGAATAGTGTCATATCAGTAATTTCTTTCAGAAATTATGCAACCTGGAACATTTACCTAGTTATTGATACAAGGGAAAACTGAGGGGCTCCAGCAAAGGGCAAGTGGGATGACTGCTGTTCTGGCATTCCTGACCCACCAAGACAGGCTGAGGGAACTGGGCTTGTTCAGTTGGGTGAAGAGCCTAAAAGTGAGTTAATAGCAACTTAGAACTACTTGAAGAGGAATTAAGGCATGGTGGAGACAAGATGTCCTAGGTGGTGCTACGCAATGTAACAAGGGGCCAAGGTTAAAAATTATGGCCTGGAAGATTCATTTTGGAAAAATCTATTCACTAGTGATGAGTGCAATATTGGAAGAGGTTCCCCAGAAAGTTGAGAGACTTTCCAGCCTTAGAAAAATTCAACACTCAATAAAAGAAACCCTCACAAATCTCACCTAGTCTTACCCTCGTGATGCCTCATCTTAGAGCAAGCAGCTGAACTAGAGATCTCCATAGGTTCTTTTCAGAAATTATTTATATGATTCTGCTATTTTTTATACATTTACACTTATTTTGGGAGCATGTAAAATGCATAGTATTTATTTTGCTGCATGAGACAAATGTGTTCATGTGTAGATTCCAGGAGTGAATCTGTTGAATGTGAAATGTATTTAATCCCCTTCTTTCTCTCTTTGTCCTAATTTCCCTTGGCAAGTCTAAATCTCACAGGATGATAAGTGCCAAGATATCAGTTCTCATTTATTTTTAAAAGGACTCTGATATATTGGAATAATTGTATCCCTAGGAGTTAAGTTTAAGTTTGGGGGTTTGTTTTCAATGGATGATGTATCACAGGGCTGGAACGGGTGCTGCCAGTCTTTGGGAAGGTGTAGTGCTGGGCAGGCAGGACATGTGGGAGGGATGGTGGCAGACACTGCTGGAGCTCAGCAGTGAGGGTCTCTCCCAAACTTTGGTTGTCTTAACAAAGACAGTGAGGATTTCAGGGCAGGCTGTAGCATGCCTTTGTTTCTTCCTGAAACCCTGTATGTTTGGGAAAGCTTCACGTATTTTGTTCAGGGAAGAACACTCTCACTCCTGCTACTGTGCCTGTTTTTCGTGCCTCTGACCACCCATGAATATAGTTAACATAATGTAGGAAGGAATTAAATAGTGAAGGATGGGCTGAAATCAGTTAAAGACAAGTCTGTGGTACTTTTCCTGAAACCTCCTGCTCCAACTCTTTCACACCATCTGAAAGATTCAGTACTGATTACAGATTAAATAATGCTGGTATCTTCCTGGATGTGATGACCAGTCATTGTAGAAAACAAAATTTAGTCTACTATCTGGGTACCCCTTCTAAAGCTGTAAGACTGAGTGGAGGGTGACAGATTTGTGTTCAAACCTGGGCCACAAGACCAGTGTAGCAGAGATCCACCACCACAGTGTGCAGATCTCCTCCAGGCTACTGGTATACAGATTGGCAATCAAAACTGTTAGTGCCATTAGAAGAGAATATATTTTAAACAGAAATTGCCTCAGGAAAAACAAACAAACAAACAAAAACTAAACAGTAAAATTATGCAACATAATGCCCTTCCTGGAGCATAGTAACAGTATTTGATTTCTCTTTGTTTCTGCCTTGCAGGTTATGGCAAAGGGACAAGCTGAGCTTCTGGGAAGGGTCCCATCCTCAAACAAAGTCATAAACCTTAAAATCACTGAGAAGATGGTGCCTGCCTTTCGTTTTTTAGCCTACTACTTCATTGAGCACGAGGGCCAGCAAGAGATCATCGCTGATTCTGTGTGGCTGGACGTCACGGATGTCTGCGAAGGAAAGGTGCTTTAAGAGCTTGTGGCCTCTGTTGTTGCATTCCAAAATTTTTTAAAAATGGGGTACTGGCAGAGTAAGTGCAGGCCTGGGATTATAAAGTGAGACATGTCATTTTTATTGAAAAGGAGTCATCAGGAGTTGTGCCAAAAGGTATAGCTCAGAAAGGTTTCCATGTTGTGCCTCAAAGAGATGAAAAATACAGTTTCTTACAGAGAAATCATCCCCTGTGAGTGTCTATATTTTAGAAATCGACAAGAAAACACTGATAGAATTGTTGAGGGGGAAGAATCTCTTTGTAACTTTCTCTTTTTGTAGTGATGTGTGTTGCACAAAAGAAAATGAAGCCATTTATTGGGAAAAATTATGAATTTGAACTAATTTCTCAAGCTTTTAAATTTCTGATAAAAGTAATTTTCTGAGTTTTGGTAGCACTTCAAAAGCTTTTAAAAAGAACAGTTTACATTAGAAAATGAAGTGTAGACAAAATGGGAGTCTTTCTTTCATCTTCCTTCTCCTCTTCTTCCTCCTCATTTTGGGACCATAAGGTAAAATGAAAAAAAAATGAAGACACAGGAATTTCTCCCAATAGCATGAAACCCAATTGAAGAAAATTGTCAGGTGTCTAAAAATATTTTTCCACTGAAAATGTTTGTTTTGGAAAAAGCATATGATATTCCACAGGGGAAAAAAGTTTTCAAGAAAAAATCATCCATCTCCAACAGACAAACCAATCCTTCATTTATACAAAAATAATGTTCACAGGCATTTCTAGTAATAATTAATATTATTTCATAATCACCATGGCTACTTCTTCTTTAAACCATAGAAATGTGTACATCAGAACCAAATCTGTGTTTGCTCAGTTGTGCTAAAAATTTCAAGTGTATGATAAAAAGCAGGAAATATTATTACAGACTGGTTTAAGTTGGTTAATTACCATGTAATGACAAGGACACTGTACCATGTCTTTCATGGTAACTTTTTTTTCCACTGGAAAATAACAAAATTATATTGAAGACCTCAGTTCCACAAACCCCTAACACAAACTTTAAATTTCCCTTAGTGCTTAAATGTAATTGAAAGTCAACATCCAGTATTCTGCAAGACACATCTTTCAGTTCCCCATGATTTCCTCCAGTGCGAAATATCTGCACCTATGTGTTCCAAAACACAGGATCACTGGCAAAAACTCCTGTGATCACAAAACAGGGCCATGTCCCAGCCTCTGACTGCTGACAGTCACAGCTGGCAGTATTCCTGGCCCAAAGAGTCTTCACTTTTCATTAACAAATATGATACTTCTGTTTCAATCTTTTCAATTTAGATTAAAGTGAGAACAGAACAAGACACGTATGAACCAACAGACCAGGTCAATTTACAGGTTGAAATGGACCATGCGGGAAAAGTTGCCCTAGCTGTGGTTGATAAAGCAGTTTTTATTTTGAATAAGAAAAATAAGCTTACAGCCAAAAAGGTAAGATATTTGTAAGAAAATATCACATCTACTAGTCAAGCAAATTTTTCCATGACTAATGAGAGGATCAAAATGTAATTAATGGCTATTAATTGCTTAGACAACACTTTGCTAAACTTGAAAATGTTTTTTTCTTTTGCAATTTAGGATCTATTTAAGATTAATTGCATGTTTAAGATGAGTGGTGTATTTAAGATGGGGATTTCCATCTTATGGCAGACAACTTTGTAAATTTAAAAAAGCATGGCTTGAAAGTGCTCCCTAACTAAAACATCCCTCAACTTTAATCTGCTTCCAAATGCAGCTTGCACCACCAGTTTGTCTTGCTTCAGTGAACCAAAGGCTACAAGAATTTTTCTGATACATATGTAAACTCTTTACAAGCATGTATTATACACCTGTGCCATTTTATTTGGCAGGTATTTAATGCTATGAATTCCTATGATCTTGGCTGTTCTGTGGGTGGTGGCACAAATAGCATTCAAGTTTTTACTGATGTTGGTCTGGCTTTTATATCAGACACGATTCAATCCAGCATTCGGGAAGGTAAGTGCAATCTGCCCTTTAGAAATTTGCGTAAAACCACTATAGATCTGAGGACAATGCTCAAAAAATCAGAAACATTTTTACTCTTATGCTGTAAAATCTCCTTTGCCTTTGGATTTTTCTTCTTCTGCTCTTCCACCAGATGCTGGCAGCTCGGATATCTCAGATGGTGGGTGCTGGTCCTTTGCTGACCACCTCAGCTGGGGCAGGCAGCAGTTGGCTAGGCTGGAAGATCTGTGGGACTCTCCCTCAAATTGTGGGTCTTCTGTCAATGAGATGGGTCCTAAGACAGGTCTTCATGAATGATGTGAATGATCAGGCTGTTCCTGTCATATCATCGTGACCAAGCACTTCTGTTTTGCCTTCCCAGGATACAAATGCCACCAGGGCACCAGAAGGCAGAAGAGATCTTTGGATTTTCAGAAAAAAATGTCAGGAATCGGTATGTCTGCTCCTCTGGGTGGCCTGAAAATCTTAGCAGGGGGAGGCAAAGGGATGTGTCTGGGATCTAGGAGGCAAGAAGTGATGGCATAGTGAAGGAAGCCAAGGTAGACTTAGTTCTAGTTCTTGCATTATATGACATAACTTAGCACAAATGTATGTACTATGCTGCATGATGCATCATTCATCAGCACAGCTCAAAACCCAAAACCAAATAATGCTTATAAATGCAAACTAGTTCACTGCTTTATAATCCCAAATGCAAAGCACTTCTAGTAGATAACATGTCATGTCAGCAGTCACAACTTTGAGGTTTTCAAAATCATTTGTATGGTCAGAAGATGTTTTATAAATCCTTTTTTTTTTCCTTGACATTCTGCTTTGAAGTTGTGCCAACTTTGGTACTTTGTGCTTCAATTAAGAGAAGAGTATAGCATTTGGTATAAATTGTCGATTTGTGCAATTTCTTTTTCTCAATTTCTTGCCAGAAGACATGAAGGCTTGGAGTTTGATTCTTTCTTTCTTTTGAAATCAGACTCTGAGAAAGAGAACATTGATATTGCTATTTCTATTGAGAATTCCAGCCTGCAAAGAGGATTCAACTTTTAATTCAGTCTGACTGGGAAGAGAGGGCTTAGAACAGAATGTCTAGGATGCCATAGAGCCTATGATTTCCTCCTGTGTTTGTGGACTGTTTTTAGGATGGACTGTTTGCAGGGTCCCAGGCTGAAGCTTGGCTTTGCAGTAGAAACTGATGTTAATGGCAAAGAATGACAGGAATGAGCACAATGAACACCTTTACACCGATTTCTACGTACACAGCACTAATTCTGGGCTTTAATTCTGTTGCAGCCAGCAGATACCAAAACACTGCTCTACTAAAATGCTGCCAAGATGGAATGAAATTAAATCCCATGAGGTTTTCTTGTGCAAAAAGGCTTGCAAAGGTGTCTGGCTCCCAGGAATGCAGGAATGCCTTCCAGGACTGCTGTGAGAAAGCCACAGCCCTCAGGAAGCAGGCGAAGCAGAGGAACAGAGTGGGCTTGGCACGACGTAAAGAGCAGTGGCATACAGCTCTGCCACTTTCCCCCTTCTTGTGGTGGCTGGGGAGGGTCAAGGGGTTTTAGTGCTGTGGGGCTGGGGAGGAAGTTTTCGCATCAGCATTTCAGAGAGCCCTGGTACAGTGCAGCAGCCACACAGCATTGCATTTTCACACCTGCACAGTGGGGAGGTGGGAGTGGGACGGGATAACTTCTTGGGGTGAAAAAAGGCAGAAATCACTTCAGCCACTGCTGGCCCCTCCAGTCTTACAGAGGAACTGATGGCCCCTGCCCACACCCCAGAAAGGCTACAGACAGCAGAGCAGAGAAGGGGGTGGTTGTCTGCATTCAGGGCTCCAAGTGGTCTCAGATTTAAGCCTCTTTAATTAGTGGTACTACTATTATATTACAAAAACAAACAAAACAAACAAAAAAAAACAAAAAAAAAAAAAACAAAAAAAAAAAAAAAAACCACAAAACTTTGCATCTAAAATGATCTCATTCTGAGTGTAATTTGTGCTACCATTTGTCACAGATTTCCCCTGTCTGTCACCAAGTATGGGACACTGCGAACATCTTTGCTAGCCTTACTACAGGGTACTGATTTCTCATTTAGTAGCATATAATTATTGAAGTTGAAAAGAGGGACTATTTCTTTGTTCAGGGAAAAGCTATGTCATTGCTTCTTTTTTTTTTTTTTCAACATTTTTCTTTAATGTATAAGATGAAACCTAGATGAAATCTTCTCATTCAGAGCATTTTTGTGCTCTTACAAGTTGACTCTCTGCAAGACAGTATAAGTCAGCAGCTGAAGACTTCCAAAAAGAAACCTCACTCCTGTTTTGCAGAATACAATGAACATGAAGAATTGTTTGATGAAACCTCTGTCAGCTTGCGCAGTTATTTTCCTGAGAGCTGGTGGTGGAGTCTTGAAGAAGTGGAAGGCCCTGGAAAGCACAGGTACTGTGTTGCCTGACTAGCTGAATATGTTTAAATTTGTACTCTCAAATGTCTATAAATATCAGCTTTAAGTAGTATCTGATGCAGAGGACTTCAGAATATTGCAAGTACTTTGTCTCCACAACTGAGGGAATATGTTTTTCTCTTTAAATACTCAAACTTTATTAAATGACAATGTCTACATTTTATGCATGCCTTCTAATATATTTTATTTTGTGTTTTTAGTGTAAAAAACTTCGCTCCTGACTCTATAACTACCTGGGAAGTTCAGGCAATAAGTATATCTCCTGAAAAAGGTATAAGTATTGAGTATTTTTTGTTTGTTTCTTTGTTTATGGATGAATAGAGGATGTGTATTTTTTAAAAGAGAGATACAATATTATGTTGACAGAATAAAACAGTCTGTACTGTTTTACTTGATGATCTTGAAGGTCTCTTCCAACCTAGTCATTCTGTGATTCTGTGAAAAAACACTGTGTTTTGATCATAATAGCTACTTCTCTCTTTTATGCCATGTTAAAGCCCAACTAGAAGTTAAGGTATATATTTATAAAAGCAGCATGAAGTAGGGTCTCAAGGATGATGGGTCATACAATCAAAATTGTCATTTATTCTTTCCACTCTTTAAACCACCTCATTTTAGCTTCCACATGGCCAGGAAGCCACATGAGAGGTAGGAGCAGTAACACCACTTTTCTTTGAATAATTCTGGGACCAGGTTCTGGCCATCAAAGCATGAACATCTGTGGCCTCTATGGCAGAAAAGAGCACCATAGAAACCAGCAAAGGACCAGCAAGGGCTGGACACCAGAGAGCCCAGGTTCCCATGTACTGCCCCCTGGGAGCTCCTAGGAGTTGATGAGAACTACACAGGATGGACAAAGGGTCTATACTGTACTGCCCACTCCCCTTTGAAAGGGGAGGAAAACTGGGCCACATTTCACTCACAAAACATACAAATCCTCCTACCAAGTTTTAGCTATCAAAAACCATGGAAGTGACTCCAGGGGGCAAACTGGAGAATAGGTCTCTAGTGCAGATGAGTTTAAATGAGTTCTGAATATGCCTGTTTTCTTCGCCTGCTCAGGGGAGCCCAGGCACTATTTTTGATTTGACATTTAACTTCTTATCAGCTGATGTTAAGTGTGCAATTCTCGATTCTAGCTGTTTTCCTTTTTCTCACCCCAGGTTTCTGTGTGGCTGATCCCCACACCTTTGCAGTTTTCAAAGACTTTTTTGTGTCCCTGAGATTACCGTACTCAGTCAGACGACACGAGCAACTGGAAATAAAAGCAGTGGTTTACAACTACCTGCCCAATGATCTCCAGGTAGTGTTACCAACAACTGCTGTACCTTGCATGCCTAGCTAGCTAGATCTATAGTTTTGTAATGATTTAATGGGAATGACCTGGCCACCCTTAGTGCTCCCCTACAGCCCAGACACAGTGCTCTTATCTTGAAAGCTTTCCCAAGTATCCAGTTCTACTTGGTAATCAAGCTTATCATATAAAGCAGATTTCATTCACCATGTTTCATAGACATATCCTTTGTCTGTGGGTACTTCTTCCCCTTCATTGAAGCAATCTGTTCCCTTTTTGCTGCCTTCTGATCTGGACAATACCCAGTGCTGACACTGACACTCTCTAACACTTCACAAGGTACACAAGATAGTAAATGAGTAAATAGTAAATGAGTATGAGCCCACCATACAATGTTAGCCACAAAACTCATTGAGCATACAACACAGGGCCAATTTTTCTCTTCATGTGACTGCTATGCAGTCCTGCATATGGCCACAGTTGTCACTGGGCTTAGGGCCTCCATCGTCCTAAGGCTGGTACTCTTTTTTCACTTCTTCCTATCTCCTAACCAGCTGTTCAACTAGCATCCTTTGAACGGCATTGAATTGTGTAGAGCTGGGATGTATAAAAATGCACTGTCCTTCTTACTTCACTGTGGTTCAGGGAGAGGCCAAAACTCTGTTTCGATTTTAGTGTAAGGAAGAAATGTTAGCTGATTTACCTTCAGAACCCTAATCAATATAGCTGAATATTAACAGACCATGGTGCCACAGAACAATTTACATTGGAAGGGGCATCCAGAGGTATTTTCCAGTGCAGTGTTGCACCAGAACTGCTCTGGGGCATTGCCTTGTCCCCACAGGTGATAGTGAAGATGGAGGCAGTGAAGGGGCTGTGCACCGCAGAGACGACGGCGAAGGCTGTGCAGCTGCCACTGCTGGCTAAGGGGAACTCGGCAACACCAGCCTTCTTCTCAGTCGTCCCTCTGACTGTGGGAGAAATCCCAATCACCATTATCGCTTTCGACCAGGATTCTGGGCACAGTGATAGCATTAGGAAGAATCTCAAAGTTGTGGTATGTATAACTAATTGAGGGCAGGCACTTCACAAATTGTCCTCAAATGCGACATTCACTACGTGTGGAGCTCTTGTGGAGGGAGTGGAATGGTACAAACATAAAGCTGGAAGCAACCCAGGAAATCCATTTTTTAGCAAGGACTGAGGGACAAAAATTAAGCCTCTGTGTGTGTTGTATATGGAAAGGTTTGTTCTCTATGGCAATGAACATCCTTTACCCATGACACAGCAACAAATTCTTCAGCAGGTGCCTGTCTTAGAATCCTTAACTTCTCCCTGCTTCATCAACATGTATGAAAATTCTTTTTTCCTTGAGAAGCCAAGACTGAAGATGTCCATCTAGCAAACTTTTAAGAAGGAAATGCTCTCTGCTGGTAATAAATTAAACCCTATTTATTCCTTCTGGTCAATGGATCAATCTTCACTCTTAACAATTACATAGGTAAAAACATGCTAACAGAGATACTGCATTGATTATTTAATACCTTATATCTCTTTCAAAATTATAAAAAGGAGGAGCCTTTTAGAAAAAAATTACTTTTCAAGTGCCAACACAGACTCATTACAATACCTAAGTAATCCATGGAGGGCTTTTTTCCATCCACACAAAAAGTGCAAAATATGAATCCTTGCATTCCTGATGTCAGGTATTACCATGTAGGTAAGAATAAGGCACAGGATGCTGGGTACCTGCTGTTGTTAAAGGCTATAACTTTTGTAGATATAGACACAGTCTCAGAGTTCAGTGTTACACCAAAACACTAGAAGTAGCTATAAAAATAGCTTTATTAAAACTGAAACTGTAGGAAGAGGGGTGTGAGGAATCAGAAGGAAAACATGTTTAAGTCTTACACCCAAGATGTACTCAGAATTTCATGGATTTCATGCATGAGAGGTTTACAAAAATGAGACCTTCTGTGAACTTGATAGGTCACAAAGCTGAGAATAAAGTTTGAAGTTTCATTTTTGGAAGTTGGTTTTGGGTAAAGGAATTTCATTTAGAGAAATGTCTCAATAGTAACACAAAATATTCAGCAAAGTTTATCAGGATTTCAGCTGGGAAACTGAAATTCTGATTTGGAGGTTGAGTTTTACCTAGAGAGAAATCGCCCTTCAAAATCACTTATTTGTGCCACGTGTTGGCCTAGTGCTTGGGTGGACCTCACTGGTTTCTTGCAGCTTAATTTCAGTTGTGAGTGCTTGCAAACGTTTTGACTTTTCTTTCTTTAACTGTGCAGGCTGAAGGTGTTTTACAGAGAGAAGAAGAGACCATTTGCATTAACAGTGGCCGTAAGTTACCCAAAATGGTTAGATACGGATGAGGTTTAGAGTAAGAATGAGGAGTGGATTATGGGTGCAGCGGAATACTCCTTAATGCACAGATGTTCCTTTGGTTAACCAGAACTTGTCAGAAATCTCTCCATCCAATACATAGAAAAAGACTCGTGAAAGGAAAAAAAAATTCTAAATGTTTATAATTGATTTAGTTTACTTTTGTTTTTCAAGGTATCATTCTTTATATATTAACTGGGTATCTATTTAATTCACTAATGGGTCTTAAAAGGTATTAAAAACAAGGTTTTTTTCAAGTGTAAAATATTGCTAAAGATTGAAAATTAAATCACTATAAGAAATATATTTTTTCTAAAATTACAGGATGTTGTTTATGTTTTCAAAGTCTTGATGTAGATATCTTTTTTTTTTTTTTTAATATATTCATTTATTTACAGTGAAGTCCCATACAGTTGACCTGAACAGACCATCTAATATGGTACCGGGTTCTGATAGCCACGTGTTAGTTAGCCTGAAAGGTAAATGGAATTTTTTTGTCAACAACTTCTTCATAGGTGACAAGGGACAGGTCTCTCTGTGCTGCTCATTCCTGCATGGAAAGACTCCATTCTCTCTCCTGTTTTTTCTGTTATGACTCAAATGGTCTGTGCTACATGGTCATAAAAAAAACATCCCCAGGGTTGAGGCAGTACCTGTTCCTCTTTCTAACTACTCCTTCTTACTTGTAGTGAGTGTAATAGCTTTATGAGATCCATCTTTCCTCACTGTGCTGGGACTAACATTATGGGAAAGCCAGATGTGAAGTGAAGAGCTCATCTTCTCTAAAAACTTCATGCAGGGCTGTAGAAATCTGCCTTGGATTCCAGAAATAAGGATGCCAGACTCTGATGTATAGGTTCTGGAGAGTTCTGTATTTCCAAAGAGGAAATATGTTCATATATTCATTTAATCAAATATAGTTGTATGTATATATATATATATATATATATATACTCATGCATGCATATTTTAAAACATCCATTAGCAACTACTTTTATTAGTGATAAGTATTTCTCCCCCTGCCCCCCAGAAATGTAAAATAATGCATTTGTGACACAAAAGGTATTGGCCTCCATTTCAAATCTGTGTTCTAAAATAAAGGGATCATTGAATTTGTGAAGTTATAAAATTGCACAGAGAAAAATAAAATCACATAAAATATTTGTCATGATTAATGCACAATCTTTTTATCCTTCTGTGGGAGGATCAGGGCTGGTTTGACAAGATTTTTCCAGCCCAAACCTGATAGACAAGTCTTTCCCCCTTCGTTTATTCCCTGCCTCCAGTAGTCTGAGGACTCTTTCTCCTTCATATTCCTTAACTGTGCCAGCCTCCTTTCTCCAGCTTTCACGGGGCCTGGCACCTCATCCTTGCCCTTCTTCAAAGAGCTTTATGAAGTCTCAGGTAGCTAAGAACAGTGTTGAGCAGTGAGGAGTATCAGGCCATGCTGGAATATCAACCTGTAGTTAGGATCACCTTTCTTCATATTTACAGTTTAAAATAAGATACATACTACAGCTTGTATTTTTTACAACAGGGAACATTATGGATCAGTCTGTTGAAAACTGTCTGAGTCTCAGTGGAGTTGAGAAGCTGATTCAGCTGCCCACAGGCTGTGCAGAGCAAACGATGGTGAAAATGGCCCCTGCAGTCTACGCCATTGAGTACCTGGATGCCAGCGAGCAGTGGGTGAACTTTAACCCCGAGCTGAAGCAGGAAGCCATCAGTATGATTGAAAAAGGTAAGCAGAAAAAAAGAAAGCAAGGCAAACCAACCAGAAGCCAAAGGAAGGGATCCTTGTTATCCGTTTGCACTGCACACTGGCTGCAGCTGCCTCCTGAAGGAGTGCCCACTGTCTTACCACAGCTTCACAGAAATGCCCCTGGCAGTCTGCAGACAGATATGACACATGAGGGACAGAACATGTGAGGAGGACACTAATTATCAGCATCTGGCACTGGATGGTGTTGACATTGACAGTCCATTCTCTCTCTTGCCTAATTTAGAAGTGGAAAATAAAATCTGAGCTGATCAATGAAAATTCCTTTCAAACTAAATGGATAGCAAAGGCCAGTTGTTCATTGCCTCCAAATGAATCACATCCTAAAAATGCTTATTTCTCCCTATGGTTCACAGACACTGCTTAGAATAAGCCAGCTGGGATGTAGACATCTCTGTCTGTGGCTGTCAACAGAAGTTGACAAAGGAAATTCCCAATGCTAATCATGATATTGACACCTTCCCTTGCCCACTCCTGTATTCATCATTACATAAGATAGAAGGACTTCAGCAGCCTTGGGCCAAGCCAGGGAGGGAGTTTCCTTAGGGAGAGGACATCTGCAATTCTGCTTCTGGAAGACTCCACTCCAAGATGTGATCCAAAGCTGGTATTAAATGTACAGCAAAGCCAGGATCACATTTCCACAGTATGTGAAAATGTTCCAGCTCACAGGAATTAACACAGGGAATTGTCAGTATTGGAGAAGGTACAGCTGATCTTTCTAAATATAGTGGTGTGCTTATGGCATAAAGCAGTAAAATGCACTTGTCATTGTGATCTTCAGATATGATAAACACATTTCATCAATGAAAAAATAAGTGTATAAAAAATTAAATTATAAATTAAAAGCATGCTAGCAGTTGCTGCATGGAGATCTTTGCCTATTTATCAAGCCTGCCAAAAGTGACATGAGATCCTGCTAACAAGTATTTAGTATTATCAGCATCATTTAGTGCCTACATTATGCTTTTATTGATTCTTATTGAAGTTCTCCAGTGTAAAAAATTCATTATGTGGCTACAATACAGACTTTGTCAAAATAATAGCAGTCAAGATCAGAAGCCACGAGTCATGATTTTTCTAAGACTTTGTCCGACCCAACAGATGATGTTTTGTATACTTTTTGATTCAATGCACCATAAAATCAACAGCTTGAAAAGCTGTCAATAATGGGAAACAATTTCCCAATATTCACGACACATACAATGTTTTATAACCGTAGGTATCTGTAATTTTTAGGTTATTTTCTTGGCTCAATTAAGTCAAACAAGGCAGAGGACCTTCTAAGCCTAGTGATTTTTCTGTGTCAAATTCTGCTGACCCAGTAATTTCCTCCTTAATGCCCCACTGAACACCTCCATGAACTCTTCCACCAGTCAATACAAAACATGTCCATTATAATACAAATGATGTAGGAAAATATCCAATAAATATGGATGTTCTTTGAACAGTTACATACTGTCCTGTTCTTGCAGGTTACATTAGAGTGCTTGAGTTTCAGAAGGAGGATGGGTCCTATGGAGCATTTAGAACAACCCCCAGTAGTGTATGGTAAGTTATTTTCTTTTCCTGGGATTTTGTTTTTGGAGTTTTATTTTTGTTTATTTGGTTGGGCTTTTTTTTTTTTTTTTTTTTCAATTTACCTCTATTATCATTTGATGCATCAGAAGCTTTTCTTTGGTGATGGATTTTGAAAATCTGGTGGTTGCCTATGTACTTTTGTCATGAATAATCAGCCACCAAATTCTCTGACTGTATTAAGTCCTTGGTGAAGGAGATTTATACTGAACCACTGATTATTTTGCATTTGCCACAGAGTAGAAATATTCAAGCCGATGTTGAACATTAACTCGCTAGGTTCCAGTGAGTGCACTGTGCTGAATATGAGTTTGTGCATAAAATTAGTATGTTTTTCTTCCTGTCAATACAGTCTTCTATAAATATCTCTCAGCACAAGTTTGGAAAATTTTCTTTTGTGCAGGTTAACTGCATTCATTGTTAAAGTGCTCACAAGGAGCAGAGAATACTTCAGCATCCAAGACAGTCACATAAGCAACTCAATTTCCTACTTGGTTAATCAACAGCAGGCAGATGGTTCATTCCATGACCACCACCCTGTAATGGACAGGGAAATGCAGGTAGGTCATCCATAGTTAGAATAATTTGTTGTGCATTTAGGGCTTTCAGGGATTGAAAGGGATGCTGTGAATTGTTAAATAACAAGAAATGTATCTAAAGAGAATAAATCTGTAACGTAAGTACAAAAATCTGTAATGTAAAATTATTTTGTAAAGATGTCTGTTATGTCAGATGCATAGCTAGCACTTCACTTTACCTTTTTATACAGTCTTAGATACTTTTTTCAGCTATGCCTATCGAGCACTTAAAATATTATTTGGTAAAAATGTAAGCCTTTTATTGCCAAAGGCAATAGAGTGTAGAATTATAACTTTCTTTTGAAGGGGCATCCAGAGCTCATCTAGTCCAAATGCTGCTCAAAGCACTTCTAGTTAGATCAGATTGTACAAGGTCACGTCCAGCTGTGTCTTGAATACGTCCCAGTATGTCTGGGTAAGCTGTTTCAGTATTTCACCATGGCCATGGTGAAAAAAAGAAAATGTTTACACTTAATCACAATTTCCAGTTGCATATCTTGGTCTACATAACCTCTATAATTGTCCAGAAACACAAAATTATTATACTGTCCATGAATTTAGTCTAGGAAAGTAATGTGCATCTTCCAAAACTCATTGAAAATGCAATGTAGCAACCATGTATATATGAAAAAACATATATTAATATTTTTAATGATCTCTGTCAAATAACTAGTGAGACTTTCACCCCCAAAGCTAGTTTCAGTTGATGTAACACTGTTGGGGAAAAAGAAAATAGTAGCTAAAGGACTGGTCAAAGGGTTTTGGGTTTTTTGACCTGTGTTCAAGCTGAGATAATCTTCTATCTTACATATACTTCAAGAGCTTTCAGGGGGAAAAAAAGTTAATGAGATCACAGTGCTTACTTTATCAAGAAGAGGGATAAGAAATGATGTAGTATTGGTGTATAAATACCTTTACGAGAGAGTTCTGTCTGCAAGGTAGAGGGTTCTTTAGTGTGTAGAGAGTAGCACAGAAATGAAAACAACCCCACCCTCCTAGTGACTCAAAACTGAAACTATGAATGTTTCAATGAGAAATTAGAGGTTTTTAGCTCTAAGATAAATAACTAAATATTTGATTATCAGCTGGTTTCACGTGGTGGGTTCCTGATCACTTACACTGTTCAATGCAACCTTTAATGCTGCCACCATAGAAGATATACTTTAGATGGACACATATTATTGAGAAAAATTTAAGGCAATAGCTACATAGTACATGATCAGAGGGTTTGCATAGAAAATCCTTGACTCCATGGAAAGTAATTGTCTAGATTTAATCATAAACATATGCATGCACATTTAACTTTTCCTTTTCATATTTCATCTTTCAGGGTGGCATTAAGTCAGCAGAAGACGATTTGGCTATGACAGCCTTTGTAACCATAGCATTGCAGCAGACCCTACGTGTCTACCCATCACCTGATGTGGTAGGAAGCCTGGCTCTTTAAGTCTGCAGTCTATTGCACAATGGCATATCCACACTACCATCTCTTGGAGAATTGCAAATGGGGTTTAAAATCTGCTTACATCTGTGGTGGATAGGAAAAGATGTCGTGGCCTATTATACAGCAAGGTGTTTTGAGCTACACGCTCCATCATCAATGGCTTTAATTGCTAAGCAAATATTGTTATAATTGTCTTAAAAATTACTACAGGGAAGTATTCTAATTTCCAAGTAGTATTTTCCTAGTGCCAGAAGCAACAGTTAGCAGGTCTCAGTGATCTTTACAAATGGATCCATTCTGTTTTCACAGGCACGAGTGATTACAGGAGCAGTGGCTTACATGAAAAATCAATTTTCAAGAAATACTGACTGCTATTCTATAGTCATCACTGCTTATGCTCTGACACTTGTGCAGTCTGATAGTCAAGAAGCTCAGTTTGTGAAAGAAAAATTTAGGGACTGTTCTTCTTTTGATGAAGGTACTGGTAACATTCTTAAAAATCCCTTTAAAAAGCACTTTTCCTAAGGAAACATTCTGAGCACACTTATATGAACAAAACAATTTGAAGTAAATTAAGAAAAATTAATTTTATACAACTGTATATGTATATACGTAATATATTTAATTATTTAAATTGCATAATTAAATATTTTAATATTTGACATTTTAATATGTAATTTTAATAATTAATATCACTATAAAGTGACAGCTAGTGAAGCGTGGATCATAACCTTCTCTGATTTTGAAAGTGGATCAAAACTACAGTAAATATTCATTTATTTTTTTCTCCTTCCCTTGGGAAGAAAAAGAAGTCCAAGCCAAATGAGAAAGAAGAAACTTCATATGAAAAAATAGCAACATACAGGAGTAGTCCAGACTAGATTTGTAATCCAGCCCACCTTCTTTCAAAGCCCCCCACCAGTTCTGAGTGCTTTGTCCCAGCTCCCCATGGGTGTTTCCACTGACCCCCACAGGGTGTGGCAGTGGTGACTGCTGAGTCAGTCACCTGTGTGGCTGCACCACTGTCCTGGTTATCCCTTCCAATGCATTTGGTAAAAACAGTACGGTTCAACAGCCCCAGTTGAAGCGTAGGGAATATGCTTCTCCTTAATCAAGGCTGGATTTGTAGCCATAATTAATACTATTATGTCTGAGGGACCATCAGACACAGTGCTACCACTTCATCAGATGGACATTGCTGTACAATGGGATCGTTAGACCCATGGGTTGGAGAAATAAAATTCTGGGTTTTCTTTTCCATTATCTTTCTCCCTGGCTGATTTGTTGCTCTCACAACAGCATCTGTGTCTTGTGGTTCCACAGTGCCATGACATGAAGTATCCACTGTGTAGAATAGTGATTTTTGGTAAAAGTCTCTGCCAAGGGGATTCAGGACTGAGTTATTCTTGCAGCAAAGCAGCAGCGCTACTGGGGAAATGGCAACGACGCAGTCTCGGTGGAAAGCACTGCCTATGCCCTGCTTCAAACCTTGCTCCTGGAAGACATGGAATATGCAAGGCCTATTGCCACGTGGCTGACAGAAAGAAGGAACTACGGCGGAGGGTACTGCTCTACACAGGTGCCTGACCACCAGTTCAGCGGGAGTCTTGAGGGGAGGGAAGGAAGTAGAAGCCCCCTAAATACTTTTTCATTTAGATTTGAAAGGATCATAACAGTTAATTTTCAACTTCTTTAGTGTATGAAGCAATAAAGATTTTGGATTGTTAATTAGCAATGGGCCAAAATACAATAGTTAAAAGTCAGCAAAGAAAATTCTTTTTCCTTATGAAGAAGTAGGATAATCTAAAGGTCAGGACTCCAATGTGTTTACAATTTTAGTGCTATAAGAAGAAGCTGGGAAATTAAATGAATAGTCTGTGCGAGAGACTATTCAGACAGACAAATTCAGGAGAACTTCAAAGCAGCAAAAAGCATAAAACAGAATTCAAGGTGATTGATAATGTCATCTGACGTGTTGTTGAAATTACCTGGCATAACTGCTAGATTTTCTGCTTTTCTTCCTCACCTAGGACACAGTGATGGCCTTAGAAGCTCTGTCAGCATACAGCATACAGACACTGGACACTGCTTCCACCGACCTGACTGTCAGACTGGGAACACCTGGAAGGCAAAATTACTACAGCATTGTTCTGACTGATGCCCATGAAGGATTTCAGAAACAGCTAGAGGTATACAATCGTTGGTTGTTTCAAAGGGTTTTTTCCCTCAAGAAGGAGAAATCAAATCCTCTGGCATAGGTTTTGTCATGTTAAGCTACCATGATGTTGCTGATTTATTATACCTTTAAATAATTTGATCTGTAAAACAACAAAATCTTTTTAAAGTCAAAAAAACCCAAACCCAGCAGGTGCTTAGCAGCACACTTTAGAGGTGCTTTCCTGCCTTGAGGACTTTGGTGGCATGAATTTCTCCCAAAAGTGAAGAGCATCCAGAAACCTAAGTCCTTCTAGGGAATGAGGTGGAAGGAGAATATTCTGATCATCTCTGTGCCTGGAACTGTGAAAATGTGAAATCCAGGATACAAAGGAGGGGCTGAATTTGGTAAAATACATCTACTGGGCCCTAAAACAGCAGAGTAAGATTCATTAGCTCAGTACATTTAAAATCTTGAGACATGAGGTCTCATAATTCCTTCCATAGTTTTCCCTACCCAGGTTTGGGGGGTAAAGGCATAGAAGACTGTCAAGATGTCAGGAAAACAATAGACCAAATGCTGAGCACAAACTAAATATATTTTCTTTTCCCTTGGTTTGCAGTTTGAACTTGGGAGAAAACTTGAAGTATCTGTGAACGGCAAAGGAAATGGGACAATGAGTGTAAGCTGTAAATTCAAAATACAGAGTCCAGAGTCTTCTTTAATCTCTTTTTGAAACCAAAGTGAAAACTTACTTGACATGGCCTCAACCTTTGTGTTTTTACCTCCAAAATTCTAAAATTTGGGGCCTAAAGCCTTATGGGCTGTCAATTTTTCCTGTCTTTATTAAATTCATAAAATGTCAAGGGTGATAGAGGTGGCTGGAGTTTGAAAGACCTCTTTGTGTTTGGGAATGAAGAGTTATCTCAAAGGAGTTCCACACCATTTGTGAATTGCACATGGGACCTGTGCAATTCTCTGTTCAGTCCTCTGTGACCAGTCTGTGCCACGAGGGGACTGGTCTTTCTCTCCACACTCCCATGTCCCATGATCATGTGTTGGAGTCCTGAATGGGTAAATTTCTTGTCATTTAAATGATATTTTTAGTGGATTGCTGTTTGTGTGTTCATCTTAGATATTAAAAATGTACTGGTCACCTGAGCTGAAGGACAACACCTGCAATGATTTGATTTTGACAGTGGAAGTGGAAGGGAGCCTTAAGTACTCTGGTGAGTGAAAAGGGCAGAGGCTGGGTCTCAAAGGTGACACATTTGGCCAGCTGCTAATGGTACTTCATAGCTTTCCAGGCTTGGAAAGTGGGAACAAATTAATGAAACTAGGAAAAAGAGAAGTCCCTGAACTCTACCCAGTCATTGTTTCATTTAGCTTGTTATTCATATTCTAAATAGTATAACAACCATTTGAGTGACTGTAGGTGCAGCAGGTACTTGACAGTTACACAGATACTGTTAGAAACTCTTCTTGAGAAAGGGAAGGTGAACTCCCTTCACCGAGGGGAAAGCCCTGCTCAGTTCCTGGCTAAAAAGGGACCTACTATGTGGGTTTAAAATTCTTTGAGGCAGATCTGTCATAGGTCTTTCATATGAGCAAGAATGCGTTTTGCATCTCCTGAAGTCATCATCATCTCTGCCTGTGTCTGCATCATTTTTTTCTGTTTGAATTGTTAACTTTTGGAGGGAGGGATTGTCCTTTAAATATTTATGCATTGCCTAAACCCCACTCTTAGATAGGCTTGTTAGTTATTCTTCCTATAGTTATCCCTAGAATTCTAACTATGAATGAATTGAAACACAAAGACTGTATACAGTGAACTCACAGTGATGGCATGACTGCCCACTGGTATTTATCATTATACCAAAAGGAGTCAAACTGCAGGCAAATCTGTACATGGCTGACCATGCCTCTCACCTCCAGAAGCTGAATACTCTGATGAAGATGATGATTATGAGGACTTGACTACAGGAGGAAACAGCACATTTGAGACACAGTCTAAAATGGATTGGTTTGATATCCGCAGCAGAAGAAAAAGGGATCTGACAACTCCCAGCAAAACAGAATCCTTGCAATACAAAGTCTGTGTCAGGTAGGTCTGCAAGATCAGCTCTTCATTTGCTTGTAATTCTCATTTGTCACCCTCTTCATATCCACTAACACAGTATCCAACCTAGTCATCTTCTGTGAGTCTGCATACACTGTGAGTGTGGCCTCTCTCGCATGGCAGGAGAAAAGGTTTCCAAACAATAGATGAGATTTATTTACATGGTTTATGTAAATGTACACTGCTGATTCTTCCCCATCAAATTCTTGGGGAGACTAAAGCACTTGGCAGACTAAAAATTTGAAATAAATATTTTATTAAAAAAGGTCAATACAGCTAGACTGTAGTAGTAGCACATTTACAGAGTTCCATCACTTTCTGGAGGGATGCTGTTACTTCCTTTGTGGTCACACTCTGGCCTCATAAAAAAAGAAAGGATGACTAATACTATCTAGGAGAGAAGAGGAGATGGGATATTCTGATGTGACAAGAAGTTGGTAAGTGCAGAGGTATTCAGCATAACAGTGAAACACCTGTCTTTGCTCCCATTTACAGTCTGGCATTGGTCTCAGAAGCACGAATTTGTGGCTATACTGGGTTTCCCTTCTAGAGAGGAGCAGGATGGAAGAAGCAGGTTTTGCTCCCCAGTAGAATTTTGGTTTTCCTCTGACTTTTGTCAAAGCCTTGAAGACAGTCGTTTTATCTCCTCTTTTAAACAGTGGCACAAACAATGGCAGGGGAGGGCTGAAGCTACACTAATTCCCAATGTTTACTCTCCTTCATTAAACACATATTCAATGAATTGTGTACAGGTCAAAGCATCATCTTCCCCATTAATTGCTATGTAACATTTATCAGCTACCTGATCCACTGTTGTGCATCACTGTTCTGCTGAGTGTTAGGCTGAGGCTTAGACAATAATGTGAAATTTCTTATGGCTAAGACATGGGAGAAAAACTGAAGGCATTAATTACATCACCATTCTTCTTCCCTACACTGTGGTGCATCCTTTATGGAATGGAATATTTTACATACTAATTGTATGTAAAATATCTCATGTCAAGGCACCCCATGTGAGTGCAGAACAATTTCATTTTCCAGCCATGACACCACTACCTGATTTTGAGATGGTGAAATCCAAAAGATTGAAAATCTAATACATATATTTAGTGGGTAATTACAGCAATGAGGATTTTTGCCTCAGACAGCAAAGGTGATGTAAATTTGGCTTAGTCCATGAAAAATTTTGATAAATTCATTTTCTGCCTCCACTTTGTAAGTAATAGAGAACAGATACTTTGTCAGTGTTGTTTACCTCCCTGGCTTCAACAGTGCTTTTAGGTGAGAACTGTGATTTACAGGTGATTCTTTTTTTCTGCCTATCTGCTCCAAGGAAAGCCTATATGAAAATCTCAGGCAAGGCACCTGGGTTTTGGATAACCATTTGACTAGTTTAGATGAGTCATTTTACCTCGTAGCTCTTAATGAATTAGGCACATAATTTTCAAATTAAAATCCTCTTAGGAAATTTAAATGGAGTGGAAAGTTTTGCTTCACTTTTAGCAAGTCTGGAAAGCCAGACTCTTCAAAGCAACCTGGCTGTTCCGTGCACGTGGTCACTGCTGACCGTCTCCCTTATGAAGGTCCACAGGTCCCAAAGTACCAAAGATGTCCCTGGTTGATCTCACTCTGCTGAGTGGTTTGGAGCCTGACACAAAGGAGCTCGAACAGGTTAGAAACACACTTTTCTATGCAACCTTTTATAGAGCCTTTAGAAAATTTTTCTTTCAAAATCTTTCTAAAAATCTACAGAAGAGATATGGGAAAACAGATTTTTGATAGATAGATAGATAGATTGATTGATTGATTTTCACTATTCTCATTCTAATAAAAATATTTGCTGAATATATACAAGAAATGCAAAGCTTGTGGTGAACAGAGTTCAGATTTCTTAGGCTCAGAAGGTCAGTAATGTGCCTCTCCTTACCATACACTGCTGTCCTGTGACATGCCAGGACAGTGCATCCTGTGCTTGCAGAACAGAAGACAGGTAGTCTTTCAGTGGTGCTTGGTGGCAGGACACTGTGACAAGGAGATGGGGCACAGTGCTCTGAAAATGTGGCTACAGAGTTCAGGGTCTAGAGCTGGCTTGGTTGAGGGAGTTTGCAGTTTCAATCTTTCAGGGACTGTCTCCTTTAGGGAGGAAAAAAGAGGGCTGAACAAAGCAAACTAGAATATGGAAGGTGGCAGCAAAGATATTCCTGTTCTGCTAGGGGTTTGCTCTGATTTGCTTGCTCCTTTGTTTTCCTGCAGTTGGTGACAGCTTCAGACAGGTACATTCAGCACTTTGAGTACAAGGAAGGGAGGGTTTTGCTCTACTTTGGTGAGGTAAGAAAACCCAATGATTTTCTAATCCCTGCCATTTCAGATAGCATATAGAGTTTTTAAAAATCTAATAATTGCATTTTTCACTCTGTTACCTTTCTGTAATTTTTGTCATTTATTATTATTGAACAGCTCAGTGGAAAGAACAGAGGAAGGGAAGAAGGGAAACACACACTTTCATCTTCTACCTTTCTATGTCTAAGGAGATGTAGTTAATATTCAAGATTTGGCCTTTGGCCCAAGAAAAAAGAGAAATCCTCTCCATCTCTAGTCAGAAGGGATGCTTTTGATACATGATAACAAAAGTGTTAACTGGTGGTCCTGTAAATTCCACATGGACATCTTGCATGTCGAGACCAAGATCCAGATAGTGATTAGCAAATGTAAGCATCAGGACCCCTAGTCTCTCTGTATATTTCCCAATATTTTGAATAATGACTCCACCCCACATCCATTGAATTGCTTCACCTCTACAGCCAAAGCAGATATCAGTATTAATTCAGCTATGCAATCAGAACAAGTGTTCAACAACTAGCACAGGCACAAACATTGAATAATTGATTGAGGAGAGAGAGTTAGTTTTCTCATCAAAACTGTTCTTCCTTTTTCCTCCAGCTCCCAAATGGACCAGACCCAGATTGTATATCATTTGGGGCAAAGCAAATCAATCCCATGGGCTTGGTTCAGCCAGCAAATGCCATCCTTTATGATTTTTACAACCCTGGTAAGGGCACAGAAAAATGATACATAACTGCTTGAAAGAGAAACTCTCAAAAAAACCCTCCAGTCTATAGAAAGTTGATTTTGATGTAGTGTGTGAAACCATGTAATTTTGTTGAGTGATAAAAATACCAGTTTTGCGTAACTGTCTTCCAGTTACTCCAGATTATCTAAACAGAGATCTTCTCAGGAATGGTCCAGTATTGCAAATGGACTGGAAATATGAACTTTTACACTCATGGATTTTTAAATCATATTTCCTGAGTTCCTGTTTCTCATGGTGCTTTTAAGCATATTTCACTCATGTTTTGTTTTGACAGGCTGCGTCTTCATACATCTAAGATAGGCAGTCTTAGAGGTTTGACTTTTGCAGTGTGCTTGCCACAGAAAGCAATCTTGTTCCTCATTCAAAGAAAGGTTAAATGCAAATCATCTCCATTTGCCAAAGTTATGCAAACAATATTTGAAAATTAGGTCAAATCTCTACTTTGCCTTAATGGAGGGATCCAAGACAGTTTACAATGGGTTTAAACCACTAACTATTGGTTGATCCTATCTTCTTCTTCTGAAACAGTGCCATGTTCACTGTTGTTCTGTGGTTTAAAGAGGTTTTTAAGATGGATGGTTTTCAGAAGGAAAAAAAAAAAAAAAGTGGGGGGGATGCAGGGAGGGAAGAGTACAACTTAAAAAAAAACAAAAAACAAAAAAAAAAATCCCAAACAACAAAAAAAATGCCCAAACAAAAATTATCTAAACTAAAGTAAAATAACATCAAACTGTTGCCCAGCTGTAAGGCAACACTGTACATCAGGTGCCTAAGCTCTAGGTCTTTGGGAACTGCTGATGTGGATCTGATCCCTCAGTGCTCTGCTTTCTCTGGACCAGGGAAAAGCTGGGCTGCAAACGTAATTTGTGCTGTACTGTACAGGCTTTTCCACCTGAGCTCTCCCATACAAGCTGCTTTGTTCCTTGTCCACAGACAGGAGGTGCAGTGTGTTCTACAGTGCTCCCAAGCACAGTGCCATGCTTTCAAAGCTGTGCCACGCCAACGTCTGCCAGTGTGCAGAAGGTAAGGAATGACTGCATAAGCTGGTCTAAAAGAAGATAGTTACTTCTAGGAACAATTTACATGGGAATTGTTAAGCCCAGAAAGGACCATTAGAATTATCCTAATGTCTAATACAGGACACATTCATCCTCTAGGATATTCAGTATCAAACTGATTTTTTTTTTGATAGCTAAATGCAAAATACATATATATATATATTTTTTGCATATATTTTGCATATATATATATACACATGTGCGTGTGTACGTAAAAATCCTCTATCACACCACTAAGGAAATTGTTCTGCCATTTTATTCTCTCTTATACTGTTGTGTGAATATGGATGTGTAAATTACATCTGTCTACATATCCATGCCTATAGGGGTGTATCACTTATTTTCTTCCCTCCAGGTCCCTGCCCAAGACAAAAATCAACTTTCAGTAAATCATTAACACAAACCACGCGTGTTAGTTTTGTCTGCTACCAACCTACTGCAGATTACGGTAAGGCATGAAAGACAACTGCTGATTTCAGCATCATTCATTTTAATAAGTCTAAACTTGTAGTTCTATGTGCCCAGACCTCTCCTGAATTGAGTAGGGTTTCTGTATGTGGCCAAGAGGCCAAGGAGAAATAAACAAATGCATGTGCAGTTGTAGTCATCAGGGCAGTGAAGTGGGAAGTAAAGGCCTTGGAAAGATGCAGCAGGATGCTGGGGGAAGGAGGGGTGGACATTATGTTACAGGGTTTAGGGAAAAACCCATGGTGGAGTACCACAATCCACTACATCCCTCATGTTACAGGATGTAAATAAATAATAGGGTTTCCATGGCATGCCATAGTTCAGTAGCTCCTTCTGCAGAGCTAGATTAATATTTTTGCCTTTTTTAATTTGCCTTTCTGGCCTCTTCTTTGGATACAAAGTTGGATAAACTACTGAAGGAAAACTGGTTGTGTACTGGTTGTGCACCATTGGTAAGTTAGATGCTAACAGAAGGACAGGAAAGAGTGAAAACCTAACCACAGAGGAGCTTCCTTGAAAAAATACAAATAACGGAATACAAATCTAGAGTCTCTTGATTAATAATTCCATGATTTGTGAGTAGATGGTACACTGGCCTCTGTTCAGACATTTGATAGAAGCACAGCTATTATTCAGTCTTTGGATGCAATTTCATGTTGCCATCTGGCATCACAGAGTTGTTGTCTGTTGCAGTATATGAGGTGGAGATCCTCAACAATACAAAGAAGAATGTTTTTGATTACTATGAGGCCAAAATCCACAAAATCCTTAAAGCATGTAAGTATCAAAATGTTTTACTCCTTTCATTCACCTGTAGAAAAACTAGGTTGACTAAATGTTATCTAGTGTGAGCCATGCAGACACCTTCTTCTGCCATGGAAAAGTAGGGTCAGATACCTTTCTGCAGTAGGCTTTTTAAGAAGGCTTATTTATTGCAAGGCTTGTTTGGTGCAGCTGCCTCACTGCTCAGTTAAGCCCCGGGCTAGTTTTTTTGTTCACATTGTGCAATCCCAGAGCACACAAGCTTTAATAATTTCAGATGAAAATAAACCAGAAGACACATTCCAGACTCATTGAGTCCATGGTTACAAACTGTAGCTAGCCTAAGATAAACCCCTCCAAACACATGCATAGTGTGGATATTATGTCTTCTGCATCCACTATTTCATTTTATAGACTGTTGATAGATCCTTATTTTTTCTTGTGTGGACATATCCACTGACCTCTGTTCTGATACTAAATGATGATTTGAAGTGCTTATTACTCAACTAATTATTGAGCAATTGCAACCCTTGTGAAACAGGCTAAGCGTTGTCCACAGTGACTTGCCTGAGGTCAATGAAGACAGGAAAACTTCTGGAACTTCAATTTAATAACTGTGCTAAAGAAATAGAAAGGCTTCTTTGTTGTTAGGTGCAGTGTAAAGGTTTGCACAGCTCTTAGACGATGTCCTTATTCAGGCCTGCCATCCCAGCTGCCCCCATTTGAACTGCATCAGAGAGCACTGATACTCCTCAGAATAATTTCTGGGGAAGATGTCAGATGACACGCCAGATTTCAGCTGCTGTGGTATCATGTGGTCACCAGTTTTAAGTTTGGCAGCCAGAGATTGCCTTTAAATAGTAACTTCAAAGGTTTTGAAATCTTCCTTCTCTGGAACAGAATAATTAACTCACTGAATCAATCTTTGCCCAGGGGCCTGGCAATGTCACGTGGTACTTTACGGCACACAGCTTGTGACCTACACCCAATGTTCAGTAAAATAAGGTCCATGCTTCCTGAGTTGAGAGAGAAAGAGCATCTGACATACCCAGGGCTTTCCATATGGAGGGAAATTATAATGTACCTAGTGGTCAAAAT
Organism: Vidua chalybeata; assembly: GCF_026979565.1. Taxonomy (NCBI): domain Eukaryota; kingdom Metazoa; phylum Chordata; class Aves; order Passeriformes; family Viduidae; genus Vidua; species Vidua chalybeata. Next base: position 96,505,094 of record NC_071531.1, read on the forward strand.
ACTGACCACTAGGATTATGGTATCCCAATGCAAATCTCTTGAGAATACCTACAGGATTTAAAGACTTTAGGGCTTTACTTGTACTCACAACTTGCAGGAAAGCGATAGAAAGATTTTGGGTTTTGGTAGCAGAGAGAAACATCCTTTGAATGTGAAGCTGAAGGGAAAGGATGTCTTCTATTCCCACATACTTGATAATTCTTTTTGGTTTGTGCTGTCAGAAGCAGCTTCTGAGCATCAGGAAGGTTTCAGCAGGCTTGGGAAAGGCTGGCAGGAGGCATGAAAACATATGAGGATGAAGAAAAAGCTAGGTGTTGCACCCAAATCAGCCTGTGACTGAACTAGTGTTATTGTCTCTTGTATTCTCTGTGGCTCTTTTGAGTGAGGTTGGCCTCTGTTGCCATCGCCAAATTTAGATGAGAATTAGTAGGGTAGAATCTCATTCGCTGGACCCCATCATTATTTCCTTAACAATCTTTGAAGTAAAGGGTTGGTTCAGAATACAGATAGAAACACTTATTTGTGTTTGGGAGTCAGCAAAAGAGAATATTGCAGGTGTGTGCTTCTCAGATTACTTTGGTTATTGATAGAATTGGTGTATATGTTTTGGATGGCTAACATTTATGCTGTCCTATGAGCCCCCCAGGGGCTTCCTTTAGAGCAACAGTATAGCCCATACAAAGTAGCACAGAAACTTTTTTTTTCCCTCTTCTTCCCCTTCCCCCCTTTTTGAACATTATTTCCCATTACATATTCCAAAACTTGAAGTAATTGTTTTCCTTAAATTCCACTTGGATGCTTTGAAACATTAAATTTCAACTTTCTTTTTAATTGGAGATTTAAAATTGAAAATTACATAATAACCACTCAAGGTAATGACTCAAATACTTATGATCCCACTGTCTGAATTGTATTAGGCTATTTGTGAAGCATATGAACCAAGAAACACCTTGGTAATTTAAGCCAAATGAGGCATAACATCATCATTTTCTCAAGTAGTTCTGACCCATCTCTACATTCTATGAACAAAATGAAAATTCAGGACACCATGTAGCATAGGAACAGCAAAAAGGTCTTGGGTTACATGAGAAAAGGTACAGGACTTATATTCTCTCTAAAAATGCAGATGTATAAGTTACATATATTAAACTGATGCAAGTTTTACCTAGGTGGTAGATAAGGTTCTTAAAGCTAGGCTTCACAGATTAGCAGTCTCTGCCAAATTCTCTGAAATCTAATTAATGTTAGAATATTCTACTTCAGTTTTGTTCTACTTTTAGGATTTTGATGACTAGTCTTTCCATACTTGTAATATAATACTCTATATTAGAGCAGATGATGCACAAGAGTCTGTTAACTGATGAAAAGACCATGGTGTAATTCACATGTAATTTAAACTGATTTAATACTGAATTTTTACAGGAAATTTCAAATTATAGTTAGAAAGAGAGTAAGAAATTAGAATATTGCTGTTATTTATTTATTTTTTTAATGGACTTTGAAAACCGTTGTTCTAGTTAAAAAACATAGTGTCCTCATGACCTGAGATTGGTCAGATGAATAAGTATCTTTTCAACTCTCATGTAATTGCAGTACAATTATAATTGTTCTCATGTAATCTGAGCAGCCATCTCATCTGCCTTGGATGCCCACTTCTGTAGTGGGCAGTGCAATCCTGAATTAATAAACTTCTGGGCCAGAATCCAGACCAGAATCTTCTAAGTTACTTTAACATGGAGATCACCAGGACATTGTCCTGTGTATCAGATTCAGAGGGAAGAGCATAAAGGCTGCATTAGCAAAGTCCAGGTCAGATGTACTAAGGAGAATGAGATTTTAATACTGTCTGCTGCATTGTTAAGCCTCAAAATGTTTGAATTTAGTTTGCTAGCTTTTCAGACCACCTGAACCTGAGCATTCTGTAATGGAAGACAGCATGTTTTCTATTTTCCTTGGCTTTTCCTTCTGTCTCTGAGATTTAAGCAAACTCCATAAGGCCTGAAGAAGGCCTAAGCTCTACAGGAAAACATCTCCTTGAATAACTACTGCAACCACCATGACAACCAGCTAAGGCAAAAGTGGCTTACTTTTTGTCAGGTTGCACTAAGGGAAATGTATCCTACCATAGCAGGACCATTTATTCACATGTCAAGTGCCAATTCACAAGTGAAATATTACCTTGGCTTAGCAGTGGGGCAAATGATCACAGGGGGTTGTGTCCTGTGGCCTGCAGTTCTTCTCTCTGTTAGAAAAGTTAATGGGGTTTTCTCTTCTTGTCCCACAGCTGCGGATGAAAGCATCCAAGTGGGTGAGCACCGACAGTTCCTATCACGCTCCATGTGCAAGTTAAACATTGTCCCTGGCAAACGCTACCTGCTCATGGGGAGAGATGGGCAAACAGTGGATTGCAACAACAAGTAAGTGCAAAATGGTCTCTGGACAGCAGCAGCTGCTATCATGGACCATAAGCCCAGAGGATACTCAATCTATTAGAATACCTCCAGAAAGTAAAGGCAGCACCAAATTTCTCAGGGTATGATTCTGCTGGATTGACTAAAATGCAAAGTGTTCCACTCCATAGGCAAAACTGGAGCTATGGGGAGGACGTGAACCACCCAAATCTATTGGCTCATGAATCTATGGTTTCCAGACTTCTCAGAGTCAAATCTGGCCCTGGTTCCCCTGGGTTAAAAACTCACAGCTAGAAAAGGAGAATGGGAAAAGCTACCCAGTCCATCTACTGCAGATGCCTTAAACAGCTCCTGTGTTTGCAGAAGAATTGTGTGGGACCATGACTAAGAGCAGCTCCCAAGGTTGCTGTTATACCATGCATGCGAGTAGCATGTTCTTCTAATTTCTCACTCTCACACTTTAATGAAAAAAAAGGAATTTATCTGAGTGGGAATTTAGTATGACACTATCAAATATTCAGGGAGGAAGACATCCTGAACGTTTCATTTCCCTGCACAGAACTGGTCAAATATAATGCCTCTGAAAGCTTCTAGGGAGGAGATCTCCATCAAGCTGCAAGCACCACTGCCTAAAACCTTAAAAAGTCTCATTCCCATCTCTATATGATATCAAAGTGAGTGCTTAGGTCAGTGGCCTGCTTCAAAAGAAGCCTGATAGGGACTGGAGTGTCCCAGCAGAGGTTTGATCTCCATCTTCTCCAGTTAACATGAAATACTGGAAGTTACACGGCTTCTCATCGGTATACTCTGTTGAAACTAAACTTCCCTTCACTGTCCCACTGGTGTGCACTTGGGCCTTTTGTATCATTCTGGAAACTCTAACAGAAACTTAGCCCAAGCTTACCTGACATAATCAAAACACAAGGACAGCCAGGTCTTTCCCAGCTTGGCACTGACACATCCCAGACTTTGTTCAAAGCTCAGTTAACCTGCTGGTGAAGGCAAGTTTCTTGGCTAGTATACCTCTTGATTTTGGAGATGCCTCTATGGAGGGATGCTAAGGGATTATGCTTGCCCATTGCTCCATGTCAGGAATAATGACTAACCTTTACCTGTCCCATTTTCACTCAGGATGCAATACTTACTTGATGCACAAGCCTGGGTGGAGAAAATTCCAGAGGACAGTGAGTGCCGCAGCACTCTGCGCCGACAGAACTGTGCTCGCCTGCAGGACTTCCTGAGCATCTCTGACAGCCTGTGCCATATCTGAACAATGGCTCTGACCCCCCATCTCTCTGGGACTGCAGCTCACCTTCTGCCAGAATTCTTCCTGCAAAGCCTCTGCATCCCAGTGGCATCTGAAACATTGCGGGGCTGCTTCCATTGCTGTTTCACTGATTGGGGTATCCTCTTGTGGATGTGTGTGTGGGTAATACAATAAAAATGCAGTTCCTCTACTAGTTACTGTGTTTACTGTACCTGACACTGGGGAATAGAGGGCAGGAGTTTGTGTCTCCTTGAGCTATTCTACAACAGTGCAATTATCCTGCAGAGAGTCAAAGGGAAAACATATTGTACATTGCCTGATTAATTCCTGCAGTCCTGGACAAGAAAAAATTATTTAAAAGAAGACCAAGACATTTTCATGGGTCAAAAAGAAGACTGGGTGTACACTGCTGCTGAAAGAGATGCCAACACTCATGCTTCAACACATCAGCTGGTCTGGTTGTAGCTGTGAGTCCTGCTAACCCCGTGGCTGGATCCCATACGCTTCTAAAGCTGGAACTAGAAGGGGTACACTGAGCATGCCCTGTGCTGGATTAGGGAGTCTGCCACAGGCTCATTAGGTTGGTAGCTCACTGAGGGCACAGAATTTCTTTTAATTGCACTCTGAAGCCACATGTCTTTCAAGGTTTTCTTTTTCTAGAGTTTAACTCAAAACTGCTCTTTTCTTAGGATAAGAAAATGTTTTGGTAATGCTGATAAGCAGAAGACTTTCAACTACAGGTTTTGCTTCTTTAGCTTGCCACATCAAAATGCCATTTGGCAGTCATGTCTGAAGCAGAGAAGAACTGGGTAGCTCTCCATCCGCAGATGCTCGTACCACTATTTGTGCCAGCAGCTACTGAGCACAAACATTTGCTACCTGGACTGCTTGTACTACGTTGCAGTAAAAATAAGAAAGGCCTGTGTCAGTGATATGATAATTAGTAGGTCCATGCTGTGCTGGTTAATTTGGAGTCAAATGACCCTACTGATAGAAAGGGCAACAGTGATGTTCATGTGGCCAAGACATTACACTGCAGCAGCACCTATCAAAACAGCTCCATCACAAGAAATTTCAGATTCACAGAAGACAGTTCATTGCTGTGTGCCTGAACTGTGAACTGAACAGCTGTCTTTGAAGGCTGCAAAGTCAAATTTAACATCAGCTGAACCTGGACACCAGCAACATCTTCCTCTCAGCTGCCAAGCATTTCAGCTTGGATGGAGGGTAGGGAAGGCCCATTTCAGGAAACCTCAATGACTGCTTCATGACATACGTAAAAGAAGATAAGAAACCTACTGAAGATGTAAGATAGACACTTAAATTGACAGAGGACCTTGAGGTTTGCCCCAGCTTTCACATTTATGAAATGTGATTGTAATGCCTCGTCATTCATTCTCTTTACTTTATTACACAGCTTATATAAATGTCAGTGTGATATGGCAAAATACAGCTGAGGTCAGTAAAACAAGTACTAATTTCTATTAATATAAGATAAAGAATAGGCTGTTCCACTGACATACTCGTTATCCAGTAATTCTGCCAATATTTATGAAAGAATACCGATAAGGTTAAGCGCCAAATCCTTCCTTTCCACTCCACAAGGTTTGAGTTAAATACCAATGTCTGACCCTTCTGCTGTGTGGAGTATATCAACAGCTCAGAGGTTCTTGCCTGGAAAACAAATCACCAAATAATTGCAACACTCAAGACTCTGTAAAGTGTGGTGAAAGCATAATTAAAATTTTATATCAGGTCTAACATACATTATACATATTTTCTTCCATTTTACTTGCAGGTGACTCTATGCTTGAACTGCTTAGTGTCTAAGCAAATTTTGCATTTGCAAATGCTGTCTAAATGTGGGAGCTGTGTGTGATACTTAAACTTGTTTTGGGGGCAGAGGACCCAAAGGTGCTTCTACTTTAACTCTGCCAATTGGGACCCCTTTGCTTCCTAGGAAAATCTTTAAATATCTCTGGCCTAGGAGCTAGCATAGAACAGCCTCTATCTCCCTGTACGTTTCTGCCCCAAACTCCCAAACATATTCATAGGGAGAGGGAAGACAATGGTGGAATTATTCTGTGCTGCCACAGCTGTTAACGTTTGCAGGTAGCGCAGCAGCAGACCTGCCGGAGACTCAGCCAGCACCATGGAGGCCTTCTGGAGAGCTTTGGAAGCATTCATTTCTCCTTCAGCTGCCACAACCTGAAAAGGAACCAAAATGGAAATGGCGTGGAAACACTGCCCATAGTGGTGAAAATCCAACTTTATAATGAGGAGAAAACAAACTAGCTTGGATTCCTGGAACCATAGGACAAGAGGAAATGGCCTTTAAGTTGCTAAGGGGAGGTTCTCATTGGATATTAGGAAAAAATTAGGTTTTCAAGCATTGGAAGAAGATGCCCAGGGAAGTGGTGGAGTCACTAACCCTAGTGGTCATTTAAAGGGTATGTAGATGTGGTGCTTAGGGACGTGGTTTAGTGATGGACTCGGCAGTGCTGGGTTTAAAGGTTGGACTTGGTGATCTGAGAGGTCTTGTCCATCCTAAAAAATTCTGTGGTTCTATGACAAGGAAATGAAAGCCTAGAGGTGAACACTGTCATGGGTCTCACCTTAGCTTTTGTCTCTTGAGCAGCCTCTGCTTCAGCTGCCATTGCCCTCTGCATGGCCATGGGGATCCAGATGTCTTTGATCTCCACATGGGCCACTTTGACTCCCCACTGCTCCGTGGCACTGTCAAGGATAGCCTTTGGGACAAAAAAACATGCCAGGAAGAGCACAGTGCTGGCAGAGGGAAAACCACATGGTGTTCCCTGCTTGGACAGAAGCATGGGACAAACCTGCACAGAAGAAAGAGGGACACTGCAGGGGCACCAGCACTCAGCATGGTGTGTGACAGTGGGTACCACAGCTTCAGGAAACACTTGCTGGTCATCACCAGTGTCTCCTCTGTGGCTTCTCTCCTGCCTCCTAAATTATGATCCCCATCCTTTCTTTAGGTGGGCACTTACTAAACTTCTCCCTCTTACAAAGAAATACTGCAGCAACTTCCTTAAACAGCACAACTTGACGAAAGTACGCTGTGGGTGAGACATAGCACTGGCTGCAGCAGCACTGGCAAACTCATCTGTGCTCCAGCTCCTGGGCACTCCTGCAATCCACACCAGCACCATGACCCTGTCTCTGTGTGGCCACTCTCCTGGCTGCAGAGGGTACAGTCCCTCTTTGGTCTGACTTGTCTCTCACTGAAATTAGTAAATTGGGTATTGGATTTTTCTTCTGCTCTCTCCCTGGCTGCCAAATCAAATGATGGCCTTTTAAAGCATACAGCAACTCAATTTTGTGCTTTTAGTTGTAATGACAAGAGATACAAGCCTTGCCTCAATGAAGGGTCTGCTCAAGACAGAGCTTCCCCTGAGCAGATCTCTTTCTCCATGTTTGCAGCTGCCTCTGTGCAAGGGATAAGCTGATTTTTTTTAAACCACTGGGTAATTTCAAAATTTTCATTTCTTTTTGATAGAGATAACTCTGCTACAAGAGCCTAGGGAAATACCTTTAGTATAACTCTTTCTGACTCTAAGCAACAAGATGTATAATTGAAAAAAAAAAAAAAACATAAAGGGAGATTATGTTATCCTTGTTGAAGAAAGATTATTTCTAATTTGCTACTCCCCAGAAAGCACCTCTGTGCTTGTGAATTTTGGGTGCCAAATTTACCTGGATACTGTGTGCAATCTCTTCACGACCTGCCAGCAGCTGAGCCAAGCTCTGTGTACCCAGAACATTTCTCAGGGTTGTCTGTGCCAGAAGCAAGGTCGCAGAGTGGACATCAGTGACATTGGCAACAGCACTGACAGCGCTGTGGATCCTGTAGTGCACCACCCCATCCACCTGGGCAGTAACAGCATCCCTTGTGAGAATCTGCATTTGAGAAATGCACACAGTTACACAAAGATCCAACAACACATCCTTTGCCTAGGAAGGGGAATATATTTTTTAACCCTTAGAGTAAAAGGCACTGATAATTCAAAGAAACTAAGAATTTCTTTTGATTTCTTTGTCATTCCCCCAAGAAATTACTTCAAGAAAGCTGTTCAGCATCAACGAAGTTTAAACTGAGGGAAAATGCTTTACATACCCTCTAAATAACCCTTCAATAGTAAGTGAATCTCATAATTTGAATTAATTTCTTTTGCAATAATAAATGATGGCTAGCCTCTTTCTTTCCTGTAAAAAGGTCCATTAATGAGTTTATACATTTCATGCATATTGGAAGATCTGTGCTACTTCCCCTAGACACTGTATTTGTAAGAAACACCAACAAATTAAAACAAAAATAAAAAGTGCAAGAAATTGTGAGAAGAAACTGAAAGAAATATTTAAGCATTCATAGAAGAGTTGTCATCTTTTGCCAGACAAGCTTCTTGTGCCTCAGAAGGCAGCTAGCCTCAGTGGAGAACTGATGTTGCTCTACTATCACTTCCCTCCTCAGCATCTTTAGCCTGCAAGTGAATGCTTCACAAAAACCCAGGCAAATGCTGCAAAAGCCTGGCCAAAAGCTGCTAAGCCTTGTACAACACAAGTTCTTGCAACCATCTTCCTTCCAGCCTCACATTTCGGGGGAGCCATTTTTCATCTCACACCACACACCCCTGCACCCTATGCTCTGAGAAAAGACTCTGTTTACAAAAAGATAATAGCCAAAAAAAACATTTTCTGGGGAACACAGTAGGAAATTCTGGGGGCCCAAAGGGTCTTGGAGCTGCCTCTTCTCCCTCTGCTCTTTGTTTAAAGAAAGGGACAGCAGCGCCAACTCCATAAGCAGAAGAATTTTTCTGCCATGGGCCTGAGGCTACAAAGAACCAAAATTTGATCAGAACAGGATTGCTCAACAACTGATCCTTCAGATTAATTTTTTCAGTCAACATTTGCCAACAAAATGCCTGAAGATATATCCTACTTGGATGTAGGATGTAGGATCCATTCCTGCTTGGACCTGAGTTTTGTGGAAGATTGTCTGCTAATTCCTGTTAATTTAGTGGGACTTGTTACCCCTGGGTAATTTGCCTTTCCAGACACATGTAGGAGGCTCTTTTGAATGGTGAGCTACATGTCAGATCCAATTTCATTAGGACATTAATTTACAACTGGGAATTTTGTAGCCTGCTCCTCTCTTGTCCTCCCTGTCTCACATTCACACTTGTAACTCCCTTCCCTTATTTTTGAAATCACAGTTCTGAACACCAGCGTGACCTGCAATGATGCATCTGCAAATATTCATTAGGGGAATCATAGAATAGTTTGGGTTGGAAGATAAAAGATCACTGAGTTCCAACCTTCCTCCCATAGGCAGGGACACCTTCCCCTAGACCTTGTTGCTCAGAGCCCCATCCAACCTGGCCTTGATCACTCCCAGGGATGGGGCATCCATAATTTCTTCAGGCAAGAAGTTATTTTGTAAGCAGCTTGAAATCCAGAAGATACAGCAGAAAAGCTAAATTCCATATGGTAGATAAATTCTATATGGTAGCTCAGCATGGCAAAATGACAAAACATTCATTATTTTTGATTGTGCCATGAATCTGCTCCTGTCTTAGATGGCCACTAGAGAAGTTACCTCTTGTGGAGGAATCTTACAGGTAACGGTCCTAAGATCAACCTTGATAAATGTATCTGTACATGGAAGTACAAGGATCATTCCTGAAAAATAAAAATTATTAGATGAAATACCTCTGAAACTAAAGTCCAGATCCAGGTATCTTAGAGAAAATAAACAGATGGAAATACCCACAGCATTTGGAATAACACCCTGCCTTATCACTGCAGCTGTCCTTTCTGCTTACAAGACATGACAACAGTGATGTTTTGCATTTTCAAATAACAGAGGGAAATGCAGATATCTGCAAATAATGTGAACTTATTAGAGCTTAATGACCTAGAACTCTTGTCCAGAAATGGGCACCTTGAAGCTCTTGTCTGAAGTTTGCCATGAGAGTTTTGGCAAAAATTCCTTCCATGCCTTTAATTTTCCCTTTTTAAATCACAAGCCATGTATGGTTCAGTATGTGTCCTCAGGAAAGACATCACCCAGGTCCAGATTCCTGCACCACATGAGAAACAGTGTTCCAGGGTGTGACAAATCCTGTGAAGGAGTCGCCACTGTCCTTCACTGGAAGGGGAGACTGTACAATACTTCCAACCTCAGCAGATTGCTTTGGTGCCCAGAGCCACACAGAAGAGCTCTGTACCTAGCTGCTCTTTGGACCACATGACCAGTATTCAAGAGGAAGGACAGTACCTGAAAAGGACTTTTTCCTGTTATTTCAACTTCTAGTTTGTTCATTTCATAGGCCAGAGGTGGTAAGTGCCCCAATGCAAACTCCTCATGCAGCTGGGTTTGGTTTGTGATTTGTAAGCTGGTCCTAGGGAGCAGCCTCGGTGTAACTGCTGTGTCCCTGCCCTGACACAGTTACCATTTTCAGAGCAGAGGACAGCTAAGGGGCTGGCAGAAACAAGCTGTGTTGGAAGCGGGGTGCAGGGAGAGAGGCCACAGTCACTCAAAAAAGACTGTGGCAGACTTGAACACTGCATTTAAACCTGCCTGCAGTCCCCTGACAGTGTGTGCAGCATGAATGCATCCTTGTGTTGTCCAAATTGCTCAGCAGCAAAGTCATACCTGGTATCAAGTTCCTCAAACTTCCGTGCTATGACAGGAGCATGGCTGTATCTTCTCTTCAGAAAAGTAAAGTCTGCAGGTAAAGGAACTGCAGTAGAGGGGACCTTCTCATTCCCCTCTATGCCATGAAGAAGAATTTCATGGAACCTCTGCAATTCTCTATGTGGTCTGGGTGCATTGTAATAAAATAAACCCAGAGGACTTTAACAGAGAAAAACTGCATGTATTCACCTGGTCCCTTTGCTTTCTTGGACAGAATACGTCCCAGACGAAATACAACAGCACGTTCATATTCTCTCACAACCTAGGAAAATATTTTAAATTTAGAATTTTACAACTAATTCTATTTTCATTCCCCAGTCCTTTAATCTTTGGCACTCATATTAAATGTGAAGAAAGTACAAATATTATAGGAAGCAACAAAGCTGCAAATCACTTTCTTCACATCTTCTATTTGCCTCATGATTTGCTGGAAAAACTCAGCCTCTGCCCATGGAAACAGGTAACAAAACAGGTCACATATGAAAGAATTAACAGTGATCTAAAAAGGACACCCCAGAGCTCTCTCAACATCAGCAGCATACTCAGAGGAGTTGTAGGCAAAGGGGCTCTCACCTCAGGTAATCTAAACCACTTCACTTAGTGCATCACAACTACTGAAGGCCTGGCATTCAACTGATGTTTAACTGGAAGTTTAACTGATGATGAATGTTGAGACTGGAAGAATTAAATGAGGAAGTTGTGGCAACACAGAACACTTGTGAAAGAACCTGTGTGGATCTCATTTCCAGAGCACATCTTTGCTACAAACACTTATGATTCCCAAAATGTGAATGTGAGGTGCCTTGTCTTAACTAAATCAGTAAAAAAGTAACAGCAATGATAATAGAGCATTCTTCATGTGCCTCAAATCCTGATAGCTTACCTTTATACATGCCCAGATGGAAATAGGAAAGGTAATAAGCATCAGGAGGAATGAAAGGGAAACTAGGATCCAGCCACAGACACCAATTCCTTCCTGCCTGTCAGCTATAAAAAATATAAGGAAGAAGAGCAATGAATGCAAAATTTGAGAAGTCATCCCAGGGATGTACATCTAGCCCAGCTGCAATCATATGGGTCCACAAAGTCCACAGAAACTCACTCCCTCTTCCTCCCTCCCAACACCCAAAGAAAGCCATAAACCACCTAACCATTCAACTTTATGGCCATTGAGCACAGAAAATTAAGAAAGGTTCAGAAAATATATTTTGCAACAGGAAGAAAGGAAAATTAAAGATATTACCAAAGCTGGGGGCTGTGAAGGAGAAATAAATGAATGAGTGGAGTAACCATGAGTATGAAACTATCAGATAGGGCAAAGGGTTTAGTTTGTGTGAAACAGATAACAAGGTAAATGAGGGGAAGTCTTGCTTTCTTTAGATGGACTTTTTGAGGAATATTCATAGACTAGTCCATCCACTGGACCATAAATTTCAACGTTAGTTCTTGTCAAAATGCATTTTAAGCAGTTGTCTTGTTGTGTTCACCTCATCTCATCCCAAAATTTCATTCTAATGAAATAAAACAAATATAAAACTAATTTCATTATTTTAGTGCCTGAAAGGAAGGCAGTAGTAAGGTAAGTTATTTCAAGGATTTAGGGCAGCACTGGAAATTTCTGATATCAAATAAAACTCACATGCAGACAGAAATGAGAAATAGGAAACAATTCAATTTATACTCTGTAAGAAAAAAAAAACCCAGCTTGTCAGGACCCTGAAACAGCACGAGGCTCCCTGATCTGTAAGGCATGAGCTGGCAGACCAGCAGAGCAGGACTGACAATTTTGTCAGAGCATTCCCAGCAACTACTGTACTTCACATTACACTAGTGGTGTGGCAGGCTACAACAGATACATAAAGCACCAGCAGTCAAATGTCTTTTAATCAGTGGAAAGAGATCAAGGAAAGTCACAGAGTAGGCATCATTCATAATTCTTAATTTGAAAACTGAGCAAATTAATCATGAAGGGATGTTTTGTTCAGCAGAACTCAACGTTTTTACTTTTTCTTAATTTCACATAAATGACCAGCTTACAGAAAATATCTGAAAAAATCATTTTCTCCAGTGACAAATTTGGTTATGAATAAACTCCTCAAAAGCAATTTTGGGCTGTAGCATCCTCTGCTATCATCCACCTGAGCCCACTGTGAAGACGCCTGGTGGGAATGACACAATCCACAGACAGGGGGAATAGATGAGAAAAAATGCAAGCACCCAGCAGATTGATATTCAAGCAGCTGAGACAAGTTAGGGGTCAAGATATCACCCCTAACCACCATGGGCAAAAAGCATGCATCCAAAACTTGACAAAGTACAATTGAATCCTTCTCCACAAGAACTCTCCTAGAGATCCTGATGCCAGCTAATAATGTAGGTTACAATTAGAAAAGGAGAACATGAAAATATGCCTTTGAATGAAACTCCTAGCTCTCCCAAACCACCACAGATCTTCTCTGATTACCCCAAAGTTTCAAACCATTTAACCACACAACAAATGAAAGACTCTAGAAAAAAAAACAACAGTGAAGAACCAGTCACAATCCTATGTATCATTGACCTGGGTTTGCCATCCCTGTATATGGATTATAATAGTCATGACCACCAAAAACCTCACTTGACTCTTTAGTCCAGAGCAAATCAGGAGCTGCAATGCACCACAAAAAGGGAGAGCTCATCACTCAGCAGTTGTGGAAAAAACTCCAGGGTACTGGAATAAGATTCACTTAATTTTTTCTTGATGCACTCATTAGGGTACATCACAAACACACTTGGTAAACAAACTCATGATGTGGGTTTCACATTTGGAAAGCAAAGGAAAAACTCTGTGGGCAAAAATCTCCCAAGTCTCCTACAGCAACAAAAAGATGGAGTAGACTCAGCCTCTTTAACCACCATGCTTTCTACTTTAACCTTTCTACTTTCTCCTAAAGGCTGAAAAATTCTTCTGTCTTCCCTAACTAGATCCTATTTTCCTCTCTCCAGTCTATCCCTCCATACAGAAGAGTATCAATAGCTGAATCAGTCTTTTTCATCCATGGGGTCATGTTGGCAGAAGGTAGATGCTGATGCATCCTGGCAGGGCAGCATGAAGCTACTGTCACTTACATTGGCAAATTCTGAGTTTTCATCTACAGCCTATGTCAGACATCAAAGGCAAAACAAATGTACTTTTTTTGTTTGGTTAGTTCTGCTCCTTTTAATATTATTGAGAAAAAGCCCACTCGCGCACACAAAACAAGGCTTACCAATTAGATGTTCTCTGTTCGTTTTCTTGGGTCTCCCTGTCTGGGGATCCATCCCCTTAGAGGGAAGCTCTGATCCCCTCACAGATGAGACAACAGCGTGCCTTGAAACTGCAGGGCTTGTGCAAGATGTTGAAGAGGGAGGCAGGATGGGAGGAGAAATTCCCCACATGAGAGTCTTCTGGGAGTTAGTTACCCTGGTGAGGAGAGGATGCTCACAAACACCAAGTCTTGTGTCTCTGGTGTAAGTGGATGGTATTCTGTGGCCGTCCTCTGTCTGGGGTGCACTTGGCCCAGCTGGTCTTAGGACCCAAAAAATACAAGCTGGAAATACTTTCTATAAATCCATCACCAGAGATTAAAACACCCATGAACGAGACAGGAAGATAAAAGTTAAGTCCTGTGAGGAGCAGCTGAGGTACAGCCTGAAGAAAATGAGGCTCAGGGGAGATCTTAACACTCTCTATACCTGCCTGAAAGGATGTAGTAGCAAAGTGAGGACTGGTCTCTTCGAAAGAAACAAGCAACATTATAAGAATAAATGGCCTCAAGTTGTGCCAGGGGAGGCTTAGATTAAATATGAGGAAAAACTTACTTCACCAAAACAGTTGCCAAACAGGCTATCCAGACAAGTGGTAGACTCTCCCTCACTGGTGGCATTTAAAGGACATGTGTATGTGGCACTTAAGGATGCAGTTTAGCAGTGGAGTTGGCAGTGCTGGGTTAATGGTTGGACTGGATCTTAAGAGGTCTTTTCCAACCTATGATCCTATAAAGCAAGGCAGAGATTGCATGCTGTTCCTCTGCTATTCTGGGGCTCAGCTGCTGTTCAGATCTCAAACATCAGCATAATAAATAAACAAAACTCCAGGTGAGGTCTCCAAACTGTGTAGACTAGCTCACCACACCCCTCTTCACACTGTCCCATCAGTACAGACTGAGCCCTATTGAACTGGATAACCTAGAAACCATAGCAGAAGCATTTCAGCTCCCAATCCTTAAAACTGTACCCCAAGAGTATTTTTCAATAAATATTTTGACAATCAAACTAAGCACAGCATTTCATTTCTGAAGGCTGTAGCAGCAGAGGGCAACCCTCTCAAAGGACAAGGCTGTTACTTGTTATTTTAACAAAATATGAGAGGTGCTATCTTTCATATGTAATTTATGAGTTTGATATATAGCTGCATTAATTACAGGGCTGGTTTTTGTGAGCATCTGTTAACTAGAATATCTGTGAAGATCTGGCTTCATTTCACCCAAGTCTTCCTCCTGGTCAGTAATCACCCTGGCCCCAGATGGATCATTCAAAGCTGATTGTTCCCCAGAAAATCCTTTTTCAGTCTCACAGAGAGGAAACTAGACCCCTGAACTGACATTTTAAATACCACTGAAAGCCATAAGCACAGTCTGAAAAATCAGGATTGACATGCTTATTGCAATATGCTCCCAAAAATGTGACAAAATTCATTTTAGGCCATTTGTAGCATTTTCATCATTATTTGACTTCCAAACATTTGAGCTGTATGATCACACCTCTTCAGGACAGATGCTTATTAGCAGGGTAGCATGTGTGAACAGTGACAAGAGAAATGTTGTTTAATTATTTCAGAAACAAAAACATAATATGCAAAACTATCCCAACAATTTTTTTTTTAATTTTAGAGCAAAACTAAAGTTATTGAAAATAGCTTAATTCTGAACCATTTGAACGCCACAATTTAAAAAGCTGTTTATACCATCAGATAAATGAGCAGCACATACTAAAAATTAACAGATACAATTGCTCCCTGTTTATTGACAATTCCCTGAGGTGACTGTAGATAGAGGTGAGCAAAGCAGATGTTTTGTGTTTGTGTTCAGGAACATCACAATATTCATTTTAACGTAAGCTGCACTTTTTTTCTCTTTTCAAAATTTTGAAATCAAAGTCAGGGCAATCTTAACACTTTCTCTTTGGGACTATAGTGGGGCATGTGGATAACTCATGTCCCAGATTACTACAGATCATTCAGAGATTAAAACACATGAGAGCTCTGGCGCAAAGCAGTTTACAAGCTGCAAGTTCACTGGTGCTGAACAGCCTGGTGCACTGCTGTGACAGAGTGCACAGCCACAAAGACTGAGCTCAAAGCTGCTTCAGCAGAACTTACTTAGAAGCCACATCAGATGACTGGTTTGGGCTGCTCACAGTTCAGCTATTTCTGCAGAGTTTTATATTTGTGATATAGCTAAAACCTACAACTTCTATTCCAAAAGCAGCATGAGGGCTCAGGCACGATCAGGTGCTTACCTGTAAGCGCATCATTCTCCAACATTCCTCTGCACCAACTGCTACATTTACAAGTGGCACCAGTCCTTTACAATGTCTCTGCAATGTCTACCTTCTCACACTTACCTCATCATCCAGTTGTAGAGACTCAATCCACAGCCATTTGTAAACAGTGCCAATCCCAAAAATGCAAAAAAGAATTGTCAGGCAGTCCCCACTGAGATTTGCAAACAAAGTTGTAGGTTTAAATTTGCCTTTTTCTGACCTTCTTAGGCCCATACTACTTTCTTTTCCATGCACTGGGCTTTGGCCCTGTACATTTCTCAGCTTAGTCTTTTCCTGGCCCCAGGTTCTGCCTACTTACTTCAGGCTCGGCATTCCCTTTCCCCAGGTCAAAATTAAGGAGACAGGACAGAGCAGATTAACAGTACTGTCCTTTGGCTTGTAGGAACATCCCCATATTGCTGCTTCTCCTCATGAAAACAGCATCAGTTTTCAACAGCTGAAAGTCTGGAGATGACAGAAGGCCCTGCTTTGGCCACTAGAGTAAATACGACAGAGAGACAAAGGTATTGCTCCTCTACGAATACAGAAAGGAAGGCAATTTGCAAGAAAGTCAGAACATTCATACTATAGCAAGTTTCCCTTCAGGACCAGGCAAACTCCCAACACTCATTTGCAAACCAGAGGAAAAGGACAGAAAATTACTGTTTCTTTCCTATTCACTGCAGCTGCAATTACAGCACTTGCAAGAAACATTGAAACGTGTTTGCAAACACAGTCCTGGTATGTTCTTAGTTGTTGCAAAAAAGGTTTTATTTCAAGGAACACTTCACCACACCATTTCTACGCAGGCCGTCAGTACACACAAAATAGAGCAGTAATAGGCAACTTAAACAGTGAAAAAAATCAATTAGTCCAGAAATTAAAGTCATACAGCAAGAGCCCTTTCCCGGCACAGGCTCAGTTTAAGGTGGTTTGCCTCAGGAGCAGGCATTTCCTTGGCTGTCTAAAAATGGTGCTCAAGTAAGCATGAAAGAGCTCAGGACAAATCACTCTCTTCAGAAATTCCAATGCTGGGTCACAGCAGTTTGCTGCAATGCAGAACACGGACTTTATTCCTGAGGAGGAAAAAAAATTAATAAAAACCAATTTTATATCAGGAGAAATATTTTAAAAATTGAATTTTAACCCTAACCTCTGTTAGTTCCTTTACAGTAGAGTTCCTTTAGAACATCCAGCTCAGTATGATTCAGTAAGATCCAGTAAGAACCAGAGCCCATTCCAGACATAAGACCTTTACAATTAAACACTTCTTAACACTGATGGGAGCATCAAACACTCTTCTCTGGTAAAGTGGCCGGACAACACCCAGTAACTACACTGCTTCAGGAGAAGAACATTTAATACAGGGGATTTCACTACTTCTCACCTGTTTTCATTTGGAGAAACAAGGCTCAAATCTCTTCAGCATCTCTGAGTTGTCCAGTGCTCAGACAGGAACCCCATACCCCATGACCATACAACAGATATTTTAGAAACAAAGGCACAAAGTGCTTATTTACTGACAAAACAGTATTTGTGAGGTTTTTGTGAGCTACAGGGTGACGTGAATTAGTTCAAAATTTGCTTGATGAGGAAACTAGGATTAAAACAGGATGTCAGACTCAGCACCCCAGTAAGGTTACGAAACACTTATTGACTTGGAACTGATTTACATTTGCATCCAGGGAAGAAAAGCCAATTTGCTCTTGATAAGATACCTCTATCTTTATTTTCTCCAACTCATCTGCAAATCTACAAAGAACAAGTTATGGAAAGAAGGACAAGCAGAGTAAAATGAAAGATGGTAGAGATATCTTCCACAGATTTCTTAAGTCAATATATCAATATCAGATATATCAATTTTAAAAGCAGTTCAGAGTGAAGAATCATGAGAATTTAACAGGTTTCACAAAATTAAAAATTTAAGAACACAATTTTTTTTAGATTTAACATAATATGTAAGTTTGATTATTAAAATGTCAAAGAATTTAAGTTTTTAATCTAAAAATTAAATAGGATATTTCTAATGTCACTCCTTAGGAGGACAATTCTATAATTTTGGCCAGAATTCTGCATCAAAAAGAAACAGCATAAGCAAGATCAAGCAATAGAAGTATCTTAGAAAAAAACAAGTTTATTCATTCATATTTTAGGTAAATATGCAAATAGTCAGCAAAGCCTTTTTGCCATGACTGTAAACTTTTTATTTAAAAAATTATGTTAAAAACCAATACAGTAATTTCCATTAATGTTCTAAAAAAGTTTGTTCACATCTTGAAAGAAAATACATTAGCAACATCTCCCAGCAGAATCAATCTTTAAAAAAGTAAAACTCTAGGTGCAGAACATTTCTACAGTGTAGTATCTCTACATTTTAATTTATTCACATGATTGAATATCATTCACCTCTATTGTCTCTAGACCATGATCAAGAGCATTCCTTAAATAGAAGATATTCAATGATGTGTTACACATTGCCACAGATACTGACATTAGAAGAGTGCACAACTCAATTTAACTAACAAAGCAAGACCTTTCTATATGCTGCATTATAACAGTTAATTTAGCTATATGCCTTTAAAATCACGTATGTTTTCCAAGGAAAAATACTAAAAAAATCCATGGTCCAAATTCTGCTCCCACTTATATTCACAGGATAAGATAAGCACCATCAAATTGCAGTTTTTAGCTGAAAAGCATATAGAGAACCAGTTTGTTTGTGAGTATAAGGGAGAGAAGAACTTGCCCCATGTCTGTAAACATTCACATAATTCTGCAGTCAAAAGTGCCAGATAGGCAGCCTATCCGCAGTACAATTATTTCATTCAGAGAGGTGCTGGGGGAAAGGAGAAGACTATGGAACATTATTTTAGAGGCAAGTTAAAATGTTTTTATGTATTTTGGAAAGACATTCTCAGCTAGCTAAACCATACTCCAGTAAAACATAATCCACTTCTACCCAAATACAGTATAGCAAAATTTCCTAACTTTCTTGTTCAGACAAAGGAGTACTCAATTCAGCAGCAAGCCCATGACAGTATTTCCAAGCATAAGAAAAACCCACACACACCTCTGACCTACCCTCCCCTTAACATACTGCTGATGCTAACAGGAGATCCTCACACACAGGAAGAAAACATCTGAAAAACCATAAACTGACCTTGATTTATGCACACACAAGAAGTGTGCTTCTAGACAAAAGGTCATCTACAGCTTTAATTTCGTTTCAGTCCAGATCTCAGTCTATATTAACCACATATACCGTACAAAACATAACAGAAGGATAGGTGCTTATTCATACTATTAAATATACTTAGTCTCCCTACTCAGCTTGACAGTCAATTGCCCTATTTACAAAAACATCTGTTTGAATGTTCCTGATCCTCTAAGAAACCAAACATTGAACTCTTAAAATTAAAGAAGAGTAAATGATGCTCAGCAATTCACAGGATCAGACCCTGAATCAAACTGAATGCAATTCGTAAATTAAGTATGACATCTGACACAGCCTCCTGGAAACATTTTACCCTCAAATTTTCCCTTTCTTTCCCCAGCTCAGACCATGCTCCAACTATGGCAGAGACAGCCTCCAAAGTGAATAGGATCAGGCTCTGTCAAGCAAACACTGCAGTCTTTAGAAATGCCTGGTATTTACTGCCATCCACTCTGGGGCAGACTTGTCTGCAATGAAAATGGTGTTCCTGGTGTTGATGGATAGTTAGCAAAACCTTCAGGCTGAGCTGTATAGTTCTCCAGAGCAGAAGCAGAATGCGCCTTTAAGGAAGATAAGAAGTTAGGAAACAGCACTGACAAAAACAAGGAAACAAAAATCTAAATTAAGCACAATTTCAGCCACAATACCAGTCCTGTTCAAGCCAAAACAAATGGATTATAATCTGAAGTGTGCAAAGAATAGAGATGAACAAGGCATCTATACAAAGATGTTAATCTGTAGTGCAACTATTGCTCCGAAATACCAGAGAATGAAAAAAGCAGTTGGATTAAGAGGGGAAACAGAGAAGTGTTAATGGCATTTATTTTCCAGTGGAGTAAGCACCAGCTGATTTGGAAGGCACAGCTTAATCAGGAGCTGTAATACTTTAGTGACTCTGAACTTTCCTTCTCTTCATTGGTCAGGTAAATATGTATTAATTTTAGTGACTGGATCTTATAAATAAGAACAATTATGTTCTCAATGCAATCTGCATACATTTCTACAGAACAAATAAACTCCTGAGCTGCAAAAGCACGGTCTAGATGAAGTAACTTGCTTCTTACAATCCCCTGTTATGCAAGAAGGTATCTGACAATATGCTGCACTCTGAATAATACTTAGACACATGCTCCATTTCAACAACTGATGTGTCACAGAACAGAGAAAACATTAAGTCAAAGACACTCAGCTCTCTCTTTTAGTTCCATGTAGAGAAGGTCAAATTTCTTACAAGAGACTGTACAGAGGCTGTTTTTAACAAGACAAGCTAAACATATAAACACAAAGTCTGATGATTTTTTCAGTTAACTTATGTATGTTGAAGGGTGAAACAAGCTGTTTCATGGACAAGAGATGATGAAATTACACATTACCCAAAGCCACTTCAAGCTTATATTACAATTATATTTGTGGGAACTATCAAGAGAAAGGCACAACCACAATAGACACAAATTCAAGACATCTGATTACATGTGCAGAGGCACATAACTCATAACAAACGGTCCACAGAAATCTGTAAATTATTCAAATGTCAGACTGGAACTGAGCAGAAATTTTGCAATGGTACAGTCAGCTCATTAGATTTAACACAAACCCCATAAAAAATTAATTTGCATTATCTTTTCTTTAACTTCTCCCCATTTTACGAAGAGTTTTAGATAATGTTTTAATCTCATTTATGAAGCATTGTACACTGGCCTTGAGTAAGAAGTTAGCACAAGTTGGTTTTTATCATCATCCTTGTAATCAGTTCTCACACAATTTAGGGTTTTAATCATTTACTGACTTAAACTAATCCCAAGGAGTTAACAGGTAACATGCTCAAGAGATCACTGGAAATAGAACAGTATTAACAAATAGACACATTACCTGTAGTAGTGCTGACTGTGCAGCTGCACTGTGCTGCAATTCCTGTAAGGAAGATTGTGCGGCACTTTGGGGAAAGCCAGGGATACCAGGGAGAGATAAAAGACCAGGAAAAACTGCATTTCCTGGTGTCTGTAGTCCAGAAGTCAAGCTGAAACAATGTCAAAATGAGGCTATTTTTAGGAACACCTGCACCATGTTTTATCCTGTTTCCCTCTCTATAAGCTTATGTCTACATAAATTACAAAAGCAGTTATTTTTCTAAATCTCATAAAGGCCAGAATTTCTAAACTGAAGTTCAGTCTTTATCTACCTAAAAATTATTCATACATACACAAACCAAGATTGTCTGGAATACATCTAACGGGACTCAAAATGTTTTGTACCTCAACTGTGTTGACAGTTTGCACACAAAAAAAAAAACTTTACAGACAAGAATTTATGCTGACTACTTCCTTAAAATATCTAAGATTTTGTCTGCTATTACCTGTGTGTATTAATGGATACCCACGTGGAATCCATTCTTGTAAAAGCCTAGGAGGTGCCAAGTATCCTCATCTGGGAAACAAAATCACTGAGCACCTCACTGGATTAGACTGTCGTAACAGAGACTATTAAGGCCAACCTGTTTAGTCACTACCCTATCAGCTTCAAAAGACAAGTGGAAATCTAGTAGTGAACTAACTTTGAAAACTATCTGCAATTAGTAACTATGACTGAAAACATTGTCTACACACCTAAAATAAAATCAGTGTTTTGCTCAAGAGAAAAAGAAATAGTTCTGACCTCCTCCAAAAACAGTAACGTACCCAGCCTGTGCCACAAGTGCAGAGTTGAAGTTTGAGCTAAAGGCCGAGGCAAACCCTGGCAGGACCGGAGCTGGAGATGGGGCTGTGGCAGCTGCCGGCAACGGTGCAACTGCTGCTACTGCAGAAGATGCCTGGAGGCCAGGGAAAGAAGGGAGAGCAGGAGTGACAGAGGGTGTGTTAGAGACAGGAAAACCAGGGAAGGATGGGTTTGATGATCCCAGAGGTCCCTGGGCGACAGAAAAAAGGGAAGGGACAGCACTGGACAAGTTAAGCGAGAAGGGTGGAGCGGAGACTGTTGCGGAGGCAGCGAGTCCTGAGAGCACGGCGGCGGTGGAACTCGCATGGGGGCCGGACACGGCTGAAGCGCTTGTAGCCGGAGTGGCCAACAGAGGCCCGGGGAGAGTGACGGGCGGGGTCAGTGCTGGGTTACCAGTAAAAGCAAAGTTACTGGTTAGAGATGTGAAAGGAGGAAGTCCATTGAACACGGGGGCAATGGGAGCAGAGGAGCCATGTGGGGTGAGGGAAATGGAAGCCAGAGAACTGGAGTTGTTCAGAGGAGCACTCAGAGAGGAGAGCCCTGACAGCGCTGGGTTCAGAGAACTGGGTAAGCTGACGGGCACTGAAGCTGCTGAGGTGTATGCACGCCCGAGCCCTGACAGTCCTAGAGTGCCATGAGAAGGGCTGGCTGAATGAGAAGGACCTTTGAAGGCCGACAGGGTAGGACTCATGGGCTCTGTTTTGACCAAAACTGGGATACTTGTGGCAGCTGGGGCTGATGAAAGCTGCTGGTCAGGATTAGTAGGACTTGTGCCATGCAAGAGGGAGGCTGATGAGCCACAGTTGACTGGCATAACTGATGGTGAAGTGGTTAAAGGTGACTGTGCAGGCAATGTGGGAGGAGTGGAACTAGAATTGGCTACAGATGGGGATGGGAGACCTGGAAAAATAGCCAGCCCGGGTGTGGAGGAACGCTGTGTGTGGGGGGTGACTGATGGAGTGTAACATTTGTTGACAGAGGAAGTGGGAGGGTCAGAGTTTTGATTAGAAAGAGCAGATAAAGAAGCAAGCTCACTTGTCACAGCAGAAGGTAAAGCAGATGAATTGATTAATGAAGTGTCATTTGATGTCAGAAATCCCTTTAAGACAGACAAAA
This sequence comes from Vidua chalybeata, assembly GCF_026979565.1. NCBI lineage: Eukaryota > Metazoa > Chordata > Aves > Passeriformes > Viduidae > Vidua > Vidua chalybeata. Next base: position 96,528,097 of record NC_071531.1, read on the forward strand.
TCGGGTTAGGCAAGCTAAGCGAGCCAGGAATGGTAGTGGCAGGAGAATTAGCAATTGTAGATGGAACAGGACTAGAAATCCCTTGGGCATTGGGCGGCAAGGACAAAGGGAGGCCAGCAAAGACTGATGACAACACAGCAGGATTATTAGCAGAAGCAACTGAAGAGGTTGCAGAGAACGGGAGGCCAGCAAATGGTGTAGCAGCAGATGCGAAAGCTTCAGTGGGGGCAGGTGTGGCACATGGAGTGGAAGAACCTTGTGGAGCTGGCATAGCAGCAGGGATAGAAGCCAGCCCAGAAAAAACTGAGGGGATAGGGGTAGAGGTTGCACTGTGAACAGATGTGACAGGAACACCAGGCAATGAAAGGGATTTGATGACAGTAGGGGTTGGGGTAGATGGCTGAGATGTATGGATGGAAGAGGAGACCTGTCCTGGGAAAACAGGAAGGACAGGGGTAGACATGTTCATCCCAGAGATGAGTGGAGTTGCAGGTGCTAATGGATGGCTTATTGCCTTGACAGGTGATGGGGTAGGGACTGGAGTAGCAGCAGGTGTTGAAGGATTAGAACCATGAGGAGTAAAGAGCTGATTCGTTTGTGCAGAAAAAGCTGCAAAGAAACAAAACCGGTAAGAATACTTGAAACTGTCAGAAATGTTTGAAATCAACACAAAAACATTTTATACAGCATTTCAAAATATGATACACAGGCAATAGCAAACACAAAATGTCTACATATAAACAATGAACAGCGGGGCCTATGAAAACAAACCAAAAAGGTACACACAAACACATCACACAAATCATACACCATGTGGGCTAATACTCCCTTTTAAAAACATTCTGTGTGACATCTGCTACCTCTTCATGATCTCATGCAAAACAGTTAGAAACTCAAATGCACTCTCTAAGAACATCTAAGTGACACAGGTGAACACCCTCCCTCTGGTCCCTAACATTTGGCAGTACCCAAACCAGATCTAATATTCCATCAGCATCAGATCACCTGGGCTCCTCTGCATCCACTCTCACTGAAGGTCAGAATTTCCTTCAGAACCAGTTAATTCAATGTATCATGATTTCAGAGAAGTTTAGTCAACAACTGAAGAAAGCTGATTTCAGGTGCTGGTAGTTTTCTTTCCTTCAAAATCAGGTCATTCTCTTCACTGTGCTTCCTTCAGATTTTGATTCTAAGAAGGTACACTTTGAAATTCATGTATCACACTACAGTATTAAACTAACATTGGCACTTGACTTTCTCAACAAGTATTTTTAGGAATCTTTAGTCAGGTGTCTGTAATAAAGACAAGTACCTGCCACTAAAAGTATCAGCTTGTGTCAATCCTACAAAGTAAGTTAGAGACATCAGTCAAGCTACAGGAAAACAGGCACACTGTCAATGGGGAGGTGGAGGTTAATGGAAAGGAGCTGCATTTATGAATACTGGCATGTCAAAAGTTTCAATATGCCTGCCTCTAGTTTCCTGTGGAACATGAATATGTTAATAAATTATTCCTCTCAAACAACCTTTGTGCTTTATTTTACTTTTGGAATAATCTGTTTAAATGTAAGCAAGACACTCATCCAACCATTCAAACTCACCACCCATAACTCTAGCAGCCTTCATGTCTCTTGCTTGATTTCTACACATAATTCTACACGCAAATCCAGAAAATCACTCTTTAAAATCTTGGACCTAAGTTGATATAACAAAGTCCTATTCTATGTATGTTGAAACTCGAAAACAAGTAAATCTGCCAAAAAAAAATTTTTTTTACATACTCTTTTCAAAAATACCCCAGACTGCCCAACTCTGGATTGTGTTCTTTTTCTCATTCTATTTCCAAGCTGAAGACTCTCCCAAAGATCATAGTTATTTAATCCTGACAGCTAAGATAATCATGAATGAAATACAGCTGTACTAGAACCCAGAGCTGAACTTTTCTTCCCAAGAGAATATTTCATTCCTTACACTGTATTCATTTAGCTGTATGAACTATGTAAAAATACATGCACACTTAGAGAGGGGTATACAAGAATGAAGTGATTCTTCAAAACATTTCTGTAGAACCATCCCTGGACATAGAGAAGGAAATACAAAACATAACTTTTTTTTCGTCCCTAGGAATATTTACAGTAGCTAAACTTATCACAGTCATTTTATCTATTTGCAGCATTTAATATGCCTGACTCAGTGGTCAGTAAATTCTCAGTTTGTATTTGTAAAATCTAACAACATGTTATCAAAGCCTTTTTAAAAGTAGTTCCTAATGGGATTTATTATTATGCTTTGTACTAAGTGTACAAAGCATCACACAAATAAAAACAATAAAAAGTGCACAGCTGTCTTGGTAAAAAGAACAGGATCTTACAGGGTAAGACAAAAGTGCAGGTAGACATAGTTGGATCTAATGCTCTGGGATAAGACATTCAAAAACCTCTAAATCTCTCTCATATTCCTACTTTCCTATTGCAACTGATCTACAAGGTTAAAATGTCAATGAGTTTTCCAATAGATATCCAGAGTTTTAAAAATTGCAAAGATTTACTCAAGTATTTAAATGCATGACATTGCAAAGGGTATTTTGATTTAGTTTTTAGCATGATTTCTCACATACTTATATAATGATGAATACAAAAAACTTCGATAAGCTAACACAAAAGAATGAATTTTAATGTTTGAATACTTTTAAGTACAAGTGTCTGATGATTTGTTTTTTCTATACTATCAAGAGATTCTATTCCACATACTTAGTGTCTACATACTTAAAGGCTAATGAAGATCCCACTAAACAAGTTCTTAACATTTTCTGAACAAATAACAAAGATACAATACACACAAAAATCCCCTGTGGATTTGCAATTTACCTTGATTTTGGGAAGGTTTTGCCTGGCTGGAAAGGTCCTCATTTTCTAAACAGAGAACAGTAGCTTATTATTGAAAAGCAAATGAAACTCCAGCAGTGAATGATCCACTCCCAGCAATTAACCAGGAAAAACAACATGAATATTTTTAAAGATATGCATGCCTTACCTGATACCACTTGATTAGTAGTGTATGGTGGAGGAGCTGGTAAGCCTGGAGCAATGACATTGGCCATTGGAACTAAGCCAGCATTGTTGTAAGCACCTAAAATAACAAAGGCAATACACATCCCTGTCGTCAGAAGAACCAGTAAGCATCTTCACGTTTTAAAAAATATTTTCAAGACTGTAAGACATTCCTTCACCAAAAAGCTAGACCAGTAAACTATCCAGGCTGGATGTTGGCTTTTGCACATGTCTGCCTGAAGGGCATGCACTGTGATCCAAATTTTACTAAGGGCAATTATCTTAAGAGAGACTGAAAAAGTCAGGTTTCAATTCCTTTCAGTTCTATTTTGCCGGAAAAAAACTCAGAGGTCTGCTGATGTCTGCAGCATCACTGGTTCCCTTCCTATTTTTAATTTAAAGGATGTTGCAACTCCTTCTTCAGCATTAAAGCCAGACAAAGGAGCCAAAAACAGATCAGTAACCATGACCCTTTAACACTAGCCAGAAAATTCAGAGAAAAAACAATCCTTCTCAAATACTTAATTTAGTATTCTTCAATATTTCCTTAAATATTAAGAAATTCAAGTGGGTTAGCAAAGTATTTTAATATAAAATTCTTACAGCAACTAACATATTAAATATACATTTTTCCTCTGTTATTTTTTGGAGCAACTGAAACTGTTGCATTGCTGTGGTATACAGTTCTGATAAAACACATCTGAATTTAAACTGCATGAACACAAACACATTTCACAGTGGCCTTGAATTAATAGTTTAAGAGCATAAGAACTTGGGCTTCACAGGAAAAGGTAGCACTTGAACAATACTGAAAGTGCACTAATTTGTCATTTAGAAGTCCTTTCTCATTTCATACTTTCATAGTAATTCCACCTGATGTTAAGATTTCTTGCACAACAACTCTTGCCTGAAAATCAGAAAAGCAACTAACAATCACTGCATCACTCAGGAAGGAAGTGCCTCATTTCAAGAGGCAGAACACAATTCATTACCACTGACTAAAAACAATCACATTCAATAGTTTCAGGTCAGCATCTGCAATCTCACTAAACACACACATACACATATATATAATTTCACCAGTAAAGAGTTCTGTTGTCACAAGAGCTTTCTTAAAAAACACGTTACAGCCTAGTAAGGCCCTGAAACCTCAAAAGCTCATTCATATCCTAAAACTATATTTCTACCTAAATACCTAAAACTGTATTTCTATCCTGCCACAGGCCAAATTTTGTGCTTTAAGATACTTTGGATAGGATTTATTCAATACAAATTTGAGTTAGTTTGCAAGCTTTCTGTACGGCTTCTTGCGAACAAGTAATTTCCTGGGCATAAATAATCAGTCTTAGTTTAGCCACTAGTAATGCCCATTTTTCTAAAATGGCTATAAAAAGACTTGCAGACATCAAGTTGATTAGATGACTCAGCCTTCAGCTTGCTTGCTAGGAGTTCTGCTTCACTTTCTTATCAACTCCCTGAAATCCCCAACATCAGTGAAAAGCAAGAGTCCTAACCAGAGCACTCCTTGTTCTGCAATACAGAATTTCAAGATTAGAAGAGCCTTTCAGCTGCCTGCCAGACCTGAATCTGACTTCTTTAAGTATTCTAAGCTTTCTTCCAAAGAAAGGGCAATTGCCTTGCCCCCTTCCAAAAATGCCTTGAGTCTAACAATTGATGCAGCAGAGCAAAGAGAGGAGCTTATGAATAAAGGCTCAATCTTACTTAAGGCACTAGGCTAGAAATAGAGCAACAGCAGGAAAAGCAATCAGTATTACCCTTCTGAGACTGAAATCTACTTTTCTTTTAGGAAACTGTTTGCTCTCCATTATCATGGACAGAAGGTAAAGCTGAATGCAAGTGAGAAACAGATTACAGCCTTTCAGCAAGTTCCTACATAGTTCCACCCAATTCAGGGCCGTGGCTGACCATATCCCAAGGTGGGTTCTACAGCAACAAGTCAGACTTGTCAAGCCAAAGCACAAGCCTTGGCCAAGTGTTACAACAAAGCCAAAGCCCTTGTCTTGTCTAATATGCACAATGCCTCTCGTAAATTAAATCTTTTGTCATCAGAACAGGATTGTGAATTTTTCTTATGGATGTTGGAAAAAGAAGTCAATATATTCCTGTTTTTATCAATTCTGCTGTCATGAAAGAAAAGGTAGAAACCAGTACCTAGAGCATGCTCAGGGAGCAGAAGCCAATTTCAGATATGACCATGGTCAGAGAAACCAACACTTGACACATTACTTAAAAGGCAAATGCATGAACAATAGCATCAACCTAGAACACATAGAAACCTTACTTGGTGCAATAGTTGCATGTGGCCGACATGGTGGGATGGGGTATGGAACAGGTTTGTGTGGATTGTACGTTGATGGAGCCTACATAAACAAAAAACAAATGGAAAAAGCAATAGTGAAAGCATCACCTAATGTTTCTCAGACAAAAAGCTAACATTCAGATACTACTACAGACAGGCATTCTTTACTATAAATATAGGTGATATGAAATTATTTTCATAATATCCAGAGTGACAGCAAGTATTTCACTCTTTCTGAAAAGAGTGAAACAAATATCACTAGTATACCTTTAGATTTTAATAGAAAACTGAGCACAAGTGGGAAAGGGAGTTCCTTTCTGCCTTGCAGTTCTCATACTCTGTAGTCTTGGACTGACTTCTCATTTTAGAGGTTTAGCACATTTAAAACTAGCAAATAATTCTGAAGGTACCTATGTTTTTAAAACAATACAGCTTTGTGGGAAATATCTCATAATAGAAGTGATAATAAAACATTTGGACAATACTTCTAAGTAGTAACAGGTTCACTGAAAGTTTGTCCCATATGCTCAAAAATTTTGAAATACAGATCAGCTGTGTTAAAAAACAAGAACCTCTTTCTAAGGCACTGCTGTAATTCAAGTTTCAAAGATGGAGGCATTTTCTGTGTTCATGTGAGAAATCCTCAGAGAGCAGCTCATGATGGATAACGAAAAATGCTTTTAGTTTTCTCTTCTGCTACTCTCATTTAAATTCTGTCTTCAAATGCACATACACTGTATCCAGTAGAGAATTCTCCCCCTCTACAGATAAAAACTAGAGCTCATTTTCAAATTAAATAAAAAATACTAGGTCATATTCATTGCAGAAGTTTAACTTCAATTAAATTGCTGCTCTACAGTCTTCTTGCAACATAACAGCATTTTATAAAAAAGCCTTGTTGAATTGGCTGGTAATTGTTTTGGGGATTTTTAAAGTTTCATTTATTTATTAATTTTTAGACATACTGGTTTGGATGGTCCAAGTATACGAGCTGCTATTCCCTTTCCTTCATTAGTACATTCTTCTGTGTCCTTCTTGATAGGGGTTCCCTGAAAGAAAAGAAAATTAAACCAAGCATTAATTTAGAAGCAAATCTTGATGTACAATTTCTGCCTTTTTTTTTTTTACTGAACCACATTTCAGTTTTTGAACATTCCAAAAGTAACCATGTTTGTCAGGAAAAAACCTAACCCAACTAACTATTTTAGACTTGTAAAGAAATGTAAAGTAAGAGCATTCCAATAGCTTGGTTTGTAACACTGAGGTTTTGTAAAGAGAGGCATTTTAAACAGTGCATGTTGATGATGGAATTCTGCATTTTGACTTGTGGACATGATAACATTAATTTCAGTTGATTTTGCTGTCTCTTAAGTGTTCACAGGAAATGTTTGACATGCTTAAGTGACACACTAAGATTAGAAGTAGTACCGTAGTGATCATATTAGGTCACTTTATCACCTACCAGCAAGCCTCTTGACACTTCTCCTGATTCTGCCAAACACTGCTGGAGTTTACAATGTTTTCCTGATATGAACAATGTCTTATTTATGACATTGTTCAGGTAATCTTTACCTGAAGCAGCAGAGAAAGAATGGGCAAATAAAAATAATCCAAGTTCCCTATAAATGTTGAATGGGGTAAAACAAACAAACGAACCAACCCAACAAACACACTTTGGTTTTGATTCCACTCCTCCTTCCATGTATATGAATTCTGGGTTTGGTTATACTACAGTGAATCTTAAAATCAAGGTTCATTTGTGAAAAGCAAAAGTATAGGACCATGCTTACTGGAAAAATTCCATTTATGCGGCTTGGTTTGCCCTTGGGATAAGGATTGCCAGGAATCATGCCACACGATGATATCATAGCATGAGGAGCCTTACAACCTGTTTTTGAAGCCTGGAAAATAATCAAGAAAGAACATTATTTGCTATCACATTCAATGCTCTAAAGAAACTAGTTACTATTTCATAACATTTGGACTGTGTGAATCAACCTACACAGAACAACTGAAGTCTGTGTCTCAAGTCTTATTCCAAATAATCTAAATAGTGTAAACTTCTGTCAAAATCCCCCTCTGCTTACACTGAACTTGGGCTTAAGAACTTGGTGTTCTCTAAAACAAAACACAAACTGTTTCCTCCAGCATTGGTTGAAATTCTGTGTCATTTTTTCCATATGTTCCTAATGCCTGACAAAAACTTCTCCTTTTGTTGCACATGCTCTTATCTTTTTGCAGTTGCTTGTTTGTCTTACACTAGTAGCTCCCAGAAGTCCTCATGCTAAGCCCTGACCCCACAGTGACCACAAGGATACAAACACAATCCTAACAGAACCAAGGGTATTATGAGTTTATCTCGATTACCTGTTCAAGAATTCTTCTGCATCTTTTCTTCTCTGACATATTAATTCTGAACAGATCTTCAATCAGGCGATAATTCTGAGCATCAACAATGTTGCTGTAAAGACATTGACAGACAATTACTGCCATTCCATTTGCATAAGCTAAAACAATGCACTGTGGTATTCACATTCTCGGAACAGAGAGAGACATGATTCTCTCTCCCAGGATTTTTCCTGGGAAGTTGTAAGATGCAGTGAGAAAGTTCAGAGAAAGAAGAAAACAATTCTTATCTCTATTCGCTGCTCCTGTTGTTTAGCACATGTAGAATGTGTTATAAAAATTGGTTATCAAAGAGTGATTTGTTAATTGGACACTGGTGGAAGTTGTTTAGATTGATTAACCAATTAAGTCAAAGCTGTGTCGTGACTGTCTGGAGACAGTCACAGGTCTTTCTTAAATATCTTTTTAGTATGATATAGTTCTAGTATAGTATGGTATTAATGTAATATAATTTAGCATAATAAAAGCAATTTATTTAGCCTTATACAACATAGAATCAGAGCACGTTATTCTCCACGCGGGGGGGGTCACATGGCTTCAATAATGCACCCTGAAAAGTGACCCACACTTAGCCACTACCCAAAAGCACATTAAAAATCCATAAATAGTTCAGATCATAATATTACTATTATTATTAAAAATCCTAGGCTTAAATAGGGACTTCATACCTGTAAGTAAAACTATTAGAACTAAATATCAATACAGAACAATGGATGATGACAGCTAAACTTTATTGCAAGAGTAACTATGTAGAACAAATAAATTTTGCATTACAACAGTGATGTCTTGAGACTTAAGGCATCAACAGTTCACTAAAAAGCTTTAATTACTGCTAACACCCAATTCCTAGCACAGCAGAAAACCAGCAGCTACTCAGTTTGCCACCACTTCTTGCCAGTCTGGTAGAAAACCAAGCTTTCATCTAATTTACTTTACAATTAAAAAGATAATTCCTGTTAAATCTCTCTAAGTTCTGCAGAGCTAGTGAAAGCCTTCATAATGTTCCAAAAGGTACTCCTCCTCTCTCTTCTTCCCCAAACAACACTAGACACACCACAGAGAACAAAATATGTGACTACAAGGAGACCAATGCCTGCTTCTACCCACCTTATTCAAAATGCTGACCAATTTTTTACCAGCACCTCTCTGTCAAATATTACCTGTGCCACCTAAACTACTGGAAATACAATACAGCATCAAAAAGGAGGACTCCTCAAATGAGGATATTAGACAGAAATTAAATCAGCAAAACATTGAATGAAGACATGAAAAACACCTCAAAGAACAGTATTAAAATGTGAATGAGCTTTCAGCTTTGTTCACTATTCCTGATTAATGAAGTAAGCAGCACATAGATTTGGGTTAGGATCTGTAATCGTGACTCCCTTACTTTGCTCTATTACTGTAGAAATTCAACAGCTAAGGAAGTTATTGTGCTTTCTCCCCTCATCAGCTGAAATGTAGCAACTGAAGAGCCCAAGAACTCCAGTCTCATTATGAGAAGGCAACAGGTTAGTCTTGTGCCAGTAACTTTCCTTTGGCTACTGTTTTGTTTTGGTCTGAAATAGACTAGGAGCACTGACATGACTTCCTTAAGCTCAACTCCTAAAGCAAAATCATGTCTGTATCCTCAGTCTTAACTGTTTTATGGATATTTGTGCCATGAAATTATATGCCCCAGGAAGTTCAAGCAGGCAGTAATACAGCATTCACAGGGAAGACAGATATGCTTAAAGCAAAAAAACCTAAACAACCCAAAAAAGAACAATACTTTATAAAATAAATCCCCTGAACCAAGCAGAAGAGTTCCATTTTAAATATGTGTAATGGATCCTTTGGAGCAGCTCTGTTCACTAGGAAAACCCCAACTTTCTCTGTAAATATCAATTTAGAATATTTATTTTTTATAGACAGTAGATTTGCCAGTTTAAGAGATCCATTTACTTACCTCATTTCTACATATGTAATATTTAGAGGACTTTGCACAAAAGGGTAAATTCCCAGAATTTCCTGGCCTCAAGTCTTCCAGATTTCAGTGAGCAGAGAAATAAGCTTAAGGCCCTCTTTGTTCTCTACAACATTTGAAGACCACAGTAAAAACACCACCAACGTGCAGTCTTCCAGCAGGCAGAAGCTCACACAGCAGCAAGCACAAGACTCAAATGAACTATGGAGTTTTCCACAGTCACAGAATTATTGGTTGGAAGGACCTTAAATGTCATCTAGCTCCAAAGCCCCTTCAGGTGAGCAGAGACACCTTTTACTAGACCAGGTTGCTCAGAGCCCCATCCAGCCTGGCCTTGAACATTTCCAGGGATGGTAACTTCTCTGGGCAACCTGTGCCAATGCCTCACCATCCTCACAGCAAACAATTTTTTTCCCAATATCCACTTTAAACCTACTCTCTTTCAGTGTGAAGCCATTCCTCTTGTCCTGTAACTACACTCCAGCTCTCTTGAAGGCTCCCTTCAGGTACCAGAAGGCTGCAATTAGATCACCCCAACTCATCCCAGGCCAAACAAACCCAATTCTCTCAGCCTTATGTCTACTTCTACAATGTCTGCGTCTAATTAGTTAGTCTTTTAAACAGCCCCATCAGTAATGGATCTCTGCTTTACCTTAACCAGGCACAGTGCTTCCTTCTAGGAGAGCTAAAGTTTTATATCCTCAAACATGAGTTAAACCAATACAAGTTAAGGAACACAGCAGAAGAGATACTTACGAAGCCAAGATTTCAAGGGCAATAAGTTTATCTTTACTGAAGGTGAAGCAGTTGAGAATATTAACCATTTTTGATGCTGGAACTGCCACTATTTTCTGATAAGAAAGAAAGAAAGAAGTGTGTATAAAATAAAACAGTACAAGTGTTTTAAACTCAGAATACAATTCTGTATCAGCTTCATATGGTATATTTCAGTAAACTTTTAACAGCCTCTCTCTCCCATTGGGAAGGAGACTCTATATGCTAAATTCTGAACAAGCACCTCCAAAAGGCACTCACCAAAAGCAAAGAAATCAGGAGAGTTAACAAGAGTTAAAAAGGGTTACATCTCCTTCTGTGATACACAGGAAGGTAAAAGTCACTTTAGTCAGAAAAGATACGCCAATTAGAAGTATGAAATTTCATAGCTTGGTACCACTGAAGGAGATGAAGAAGAAACTTTGAAGATTTTGCAGAGTATATTGACTCATCAGTTGGAAAGTAGGTGTCATAAAATTAAAATGGCATTAAGAGAGCAAATTTATTCTGCAAGAACATGCCACAAGAACTTACATGTTGTAAAGCCTTTATTGCCTTAAGCTGCGGTTCTGCCCAGGAGAAGTATCTCAGTAATTCAACAACCTGCAACAGTAAGGCCTTCCATTAATCTTTCAGATCTATTAAAAATGTATGTTAACAGCATCAATATGACCCTCCCACTTTTGGAGCACACTGGTATACTGGTAAAAAACATCTGTCTGTGATGTCTGATTGTCGGTGCCTACCAGCATCTAACCGTTTTTTTATTTCTAAGTAGGCAGCTAAAAATTCTATGTTATGAGATAAAGATTTTCCATGGAAATATTTTAAATACTTACTTTTTGACATCTATTTGCATATATGAATACCAACACCACTGTATTACAATACGTAAAAGAAAAAAAAAAAAATCAAGTATCTCTCCAAGTATCTCTCAAGTATCTTTTATCAACTATCAGGATCCAAAACATACTCCCAAACATACACCAAGAAAAGCTAGCAGGAAAAGAAAGAGGAAAAAGAAAATCTACATATTACCATGCTATACATTATCTCTATTTAGACAATACACACAAAGTAATTCTAAACTCCATTACAATAAATTTATACAACTTTCCAGACACAAAAAGAATGAAAATGTAGTGATTTTGATGACATAACAACTTTGAACTCTTTTTAATATTGCCATGCTGATATAATAACAAGGAATTAAATTCTCCTCAATAAATACAAAAACCTAATATGATCAACCTCAGCATGACTGGAGACAATCAGTTTGTATTACTGAATACACAAAAACAATAGCTCCCATTAAACTAGTAACAGTGTTGACTTTACCTGTTCACTAGAAAAGTATCCATGAACATATTCAATAGCTTTTAATTTGTACTCAGTCAACACAGCCTAAAAGATATAGAAAAAAAAAGGATGCATAATTAGTGACTCAAAAATTATAATTACAGCACAACCATCTGCTAATATATTAATCTAAAATCTGCCCCTACAAAGTGACATTTGTATTAATTACATTGCAGCATTTTGAAGTAACAGTGTACTTCTTAGGTAACTGAAAACAGTGAAAAGCAGGAAGATGTGATTTAATTCTTCTGTTAAAAAAATACTCAGTTTTTTATTTACTTGATTTTGCTTTTTTGTCGTTGTTTATAACTGTGATGAGAGAACATCATCACTCTCCTTTTTGCTCCAATGATTTACATCAACTTGAACAAGATAATACAGTTGATTATTCAGGCAATCGCTCTGTATGGCCCCTGTAAACTAACTGACAAAGTATTTTACTTTGGTGAATTTATGAAGAAATTGGATAATGAGTCTATACAGACAGAATTAAATACACAACAAAACTTGGTCCAGAGATGGATACTGTCTTATCATTATTGTTATGCATTCCAAATTTTAACATGCATACCAGTCAAAGCACAGTACTTTAATGCAGCACTGGCAGTTGTATTGATAACTATATGAGCTGTCTAATAGCCAGGACCTCCTTCCTCCCCTGTACCCAGCCCTCTGTGACAGGTACAAGATGTAAAGACAGCAAACAGCTGAATTCCTGCCCCAAGCCAGTGAAAACGCCTTTCTTCCATAGTTTCCAAGTACCCCCTCTAATGCTACATCTCAGGTATTCTCAAACCATCTTTAGCTTTAATCACACACCCACTTCTATCTTCCTCCCAACAGCCCTAGAAACTACCCCTACCCCTTGCTTTTTTGTTCCTGTCCCTCCAGACAGACATGAAGGTCTCCATCACTGCAGCCTGACTGTGAATGAGTAGCACAGGTGCCCAGAAATCCACCTGGATAATATTTGAGGCAACCCTCTTCCTTTCTGTACCTCATTAAGAGACAAACACTCCCAGACACACTGAAGTCACAGGGGAGAAAGAATTTCTGTCTTCATGCTCATTTTTTCTTCTATTCCGTCCTACTCTTCATGTGTTTTGGAAAAAAGCAGGGTATGTCTTTTTTTTTTTACTGAAACAAATGTTACTTTACCTTCTTAAATCAACAACTGAATGACTTTGTAACAAGAGTACAAACACAAAGCACTGCTATGCATATTTATAGAAGGAACAAACAAACAAAACCCCCAAAGTTTATTTTGCTAGTACTTGTACATATATACAGGGGAAAACAGAAGTAAACTACACATGAAGACATTTAAATAATTGATCCTGCTAACTGTAGGACTGAAAATGGAACATGCCAACACAACAAACTTGTAAACCACATAATAAAGAAGGTTCTACCACAGAGCTAGAAATGAAGCTTAAACAAAAACATAGCTACAAAATCACAGAACCAGCATTTGGACAATTAATGTTACACCACAACAGCACAACTATTATTAACAGAGCACAGCACTGATCCTTAGATCAACAGCAAGTTGGAATACAGGAATACAAGCAGATAGCAAAGGAAACATAATTGCCTAAAATAACATGCCTTAAACCCTTGTGTCTTAAGTCTTTAGTAATCACAGAGCATTTTCTGAAGGACTGCACTGCAGTAATATAATTGAAACATTACTCCCTCCCACCATCAATCATCAGAGAAAGCATTCATGTGCTAGTCGTTCCTTATTTTTTTTTTTTGTAGTCCCCAAATTTTCCACACAAATTCATAAGTTGGGAGGGAAGTCCACACCCTGAAATATCTTAGACTGTCATGTTTTTAGCTGTTTTATGAAAGAGACCTTATGACTATGACCTTATGCAAAAATGTAGTTGTAATAAGAAAAACACCCCGGGGCTTCCATTGAACAGTTTTATACCTCAATAGGGTTTTATACCTCGATATGTTGCAAAATAATAATACTGCAATTGCAGCCATCACTGCCTCATGCCGAAGAGAAACTGAACTGAAACTCAACTCTGAGTCCAAACAAAGGAAATTTACATCTCTTAGACAAACCAACATAACAAAAAATTCTACTTAATGCAAAAATGCTATGGATTGCTGTTGTGCCACAAGGAAATCTCATCTGAAACAAGCCCTTCATTGTCACGCCAAGACACCTTCGGCAGGTAAACTGTTCTACTGTGACACTTAAATAACCTCTGCTTAACTGCAACAAAATACATCATCACAGGTTTCTGCTTCCCAGGCAAAACCAGAAACATTAATCTCAAAGGTTCTGATTTTTTTTTCTCTCCTTTTCTCCTTCTACCATTCAGGGAAGCGTGCCAACCACTAACCTCGAGCTCTCCTGTCAAAGCAGGACCCCGTGCAGAAACCAGAGCCCTGCCAGACACAAGGAAGCCCAGGTTTGTACCTCTTCTCACCACAACCTGCAGTATTTTGTTCAGAGAGTTTATAAACGGGAGATAAAGAAGCACACCTCAGAGTACGCATCAAAACGCAGGATTGACATCCCAGAGGAAGAAGGTGTGCACACAGTCACTCCCAAGCTGTGGGAGACATGACTTCCAACAAGGACAACAGCGTGCAGCTCAGAAATCGCTGTTCTCACGTCCTATTTGTGCACTGTACCTCCTAAACCAGTGTATAAAAGGTGGGTACTTCACACTGTCTCCGAACAGGCCAAGCAAACTCAGCCCTTCCCCTCAAATAAGACATGCTTGGCTACTTTGGTTTTCTTCCTCATCCTCCTTGAAAGTGAAAATGCTGCAGTAACTTTATCCAAGTGCTTATTTCCAATGAGGGCTCAAGATCATCCAAACGCAACCACCCCTGCTATGAGCAGGGACACCTCCCACTACACCAGGCTGCCCAAGGTCTTATCTAACCTGGCCCTGAACACTGCCAGGATTGGGGCATCCCTGGAACCTGTTCCACTGCCTCACCACCTCTACAGTAAAGAATTTCTTGTTAATATCTAAGCTGAATATCCCCCTCCTTTCAATTTGTAGCCATTACTCCTTGCCGTATAGTCCATCACCAAATGATTAAACTAACACACACAACGAGAATTTACCTTCCTAATTTCATCCAGCACGGTTTCAAATGATTTCTTATCCATCTTGATTATTGCCGACACTTAAACGTGGAGGAAATAATACTAGTAATAAAAAAAACCTAAATGTCTTTGAACATACAGGAAAAAAATTACTTTAAAAAAAAAAAATATATATATATATATATAAAATGCCGGGCACGGAAGGGGGCCGGGGCTGTCCTCGGGGATGGAGCGCTGCCGCCTCTGCAGTGGGGGACACGGAGACAAAGGCGCCCTCCGGGAGCCGCCCGGTGCGCCCGCTCCCCGCGCGTCCCGCGGGCGCTCCGGCGGGCGCAGGGGTCGCGGCGGCGGCAGGAAGGGAAGGGAAGGGAAGGGAAGGGAGGGGAAGGGAAGGGCGGCAGCCGCCCCGCTCAGCACGCGGCACCGCGGCCCGGGGCGCCCCCGCAGAGCATCGTTCGCGGCGCCGCCGCCCTGCGATCTCGGCGGGCAGAGCCGGGGCGGACGCGGGTGGCCCCCAGGGCAGGCGGGCCAGGCGAGGAAGGCGGCCCGGGAGCGGCGTGAACCCACGCAGACAGTGCACCCCCTCCGCCGGTCCCGCCTCCCTGCCGTCGCGTCCTTATGGCATCACAGCGCGGAGCCAAGGCCCTTTCCCACGCTGGGCGACGATAGCGATGCCTGCGCGGGTGCGGCAAGGACGCGGGGCGGACTCGCCCCTCGCCCAGCTCCCGGCGCCGCGCCGGAGCGCTGAGCGCTGTCCCGGGGCACAGCCGCGCCCGGCCCGCGCCGCCGCCGCCCCCGGTCTCGGGCCCGGCACGGCGCGAGGAGCAGCGGCCACCGGGGCGATGAGGGTGGGGCGGTGGTCACGTGGCTGCCGTGGCAACCGGCCCGGCCCCCGGGAGGCGGGAGCGGCCGCGGGGCCGGGGCTGCCATGGCCGGGACGCTGCTAGCCCTGCTGGCCCTGCTCGGCGGCTCCCAGGTGCGCGGCGGCCGTGCGGGGCTTCGTGCCAGGGCCTCCGGTTAGGGTGAACAGCGGGGAGGGCCCGGCGGGGCCGGAGCCGGAGGGGCGGGGGATGCGGGCGGCGCTTGGGAGCTGTTCGCTCTCGGTGCCTCCCGCGCCGCTTGTGGGTTCCGGGTGGAGACTGCGGCACTGGGCGGCTTCGCAGCCCCGCCGAGGTAGTGCCTGCGCGGGGCGGCCCCGTCCAGGGGGTTCCAGGCGGGCGGCGTGCTGCGCCCCAGCGAGGAAAAGGGAGTTTATGGGTGACTGACCTCCCGCTTGATACTGACAGGTGTTCTCCTTGCTCGACTGCCCGCGGTTTTCCTTCGTGATAGCCCAGCCTGTCTGTCCGCACTGTTTGATCAGTGTGTCCCCTGGTCCAGGCAGGGCGAGGAACAGAAGTATCAGGTGGCCCTGGGCCGCGTTACTTCTTAGCTCTGTGCTGAGTGTTCTGTTTCAATGCTTAGCTTCCCCTCTTCTGCTAGAAAAAAATAGAACAAGAAGGTGGAAGATTTTTTTTTCCCGTTACCGTTTAAAATGACCCGAGTCTGACTGTTCCTGGCATTTTACACTTCTTCATTTCCAAGGTGGAGTTTTGATTATTGACCTGTGTTTTTTTCTTTTTATTTTCACATCTTGAAGTGGCTACTGAATCTGGTGCATTTGGAACCTTCTGTACTATTTTCCTCATTTTGGAGAATGATTTACAGATATTACCAGCAGCTCTGGTGTAAGAAATTTCAGGGTGTGTGTTTTGCCTTCTAATTCCAGAGTTCCCCAATCCAAAGGACTTGATTGGCTAGTTTTCCAATTGTTAAAGCTTTCCCATTTGCAGTCCAAACCCCTGTCTGCAAGCCTGCTTCTATTTATCTGTCTTGTTAATTTGAGTAAATGAATTTATGATACTTCAGCACGCAGTTACTTTCAGCTGCTGTTTCCTTTGATCCCACCCTCATGGAATTTAACTACTATATATTTATTTTGTATTCTCAGGTTTTAAAAGCAGAGTACTTCTCTCCTTGGAAGGGAGACCAACAGATGTACAAGCTGGACATAGGCTGGCCTAAAACTCCAGAATACTTCACTGGCCAAACATTTTGTGTTGCTGTTGACTCTCTCCATGGTTTGGTCTATGTCGGACAAGTGAGTGGGAATATTGTTTTTCTCTCTGTGTTGTTTCTGTGGTTTTTTTGCCTTTAAAGCATCTGCTTAAGATTAGGATATATATGTGTATGTTTATTCACATATATTTACATATTTAGAATAATGATTGTATCAAGCTCAGAAAATATAAACAGAGATGTCTCTGCTATATCTATTTTTGAAAGCAGTTCTGGCACAACATTTGTTTGTGGTTTTTTTTTTTTAAGCATTACATTTCTGTGGTATGAATGATCCAACTTAACTGAGTTACAGCAGCTTGTTCCCTCAGCTGTAAAATAAAATGTGATTCTGGGGCAACTGAATCTTCCATTCTTTGAGGCCTTGTCCCATGAAATCAAAACCACACAGCTCTTTCAACCAGTTAGAGTAATGGGAGTTAAAGTATTTCCTCTACCCAGGTCCAAGTGTGATTATCTCTAGGCCATGGATAAGACATTCTCTCCATGGGATGTGGGGGGAATTTCTTGTAAAGCACAGTATGAGTACTTGGGTGCCATGCAGCTAATAAATAAGCCCTGTTGCAGTTTCTCATGCCTATTACATTGGGTACACTTTTCAGCAGGAACACAAAATCACAATTCAACCTGAAGACCAGGATAGCTGCAGGCACTTGGCTGCTCTGAAAGCTGGACTCTATCTGATGTAAAGTGACAGCCTGGACTGACTGGAATTTTTTTCATACTAAATTTAGACCCATATCTCTTTTTTCTTTTCTAGCTGGAAAAAGAGTTCCAGCAGACAATCATGTCACGAGATTCTTTCAATTAATGAAACATTGCAAAAACTTCAGAAAGAGGAATTTTAAACTCTGAGATTACTTACTTAATAGGTTTTCATTAGAACTTTTTTTACCTTTTCAGCGGGGAGACAATGTGCCAAAGGTACTTGTATTCTCAGAAGAAGGCTATTTTCTTCACTCCTGGAATGATACAGTTGAAATGCCTCATGGTATCTTTGTATGGAACACTGCAATAGGAAGTTCAGTATGGATCACAGATGTTGGAACAGGTATGCATCGTGGTGATATGAGAAATATTCAGTGGGGAAGAAAATGTAATATTGCTTTAAACAACTCACTTATTTAAGTCTCTCAAGCAATTCTGAGATAGATTTGTGCTTTAGTTGCTATGAACAAGCTTCTCAGGTGCTGCACAAAATAGTCTGAAGTTTCATGAGTTGTGCTGTGTGTCTGCTTACAGCTGCTAAGCTTGGTCAGCACTCCTCCCTACCACCCAGAAGTATCAGGGAAAAAAGCCTGATAGACATAAGTTTAGCCTGGCTAGACCCAGGTTTAGTACAGTGGATGAATAGTGTTAGAGCCTGTGGGTTTACTAACCCACTGTCATCATAGAATTTTAGTCTGTTAGATGTATTAATGTCACTTTCTTTTGAGTGTCAGATTTTCAATCTTTGCAGTCAGTTTTAATAGTTACATTATGTTTTGTTAAGATGTTGTTGCACTTTCTTTTTTTCCTTGATTCAGGGAAATACGGACACACAGTGAAACAGTATAGCCCTTTGGGTAAACTTATGCAGGTCTTGGGCACACCTGGTAATGCTGGTTCAAGTTTGATTCCCCTGCAATTTGATCAACCAGCAGATATCTTTGTGGAGGAAACTGGAGAAATCTATATTGTTGATGGAGATGGAGGAATGAACAACAGATTGCTCAAACTAACAGATGGTATGGAAAAAGGAACTCTTTGCAGTAGTTGACCACTGAAAACTGGATTTTAAATAACATGGATTGGGAATACTTTTAAGCAAGTACTAGGCAGAACTGTCATTTAACTTTAGTTTGAAGACCATATTGAGTCAGAACCTGTTTTACTGCTTGTTACTTCAGGAGAAATCTCCTAGTCATTCATGAGAAGAGGCTGAGTGACTTTGTTCAGTGTCCTGGCTACCCCAGCGTATTCAGTCTCCAAGAAAGAAGGCTAAGGGGGATTCTTACTGCTGTCTTAAGTCAGTAAAAGGAGGCTATAGAGAAGACAGAGACACTTTTTTTTTTTTTTAGATATACAGTAAAGAATGAGGAACACAGAGCAAAAGATTCAAGAGGGGTGAATTTCAGTTTGATTTTTGTTAGAAAACATTCAGAGTAAAACAGGGTCAGACAAGGAATGACAGGGTGGTCCAAAGATGGGTTGCACTCTCCATTCCTGTAAATGCTCAAAAACTGATGTGTAATGGGCAACTTGATCTAACTTAAGAGTTGGATTTTTTATCAAGGCTAGTCCTGCTTTGAGGACCAGGTTGGACCAAGCAGTATCTGGAGGACTTTTATACTTAAATTGTTCTGTGATTCTGATTAGCTCACTCATACTCCTCAGTTAGGGCAGTGACTAAAGAGCCTGCACATGTCCACAGTTGGAATAAGTGGAGGAGCTACTGTTTCTCCATTTTGCTAAATGCAGATACTTCCCTAATACCTAATT
The DNA here is from genome assembly GCF_026979565.1 of Vidua chalybeata. Classification (NCBI taxonomy): domain Eukaryota; kingdom Metazoa; phylum Chordata; class Aves; order Passeriformes; family Viduidae; genus Vidua; species Vidua chalybeata. The sequence goes on from NC_071531.1 coordinate 96,547,650, forward strand.
TGCAAAATAGTAAATTGTTAAAAGTGAAAACTTCCACGTAACAAGTGTTAAAAATCAATTTAGGAAATAAATGAATGGCATAATCAGCCAGCTTCTTGCTTCTTTTTTTTTTTTTTTTTTTTCCTTTTTGTACTTTTTTAATTCAGTGTTTAACAGTACCTTGGATTATGGCTCTTGTGTATTACTGGCTACATTTTTGTAATCATAATCATGAAACTGCTAATAACAATCCAGTAGTCACTGTAGTGGTCATGTTTTCTCTCAGATTTATGTATTGGGAGTACTGTTTTAAAACAGTTTAGAAATCTCACCTTTTACAAATTACCCAAAGTAACTTTGCAAGAGATTGACTTAAAAGCTGGTTTATTTGTTATTTTCTCACTGTGATTTTTTTTACTTTTATTTTTCATGGTGCTCACTGTTCAGACTACAAAGAGCTATGGCTGACTGGAACAAATGGGAGTGGCATTGGTCAGTTCAAGATTCCTCACAGTGTAACAGTGGATGCTTTTGGACGGGTAAAGAATTAAGGAAATTTTTTTTATTTCATCTTTGAACAGACTTGTTTATATGTATTTGAACAAAACAAAATGTAATTATTTTTTGTTTAAACTGTTGTGATCTGTGCCACTTTATTGGGTTACATTTTCTGGTGTGATAGTCCTGAACTGAAGTTTCATAGTGCAGGTTCTATGGAAGCAGCTGACTCCAAGGTTAACACCAGGATCCTGACCACTTACACTGTCAATGTCCGTGCAACAACAGTGTTCCTCCTGCAGTTTGTAACAGGTTGCCATTGTGAGACTACAGGAGAAGCATGTTCTGTAATAAATAAAACCACTTCTGTTTCTTCACGTAGAACCAGCAGCCTGCTCGGGCCATCCTGACCTTGATTAACAGCTCTTCTCCCATGGGAAAGTGCATACCAAAGGATCAAGTCCAGCCATAAATATCTGTGCTGTGATGTAAAACCCAGAAAACTGGTCTGTGAATGTGTGGGATGAATCATCAGAGCTAGAAACATCGGCTCTGCTCTTTTTGGTTTTTTTTGGTTACTTTGTCTCTCCTGCTGGCTGGCTGTGTAGTTGATCCTAAAACTTGTTCACAGAAGAAACATATAAATACTCAAGTGTGTTTATTAAAGATGATCCTGCTATATGATAAAGTAGTAGTCCGTTGCCCTCAGTTGCTATACTTCAGGGGGCTTTAATTTCATGTTTGGAAATTGCAAATAAGCTTTAGGTGATAGTGAGTCTCTAGCTAGGTTGTGGACGTTACTCTCAAGGCATTCCAAGAGTCTGCTTCTGCCAGGTGTTAATTGTAGTCTGTCTTTTGGTCTTCAGGTCCTAGAGGGGAGTTATGCTGTCGCTTCTTAATCTGTTTCAGGGAAAATAAGATTGCTTCACTAAAACACCACTGGTTGAAGCTAATTCTGCTGATGCTGTCTGAATCAGAATAAGAAGTGTATATAAAAATCAATTTTCTGCCAAAACTGGCAGAGTGGGAGAAAAAACAGGAGGAACACGGTCACTTTATGCTGCAGTTTATTAATTATTTATGCTGAGTTTATTAATTTAAAGAAAGTGACTGGGATGAGCTATGATTTTACTGCCAACATAGTGTTCATCATCAGTTTAGGTTGAGAATTAATTGTTAATTCATAAGAAATCTAAGAGAATGCTGTAGTAGTGCTTCATTTAAAAACAGTGATGAAAGATGTACTGTTATGTTTATTGCTCCCTTTTTGGTGATAGTCCAGAAAAGTCACAAAGTTTACTTACCAGACTGATGACTTGTCAGCAGCTAAAACTTCAATGACTGTTGTACAAAAAATGCCTTCATTGGAACTGTCTAATGGTATTGCTAGCTTGCAATGTTTGTGAACCCAGTTAACACTGGGTGGGATAGAGACAAAACTGGTTAGACAAAACCAGCTAAACATGCTCTAAGTGTTTAAATGGCTAAATATTTGTAGTAGTATTAGGCATATCAGGAGTGTTTGCAGATCATGATCATGAAGTGAGACTACCATTGGAAAAAAAAAATGCAGGTGATAGACCCTTAGACAGATCTTCAGAATTTAATAGGTGGAAAAATGTCCTCATTGTGGGGATAAAAATCGTACCAAATATATCATATAGCCACAAAAAAAAAGAAGAGAAGGCACTGATTTCTCTGTTAAAGTAGTATAAAATAATTTGTGTATGTTAACAGTAGGTCAGTTTTGGTTTATATCTGGCAGTCAGATCTATTGATTTAATTTTGAATGGGAAGGTATACATTCTTCCAGGGTACATTCTTCCATTTTCACTACAGGGAACTTTGCTCTCATAAGAAACAAATGCATTTAATTTGTTCTATTTATTGACAGCCATGATTTTTCTTTTTAACAGGTATGGGTTGCAGATAGAGGCAACAAGAGAATCCAAGTTTTTGATAAAGTCACAGGAGAATGGCTTGGGTCTTGGAGTGACTGTTTTTCAGAAGATGGACCTTATTCTGTCAGGTATTGTTGAACAGTTATAGGAGCACACAATTATGTAAATAAGGTGTATTCTTACTGGTGAATTAAAATGTTGATATTTAATGCCTGCTGACAAGCAGTTAACCAGTGAAATAAGGTGCTGGGTGTCCTAACATTTGCAAATATCTGCACAGTTGCATCTTGGCAGGGAAGTCCTGGCTTTATAGCAAGCCCTGTCGATTTGAGTGCAGTATTGGGAGCTGCACTTTAAAGTCGTTATGTTATTAACCTTACTGTTGCAGCTTTTACAGGAAGAAAGATTTTCTTGAATGAGTTTTCTGTAGCATAATATGTCTCAATGAGCAGCCATATGAAGAACAAGGCTTACAGCTTAATTTCCAATGTTACAGTGCATTCTGTTGGTCATAGCCTTCAGAATGGTGATTGTTAAAGGGGTTTTGTTTGTGATGAAATGAGATGTCATATGGAGTTCATAGTTGAAAAATATGTTTATCTTTCACAGGTTTACTGCTGATTACAAATACCTGATTGTAGCTCAGCTGAATATCAACCGGTTGGCAATCTTGGCAGCACCTCCAGTTGGCTCCATTGGGGACTGTGCCATAGTCCACAGTGTCCAGCTGGCTGATGAAACCAAACCACACCTTGTGGATGTAGACATGAGGAGTGGAGCAGTTTATGTTGCAGAGATTGGAGCCCAGCAAGTACAAAAATATGTACCCTTAAGCTGATGATTTCCCACAACTGCCATGGCACAAGCTGTGTGGCATTTAAAACCTATGACCACATTTCCTTGAATTCTTTATAGCTTGCAAGCACAGAACTGCACAAGTGCTCCCAGAACTCTAGAGCTAAGGCTCTGTCCTAGCTGTTCTGGAGTTCTGGAGAAATACTTGTCTTGAGCTCTTACTTGTTTAAGTAATGATATGGTGGCTTTTACTTTTGTCGCAATTGTAAAATGATAAGCATTTTAATTTTATTACATAAAAGTTTACAAACGCAATTATTCATCTTAAACGCATGGGGTCAACTTGGGGCTCTGCTTAGCCTTTGTGTGTTGTTAAATGGTCAGAAATGTCTGAAAGAAGTTTTACAAATTTACAATATTTCCTGGGAGAAGAGCACTTCATTTCAATGTTTCTTCACTTTGTTTTCTGAATGGTGGTGCTGGTACTGTCCAACAGAGAATGTAAGGATGTGTCACAATGTTAAATTAGATGCTGCTGGATATTGGTGTCAGTACTGGCATCTGCCTTAGGTGTTTAATGACATAAGTATTGAAATCTGTTTTCAGCTCTAGCTGAAGCCAAAAAGTCTGTAATAAGCTTGAGCTAAATTGATATTAGACACTTCAAACTAAATTAAAAGTATCTGCACAGCAGCCAAGAACTGATTCTTAACTAAATTAGTTCTTAACCTTATTTGATTTATATCAGCATGAGTTTTCAATTCCATAAGATTTCATAGTGGAACATATTGAGGTTCAAGTCTTGTAATTTCCTCAAGATAAACAAATTGCAATTTGCTAGGAAAGTCTTAATCAGCACTAGGGACTGGGAGACATATGATTTTCTTCTGATTTAATTGAAGCTCTGTCAGTTAACAGCAAAGCATCTGTTTTAATTTATTTCTAGAACTCAGACTTCATTAATGTGTAAAGTTTCTTACACTATATTATAGCAGATGTCTCTAAGCTTTGTCTGAAAAAGTCCTGCTTCTCCATTCCCAGAACAAAGTGGTTCTGCTTTCTTTACATGTTGCTACAAGATTTTAAGTTCACTTTATAGTATAGAGGGAACCAGGTATGGAAGAAATGGGATGAGGAAGATGTCATGGCAGAAGTGAGACCGTGGATAACTGAGTACCATGGTAAAACTGTGGATCCACATTCTGTATTTTCTAGCTCTTGAAAACATATGAGAGGATTTTTGCTGTTTCCACACATTTATTGTACTGTGTGGATTATTTTAATGCTAATTACCAGCTAAGAGAGGTAGTTTTTTTCTATTTCTTAGAAAGGGAATAGTGAAAACAGAATTGTACTGATGGGAAATACCTACTTCAGTGAATGTTGTCAAAAGCAAATGCTACTTAATTTGGTAGGTTTCAACCTATGATCACAAACTTGTGAGTCAACAGATGGAAAAGCTGTTCAAAAAAGTCAGATTCATACTTTCTCTGAAAAGTAACTCAGCTATGGAGCCTGACTGCCTGGTTTCAGCACTATTTGAGATTAATGCACTAAATGTGAAAGCTTTGTTGTTGGCTACATGCACAACAATAAGACCAGATCCCACCTGGGGCTGCCCTCAGTCAAGCCTTAGAAGTAGAACTTCAAGGTAATACACTAGCAAATACAGTGCATCACTCATGTGGTCTTGCATGGGAGCTAGTAAGCAATATTTATTTGCGGAAAAAGTAGCAGTACTTCCTTTAGACCTATGTGAACATGTCCACACAGTGTGTTGTGTGGCTTTTTTAACTAGTTTTTGACTAGCTCAGGGATCTCTGCTCTGTGTGCAATTTAGCTATTTCTTGTCTACACAAGGTGGGTTTATTTTATAAAATTTTACTATAAAGTCATGATACTTGAGCATATCTTGGTGTGTAGGGGGTCCAGACATACCCACCTTTCTTCACTACATCCTCTCCTTATTTATTTTTCCTTTGTCACATCCATTTGAAAATAGAACTCCAAGCTCTATGGGAACATATTTTTGTGTTCAGTAAAGCAAAGGTAGCGCACTTTTGGATGTTGACAAATAACTTACTTGGGATGTTGACAAATAACTTACTTGTACAAGTTTCTGTTTGCTGCATGGATCATCTCTTTTTCATTAGATTTTTGGCTCCAAGAAATGGGGAGCACCCATCCACTTTTGTGTGGCTTTACTGAAATAGGCCAAGGTGCCAAAATGTGCCTTACAACTAGGCTTTTGGGTATCTGTGATAACAAGGGGCAAGGGATGCTTATTATTAATAATTATGAGCTGCTTAGACTCTATTTTATCTCTGTGTCTATGACTAGACTGAGGAAATTATTTTGTGCACTAACTTGCTAATTCTCTGAATGTTTTCTTATGTATTGCCTTGAAACTGATTTCTGAAGAAATGCATAGCAGGAGAATTTGATAAAATAAATCGAGAATTTCGCATTATTAAACTCTTGGTTGCTTTTTTTCTGTATTAATATAAATATATTCCATTGTAATGGATTACTCTTCTAAATACAGGGCCCTCACCACTTAAATAAGGTATTTAATAATTTCTGATACCAACATTTGAATGTAATCTAAAATTCCATGTTATCTTTATACGTCACTATTTCTGTGGCCAATCTCTTTTGTATTCTAATTTATGTGTCAACACAGAGATGTAAAAATCTCTCATGTTTCCCTCTGAATAATTAGTAAAATGGAATGATGAGTTACATAAGTGCCAAGTTAAAAAAAAAGTATTTAAACTGTATATCCTTATGATGCTAATCAGGAAATTAAAAAGAAACTAGCAAAACACTTCTTATACCAAATCAGGTTTTATTTTCAGAAAAGATTACTGAGCAGTCTGTCTAGTTTTTAGAAGACCAAGAAGGATTCTCTATGAATTAGAAACACTTGCACAAGAAAAAAAGTAACATACTGCAGTGTTAACTAGATAAGAGAGAAACCTAAGGTGATTGCTAAAACTGTCCAGAAATCTAATTTTAGGTAATCAGCACCAGCTTTTAGGTGTGAACAGTAATCACTGGATTATTCAACTAATGGAGATAAAAATACCATCTGTTCTAATGATGTCTCCAATTTTGCAGGCCTTTTTTTTTTTTTTTTTTTTTTGGGATCCTTTTCTTTGAGTAAGTACCCAGGTTGTTAACAGGATGTGTTTCCCGGAAGTAAAGACCAGATCACATAGTCCTCTCTCTTCACAGAATCATAGAATGGTTTGGGCTGGAAAAGACCTTCAGGATCATCTGGTTCCAGCCCCTCTGCCATGGACAGGGAACTTTGCACTAGATCAGGTTGCTCAGGTCATCCAACGACACCTTGAACACTTCCAGAGATGGGGCATCCACAACTTGATTGGGGAGCCTATGAGAGTGCCCCATGATTTATGATTGTTTTGTAATGCTCAACAGTCTTTTTTTGTGTGTGTGTGTTCTCACAGTCAGAAATTTATTAACAATATTTGACCAAAACAGAAAAAGCCTGAGTCAGGTTTGTGCTATGCAAGATCAGGTCAGTCCCTCAATAAAAGCTGAAGGGGAGGGTACAAGAGTATGTTCGTGGGTCTGTTCATTGCTGGGAGTTCACTGCCTCTGTGGGTAAGTTCTCTGCCTTACAGTGGTTATTAACCTTTTTGAAGCATTCAGTAGTCACTTATCTCAGTTAGCACTTAATTTCTTAACAATTTCTATCCGGAGAAGCCTCCTCAAGCGGTCCATCAGCCAGCAGTGTTTGTAGTCACTCAAATTGCCTGTACCCAACATAAGAGGGCACCAAACCCCTGCTGATGCTTGGGGGACTCTGTGAGGACCGACCTAACAGCTGGTGCTTCCTGAATGTTTTCAGAAGTCAACAAGGATGATGAATTCCTCCAGACTTCCTTTCTCTTTTCAGAATAGACTGCTTTAAGCATAAGCTGATCATAGAATCATAGTAATTTTGCCCTATTATTACTGGATTTATGTCCATCTTTTATTTCCATGGTTTTCCTAGGGGAAAAAAAATCAGTAATTCAGTGTCCAGAGACAGCTGGATATTGTGAATTGATTCTTTTAGTCCTTACATCCTTGGTTTCAATTGAATTAATAGTAATAAGTTGCTTTGGAAACATAGTAATTTATAACATTATAACTGTAGCAGAATAATTATACCAAGAGAGCGATACCACTATGTTTCCTTACAGAGGTGACCCTGAATGAGATTAGAGCTAAATTTACTTCATCTTATTCACCAATTTTATTCTACCCCTCCTTTCTCAGCCTTTGTTTAAAAAAATCTTGCTCTGGTTTTGTATTACTATTTTATTCTACTCCTTTGGAAAATTGCATCTGCAAAAATTGTATTTCCCAGTAGTTGCCATGAAAAGGTTAGAACACAGACTTTTCTTCAGGTAAATGATTCAATATATTAGAATCATTCAGTCTTTCAGTGTTCATAAAACATTAAATTCATGTTGCTTATATGAAATTTTAAAGTAGGAGCATATGAATTGATGTACACAGGATGATTTGTTACTGCATTAAAGCCAAAGTAACACTCATACAAATGAGGTATTGAATAGACATTCTTTATCATAGTATCACATGTTTCAAGTGTGAGGAAACCACATGTAATTGTGTAAATGGATCTGCAAAACAGAGGTGGAAAATACTGCCCAGTTAAAACAGGAATAAGCCTGGTAATTCGGTCTCAGCTGTGGAGGGATCTCTTACAAACAAATTAAGACTTGAGAAATCTCTTTAATCTCTTGAAGAGTCTGTATACTTAAATTCTTCCTAGTAGTCAATAAACATAATGAAGGGGAGGCTTTATATTTAGTCTGGATTAATATGTCTTCAACACCCTGTGTTCTGTTTCCAGGTAGTTTAGAGATTTAATATGGCAATTTTTTTTCTTATGACCCATGTAATCATTTACAGATGATGACCAAGTCATCTCTTCCTCTGCTCCTTATCTAAACTGTATAGATCAGAACACTTGTCTTGCAATGGAAAACTGATAAGACTTTAATTTCAAAATGTTTTCATAGCACATTTTAATAAAAACAAGCAAATGCAGAAGAATGTTTACTGTGCTACGGGAAGTCTGAATATTAGATTGCCAGTATTAAACCTATCTGTGTGCTGTACAGGAGTAATGCTATCCCCCACATGATTTGATGAGGCTGAATTTATTCCTGGTACTAGCTCTCAGTACAGTACTGTCTCTGACAGTTGTCAGAGAATTTGGGTGACTATAGGGTCAAGGTGTAAAGGTGTAAGAGTAGACCAGAATGGACACAGAGTTTTTTATCACTCTTTGCTGTTGAAGTGCTTAGCAAAATTTTCATGCTGTTAACATTTTTTGACAGAGTCTTAATCAGAAGACCTGGCTGAATTTAGTATCAGTAAATGTCTAATTGAAACAATCTGATAAGTTACTAGCAGGTGGTCAGTTTATTACAGCCATTAAGTATTTTCAGGAGATTTCTGAAATGCTAACTGAAATGCTTAGAACTGCATTAGTATCACAGGAGAGAAAAAAATGGCAAATATGGTTCAAAGAAAGAAAAAATCCACCACACACACAAACAAAAAAAAAAAAAAAAAAAAAAAAAAAAAAAAAAAAACACCACACCTGTGTGTGAGATTTCTGTAGAGGTTCAAAAGAATTGATGACTGTACCTTGCCAATTGACATAAACCATAGTGAAAGAGTACTGTGTTGGATATACAACCATGAAATCTATTACAAGTCTTTGGAAGAATCTCCAAGCATGTATGTCAGGATGATCTGGCTAATAATGTTTTCTTAAAAGGGCTTTTAGCAATGTCTCATGCTAAGTGTCCAATTGTGTGAAATGAAAAAGAAGGACTAATTGTGGAAGACTAATTAAAATATTATAAATGAAGTTAAAAACTGATTCTGTGCTGGTCAATCTATTGATAAATGTTCTGGAAATTAATTTGGAGAGTCAGGGACAGAATTTACTAACAATACTAAGCAACTCAGGCTTGAGAGTAAAGACAAAAGCTGCACAATATCATGAGACTGAATGGGCAATAAAATAGCAAAAGAAATATAACACTGATAAATACAAAATCAGGTACAATTAGCAAAAAGAAGCCAAATTTTTTACACTGTGATAGCTTTAATATGTGCTTCCATTCAGGAAATTATTCCAGCTCATAAGAGATGATTCTATGAAAATATCAGCTTCCAAACTCAGCAGCAGTCAGGAAACAAAGAGAATAATGATCAGTACTACGAAAGTACCAGCTGATCAAACAGAAAGCTTTGCAATGCAGTGTTGTAAATTCCTAGTGCATGCTCATTTGGAACAGTACAGGCCATTCTGCCTCTTCTTCCCCCTTCTAATCTCAGGAAAGCTAAAGCAGAAATAGAAATAGTAGAGTAGGGGAAGTAAAGTCTGTTAAAAATCCTTGGCTGTATACAGCTGCTGTGTGGGTATCATCAGCATTTCATCACATAAGGCCTCTGCACGAACATACCTTTCCCCTACAGCTGCTGCTGTAAACTGCTTTGGCTTCAGAGCTCGCTTCAGCATGTACACACGGCTGGCATGCCATGGTGAGGTGGAGGATACAGATGGGCAGAGACATGTGGTGTCTGTTATGCAGGAGAGGTTAGCTTGAAAGGAAAATAAGACTTTGCAAACATCTAGGCTTTTAGTGGTGAAGGTACTTAATGAATAGGACACAGTCACAGAGTCAGTTACTTTGTCTTACTGAAAATCAAAAGTTTCACCAAAGGGATCAGAGTTGCCCTCATTCCAGTCTGATCACCTTTGATGCTGCTCCCAAGGGTCATGCTCTGGCTGCCTGTGCCACCTGCCCATCGTCCCATAGACAAAAAGCACTATACTCTCAGCATCAGGTACTAAAATATATTAAAAAAAAATTTTTTTTGGTAACACATCATCTCCCGTTGTAACACAAACACAAGGTAGTACAAGCTGATTTTTTTTCAAAGATTGGAGCCCTTGAAAAATGTTTGAATTCAAATGAAGGTGCTCTTTAAATGTTTTAATGATTTCCAGCCAAGACACAATGCTGATGGTTGTGCTGGTTTATCTCATGTGCATTGGTGTAGCTGGAATAAGCAGGCAGAATATGACTCTTGGCTCCCAAGTGAGGCTTCCCACTGCAATGTTCATGGCAGTGGGTGACTGGCTTGCAAGCAAATACCCATAACTGTCTCTACAGGGATGCTGTAAAAGAGAAATGAATCATACTAGAGGCATGTGCTTCAACATGTGTATAAATCTTATAGCGGAAAAAGTCTTTAATTGATTAAGGAGGAGACCTGGATGTCAGGGGGAAAGAGAGGGGAGGGATTCTCCCCAGCAGATTCCACACTAGCTCTGTAATAAGGCTTGCCCCATCTTCCTTAATGCCCAGTCTAATTTCAGAGCTTTTAGTAATGAAAACTAGAAAATTGTTATGAGCAGGAGACTTAATTATAATTAAGGATTGCCATGATTTGCCTCCAAGCTGTTGCCTTAACAGGGCTTTGTGATGGATGATGCTACCAGATGAAAACAGAAAACAAGTTTGAATCATATTTAAGACAATGAGATGGAGGAGGTAAAAATATTTGGGATGACTTTAAAGGTGGTACCTTTTGATTGATTTGAAAATGCTTGCCAGTGTTCTAACAGGGATACATGGTGCAGCAGACAGTTCCTGATTTTCATTTTGCCCAATCTCCTTGTCATAGAAGTCCTTCTTTCTCACAGACAGTTGAGTCAGGAGTAAATACAGGCCACAAAAAATATTTACCAAACATATTTTATGAATTAAACTATTAATATTAATAGAGTCAATTTGCTATTTTCTTTACAGTTAAATCTGATTATCTAACCCATGAAGATCTACCTCCAGAGCTCACACAGCTGCAAAGGGCTGCCACAGACAGCTCCCACCATGTACTTAGCTTCTCTCTGGCCTACTGCTTTCCAGTCTCAATTTCTCCATCCTCACAGATTTTGGGAGTGCACAAGTCTTTTCCCTGCACACAACTCCCCAGCAATGCACAGGAGAGGAGGATGGATTGCACACCAGGAAGCCCTTACAGCACTGGAGGGGCTTATGTTAGAAAAGTCTTTTTTTTTTTATAGCAAGCATTGCAAAGAAAGGCACAGCTTACCTAAAAAGGCAGATTTGCTGGCACTCTAGGAGAGGCCACCTCTAAAGCAGAGTTGGCCACCAGAAGGTTGCCAGGTGCTGTAAAACCCATGCAGCTCTGTAGAGCAGTCATGGAAGGTCTGGTGTGTCCCATCTGCTTCTCCCTGTGCCCTTCCTGTTCCACATGGAACAACAGGACTCCTTAGTCACCATGGCTGCTCTCTGAGCAGCACCTTCATTCTTCAACACAGGAAGAAATCATACTCCCAATGTCAAACCTCAAATGATCTGCAGACACAACTTTTGCAAAGAGAAATATTATCTCTTGTTAGTGCATTTGTGACAGTTTAAAAGCCTTTGGGTATGCAAGGCCTTATGTAACTTTCTTTATTTTTATCAACTTTCTCACTTGGTATAATAAAGGATATCACCTTCCCTAGCAAATTTCAACTTGCTCAAGATGCTGTAACAAATTGCAGATTGTATGGATTGCATACTGTATGTATCCTTAACACACACACACACTCAGGTATACAGATAATATATCAGGAGAGATGTGCAGCAGATGCAGTAGACATAATCTAACATTCATACATATGTATGTTATTTTAATTTAATTTTTATTGATCTAGTCCAGGTCCAAGGCATGCTGGGAGAGGAGAGTGGTAGCAAATGCTTCTATAATGAAACTGCCTAAGCCACCCAGCATCAGCAGCAGCTCCTGCTGTGCTTGCTCTGCACAGAGACTGCCCTTGCCCTGGAGGCCTTCCCTAAGGAAATGGTCTGGCATTAAAGAAAAGCAATATATAATTCAGTAAGACAATCTGAAACTTCCATCCTTTCAAAAGGAGGTCTGGTTTGGTGTGAGGGATCCATTAGACCAGCTCAGGTGTCTCAAGGAAAGCTATTGTACCAATCTGCAATAATTACAGTGTATGAGTTTGAATGGATTTTACTACATCCTTAGTTTTCACTCTTCTGCTTGGGAGAAATTTTAGCTAGGATAAGAAAGGAATAATAGCTGCTTGACCCAAAATCTTTATCAGAGAAGAAACATTTGCAGTTTGAACTAAAAAATCTCAAACACTGTGTAATTTCAAAAGAAAAAGAAAAAAAACAGCACTTGGCACCACACAATATATGAGAGAAAAACCTACATGTTGCCAAGAGGGCTTGACATAAGAACACTGCAGAAAATGAAGCAGTGGGAAAATTAATAGAGAGGAAATTATGAGCACCTTCTAAAAAGTTGTATCATAAACATACCTCTTAGCCCATGGAAGAATTTCTTTTTCACTGCAATGTGACTAGAGGTGAATCCAAGTAAACAAAACATTCAAAAATTAAGTGGAACACAGTGGCATTTCATGGAAGTACAAGTCAATGACACAGGCTGGAAATGTATCCTTTTAGTTAGGCAAAGATTTATGGAAGCCTAGTCAAATTGAATGTGGTTCCTGGTGCACACATTTAAAGAGCTAGTACCAGGATAGAGCTATTCCTAGGATAGCAGTCTCAAATCTGAAATGTAAATTAGACCCCAAATCAGGCGTGGCAATTGGTAACATTTAAATAAACACCATCAGACTGACTGACACGACCAGAGTGACTGATAATCCCACTGCCCATCCCTCACTAGGGATGAGGATGCCTCCTCACTGAGGATGAGTGACAAAACCAGGTGCATCCTCTGAAGAGAAATAATTAAATGGGCTGAATCCTGTGCGGCTGGGTGTTCAAAATTCAAATACTGCTGCTTTTTTAAATTCAGCAGAGAATTTATTAGCCTTTTATACAGATAATCAGATGCACTGGGGGAGGGATGAATGGTAAAATTGAAGCGATACTGGCAACCCAGAAACTGTGGGACAAATGGGATTGGGTTGCTTCACTCCTATTCTGGGATAAGACTATTTTAGCTGCTGTACTTGGTTTAATTGCCTGGCCTTAGTTTTTTAAGTGAGTGAAAGCAAACCTGAAGCCTTGTGTTGGTCCCTTATTTTTGGCTTTCTTGCTTGCTCTGCAAAGAAAGGGAATGAAACAGAAAGGGAAGCTGACCACTCCTCCTCCAGCCTGGAGAGGTCTCCAGGTGCCCATCAAGGGGTGCTTTGCAGGAATGCCCTCACCCACAGACCACCCTGAGAGGATGGAAGGGAAGAGAGAACAACCAGCCCTGGACACTTCTCCTCCTGTTTTTTCTGCAGATGTTTTACTCGAAGCCCGGTCTCAGACCCCAACCTCTGGTGTCCTGTTCCTCTTCTTCAACAAGGCACTTGAGGAAACTTGCAGGACTGCAGTGGGCTTATCAAAATATAAGCTGAATGACTGATAAAGCAAGTCATGTCACCCAGCCAAAACCTTCCAACATGCGCCTTTAGTAGACATTGTTTTTGTTTAATTTGACTGCTGAAGTTAAACTATTCAGGCTGAAGTCAGCCATGCAATGGATTTATCTTCGGCTTAAATCAGTGACTCCTAAGAAAGTATATTGTTTTCCACTTATTTAGAAGAATTTTAAAGCAGGCAGAAGCTCTAATACCTTCCTACTAAATATGGCTTTAAATTAAGCAAAGGTCATGTCCTCTGCATGAGATTTTTCCACTAGTTATTGCTGTGGAAAATATGTGGATGTATGGCTGTGCAGTGGGCCTGGAGATGTCCAAGGAACAGGAAGCTGGAGGAGGACCACCCAGGAGAGGACACTAAATGAGACAGGAGCCCCTGGGGAGAAAATAAATTGGCGATCATGTCATTAAAGATTGTAGCCATGATGCATGTGGGGAAAGGGCAGATTTAGAGTTGCACAGATGGCATTAACTCTGACACTTCTTAAGCTTTTGCCTGCTTGACTTAGTAGATTTAACAAGGTATTAAACGTGCATATGTGCACATACAGTATTGTTTTCTGACAATGTGCCTTTAACCTGGTAAACCTGTTTGTAATTGACAATACCTTGACACACAATGCCAATGATCCCTAAAACATAGCTGAGGAGAATGTAAAATTACAGTGTGAAGTGGGCTTTCAGTGTTACTGAGAAAGAAAATAATCTGTGTCACCAGAGGTGGGCTGCTGCTTTGGATTATTCTCTCTTTCCTTACAGTCCAATGGTGTTTACAGTATATGTGTCTAAGTGGAGGGGAGAAAACTGTTCACCAGAAGCCTCAAGAAATGCACAACAAAACATTCTTTTTGGTTTGTCAGTTACTTGTTTTTCTTACTTCTGTAATCAGCTCTTTTACTCCTTCTTAGCTTTAAATTTTATTTAGCTGACCTTGCCTGTACACAGATCCACAAATAGAACAAGCCAGTCTTCCCTCTCAAAGTGTAAGATTCAAAAATTAGTTTTTAATGGAAGATGCTTTCAATCTTTTTAAAAGAAATGGTGATTTGAGTTACCACAAGGACTATTAAACAATTTTCTGTACTGAGCTGCAATAGGTGTTTTCATCTCTACTCCTCTTCTCATTGCTCACTATTATTCTTACTGCTTATACATCTTGATGGGTTTTAATATGCTTAAGATGCTTCTCCAGAGTATTTTCCTAGATTATGGTGAGCAGAGTTGTTATATGATTGGTCCTTTTGTGTTCCTAGCATCTTACTACTTTATCACTTAAGATTTTATGAGTAGTCCTATCTTGCTAAAACTTGCAAATCAAATAACTTTTAATTTAAAGGAGGATGATTTGATGGTAGTGTCTGCTGGGTTTTAACTAAAGTAAATCACAACACACACAGCTGAAATTGTCTTGAAAGCAGAAAGGCAGTTCCACTGTGAATCTGTGGGGGTGGAGGTGATGAATTACACTGTGAAAGAAAATGAAAACCAGATGGCACTTGCCAAACACCAACACAGGGCAGTTATGCATAGTGGAGGCACAGCCACATAGCACTTACACAGACCTGTTACCTAGATCCTCACCAGGCTGCTGAGCAGAGTGAAGCTTGAGGTGTCTGGTGACATCGGGGTTTTGCGAGATGAAGACAAAGCAGCAGCTCAGGCTGAAAGAGCCCAGGCTGCAGATAAGATGAGGGATGGGCAGTTTGCCAGGACCTCCCCAGCACTGGTGACTTTGCCCAAAACTGCTGCACCGTTTGGAACCCCCACCAGTGCCTGCAGGGCAGGGAGCTGCTGGCTGCTCTGATAACGGGGATGAGAGGGGGGGTTGAAGCCTGAGCTTGAACAGCATGTTTTTTCCCTTTTACAACAGCTCAGGCATCACTTCGGTGGCCACAAATAGTTTTAAACTCACAACTTCAGTTGTGTTATGAATCTTAGCTTGGTGTAGGTGGAACTCAGATTTTATAAAGGAGGAGATAAAACTTGTAGAAAAGGTTAAAACACTGACTGCACTGCAACCAGGAATAAAATTGTCACTGACAGCTACAGCAAAAACATGATTTTCTCCTATGCAAATAGATCACATATTTTGTTGTTGCTAATATGACCCCACTCACTAGGACCAGAGCAAACACAAGAAGATACAAGCTGGTGATGAGGGATTGACATCAGAGTTGGGATGATTCTGCTGCTCCAAAGCATCCACAGTTTACTAGCTGGGGAGTGCAGCTGTAAGTGAACAGAAGCTTTTTGCTCAGCGAGTTATTGCTTATTAAATGTTGTTGTTTGAATTTCCGTGCAACTTTAAAGTAGATTTTCCAATCAACAGATGAGTCATTCCCCTAATCCTCTTTATTTTGCCAACAGACAAGTAAGAATACTCAGCTGATATACACCTTGGCATATTGCCATTTTATGATTCAGTCTGCTATCATAATTGTTTGCTGTTCTGCTTTGTTTCAGTGAAAATGATGGCTTATAATAATTATTTTGCATATTGTACTTCTTTTTTAGTCCTTAGATCTAGAAAGGGATTTGGACCCATCTTCCTGCAAGTGAACCACAGCAGAGACATGCCATTTTTATTTAGAGATACCTAAGTTAATTTCTGTTATCAACATCTCTTCTTAGCGATATTAAAGAGGAAAATCAATTCCCAAGAAAATCCTCTGGGCACTTTCCCATCAGTAAAAGGTCATGGCATTGCAGAGTTAAAGCAACATCATCTCCACATGACTATTCTTGCTGGGTTTGTTCCTTAAAATACCTTGTGAAATGGTCATATGAGTGCTTTATGATTGAATTCAGCAATTTATAGAAGATTCCCTTTGGCTAGAATTTTCCAGCCAGCAGCTGAGATGCAATAACTGACGGCATGCCTGGAGCAAAGGAAGGAACAAATTTTAACTGGAGATCCTAACAGCTTGTGTAGGAACACATTTTTAGGGGTTCTGCCATGCTGCAGCACCATGCATGGAGCTCAAGGTGAAAACATTTTGATCCATTAACATTGCAAAACTGACCCCTCCTTCAGCTTGGGTGAATGTTACATGTCACAATATAGAAAGCTTCTCTGTGGGAGAGTTTCCAGATAAGATCTCTCATCCACCACAATGTGAAGGCAAGGATCCAATAGATATATTAGCTGTTTTTCTTGCAAACTGACCTGAGATGTGCAGCTTCTGACCATAGTCCTGATTTACACATGCCTAATTCTCTCCATGGAAAAAAAAAAAAAATTAGCTCTTTTCCCTGGACAGCTGGAGGAGGGTCTGTACTCCAGTATCTCAGGTTGAAAGGCTGGATGGCAAAGACTATGTCCACTCTACTAAAAATAACAAAAAGCGGGTTTGGTCCCTACCCTTGAATGACATGGACAGTCTCACATCCACACAGGCCAGGCATGATCCTCTTGTAGCACTTCCACTCCATCCTCTCTCTGGATGTCCTCTGGCACCCTGTTGGTGCCCCTTCAGCACCAGAATTATGATTTAGAGGGCTGGGGAACTTCACCTTGTTCTCTTTTTCTGAAATAATCTAGGGTTTGCTCTGCAACTCTGAACTTCAAGAACCCATAAGTGGATGTTTTGTTCACATCAGTGTGTGGCATGAGGAAATACACCAATGATGGAGAGTCAGGTTCACTCATGGCATGTAATGCCTTCTGGCAAGAGTTGCTGAGAAAACACTCTCCCCAAAAGAACTTCTGGGCTCTCTTTTGGAAAACATTCATTGGAGTGGTCTGGTCAGCCCTTGAGCAAACTAAAAATTCAGCAGAGAAGAGTTGGGGACCAGTGTTCAGCTCTACTCCCAGCCCCACATTTGTTTAGCTGTACTAACATACCAGGAGTAGGAGTCAGCACCTTATTCCACCAAAACAGTATTACCAAATGAGCAGAAAAGGAATGACATGAGTCAAATTCAACATTGCACACACTCTCTCCCTGCCAGGGAGCAAACATTCCCATCAAATAGTTTAATCCAGATTAGATAGTTATTTATTTATTTATTTATTTTCTGCCTGGCTAATAAACAAATTGTATTTTAAATGAAAGCTGCATCTGAGTTTGTTCTCCTGCTGGATTCCAGCCCAGTTGACTGAGAAAAAAACTCCAGAGAAGTTCTGTTCTCTCTGGTAGTGATCATGATGAGAAGTGATGTGTAATGGTTATTTATTTATTTGCTTGCTTACTGACTTGCCATAGTTAATCTCTGTTTCATTGCCGCTGCTGTCTCTCCCCATTGGTTTAAAGGAGTGTTGCACCTTGGGTTGTTTTCTCGCTCACAATACTTTAGCCACCCAAACCTATGGGTGGTGGTGTGTCCTGTCTTCTAGCCCTGGGGATGCTTTTCTGCCATCATCATCCTTTATCTGTCTTAGGGTTAACTCTTGCAGTTCTTTTTCCCCAGAGGTGAGGGAATAGATAGACAAATGGAGCCAACAATGAATGAAAGCAGCAGGGCTGTACACCCCAGCAGGTAAAATGCTGACTTAACCAGCGCTGCTTTAGATAATCATAGTTTCTTCCCAATTACCTTACTGGTCACAATCTCTACAGGTCCTTGCTGTGCTCTGTAGTCATAAGCTTCTGAGACAAAGAGTTACACATTTTAATTTATCTGTGAGGCAACCAGCACAGCAGCAGTGCTTCTGAATGTAGACGATAATTCATTCTGGCACTATGCTGTGCTGTGTTAACATGAAAATGCAGTGCTGATTTTGTTTATTTGTTTTGTGTAAGGAGATTGATGCTAAATTTACGCCTGCAAATCCAACAGGATCATTGTGGTTTAAGATAATTGCATAGCTTAGCATAGTTGGAAAACTGCAGTTGATTCTGGCACTGGAAGCCTGCCTTTGATGCGTCTCAGGTTCATCTCCCGGAATGGAGTGCCAGTTTGTCCCACAATCCATCATTTATTTATTTAAATCTAAAATAATCAAGATCGGTTCCCAAGGCCCTATGGAACTACCATAATAAATTATGCAAAAATACTGTCAAGTTAAGCTTCAGCAGTTCAGCCAACTATCTACCTCCACTGTCAGCTGGAATGCATGTCTCTGCCTCCTCTGAAAACCCTCTTACATAAATGCCCTTTGCAGTGTGCCTGAAAAAGTCAGCAAAATTGCTCTCTTTAAAAGAAACAGAAGAAAAATTTCCACAACCATCAAATGTAACACTTTGCAAGTGCTGTGCTTTTCCCAGTTACTGGGAACTTCTGAGGAAAGACCATTTCTTGGTGTTGCAGACCCAGTCCACAGATGACTTTACTGTGCACACAAAACTGAGTGTGTCAGAGGACAAGACACTCTTAATCCAAACACAGAATAAGGAAAACTGCAAGGGATGACCACAGGTACATTCTTCCTGCTTTTCCAGGAAAACACCACAAACTCCAAGAAGACTCTCAAGCGCTGAACACAGCTCCTGAGATACCAGTATCTTATCTCTGCATTGGGTCTGTGTGGCAAGGTTTTGTTGGGGGGTGCTACACAGCTGGCAGCTGTGAGAAGCTGCCAGGCGTTTCCCCATGTCCGACAGAGCCGATGCCAGCCGGCTCCAAGAGGGACCCGCTGCTGGCCAAGGCCATCAGGTAGTGCCTCTGGAGTAACAGAGTTAAGAAAGGAAAAAAAAAACACAGCAACTTCAGCTGGAGAGAGGAGTGATAATATGTGAGATGAAACAGCCCTGTAGACACCAAGGTCACGTGCCAGAGAAGAGATTCCCCTGAGACCCGTGATGAAGACCATGGTGAGGTAGTTGTGGCCCTGTAGCCCACAGATGTCCACAGTGGAGCAGCTATCCCCCTGCAGCCCATAGAGATGTCTGATGAACTGTCTGCAACCCCCATTCCCTGTCTTCCTGCACTGCTTGGGGGAAGAATGCATAGAGTTCAGGAGAGAAATTAACCCAGGAAGAAGGGAGGGGTGGGGGGAAGTTGTAAGATTTGGTTCTATTTCTCCTTGTCGTATGCAGATTTAATTGGCAATAAACTGAACTAATTTCCCCAAGTCGAGTCTTTTTTGCCTGCAATGGTTCTTGGTATTGGTAACGTAATTGTCTTTATCTTGACCTTTTTTTTTTTATATTTTCTCTCCCCTGCCCACTTCAGTAGGAGAATGAGCAGTTTTGGTGGGCATCTGGTACCTAGCCAGGGTTAAGCCTCCACATACTCCCAAATATTCTGTCTGGA
The DNA here is from genome assembly GCF_026979565.1 of Vidua chalybeata. Taxonomy (NCBI): domain Eukaryota; kingdom Metazoa; phylum Chordata; class Aves; order Passeriformes; family Viduidae; genus Vidua; species Vidua chalybeata. Next base: position 96,567,519 of record NC_071531.1, read on the forward strand.
TTTCAGTTGTTGAGCTGCATGAGGCGTGTTTACCAGCATCTAATCCTGAGAGAGCCATCACGTGGATCACACTGTCAGTGTTTGTGCCCAAGAGGGAATGTTGTGTGTGTCTCATGAGACACATATTATGAAAACTGGCTAAGAGGAATGCTAGCAAAGGAAGAAGAAAATGATAAATAAAGTAGGCTTAAAATAGTGAAAATATTTAAACTATTATTTTTACTGTAGAAGCTCTAAAGTCTCCCTTTTTTTCCCTAAAGCCTATGTCCATGGTATCTCCTGAATAACTTCACAGTATATCCTATTTCTTCCTACTCTTGTCAAAACTGTGGCAAAAAGGTCAAATGTCACAAAATACTATTAAATTCCTTTAGCCTCCAAAATGCTTGGCTGCATCTAGTCTGCCTGTTGGCACTGCTCTTTGATATGTAGTAGCTCCTATGCTCATTGTCTGGAAAAATGCCTGTGGACCCATTCCAAAATCACACCAAGAACTTTTGGCAAAAACGCAACACAATTTTGGCAATTTCAGTTGCATGAAGCACTTTCTGCAATCAACAGAGATCAACAGACCATGTCCAGCCAAGGATGCTGCCCATCCAAAAAAGCTTTTGACTCAGGAGACTCAAGATATGCATCTGCATCTCAGCCTGTTGTCCATGTGCATCTTTGGTCTCCAGAATGTCTGTGCCTTGGGATGGATTCTACAAAAAGTCCAGGCTGACTATGGTCTCAGTACTAAGTGGAAATAAAGCACTTTTCTGAAATCTGGTTCCTAAACACAAACAAGGGAAATATAATGGAAACTTGAGTGAATTGAGGCTAGACTTTAGCTAGATCACTAAGTCCCATTTTTCCAGATCTCATCTCTAGACCTTACAATACCAAAGAGAGCCAAGTACACACACTTTCAATTATAAAGGAGTTACACTCTCTTTGAAAATCATCCTTAGCCAAGGCCATATCCCAAATGGATTCTGTTTTTCAGCGTTTCAGTAAAGAAGCAGTCTCATGGGAATGCTAAACACCCTGGGAACAATATTAAATATTGTGTGATATTGGAAGGTCACTTACCCTCCTCAGTGTTTTCTGAATGAAAAACTCCTTAGAATGGGGAAAAGTAAAAGGCTGTAGGATGCTGTTAACTGAGGCTGTATATTAAGTTTTCTAACATGTCATTGCAGAAGTCTCTAAAACAATTCAGCTTTTAAAACTTGCAAGACCATTAAAAGATCACGGAGCACAATCCAGGAACTGAAATGGAAGAGTCTGTAATTAGTTTTGATGCAATTACCAGCATGCATATTTAAATCATACATGTACATGCTGTATGCTTCGCCGAAGTTGTGTTTAAGCTTCTTTTCTTATTGAAAGGCAATGACTGGCCTGCCTTTTGCACAGGTGAATGCAATCTAGGTATGTTCATAGGTAAAGCAGACACAGCAGCTGGAGGATTAATTAAACGTTTGCCTAACTACGTAAACAGACAGTGATATATCTTCATAGCATCTGGCAGTTTAACCATTCACTAGTCATCCCATAATTAGCATGCTGATGAATTTAATAGAATACTGTTCTAATATAGTGCCAGATGGTCCTTCTGACTTACAAGGGGAATGACAATCTCTGTCATGTTTACTTCAAGGGTAGCAAAACAGCCGAAAAGATCCTTCTTAGACTAAACACTGGTGATATAAGAGGTTACATTTGCTGCCCTCAGAAAGCTTTAAGTGTTGCTATATGAAGAAAGCATGGTTCAGGAACTTCACATGAAAAGTATGCTTGACTTCCCTTGTTTATTTCTGCTATTTGGTAAAGACATTAGCGTGCTTGCTGTGTTTGCAGACGAGCTTTGTGTAAGACAAATAAGTGCCTATCCCAAGGTGCTGCTGAACAGGAGGAAGTGGAGGATATTGAGTAGTGCTCAGAGAGGTCTGCTCTGCAGCAAGGCCTGTGAGATGATCCCTGGCCACTTCAGTGGAGCTTTAAGTTAGTCCAAACATTACACAAGTGAGTCTTCACTGTAGCTCCATTCATTACAGAAATTACATTTACAAAGCAACTAATGAAATGGCAAGGACAATAAAATGAGGAATATCATAGAACAGAAACTAAAAGACAGAGATGGTGACATACTTTCTGTCAATAAGTAAAGACAATTATTATGTAGCCAGCAGAGAATTTCAATAAACTTCAGTATCATTCTGGAGTTTGTAACAGACTTCAGTGGAATTAGTAGTCAGACTACAGCAATCTTATTATCAAAGAATGCCTTGTAACTAAGAACCTCTAGGAGAAGATAATGTGTGTGACAGATAAATCTCAGTGGTTCTTTCACTTTGAAGCTGGATGCTGCCTGCTAGGCCAAAGTCTCCTTCGTGACAACTATTGATCATGTTCCAGCTGAGCTCCAGCTGAGCTCCAGCTAACATTATGAACATTAAAACTTGCTGACCGGTACAATCCTTTTTTCTTAAATTACAAATTATAATGTCAAAATGTCAGTGTAGGGACTCTGTGTAGACTGCTACCTCACCAGCATAAGCAACATGCTCCATGCTAATATCCTAAATTCCCTGCTACAGAGAACAATTTCTTTTAACTTCAGGATCTTCCAAACCGTTTCTAGACTGATGGAGATCTCAAACTACTTTTATGGGCTCCTGCAGTGATTCTGACTTAAAGACCATTGCACAGTGAGGATTAGTGATCCACGGAACAGTGAATCTGTGAAGGCACCAGGCCGTGCTGTGCTGCGTGCCAACAGCATCACCTTCAGGCCTGTGCCATGTTGCACTTCTGCCTCAGTGCGGGGCAGATTCGGTCGGGTCATGATAACAGTGGAGCAGCTCCCACTCCATACCAGTGATAACACACCTGCACGGCCTTGCCTTTATCTCACAGCGTACGAAGAAGTTCTCATGTGAACATCCTCTCTGTTTGACAGTAGAAATGATGAATGGAGTTGTTTTCTTGTAAGAAAATCCTACAAAAGCTTTGAATGACCAGAACAGACTAATCCTTCCATCTGGTGGAGTCTGCAGGGCATGCTGCTACTCTCCAGTGCTGCACAACAAAGAGTTCCCAGCATCCAAAGGAATGTAAGTTTAACTCTACAGTTTTCCTTCCTTATGCTGTTAGCTTTTTTAAGTCTTATTTTAAATGATGCTTTACAGAATCCAGGTGCCTTTCTTACTGATGCCCAAACCCCTTGTTGCAGCCGGCAGTTTCCAGTCAGAAACTCCTCTTTGGAGAAAGGATCCTGAGGGAAGGGCAGCCTGGGAGGAAGGATCCTGAGGGAAGGGCAGCCCGGGAGGGTGCGTGGGTGACTGCCCAGGGTGCAGCAGCAGACGGGCTACAAGGCGAGTCACCCCGGTGGCTCCCGCGGCGGCCAGGGAGAGCAAGAAGGGGCTGTCTGGACGCCTCCCCCGGCCGAAGTACCAGGGTGTCCCACAGGGATGGGAAGGGAAAGCCGGGGGACGCTTGCCCTGCGTTTGCTCGTGTGTGCAGTGGAGCTGTCCCGCGAACCCGGCGGGCAGCAAGCGGGGCAGCCCGGCCCGGGCACGACGGCTCCGGGGGCGAAGAGGAGGTGGAGGGGTCCGGCCGCTGGTGACGGCCGGGCCGAGGCATGCCCGCGCCCTCCGCTCCGGGAAGATGCTCCTACCCCGCCACTGCCTCTGTCCCCGGCCGGGTCGGGCCGGAGCGACTCCTGCCTGCTCGGTCACGAGAGGGGCCCGGCAAAGGGCCCGGCGCTCACAGGCTCCGCGCTGCTCGTGATACTCTGGGATGGCAGGATATGCGACGGGTTATTGCTGTGCCAGGCGGCGGGGGAGGGGGAACCGCAGTGCATGGAACCCAACCCCGCTACCCCAACAATGAGCCAACAAATACGAACGTGTTGGGTGGGGCTGGCACGGTGGGAAGGTCGTAGGCAAGGATGTCACACTGGACAGCGTCAAACGCTTTGCATTAATCCAGACGAACGATGCCTGTTGCTCTGCCTCACCCACCAACACTGAAGCCCCGGCACAGAAGGCCATCAAATTTGTCAGGGCATGATTTGCCCCTACTAAAGCCATGGCGGCTGTTACCAATCACCTCTTTGTTTTCCATATGCCTTAGGATAATTTCCAGGAGAATCTGCTCCATGATCTTGCCTGGCACAGAGGTGAGACTGACTGGTGTGTAGTTCCCTGGGTCTTTGGCTTTCCCATTTTTAAAAATTGGGTTGTATTTCCCTTTTCCCAGTCATTGGTGTCTTGGTTTCAGATAATTTAAAGGAGAACACTCTGGAATGAACTGTCTCCCTCTATAGGAGAATATATATAAACTTATCTGAATTGCATTCACCTTTGAGAAAGGTGGGCGGGTTGTTGTCACCTTCAGGCTAGTCTGTGATAACTTCCAAGATCCCAGGGCAATTTGCATTTCCTATTTGAGCTCGTTGTGTAATGAGAGTAATCCACATACTCCAGGTAGCACTGGTGGTGTGACATATTGCAGTGACCTTTCCATTAAATATCCAGCCCAGCACTGGTAGTCCGGGTGCCAGAAGAAGCTGTGCTTCAGTGCCAATCACTTCTGAGGCAGCTCCAACCCCTTCATAGGCTGCAAGAATCTCTTCTGCAGTTGGGGTACAGTTGGCTCAGATCCTCTGTATACCTGACTCCAAAACCCAAGAGGTCATCCTCGAGTCTCTCCAGGTACCTTCTGCCAGAGGCTCCAGGCTGTGGTGTACAGCATGTAATTCACATCCCGTCCTGCTTGGCCCAAGGGCTGTGTGAGTAATTCCTTGTTTGATCTGTTCAAAAGCTTGCTGTTGTTCAGGGCCACACTTTAAACAGTTCTTTCTCCATGTCACAGGGTAGAGAGGGCTTACAATCTGGTTGTATTTTGAGATGTGCATCCTCCAAAAACCCACAGCACCTAGGAAAGCCTGTGGTTTTTTTTTCTTTCTGGTCAGTGAGGATATGGCAGCTATCTTATTAATCACCTCTGCTGGAATCTGTTGACAGCCATCTTGCCACTTCACTGCTAGGAACTGAATTTCCTGGGCAGGTGTCTTGACCTTATTTTGTGTAATGACAAAAACAGCTTTCTGGAGAATCTGAATTATTTTCTCCCCTTTCTCAAAAACATCTTCTGCTGTGTTTCCCTCTACAGTGAGGTCATTGATAGTGTTCTGGAACTTCACCCTTTTCAGTGCAGTCTGGATCAGTCCATAGAAAATGGTGGGACTGTGCTTCCACCCCTGATGCAGTCAATTCCAAGTATACTGCACATCCCTCCAAGTGACAGCAAACTGTGGCCTGAACTCTGCTGCTAGAAGAACATAGAAAAACACATTTGTACTGTCAAGAGTCGGGTCCCATTTCGCTGCCTTCATACTGCCTTCAGTTCATACTGAAGTTCCAACGTGTCTGTCACGGCAGCACTCCAGCCCATACCCCGCAGCACGGCCAGCCCGAAATAGCCCTCGGGCATGGCCCCGTAGTCCTGGGGGGTCGGCAGCGGCCCTGCGGCAACATCTTTGTCGGGCAGCTGGAGGGGGATAGCAACCGGGCCCCTCGGGCTGCTCCTGGCTCTGCCGCGCCTCCTGCACCGTCTGAGCCTCCAGCCAGGGGAGGTCCGGGGGAGCCCCGGCGGGAGTGGGATCTGTCCTGGGGGTGTCACAGCAGCGGGGCGGGACGTATATGGGCGCGGGGCGCTCCGGGTTCCTCAAGCAGGGACGGGGGATCAGGGGATCACCAGCTCCTGCGGGGGTGGCGGGGCCGGCTGCCTGGGGGTGCTGAGCAGCTCCTGGTCCTCTACTGCTGTCAAGGAGTCGGTGTCGGTCTCGGTGTCGCCGCCGCGCCGGGCACTACGCAGGGTCCCACGGGCAGCGGCCACCGCCGCTCCGCACTGCGGCTGAACACAAACGACACCGGCCCCGGTCCCCAGGTTCCTCCAAACACGCCAGTCCCCTTGGCTGCCCCCACGCCGCTGCCTGCCATCGTCTTCCTCCGCGGGGCCCTGTGCAAGGCACTTGATATAGGGCTCCAACACTTTTATACGTTTAGCAAATTAGCGTCATTGACAAATATCCCCATTAGAAGTACAGTTAATGATCTCATTTTCCTCTTGGTTTGGCCCCCTACTGAAGCTTCCCCCTTTTATTCCAGCCCCACATTGTCTATGTCTTCATATATGGAAAAGGAACATAGCCTTGGTTCAATGAAGAAGCAAGATTGAATAGGATTTCAGAAATGTGTTTGTCTAGAATGTGTTTCTTCCTTCTTCCTGTGTGAGGTGGTCAAGCTCACACAGGAAGAACCACAGGTCGGTTCGTGGGGTGTACCCCTCTCTCTCTATATGAGCAACACCTGCTGCTGATAAGAGGGGCTTTGGTCTATACTGATGAAATTTGGAGAAGGCCCTCTTTAAGCTCCTTGCTGAGTTTCTCAAGGGTCTCTTCAATCCTGTCTTCCAATCTCTGCATAAACTCAGTCAGGTAAATTTCCACAGCTGAGATTTGGGCTTGTGTTGCAGCATGGACAGTGTCTTCATACGCCTGGAGTCTCCTTGTCACAGCACCCACTTATCACCAAATCTCTGAAAACTGGAATAAGACTCCTAAACACAAATTTTCTTTGTGTTCAAGAGGGCATCATTTATTCAGGCCCCTGGAAGGGCATGAGGGATAACTCCTCCTAACATGCCTCCCAATTTCTACAAGCGTATTGCTAATATACAGTCACAACATGTATATTTATTATTTCGCCATTACCATAAAACCCTCCTCATGTTCCTCAGGTTCTGAAAAACTCAGTTGCTGTTTTGGCTGTAGCTGTATTCCTGAGCCAGATGTCTCCTCTTTATCTTCTAACGTCCTTGTTTGAGTAGCAATTTCTTTATGCCTTTCTTTTCTGCTAAAGGTCTGCAGACACAGAGTCTTCTCTGTTAAAAGTTCAGTCACAGTGTCTTTCTACTAAAAGCTCACAGTTACAGTAGAAATTAAATTAAACTTTTTAGTATTATAGTGCCCTCCTCAATCCACCACAGTGTTGCTAGGGCATGGCCGTACACTTGTGTCCTGAGTCATGCAAGTTTGAGCCACAACAGTGTGGTACATGTTACCATGTCTGGACTCTTAGTGGTTTGGTCATTTGAAAAAGGGAGCTCTGTCACAGCCAGTTCTCTCAAGCACAGGAGTCCTTGCTCCATGGTCTTCCAAGAGCCTTCCTATGGCTGTAGATCTTCTGGTCAGAGGTATCTCTCCCACACACTTGTTAAGAGCCGAGTCCAGAGGCTAAGAGGTTTGAACCTCCTTGCAATCCCACATCATGTGACAGAGATCTCAAGTGCCTTGTTTCAGTACCATCCAAAATTGTACCATCGCTTGCAGTGTCAGAGACTGGTATCAACAATATAGACTTGTTGGGCTGTCGGGTGAGGTCTTTTCTCAGCTTGTGGAGACTTTCTAAGGACAAAGATTTAGTGGTTATTTCTGATTCCAATTCCTACGCTGGCTGTGAGGGTCCTGACTCCCCATCATCATCCACTGGACAAAAGGATTTGGTCTTGTATTTCCTCCTCTGGACACAGGTGACCACTATTAGCTTACGTTGTCCTTCTGGTTTTACTGCAGCCTGAGTAACTGGAGTGTCTGATGATTTTTTTCTCCTTCCCCTCTGGCTATATCTGTTGCTCTAGGGTATTGAGCAGTGTGCAATAAGCATTACCCAGCACAGTGCAATGAGCTGCTTCTCTTTGCAGTTGTCATTGCAACTTTCTTTCAGATATTTCTCTTTCTCATCTGGGTTCTAAATTTATTCAAGGGGAAAATTCCAAATTATTGGGGCAGAGTGTTTCTTCAGGGCGTAGACTACATCCTTCCACATGCCACACCACTCAGGATTTTCCACCACTGGGGCAGGCCTCCCCAGAAATCTCAGCCCTGATTCTAAACATGCTGTAGGCCATATAGAGGAGAGTTAACAACAAAAATATGGCATCTTTAATATCCAGAAGGAAGTGAACATTCTCTAAAGGTAACTGTCAGACCTGAAGGGGGAGAGGGAGGTAAAAAGCTGGGGAAAATAATTTCCTACTGGTTTCCCCACAGGCTAGGTGTGATTAATAATAAACCCTCAAAAGCAGCAGCTGAGACCAGGACAGGCAAACAGCAATAATACACAGCAAACAGCAATAATCCCAAATAATTCCAATTACCTCTGATATTATCTTTATATAAGCTGTTACAGAGTATATCAACACAGCAATCCTGGTTTGTATCCCTGATCCAAAAAAGATCCATATCTTTGGCAAAATGACCCACGTATCTGGAGACGTATGCATGCCTAGGTGCCACAGCCCCATGATTAAACCAGGCAGCATGGTGACCAGTGAGTTCTGAACCCAATACAAAATGTCTAGGACAAAATTGTTATTTTTTCAGCTTGTCTTTCATGTCCCTGAAGTTGGGAGGCAAATTGTCTTGGTTTGAGACAATTTAAGGAGAAAAACTCTGGAATGGGTTGCTTCCACTGATGCCTTAGGATTTTAGCTTGTATATTTTCATGTATTTGTAATCCTGTAATTCTTTAGTGTATAGCTTTAAACTCCATATACAGTGCTAGCTAATGTCTTTACATTTTGGTCAGACAAAACAATTCCTCTCTAGGCCTAGGAATCAAGGACACCTTACTGTCTCAGGCCCCAAGAAATATAAACGAAAGTGGGTTGGGGTGGAGCAAACTGGGGGTAAAATGTCTCAATTATCTGAAGCTGTAATTGGAAGATTAAACCCCAAATATGCAAATGGACCAAACTTATAAAAGTGTGAAAACTCATGAACCATCGTCCATTTTGGGTGTAGCCCCTGGGGGTGCTTCATCTGCCCAAAATATACTGCTTTTATTCTCTTAATTTTGTCTGGCCTCTGTTTTAGGTAGCCCTGAAAAAGGCATCAGTTTCTGGCAACCACAAAGGTCAGCGGAGCCTCTGGAGAATCCTCTGGACTGGGTAAGACCCAGCTACAACACCACCCCCCCTGCAAAGGAGTCATTTGTGGCTATTGTCCAGGGAGATGATGAGTCTTTCCTAGTATTTGCAAACAAGTTGTCTGCCTCTGTGGAGAAGCAGGTGGACGATCTTGAGGCAAGGAAGCTTTTGCTTAAACACCTTGTGAGAAGTAACTGCAATGCCAATTGTAGGAGGATCATAGAGGCTCTTCCTGGTGATCCTCAGGTCATCCCTCAGATGGCAGAGGCCTGTGCAAAGGTAGGCATCTCAGATCATAAGATGGCTGCCTTGGCTACTGCTGCGCAGCCTGCCATGGCTACTGCTGCGCAGCCAGTCTGGGCACTGCCACAGGGCGGGCAGCGACAGCAGGGGAATGCTCAGGCCAGCAAGAAACAGGGAAAGAAGGTACAGCAGGTCACAACTCCCTTGTTTTTGTGTGGTCGATGTGGAAGGCTAAACCATACTGCAAATGTCTGCAAGGCAACTGTGCATGCTAATGGCCAAGCGTTGCCGGGCTCGGGAAATGGGAAGCGGAGCGCAACGGAGAGACGCGCCCAGACACAAGCTTCTCTCCAAGCCCTGGTGCCGATGGAGGTCTGCTTAGCCGGCTTGCAGCCAGCACCCGTGGCTCAGCAGGTGTTGATGTCTGCACAGCAGCAACAGTTGTCATAGATTCTTGCAAAATACACAAGGTTCCCCTGGATGCCTTTGGTCCCTTGGGTGAGGGCATGAGTGCTCTCCTTATGGGGAGGTCTAGTGCCACCCTTCAGGGCATCATTGTGCACATGGGACTCATTGATGCAGATTTCACGGGACAGATTTGTGCCATGGTTTCCATACCCACCCCCCCTGTCACTATCCCGAAAGGGACACGAATTGCTCAACTTGTGCCTTTTAAGTCTTCTGTTTGCAGGACAGTTGATCGACTGCGAGGTGATGGTGGCTTTGGATCCACTGGGCCACCTCAAGTTCACTGGTCTGCTGTCCTGACCGAAAAACGTCCCGAGATGCTGTGTACCCTGTCCATCTCTGGTGCGACGCTGCCGGAGATTCGTCTCCGTGGGTTTCTTGACAGTGGTGCGGACGTCACAGTTCTCTCCCTTGCCGCCTGGCCCCCGGCGTGGCCCTTGGATCCAGTGCAGACACCTATTGCAGGATTGGGAGGAGTAGCACATTGCTATGTGAGCCAGCAGCCCGTGATGATCGCAAACCGAGAGGGACAGACGGCCATGATCCGGCCTCATGTTACTTCAACTAGTGTTAACCTCTGGGGGAGGGATGTTCTGTCCGCGTGGGGGTGCACATCGGGACGGATTTTTGATGGGGGCCACTGCAATGAGTGTCCCACACCTCCTTTACTGTGGCTGGTGGACAATCCCATCTGGGAGAACCAGTGGCCCCTCCCTCAAGACAAATTAGTTGCCCTTCAAAACCTAGTGCAGGAACAGTTGGACCAGGGTCATCTGGAGCCTTCTACCAGTCCCTGGAACACTCCTGTCTTCTGCATCAAGAAAAAATCTGGGAAATGGAGGTTGTTACAAGACCTCAGAAAGGTCAATGATGTGATGGAAAGCATGGGAACATTGCAGGCGGGCATGCCATCGCCTACCATGCTTCCCACAGATTGGCCGATCTTCATCGTGGATTTGAAGGATTGTTTTTTTACAATTCCTTTACATCCTGATGACAGACCAAAATTTGCCTTCTCGGTGCCAGCAATCAACAATGCTGAGCCTGCACAGCGATATCAATGGAGGGTTTTGCCTCAGAATGTGCGAAATTTTCCTGCCATGTGCCAATGGTATGTGGCCCATGCCTTGTCTGGAGTTCACAAGCAGTTTCCTGATGCCCATATTTATCACTATGTGGACAACATTTTGGTGGCTGCATCCACCCAGGATGAGCTGCTGAGGATACAGACTCAGTTGCTTGATGCTTTGCATTCTCATGGGCTGCAGGTGGCTCCAGAAAAGGTTCAGCAACAACCTCCTTGGAAGTATTTGGGGGTCAAAATTCTGGAACGGACAATCCAACACCAGGAGGTGCAATTTGTGCATTTGGTGAAGACATTGAATGATGTCCAGAAATTGATGGGCGTCATCACTTGGTTGCGTCCATACTTGGGACTGACCAATGCACAACTGTCTCCTCTGTGTGATTTGTTAAAGGGAGACTCTGATTTAAAGTCACCTCACACATTGACCCCTGAGGCATGTCAGGTGCTGAAGGAGGTTCAGCAAGCTGTTTCTGCTTGCCAGGTTTATCGCATTGATCCTTCCGTTGATGTCACTGTGTTCATTACCACTCCAGATTCGCATCCCACAGGTATCATTGGCCAATGGAGTGACAAATGGTCCGATCCCTTGCACATCTTGGAATGGGTTTTCCTGCCCCATCAGCCACAGAAGATGGCAACTGCATTGGTTGAGCTAATTGCTCGCTTGATAATCAAATGCCGGCAACGGTGTTTGCAATTGATGGGTGTGGATCCCGCAAAGATCATACTCCCGGTACAGCAGGAGGATTTTGACTGGAGCTTTGCACACAGTGTGTCCCTGCAATGTGCTCTGGAAAACTTTTCAGGGCAGATCACTTATCATCTGCCCAGCCACAAGCTATTGCATGTGGCGAAATTCACACAAATATCTTTGCAGCCCAAAAATAGTCAGGAGCCCGTGCAAGGACCCACTGTCTTCACTGACAGTTCGGGGAAGACAGGGAAGGCCATTGTTACTTGGAGGGATAGATCTGAGTGGCAGGTCCTGGAAGGTCATGAGGTTGGGTCAGCCCAATTGGTTGAACTGAGGGCTGCTGTCATGGCATTTGAGAAATTTTTCCAGGAACCTTTCAATTTGGTCACGGATTCTGCCTATGTGGCCAACATTGTGCAGCGGATGGGTTATTCAGTTTTGAAGGAAGTCAGTAATCCTGCCTTGTTTCATTTACTGAAGACCTTGTGGTGTGCCATTCAGGCCCGGGTTCATCCGTACTACATTCTGCATGTAAGGAGTCACACCAATTTGCCAGGGTTTGTAGCAGAAGGTAACGGGAGGGCTGACAAGTTGGCTAACCCAGCGTGGGTGGCACCGCAGCCTGACACACTTGCGCAGGCCAAGGCATCGCATGGGTTTTTCCATCAGAACGCACATACCTTGCAGAAGCAGTTTCAGCTGACACCAACTGAGGCTCGTGACATTGTCGAGTCCTGTGATGACTGCCATGTGCTTGCTCTGCCTTTACCGGCAGGGGTAAACCACAGAGGCCTCAAGGCCTTGGAGCTTTGGCAGACCGATGTCACCTACATTGCTGAGTTTGGCCGGCTCAAGTATGTGCATGTCACTGTGGACACGTTCTCCTCTGCGATGTGGGCTTCTGCTCACACTGGAGAAAAGGCCTGCGATGTCCTTGCCCACTGGAGGCAGGCCTTTGCCGTTCTGGGTGTACCTTCTTCTGTGGAAACCAACAATGGTCCTGCTTACGCATCACAGAAGGTGCAGCAGTTCCTGCAGTCATGGGGTGTCACACAGGTGTCACAGAAGTTTGATATCCCTCATTCTTCGACTGGTCAAGCTATTGTAGAACGTGCTCATGGTACTCTGAAGCAGGTTCTTCAAAAACAAAAACTGGGAATGCAGGGTGAAACCCCGCATAGTTGGTTGGCAAAAGCTTTGTATACCATCAATCATCTTACTGTGCTGCAGAATTCAAATAACCCTGTCATTTTGAATCATCACCTTTCGTTGCAGGCTTCGGACAAGACACATCAGCCTCGAGGGAAGGTTTGGGTGTGGAATTTAGTCACCAAACAGTGGGAAGGTCCCTATGACCTTATCGCTTTGGGGCGTGGGTATGCGTGTGTATCCACAGGTACTGGGGTACGCTGGGTACCTTCAAAGTGTGTTCATCCTGACCTGCGACCGCAGAGACAGAATCTGGCCAACAGGCAAAATGGAAACTGTGACCAAACTGAAAGCCATTGTTTTGGTTTAGGACAAATTAGGGGAAAACACCTCTAAAGGAGCCTCTTATAGGAAACTAAACTCTCCGCAACCTCTCCCCTACTACTGGGTTCAGGAGGAATTCTTTCAGAGGGGAAGTGGAAAAAACTTGTTTATTAAGGCACAACAAAAAACACTCCCTAGCACAAGAGAAATAGCTTAAGATGACTACAGATGTTTTCACCAGTCTAAGGGGGTTGAGCTGTATCTCTCTTCGCCGCAGAGGGTACGCAGCTTCTTTTGCAGACTTCGGGGGAGCTCTTGCCTGGAGTAGGTCCGATGTCTTCGGGGGGGGGGGGGGGGGAACAACGGAAACTGGGAAAAAGGGAAAAAAAAATGGCAAAAAAGCAAGCCAGCGAAAAGCAGAGAAAAAAGAGAGGAAAGCAGAGCCAGCAAAGCATGCAGCTAGCAGCAAGCAAAAGCAGCAAGCAAGCTAAGCAGCAAGCCAGCAGCCAGCCGGGGGGGGGGGGGAAGGAAGACAAAACAAACTGAGGACAGGGAACAGAAATCACGATTGGGATAATGAGTATGAAAATGTCCTGTCCCCACGACATTCTACCCCTTATCCTATATCATGAACATGTTACTGAACTTCTTTCTCACCTGCTTAAACTTTCTACACTTACACATTCTTTTCTATTCTTACTTGCTCTGACTTTTGACATTTACACATTTCTTTCTGTCTCATGTCTGTGTGGTTTAATGTACAAACAATGGTAGTAACATTTAGTAAATTGAGATGTTTGCATATGAGTCTCACCCCACAATTAGGTCTTCTTGAGGTACACATTGTGTTCTTCTATCTTTCTGCATTATCTACTATGTACAACCTGGTTTCTGAGTAAAGACAATTCTACGAATGGGTTTGTCTGTACTTGAGGCAGAATTGATTTATACTGTTTTCCCTAACAAACTTCTGATATGTGCTACTGGGACTTTATTTTTGTTTACTATATTTAGGGATTCAGACTGGGCAGGACCTGCTTGATTGGTGGAACTTTGGGTGTTAACTAACTAGGTGGCCTGTGCTAAATGCTGCTTTCAGTTTTTGAAAGATCTTTCACTTAATGTTTTTAAGGTGGTTTTTAACAGTCTATTGTACTTCTTTACCTTGCCTGCAGCTGGTGCATGGTAGGGGATATGGTACACTTACTTAATGCCATGTTCCTTAGCTCAGGAGTTGATAAGACTGTTCTTAAAATGAGTCTTATTGTCTGTCTCAATCCTCTCAGGGGTACCATGCCTCCAAAGGACCTGCTTTTTAAGGCTTAAGATGGTGTTACGGGCAGTAGCATGAGACACAGGGTAGGTTTCTAACTATCTTGTGGTGGCTTCCACTATTGTGAGCACGTAGCGCTTGCCTTGGCGGGTTTGAGGCAGTGTGATGTAGTCAATCTGCCAGGCCTCCCTATACTTGTACTTGGACTACCGTCCCCTATACCATAGGGGCTTCACCTGCTTGGCCTGTTTGATGGCAGCACACGTTTTATAGTCATGGATAACTTGAGAAATACTGTCTATGGTTAAATCTACCTTTCAGTCTCGTGCTCACTTATAGGTGGCATCTCTACTTTGATGGCCTGAGGCATCATGGGCTCATCGCGTTAGGAACAACTCTCTCTTGTGTTGCTAATTTAAATCTATTTTTGACACTCTTATTTTTGCAGTCTGATTTACCTGCTGATTGTTTTGCTGTTCTTTATTAGCTCTACTTTTGGGGACATGAGCATTTACATGGCGAACTTTTACAGGCAGTTTCTCTACTTGGGTAGCAATGTTTTTCTATTTTTCAGCAGCTCAGATTGGTTTTTCTTGATGTTGCTAGTTAGCTCTTTTCTATTTTTCTAGCTATCCTCATAGAGCAGTGGCTACTATCTATGAATTAGTATAGAGGTAGAGCTTTGGCTACTTTTCTCTTTCTGCAATGTTTAGAGCTAGTTGAATGGCTTTGAGTTCAGTAAGTTGACTTGATCTACCTTCTCTTTTAGTGGCCTCTGCGACTTGTTGTGTGGGGCTCCATATAGCTGCTTTCTACTTTTGCTTCATCTTTACGACGCGACAGGAACTGTTAGTGAAAAGAGTATAGCGTGTTTCCTCTGCTGGTAATTGGTTGTAGGGTGGAGCCTCTTTAGCCTGTGTTACTGGTTCTTGTTCTTTATCTGTGATACTAAAGTTTTTACCTTTAGGCTAATTTGTAATCACTTTTAAAATTTTAGGGCGATTTAGTTTACTAATACGGGCGTGCTGCGTGATGAGAGTAATCTACTTACTTCATGTAGCACTGGTGGTATGGTGGGTAGTAGGAACTTTTCTTCTGAACATCCACCCCAGTACTGGCAGTCGGGGTGCCAGGAGGAGTTGTGCTTTTGTACTAATTACCTTTGAGGCAGCTTGGACTCCTTTGTAGGCAGCTAAAATTTCTTTTTCTGTTGGGGTGTAGTTGGCTTCAGACTTTTTGTAGCTCTGACTCTAAAATCTTAGTGGTTGGCCTCGAGTCTCATCAGGCACTTTCTGCTAAAGGCTTTAGCACAGACTATGGTTCCCGGCTGCAGAGTAAAGCACATTCTTGACTTCTGGTCTTGTCTTGATTGGGCTAAGGGCTACTGCATGAGCAATTTCCTGCTTAATCTGGGCAAAAGCTTGTTGCTGCTCAGGGCCCTAATGGAAATTGTTCTTCTTGCGGGTGACTAGGTAAAGAGGGCTCACGATCTGACTGTATTCAGGAATGTGCATTTTCCAAAAACTTATGGCGCTTAAGAAAGCTTGCGTCTCTTTCTTGTTGGTTGGTGGGGACATAGCTGTGATCTTGTTGATGACATCTGTAGGAATCTGATGTCGTTTATCTTGCTACTTCACTTTCAGGAACTGGATTTCTTGAGTAGGTCTCTTGACTTTGCTCTTTTTGATGGCAAAACCGGCTTTCAGGAGAATCTGGATTATTTTCTTTCCTTTCTTAAACACTTCTGTTGCCGTTTTCCCCTACACAATAATATTATCGCTATACTGTAAATGTTCTGGAGCCTCACCCTTTTCTAGTGTAACCTGGATCAGTCTATGGTAGATGGTAGGACTGTGCTTCCACCCCTGGGGCAGTCGATTTTAGGTGTATTGCACTTCCTTCCACGTAAAGGCAAACTGAGGCCTGCATTCTGCTGCCAGAGGAATGGAGAAAAACTAATGAGTAATGTTAATAGTGGTGTACCACTGTGTTGCCTTGGATTCTAGCTCGTACTGCAGTTTCAGCATGTCCGGCACAGCAGCGCTTAGTGGTGGAGTTACTTTATTTAATGCTCGGTAGTCTACAGTTAATCTCTATTTTCTTTCAGATTTACGCACAGGCCAAATAGGGCTGTTGAAGGGTGAGTGGGTTTTGCTAACCACCCCTTGGCTTTTTAGCTTACGAATTAGTTTGTGGATGGGGATTACGGCATTTCGATTCGTTCTATACTGCCGGCGGTGTACTGTTGAGGTCGCAATTGGCACTCGTTGCTCTTCTACTCTTAGGAGCTCTACTGCAGATGGGTTTTTTGTCAGTTTAGGCAAGGTGTTTAATTGCTTAATGCTTTCTGCTTTTACAGCGGCAATTCTAAAGGCTTACCTGAGTTCCTTTGGGTTTTTGTAATAGCCGCTCCGGAGGAAGTTTATGCTCAGAATACATGGAGCCCCTGGGCTGGTCACAATGGGATGTTTCTTCTATTCCTTCCCAGTCAGGCTTACTTCAGTTTCTACTAGGGTCAGTTGTTGTGCTCTTCCTGTCACACTGGCAATGAAAACAGGCTCTGCCTCCACATATCTTGATGGTATTAGCGTACACTGTGCACTAGTATCTACTAAAGCGTCATATTTTTGTGGCTCTGATGCGCCAGGCCATCGGATCCACACCGTCCAGAAAACACGGTTTTCCCATGCCTCTACCTGGCTAGAGGCAGGGCCCCTCTATGCCTGGTTATCCTTCTTTTCTTGGGCATATGTCTTGGAGGTTCCCTCAAGGGGGTCAGACATGTTATCATCATACTTGGCTGTTTGGCTACGGGCAACTGGGGTTGCTTTCCTTTTCTTACCTTCTTTCAATTCACGTACCTGTTGTGTTAGAACAGCAGTAGGCTTCCTATTTCATTTCTTCATGTTTTTTCTAGACTTACGCAAGAAGAACCACAACTTAGCTCGTGGGGTGTACTTTCTCTCTTTAACAAAGGAACGTTTGCGTTGGGTGTTAGGGCCTCTAATTTGCACAGTTGAGATTTGGAGGAGGTCCTCCTTAATCTCTTTTCTGAGTTTCTTGCGGCTTTCCTCTATTTTTCTTTTTAATTCTTGCAGTCGTGTCTCTATAGCTGTAATTCTGGCATGGGTCGGGCCATGTACAGCATCTGCATATGTCTGAAGCTTTTTTGCTATATTAAGCACAGTTTCATATACCTCTTCCTGCTTCATTATTGCTAGAGTAGAAGCGTATTTAGGTGGTTTAAGTCGTACTAGTTTTCTCCACATTACAGGTGTGCATGGTATAAGGTCCGGATTTTTAATTGTTACGTTTTTTGAAAAAATGATCTCTACTACTGCCATCTCCTTCAGGCGTTGGATCCCCTGTTCTATGGTCTTCTATCGTGTCTGCTGGACATAGAGGTTATAGGCACACAGATATTTTTGTGCTACGCTGTCTAGGACCTGTTCTTAGAGGCTTTGAGGGTTAGTGCCCCTCATCATGCTTTGGTTGATGACAGGATTATGTGACAGGGACTCTAAATGCCTTGCTTTAGTGCTATTTAGAATGGTAGCCTCCCCTGCCGCATCTTAAAGGCGGACCAGCCAACTAATTATAGATTCGTTGGGCTGTTGCCGATAATCTTTCTTTAGGCCTCGGAGGTCCTTCAGGGAGAAGGAATCAATATTAGTTTCTGATTTTGTGTTAGTTGCTTTGACTCCTGATTTTATGTCAGGAGGTGTTGAGGGTCCTTCTCTTGCATCGTACTTATTATTGTCATCTACGGGTCGATTAGTCTTTTTTGTGCACTTTTTACTTTGTGTGCTAGTAGCCACGGCTATTGGTTGAGGCTTACAGTCTGGTTTAACTACTGGGTTCGAACTTGGGCTGTTGGCTGCAGCCTGAGTGACTGGGATTGCTGCTGGTTTATCTCCCTGCCCCCCTTCCTCTGTCTGCTGCTTTACAGTATTGAGTAGAGTACGAAAAGCATATGTTAGGGCTCAGCTTACTGTAATGATCTTTTTCTTTTTGGGGTTATCTTGGCATTTCCCTTTCAGATACTTCGCTACTTCAGCTGGGTTCTGGATGTGTTCGGATGGAAAGTCCCAAACTATAGGATTAGAAAACTCTTTTAAAATTTTGCCCATATCTTCCCATTTCCCGCACTACTCAGGATTTTTCACCCTTGGTTGTACTCTTAAATTAGAGGTCTTACTAGCTCTTTTAGAAATTTCAGCCTTCATCTTATATAAACTGCGGACAGTATAGAGAAAGGTTATTAAATTAAATAACAGAAAGATGGTATCCTTGGCAGTCAGGGAGGACAGGACATTTCTTAACAGAGATGTAAACAATTTGGAGGAGGAAAAGGAAAGTAAAGGCTGAAAAACTTCTTCCCCTATAACAAATTTAGTACACAGCCACAACTATGAGTTATATATTCTTGGAGCCGATAACAATATTTTTATAAGCTTCTTGTAAAGTATTACAGTTAAGCTTAGCCCGATAAATATTCTCGTTAGTGCCCCTCTGCTACAAAAGCTACGTATTAGGGACAATACTGGAGCTACTTCTGGATAAGAAAATAACTTTAGGGACTATAAAGCGATCAAAACTTTGAAGAACCCTAATGACTACAAATAGAGGCAGGCTTTCACTCCAAATGACATCATAACTTTAAAAAGAGACATACCAATATTCCCGCAGAATGGTTAAAGCTAAAAATATTATTAGAATAAAGTTTTTTCCACTTTGTCTGGGCCTCCCCGTACGGGCCACCAAATTATTTGTCTTGGTTTAGGACAAATTAGGGGAAAACACCTCCAAAGGAGCCTCTTATAGGAAACTAAACTCTCCGCAACCTCTCCCCTACTACTGGGTTCAGGAGGAATTCTTTCAGAGGGGAAGTGGAAAAAACTTGTTTATTAAGGCACAACAAAAAACACTCCCCAGCACAAGAGAAATAGCTTAAGATGACTACAGATGTTTTCACCAGTCTAAGGGGGTTGAGCTGTATCTCTCTTCGCCGCAGAGGGTACGCAGCTTCTTTTGCAGACTTCGGGGGAGCTCTTGCCTGGAGTAGGTCCGATGTCTTCGGGGGGGCGGGGGGGAACAACGGAAACTGGGAAAAAGGGAAAAAAAAATGGCAAAAAAGCAAGCCAGCGAAAAGCAGAGAAAAAAGAGAGGAAAGCAGAGCCAGCAAAGCATGCAGCTAGCAGCAAGCAAAAGCAGCAAGCAAGCTAAGCAGCAAGCCAGCAGCCAGCCGGGGGGGGGAAGGAAGACAAAACAAACTGAGGACAGGGAACAGAAACCACGATTGGGATAATGAGCATGAAAATGTCCTGTCCCCACGACAGCCATCAAGTAGATGAATCATTGAGTGATGACTCAGATGCAGACGACATGAGTGATCACTCTGATGATTCCTCCACGAGTGGACACTGAACATTGTTCAAAATTTTTCCTTTTAACATTGTTCATTTTTCTTTTTTCTTTTTCTTTTTTTAATGGAAAAAGGGTGAGGTGTCATCCTGTTCTTTTGAGAGTTTTCAAGTTCTTCTAAAAGTTTTCTATGCCTTCTGATGCTTACATATTTCTACTGGAGTTTTCTCACACTGTTCATGTAAATAATGATTGTTTTGCATTCTTCTTTGTGGGAGGAGAGAATTGACCAGTGTGATTGGAGAGGTGGCAATTTCACCCTCCAATCCACTTTCACTTTTGGAATTCTGTATATTGCGAGGTCAGAAATAAAGTTCCCTCCTTTTGCTCTTTTCTTCCCTCTTTTGTATCTAGCGTAAGTGTGTGAGTCTTCGTGTCGTAGTGCGGCAAACGGGGCTGGTCTTTTGAGACCATGGCTAGTGGAACTGGCCTGAGGGCTGGTTGAGATGGACCTCAGTAAAGCAAGAGTTTGTATTCCAGAGCAAACCGCTGCTTAGGTGGGCTGCTGGGGAAAGGCTTCCTTCAATATGGGGAATCAAATCTCTACAAAGGAACAAATCGTCCTTTCTGTGTGGAAGGATGCATTACCGCACATGGGAATTGCTGTATCAGATCATTCTCTGCGCACCCTGCTCTGTTGGGCAAAGGCTTATGGATTTTTAGTAGACGCTGAGACAGCTTTTAGCCTAGGTGCTTGGCAGACGTTAGGAGACTGGCTGTGGCAGGAAATCTCCAGCAGAGATAAGAACGCATTTGAATTGGCAGTTACTTGGGGCAACTCCAAGTAACTCCAGCTGTGTTACCTTTAGCCGCTTCTGATACTACAGAGGAAGGGAATGATAAGAAGGAGCTTGAAACTTCTAAACAAACTATAGGGGTGCAAGAGTCAGAAAATGATTGTACTTCTGAAGAAGAAATTGACTTGCTTGAATCTGGTCCCATGGATCCAGATTTAAAACCTGACTTGTTCTCTCCAGACCCTAAACAGTCTCTGATCCTTTCTAAATCAAAGGATCTTCCAGAAAATAACATAAAACTGACTGATTGGGCTGGGATTTGCCATCAAGCAATAAAGGAGAGAAATTTTGACTTGGCCCATTGTAGCAATGTACTTAAACAGCTTAGGCCACAGTGTGCTCCAGATAAACCATTTTTAGTTATTCTTATCAGAACCCTCTGGAATTTGTCAAGGTTAATAAGACATAAATTATGCTAAAATAAGAAAGAAGAGGCTGAAAAACAAAATGCCAGGACCATAAGAACTAGATGAAGGAGGGCCTTGAAGCACTGGACTGTAACCAATCATATATCTTGAGAAGTGCATGTAGAGCATGTGGACAAGATAGCACTGTGGCAAGCGGACTGGGAGAGGCAGGTAGACACTGCTGCGCTGCTGTGATTGAAAATCTTGGGCTTCCTCAAGGGGACCCTCGGCACTTCGCCACCAGATATGATGTTAGGGAAAGGGCCTTTTGCTGACATGCAAACTCAGGCACGTTTACATACAGCAATTTTGCAGCAGTCTCAGAAGCTGGCAAGCATTCCACGCTGTCCAAGACATGAGACTTCCACCGCCATCCTATACAAGCATTAAGCAAGAGGCAAAGGAGACTTTAATGAGTTTTCAGATTGTCTGCAATTGATCAAGTTCCGGGAATGTCTCCAGATGTTAAAGCCACACTGGGAACAAAGCTGGCTGTGGAAAATGCTAACTCCATCTGTAAGAGGATCTTGCAGACTTTGCCTCAAACAGCCACCTTGGTGGACATGATTGAAGCTTGTTCTAGGGTTGGAACTCCAGAGGAAAAAGCCACTCACTTAGCAGAAGCAATGGCAGTTGCCCTTAAACCACTGGTTCAACAAAGAAAAGGTGACTCTAGCCCAAAATGTTTCAACTGTGTTAGACCTGGTCACTTTAAAGTCCAGTGCTGAGCTAAAGCCATAAAGAAAAGTAAGGCAACAGCAACATCTAATGTTTTCATGGGAAACTGCAATAGATGTGATAAATTTGGTCATCAGGCCAGCAAATGTCAATCGAAATGCAAGAAAGAAAGAACACTATTGGAGAACGGGGGGCAGAGTGTGAAGGAGGGATGCGCAATAATACAAATTACCCCCCACAACCAGGTGGCTGCCTGGGTATCCTCCACTCAGCAACAGCAGGAAGTGCCAAAGTGGACCTTGGCAATAGCAGTAGAAGTAACCCTGGAAAACGCTGATGTTCAGACAAAGGATCTCGATGGGTTTGTGCCTGGCTTGAGAAGGACACTGATCCCTAATATCACCAATGAACCAACAACCGGTGCTACCTGAAAACAGCAATTGCCCTCAGAACTGTGGATGCTTTTGCCATCCTCGGGTGAAATTAGAAAGTGTGGGGTATGGAGTCTTTATTTTCAATTATTTCAGGAACCCTGTTGAAACCTGCGTATTTTTATTCTTCTTCCCAGTTCTTTTCTGGGATAGGCCAAATTAAGGCACTAAGTTATTTTTTTTTGCATTCAACTCCACAAATTTGAACCTCTTTTGACTCTTTCCAAAAACTGCTGAGATGAGGACTATTTTGTTTCTTGTGACCTGATGTAATTAAAATTTCAATGGCGTTATACCTCATATGAAATTCTGAATCGTAACACAATCCACACCACGTTTTTGCCAACAAGGCTGTATGATATGTGCGGCCCCTCAGGGCCCCCGAGGTTCCCCTGATGGGGGAAAACCTCTCTTTAACAGTTCTGTGCCATGATTGAGAGATGCACGGAACCTTTTTTCAGCCTTCAAGTTGCTGTTTATTTTTATCTTATCTGAAGTCTGGCACGCCGTCTGTACCAGACTTAGCACGCCAGAAAGTACAGCAAAAATGGTCACAGGATATACAGTCTCATGATCTTTTAAAGCTGTTTTGTCCAATTAACTCTTAAAGCATACTTTGTTTCTACCTTTCTACCAATAACTAATCCTTTGTCTGTCCATGTAACCTCTGCACTGCAGCTTCCCACAGCCGATCACCCTGTGCCACCAACACTGCAGAAAATGGAGTAGATGAAGAAAAAGAAGAAGCTCAGACAACGCCCAAGATCATCCATCTTGTCTCCTATCTACCTCCATACTAAAATCCCAAAACTCTAAACTTCTCACCCTGTGACAAACGACACTATTCTCTATTATCTATTTCACACACTTGTAGACTCCAATCCATCCTAAAGTCTTGGAAGCCTTCTCCATGGGCGAAGGTTAAAAGCTGTGCTTCCCTGAGGGTCAGGACCCCTCAGAGCAGACAGAGAATATGCCCTGTGCCCTGGGTTCCAACAGATGGAGAAGAAGGACCAGCCTGTGCCCTAAAACCTCCATCTAGTAATCGCTAACATCTGGCTGCTTGCTACAGCCCTGCCTCCAGCCTGGGGGCCAGCTGGGCCCGCTGGGCCCCAGGAGCAGCCCCAGGCTGGGGCCAGATCCCAAATCCCACCACTGTGAAGATTCGCCTGCAACCCCCAGGCAGGGTAAGGAGAAGCTGCCACCTCGCCCCGCCCCCGGCATGCTGCTGCTGATTTTTGGCCTGACTGATTAGATCCTAGCCACCCCTCCCAGATGCAGTTACCCGCCGCAAGCTGCCAGCCAGAGTCAGGTGACCATCTGCAGGCTCTGGGCGAGATGTTAACTCTTCCATCCTCCCTTGAGTGAGAAAAGGGAACAAGATGTAAGTATGTAAAGGAGCAACCTGAAGACATTGAGGTCAGTGAAGAAGTCAAGTCCCAGATGGGAGGGATGAGGAGATGCCTTAATCTTGGGGCTGAAATCCTCTTGTAAAGCTATGGAGAAAAAGACTCTTTTTCCCTATAACACATGAAACTATGGGGAGATTAAAGTGTTTAAATTGTAGATATCAAGCAAAGACCTCCATGCTAAAGTAAGCAGATATTAAAATAGCTGTAATCTATGAGATGCTTGAACAGAGAGAGAGAGAGAAGAGTGAAGACCCTGTGACCCCAGAGAGAGAAGACCTCTATTCCCAGAGATTAAGATAATTTTAGAGATAGATAATGAGAACCTTTGCCTTTGAACAAGTTCATCTTTAAAACTGTACCCCATAAGTTGACATGCCCCATAAGCACAGCTGTGGGAAAAACTTACGGGAAATGGGAGGGACTTCATGATTGCCCATTTCCCCAGGTGGATGCTATTCTTGAGAGAGCTACGAGAGAACTGTTTTTTCTTGTGGAGAAGTCTCCATAACATGAACATGAAGAGGGAATTCTCTCCCTAAGTGAACTGAAGAAACACTATTTTAGAGGTGATAAAGTGACTGAAATTTTAGGGTTTGTTCCTTTACATTGTCAGTGGGAAGAAAAGGTTGTGGGGAGAGGAGAAGTGTTCTGAAGGTTTTATTCTGATTTTTATTACTCTTTCTTTTAGTTAGTGTTAATAAATTTTTCTTTATACCCTTTTAAATTTTTGAGCCTGCTTTGCCTTTCTCCTAATCCTACCTCACAGCAGGAGATGAGTGCACTGGTGATTGGCCAGCACTAAACCCCACCACTCATTGGTGAGCTGCCTGGGAAATCTCAAAATTGGCGATTCTGCCTGGTTTCGAACTGAAACCTGCGCAAATAGTGTGGGGTTTTTTTACCAATGATGAGTGCGGGAATTGGAAAAACAGGAACTTCCACAGTCATGGAAGCGGTTGATTTGCAGCCTTAGGAGAAGCTGGGATTGATGTAAAAATACAATACACAGACATTAAGTAGAAAAATCATAAACTTATGATAGTTTCTATAGTTGTAAGTAAGAATATGCCTTAAGTAAGTAAGAAACTTGTGGATGCTGACAGTTTAGTCAGAAAAAGAAACAGATAACTTTCCCAGGCATCGTACTGGGGAAGTTGTGAGAAAGCTCAGAGAAACAATTAACACAATTCTTATCTTAATCTCTGCACCTGGTGTTTGTGAACACGTGGAATGTTTGTACATGAAGTTTATGAAAAGATATTTACAAAAAGGTGTTGTTCCTAATTAATCAATGGTGTGAGGGGTGTTGTTTAAGGACCAACCAGCTTCTGGATGAACCATCCTCTCTATAAACATGTGTAGTTCCTAATAAACCTCACTTCATGCCTTCTGAGCATTGGCGTCAATGTCGTCTTCTTTCAGCCATTCCGAACTCAACAGCTACATGTGGTGACCTCTGCGGAAACTGCAGGACGAACGGGACGCTTCGGATCTTCCCCACTGGGAGGCACTGTGGCAGCCGCGACGGTCCTTGCAGGACGGACTGGAAGCCCTCTGTCCTCCATTTAAGAGAGGTAAGAGTGATTTTCCCTGCGCGTCTGTAGCAGAATTTCTGAGAGAGAGGACACGATTTATATTTAGAGTGAAGGTTGAGCTCCCCCAGCCTAGGCCTCAGATACGGGCCTCGGTGAGGCCTTAAAGCCTATGACGCAGTTAGAAATTAGTCTGTAGCGCAATATGTTAAGGTGCACAGTGTAATGGGCTTTCTGGGTGTGAATTAGTATGGGTCTGCAGTGTGAAACTTTAACCACCTTAAGACAAAGACATAATGTTTGCTTGCCAATGAGAGCGTGCTCACAATTGTAAACTATATTGAAGTGTATATAAACTGCCATCTTATAAACAATAAAGGGAGAACATATGATTAACCACATTGGTTTGGATCTGTGTTTGTCCTGTCCAGCTTTCCCGATTTTATATGAAGTCCCTTGCTTCATATGGCGCCCGAACAGGGACCCTGAAGACTCCGATGAGTTCCCAAATCGCCTCTATGGAGACGGGAGACTGTCTCCAAATCATGTGAAAGGAAGACGTGATGGGAGACACAGATCCCAAATCGCTTTTATAGCGATGGGGATCGGAGTGTTGGAGCATTGAAGACTTCAAACTCCAAATTGTGCTGGTCGTGATGGGAGAAAGGTTTCCAAATCACTTGTTTTGCGATGGGAAACACCGGACCCCAAAATGGAAGACTCTACGGTTCACACATTGCCCTCGTGGTGGAGGTGAATGAGACGGAGCAGGGAGCTGGAATAGGTGTTGCCACTCTGTCGAGTGGAAGCTAAGGGTCGCCTCGCACTGGTTGGAAGGTAAGCCGCATGTAAAGAGAGTGAAAGTGAACATGGATAGCAACTGGCAAGCAGCACTGGGGCTCCTTTTGCATATTCTCTCCAAGAGAAGGGAAAAGATAAAAGAGACTGATTTAGAACAGTTGGCCCTGTGGGCCAGAAATAAGGGCAAATTACAAAGCCCTCACTCATTTTTAGTGAGACCAAGTGGCAAGAACTAGGGCAGCTGCTTTGGGATTCTGCCACTGAAGGTGGAAAAGATAAGAAAACAGTACTTGAGTTCGGGACAGTTTGGAAGAAAGTTTTACGTACCTTGCAAAGTATGTCCGCCAAGAAAAAAGCGGCAGAGGCCATGATTCAGGTGTTTGAAGGGTCTGTGGCAGAGAAGACAGAGGTGCAGAAGCCATCTCAGGTCGAAAAGTTTTTTGGTGTTTATAATATGTGCCCGATGCAAGGACAAAGGGCTCCAGTCAGCTCTTCAGTGCAGGAGGTGGTGGCCCGCATGGAGGCGGCAGCAGCCGGACTCAGCCGTGCGCAAGCAGCGGAAGTTCGCGTGCAAGCAGCGGAAATGACTCGGCCAGCTGCCAGGCAGAATGAAGGGCAGCAGGAAGTGGGCCAGCCACCCCACTCTTTGGCCGGGGTGAAACCCGAGGAGACAGGTGGAGTTGATGACGAAACAGGGTTGGGTCAGTGGATGGAACACAGGGGCGGAGACCAAGGCAGAGACGGGAGCGAGGAGGCGCCGCCCCTTCACCCCCCTGGGAGCGTGGCAGCAGCGGCAGTGCATGGGCGGTGGGGGGCAGCCCTGCATTGCCCAGAGGCAATGGCAGAGACCCACGCGCAGGGGGGCGGTTTCGAACATGGCCACGGCGGCAGGACGGCAGAAGCGACCACACAGACTATAGCGATACAGCCCGCAGCTGTCAGTTCACGTCACACCGCTGTAGCGCTGCAATGTCCCCTCTCACCAAACTCTGATTCGGATGAATCAGAATCAGATCCTCCCTATTTTAATTGTCGCAAAAAGAAGCGATGACAGAATAAGATACCGAGAACAAATACCTTACAGCAAAAAATAGCCCAGCTTGCCAACCTTTCAAATCAACAGGTTCAATTAGAGGAACATCCATCTGAGCAGCAACTGACATTACCAGCTGGTTTAAAAAATCCAATTCAGTCCCAGTGGGCTTCAGTGGTGAAGAATGCTATTTTAGATGGAGACTGGGACACTGCCAATTCTTTACCCCGCCCTGTCATTGTAAGAAATAATAGTGCAGTCTGGGAACTTCATGAATGGAAAATTCTCCAATCAGCCAAACAAACAGTCACAAATTATGGGATCAGATCAGAGGCAGCTAGGAACATAATTCAATATATATTTACAGCAGATGTTCTTTGTCCTTCTGACTCATCTAGCACTGCATCCCTGTTGCTGACACCTTCACAGTTCCTCATGTTTGAAAGGGAGTGGAGACGTTTAGCAATTGAAGAAGCCAACAAACATACAGTAGTGGTAGATCCTTTTTATGGAATCCGGCCAGATATGCTGACTGGGCATGGACCTTATGCAACAAACAAGGTACAACTCACCTACCTGATTGAAATGTATCAATTGTCACAACAGCTGGCCCTTCAAGCTTTGCTTTCAGTACCAGATAAAAAAAAAATCAGCACCTTATGCAACTATAAAACAAGGAACCACAGAACCATATGGACAGTTCATTGACAGGTTGTCAGCCGCTTTGAAGGATGCTCCTGATGTGCCAGCAGACATTCAAGAACATTTGTTTCGCTCACTTGCCTTTGAAAATGCTAACTCACATACAGAGTGTTTCTATTAAGTAGTGTTTTAGTAACTAAAGTATTTGGAATGCTTGACATTGACAAGAGACAAAACATGTGGATCATTTGGACCAAACAAACTGGGCAAGATTCATTCTGTGTGTTGTTAACCACACCATCCAATTCTTTTCGTACTTGTTTAATTGGAGTTCCACTGGGTTCCATGGCAGAGTTCAAAGCTTGGACTCAGGCCAAAATAAATCCAAAAAGTGTTCTGGGAGCACAAGCTGTTGCAGTTGTGCAAAATCTTAAAGTTGTTAATGTCAAACCTCAAGAATTAAATCTTTTGGGTTCTGTCCCAGGAAATTACTGTTTTATATTTGGACCTCATGCTACAAAACCAACACAAAAAGAAAGACAGCCAACAGATGACAACACCTGGTTGTCTCCCAGATCTTCATTGTATTATAACTACTCAGAATATTGTAACAATTGGACACAATCTGTGATACCATCAGAAAGTGCCTCAAGAAAACTGCCACCAGAAATTTTCCTCCTTTGTGGGGATCAAGCCTGGTCTGCAGTGCCTCAAAAAGCTATGGGAGGCCCATGTTACGTTGGTAAATTAACACTGTTTGCTCCCACCATTCATCAGGTTCTAGGATTGCCTCAGAAGCCTCAATGAGCCAAACAGTGTTCTTCAACTAGACCCCAATTGTAAAGATCAAGTATCACTATGGGGATGCACATCTGTAATACTAGCCTCAATTTTCTCCCCAGGATTTGCTTCAGTGCAAGCTCTCACACAATTGAGCTTCCTGGCCTGCTGGACAGGAAAGCAAATTAATATTACATCTAAAATGTTAAATGACCTTGCTACAGATGTAGATAGCATCCATCATGCAGTTCTGCAAAACAGAGCCGCCATTGATTTCCTTCTTTTAGCACAAGGACATGGGTGTGAAGAATTTGAAGGCATGTGTTGCATGAATTTATCTGACCGCTCTCAATCAATTTACAAACAGTTAACTCAGCTGAAGAACAACATGAAGAAACTTGTTGTTGTAAACACTTTGTTTGCTAACTGGCTCAATTCTTTAGGTTTTGCTGGTTGGGTCAAAGATTTAGTTTGTTTTAGTATTGTACTTTTTTTTATTATAATTACTCTAGTTTTTATACCTTGTTTACTACAGTGCATGCAGAAAATGACTAACTGCGCCTTTAAGTCAATCTGGGTAGCTCAAAAAGAAAAAGAATTGTAGCAGAATTTCTGAGAGAGAGAGGACACGATTTATATTTAGAGTGAAGGTTGAGCTACCCCAGCCTAGGCCTCAGATATGGGCCTCGGTGAGGCCTTGAAGCCTATGACGCCGTTAGAAATTAGTCTGTAGCGCAGTATGTTAAGGTGCACAGTGTAATGGGCTTTCTGGGTGTGAATTAGTATGGGTCTGCAGTGTGAAACTTTAACCACCTTAAGACAAAGACAAACAATGTTTGCTTGCCAATGAGAGCGTGCTCACAATTGTAAACTATATTGAAGTGTATATAAACTGCCATCTTATAAACAATAAAGGGAGAATGTATGATTAACCACATTGGTTTGGATCTGTGTTTGTCCTGTCCAGCTTTCCCGATTTTATATGAAGTCCCTTGCTTCACGCATCCTTGAAGACAGCTGGTCTTTTTGTGACCATGGGTAGCAGCCCAAGGCCAAAAGCTAGGGTGGAATGGCTTTTCCCAGTATAGCTAAGGTGTCTACAACCCTGGGTAGCCTACTGGTTCATGTGGGCTGGTGGGAAGGGTTTCCTTTAATGGGGAACCAACCTTCTATGGAAGAGAGATTAGTTCTTTCTGCATGGAAGGATGCTTTGCCATGTATGGGGGCTCCTGTGTCAGATCATTCTGTTTGCTTTACTTGCCTGGGCAAGGTCCTGCATGCCATGGGCAGGGCCACGCCATAGTTAATGGTTGGGCCCCTTGCCTCTGCGCTGCCAGCGACTGGCTTTTCCGTGCCACAGTTAGCATCTGTGCCCCCCGCCATTGTGCCACCAGCGGCTGGCTTCTCTGTCCCGGGGCTTGCAACCAGCCCCTCTGCTCCACAGCTTGCAGCCGGTTCCTCAGCTTTGGTTCCTCCGACAAACCTGCCATCCTCTGCTGCCCACAGGCTTTCCCACCCACCCCCGTCCCAGGACGCGGACAGTGACAGCAACAAACACCTGCCCCCGCAACAGGGGTGTGCCCTGGCAGCAGAACTCCAGCACCAACAAGCAGTGACACCGTCCCAGAGCCCTCTCTGGACATTGCCCCTTTGTCGGGTGACTGTGTGACTGATGAATCCTCGCCGTTTTTGGGAATTAGTTAAGTTGCGGGCTTTAGAGAATGGAAATTGGAACCTGATAGAAAAGTTGGGGTTGCCCAATGGTGGACTTACAGGCATGGCAAATCCAGGGGAAGGAGCTACAAATGATGATCAAGTAGTTAATCCGGCATCTCAGGAGGGGACACAGGTGGATCAGGGGTGCAGTGTTTGCCAAAAGGGGGAGTCCAAGCTATTACCACGTATAAAGGTGTTGCAAATACAGGACAATCTGACAGGCACAATGTCTTTGGCTGGCGGGTCGTCCAAGATTTGCAAGATAGAGTAGAGAAATATGGCCTTGGTTCTACACAAGTTATGCAAATTATCAGAGTGCTAAACACTGACCAGCTTGCTCCATTTGATATTAGACATATAGCTCAAATATTGTTCCAACCTGTGCAATTTATAGTTTTTTAGGGCAATTGGAGGCAGATCGCTCAAAGGGTTGAAGCAGAGAACATGCAATTGCCTCAGACTGATCCTAGATACTGTGTGGGGGTGGATGCTCTCATGGGGGAAAATGCCTTTTCTAATCCTGATCTTCAGGCTGCTTGGGACCCTGCTGTTCTTGAGCAAAGTCAAAGGATAGGGCTTCTAGCATTGTTAAAAACTGTAGAAACGACTGCCTCCAAGCCACGATATGTGAAAATAACTCAAGGAACGAAAGAACCATTGCTACCATTTGTTGAGAATTGCAGCAGCCCTGGAAAAGCAGACTGAGGATGATAGTTTGAGGCAGGTGTTATGTAAACAACTAGCAAGAGACAACGCAAACCACAATTGTAGGAAGATCATAGATGGTCTTCCAGGTGACCCAACATTAACAGACATGGTCCAAGCATGTTCTAAAGTAGGTTTTGTAGACTACAAAATGTCTGTTCTGGCGGCTGCTTTACAGCCAGGCTGGACATCCTCAGGGGATGGACAACAGAAACGGGAAACGGGAAAAATAAAGGCAAACAAAAACAGGGAACACAGAAGCAGAAAGGAACAAATACTAATTTCTTGTGCGCTAAGTGCTTAAATGCAGGTCATTATGCAACCCAATGTAAGTCTAAATACCATGCCAATGGTCAGCCTTTGGTAGGTTCAGGAAACAGGAAGATGAGTGCAAAGAGGAACTGCGTTCCAACACAAATGATTCCCCAGGGTGTGGTACCGGCACATGCTAAGCTCAGACAGTTTAGGGGTAGCACCCAGGAAGCAGCAGGGGTGCATGTACACACTGCAGCAACAATAATTTTAGAATCTTGTTGCGTATATAAGGTTCCTCTGGATGCATTTGGACCTTTGGGTCAAGGGCTGAGTGTGCTGCTTGTGGGAAGATCTAGTGCCACCCTCCAAGGAATCTTTGTGCATTTAGATGTCATTGACTTTGATTTTACAGGTCAAATTTGTGCTATGGTTTCCACACCCATCCCCCTTGTCACTATCCCGGCAGGGACTCTATTAGGGAAGAAAATAAAAAAATAAAATAAACAATGCAGTAAACCAAAACAACACTGACAGAGTCAGAATACAACTTGACACCCTATTGGACAGGGTGTTGGTAGCAGTCCAATTGGAATTATGGCTGCAGTCCTCCTGGAGTGTCAGGTGTGGTTCTGTTGGAACAGTGATCCTGTAGAAAAGGATGTAGTCTTCCTCTGAAGAGGCAGTGGAAAAGGCAGTTGTTCCTCTGGAAAAATCCAGCACAGAAAAAAGCTGTGCTGGTGGGCCAGAATCTCAAGGCTATATGCAGGTAGGAATGCTTGGCTCCTCCCTTTGGGCGGAGCATCTCACAATGGGATGCCATAGTTCTTATCAGTCATGCAGTGACACTCAATGGCCCATTATCAGCAGATGTCTCCCCTGAGGGAGGATTCATTGTGGAAGAGATAAAAAGAAAAACTGCCCAATTAATACAAGACAACTGCCATACAGAAAGCAATATAATACATCTTGCTTTTCAATCTGGGACAGTCAGGGAGATTTGTTTACCAAAGGGTGATTTCTTAACTGGACACTGGATGGTGTTTGGATTGATTGATAGTTAGGTCAAAGCTGTATCGGACTGGCTGTAAGGGTTACTGAGTTTCTTAATAAGTATAGTATAATATAGTGTAAGATGACATAATAAAGGAACTGATCAGCCTTCTGCAATCATGGAGTCAATGCTAATTATTACCCAGCTGGGGGCCTGCAGCAACAGATACCAACACAAATGCGTCTTAAGCAGGCAGAGAAGACTAATTTGTTTTCCTCCCTTTTGAACTGTAACAGGGAAGAAGCCTTAATGAAATCCTTTTCAAATATGTGGAGACAGGAAAGGGTTTGTCTAACAAGAAAAGAGGTGTGTGTGAGGCCTGGATGTGTTCACTTGTATCTTCACAGATTTTTACAACTGATCTTTCATTCTGAATATAAAATAGATATTTCCCAAGATAATAGATCATTGGCAGGATCACTGGCAGTTTTTTATGCATGGCCTTTAAGTGCTGAAGTCAAATGAGTTACACCATTAAAAACTGAACTGCACCTCAGCAGTCCACAATCCCTGGCCTTCTCTGACCATGAAAAAAGGAAAAATTTTGTTGAAAATAGCTGGCTGAGGGAATATACTTTCGCAAGATGAACAATTCCACATAACAGTCACAGGTCTATGTCTCCACTCCAGGTCCCAGTAAACAAGTTATTCATCTGTTAAAAACAGTCCTGTCTTAAGTTAGGTCAGGGAAGGAGCTAGAACACAGGAGTAGTGCCAAGAAATGGCTGTGAATTTTTTATTTCTGGCTTTCTGCCCTTCTAGGACTCCCTCACAACCCCGATTTCCTCAGAGAAGTGTTTTGGCAAAGGGGTTACTTGCAGAGCCTGGGATATGAACTGTGTGGGCTGTAGCCAAGACCCCCTCCATGTGGCTTCCTAAGCCTTGCCTTGTTTATCCCACTGTTCCTGCCCTTGAGATGGCCTCAGGGGTTGTTGATAGATTTAGAAGTCCAACTAGTTTGCACACTCATGGCATTTTTCATCTGAACAGCCAGTTGTTAACAGCATCATCAGTTATCTCCTCGATCATTGTGAAGAACACACTAACAAAAATCTGGAAAGCATTTGGAATATCTCAAATTATTTCAAAGATTTTCAAAAGCACTCATAAGGAACCTGGGCTGATGCCATTCCCCTACCCCATAACCTTTAACTGATCATTCCCATGGTAGGTATCTGCTGCTTAATTTGCAAATGTCTAGTGCTAAGTTATGGAAGTTGCTGAAGACATTTAAGTTATTAAACATTGGTAGAACATTAGGCATTATGACTCTGTGTAGTACAAAATGGCTTGTTTTTTCATTGAGATTTTAATTTTCAACTCAAAAGTAACCATAAACATCGGTGTCTTAGTCCAATTTAACTCATAATTCTATTGCATGCTCTGCAAGAATCATCCATACAATAGACTTAATTTATTACTAGCCTTAATTGTTGGCAGAGACAATATAATTCTGTTACAATGCTTCACAGAAACACTGCAAATATAACACATACATAAATTACTTCTTACTGATGTGAAGGTCCCTTTCCAGTTAAGCACACTTGTGCTGTGAGAATACAGAATGGCACATATTTTCCTGGGAGCATATAGCAAAACTGCATAGTCTACTGAAAGACCTACTGGCAATTAGTCTGCTGAAGGGTCAAAATTTGAAAGGTAATACTAATTCTCTTACAAATCTTAGAAAATTTCAGTGCTCAGAACCAAAGAAAAGGGCATTCAGTTAGATTAACTTCCCAGTCTACAACTATTTGTTCTTCCATTTACTTTGAGCTAGGAATAGAGAAAAAAAATGCTTTATCACTGTGTCACCTGCATAAGCTGTTATATTTGTTGATCCCTCCCTCAGGAAGACACAAGAACACTATTCTCATCACCTCCATTGGCCATAGAAGAACTCAGCTGTGTAAGCCAAAATTAGACATATCAAAGCACCTTTGATCACTTCATTGTCTGTCAAGTTCTCTCCAAAGCAAGCACTGTCTTCCATAATGGATTGTATTACTTTGAAATGTCAAATTTAATGTGTGTTCATTCCTTCAGATCCCTGATACCGTCTAAGGTGCCAACTGCACAGCACCACATGGAGAGCCTTGCAGGTGGGTCTATTAATTTCAGTGTGTTCCTGCTTCTCAACAGCATGTGGTTTAATTGCAGAATTGGTGAAGCAAGGGCATCACAAGAATTTATCTCCATTTTTCTGTGTGTGCACAACGACAAAGTCATCCTGCAGCATAGGTCTGAATGAGTTATGGGACCATAAAAAAGTACTTCAATTCACAAAGCTATCAACTCTTTGTCATGAAACAAAAACACCTGTCAGAAGAGTTTTATTCTTACTTGATAATCACAGCACAACTAGGCATGGGACAAAGCCATCATTTAAAGGGATATTATTATGCAGCAGACATGCTCTGAGGAACCATAGTCTAAATTTAGTTACTAATTAGAAAAACACATTTTACAGATGTCATTAATTAGCCAACAATCTGAGAACTGTCTCTTTCAAAAAGGAAATATAATAGTCATTAGTAAAGTACCCACCACAGGATTTGACTTCTCTTGTCCAATAGATCCAGCAATGGGTCATTACTCGTGTAGGTAACTTGTTGTTTTCTACAGATAAAATTAATTCTAAGCTACATTTAGCTAATACTGAAATTATGCCCTTGAGAAGAAACTGCAGAAATACACAGCAAGCCAGCATTCTTATGTCACTTTCCAGTGTTTTATGAAATTCATTATCTTTCAGTCTGTTTGGACACAATCATCAGATCATACTTTTGTCTAATAACAGGTATTCAGAAACTTTATTTTTCATACAGAAGAGCTAAAATGCTGAGGAATTCCTGTAGTTCTAGGAGTCAGGTCCCTGAAAAATCATCTGTAGCATTAGTAAAATACCAAAGCTGACACTCAGAAATGATCAAGTAAGTTGGAATAAAACTGCAATATGAGGAACAGGATGAAAGTTGCCAGTGGTGGGAACATAGATTTTTCTGTCAAATGAAAAATCTTGAACTCTCAAAGAAAAGAATGTCTCAAATATTTCAACCAAGAGAAAAAAAAAAAATGTTGTTAAATGTTACAGTGTTGATTTATGTGAACTGTGGTTCAGTGGCCATATGCACTCAATTTTTTTATTCTTTGCACTGGGTCATATTTCTCATAGTGTCTCATTTTGGGAAGGAAAATGGCTCAAGAAACTTGTAAGACTTTCTTTGGCCACAGGCACATTTCAGGAAATGTAAAATGTACCTAGGTAGCCTGAAAATGGAAAACTATAAGGACATGGGGCATCTGTCCTGCAATATAACTGAGGCACACTGCTTATATATACCCTGAAGCACTGGGTACTTGGCCAACTCTTCATTCCAAGCTTTCATTATTAAGGTCTCACTTTTCCAAAGAAAAAATATACTATGAGTGGGAAAGACTTACCCTTCAGGAAATTAAAGGTATTAGTCTCATTTTGAGTTTTGACAGAATTATTTTAGTTAGCCCTGGAAAATCTGAACCCTACCCATCAACAAAATCCATGTCTCATGCATTGTTTTTTGTTTGTTTCTGTTTTGCTTGGTTGTATTTTTGGCTTTGTTTTTGGCTTGGGTTTTGTTTTTTCTTTCCAGCGTTAGACAAATTTCAAGCAATTTCCAAGTATATTGTTGAAAATATTTTAGAAGGAACTCTCCAAAAGAAGGACATGGCAAACACTAAACAAAGCTTTAGGATATCTTTTGAGAGTCATAGCAATGAGAAATATTTGTAGACCAAGTCAAGCATGTTTCTTAGTGAAGTGAAAATGCAAGGATTTAGTTTCTATTGATTCTTAAAAATCTCAGAGACTTTGAATGGCATTGCTTTCCTAAGACACTTAGACTGAGCTGGTTGTGGAAATTTCT
This sequence comes from Vidua chalybeata, assembly GCF_026979565.1. Lineage (NCBI taxonomy): Eukaryota > Metazoa > Chordata > Aves > Passeriformes > Viduidae > Vidua > Vidua chalybeata. Next base: position 96,603,308 of record NC_071531.1, read on the forward strand.
CTTGTAGTTTATGGAGACTGAAAGGTAGCTCAAGAAGGAGAGTCATCCTACCTTATCGCTTCCAGCTTCCAGGGTTAAAACCCCAGTTTTAAGAGTCATTCAGGGCCTTTCACTATGGAGGAAATTGGGAAACAGTGAACATTTTTTCTCACTGTTTGTTTAGGAAACCCTTCTGGATTTCCTTCACTCAAAAAATAATTCAGTGCTAATGTTTTGCTCCTAGAAAATGATGCATTTCTCTGTTGTCTGATAATCACTATTCTCTCCTGGGACATTCTGTACAAATAATTTCTGAACAAGTTATCAGTCATAGCCATGTCTGTGTATTCAAATTTTCTTTCATGGGTATCCAACCTACATTTTAACCTCATCTATATACACAGCTTTAATTTAAGTAAACAGTGAAACATGTACATGCCTTTTCTACTTTAGGAGATACCTACAAAAAGTTTTTCCTGTCTGGGTTAATTTTTGCTTTTTAAAGGTAAAATTAAGCTGGTGCAAATCTTCCTATTTGTTAGTCTTGGGATCCTTTATAATGAGTTTGCTGAAGAGACTTAAACTTGAGGCATGTAGCTTGACCACAGTGGCTCACCCAGATTCTTCAGTACTGTTTCTGTACACTGATTTAGAAAAAACATCTCAGCAGGTATCATGTGTTTGGAAAATACATTTTCTTTCAGTATTTTCTTACATAGACAGTCACCCCCGTGAATATTCTGGCTTCTAAAGCCATTTACTAGCACACACTGTGAAAGAAAATCCAAACTCAATTAAAGAGGATTAACTCTCTCTGTCCCATGAGGTGGCCTTTCTGCTTGCATCTCTCCTGCAGCTTTCAGTTTCTGAGATTCATGGCTGTTACCCTGGGAGCCAAAGTCATATATATGTTGTGTTCAAGACACTCAGTGAGAGAATAGAGAATGGATTGCCTGTTAACATAAGCCCAGCTCTGTGTGGCAAGTGGCATATAGTTGTTTGTATACGAATTCAGGCTATTGTGCAGCAGACAAAGTAAGACTTCAACTCAAAAGAAAATGAAAAACGTTGTTGCTTTTGCCACTTCCTTTTACCTAAATGTCTTTATGCAGATGCAATACTTTAAGATCAGACAAGAAGATAAGAAGAAATAATTTGCACATTTTTACAGTATATAATTTAATGATGTTTCAATTCTTTGTATTACTTCAACAGGCATGGGAGGCACTGAAGAATTTCTGGACATTCTATCTAAGTATTCATCTCCCACCCTCCCACCTTATTTTTCTTTTTTTTTTTTTTTTTTCCTTTTTTTTTTTTCCACGTGGCTTGTAAGCATTTTAGATTAGAATGTCGTACATATTTTTTTTCTTGGAAATATTTGCTAGCAGATAATACTAGCCTTCTAGTTGGAATGCAGGAAAAATGCAATGAAAATGCCCCCAGTCTCAAGAGAAACAAATGTTTCTTGTCATTCTTTTTTATCACAATAAATACTTATTTATCAAAATTAGATAGAAGTATTCATTATTCAGAGTAAGATGTCTAAAACACTGTGTTAAATAAAATCACAAGAGTACTGGAAGCAGTACAGCTTTTTCCTACTGGATTATATCAGACCAGCTGTCCTAGTTCAGAGTTAGCTTGTATTGCTAATATCACTGTGGCACCAGCTCACATCTTATGTCCCATGTTTGGGGGCAACAGCCTAATGCTGTCTGTTGTGGCAACAGGGAGAATAATCACCAGAAGAGGATGCCAAAAAGGTTAGCAGTTCTTGAGGAGGGTTGGTGGAAAAATGTTTCTACATTTAATTTTCAGATTAAGATTAAAAGTTAAAACAGTCTTCCAGATGTCTGGATCTTCAGTTCTGCCTTCCTTGGTGGAGCAGTGAGCTGCTTTGATACTGGGACTAGCAACAGTCTGGTGGGATCCAGAGTTTCCTCAAATACATCTGTTGGGTCTTCACAGGGATCTACAGAGTTAATAATGTCTTCTTCCTAATGGAGCTATGGAGAAGCTCCACTTTTTCCTTTTTCCTCATATCTTTCCCTATATGTGTCCTTCCAGCTTTGCTATACTTCTTTTTCTGTTAGAGTGGCTATCACTGTCTTCTGACCCTGTACTAAGTTCTTTCAACTTGAAAATGGTCAGAAAATTCTTTGGGTGATGTTTGGTGGTTTTCCCCCTCAAATTAGTTTTTTACTATATCAATGCACTGAGCTCACTCAGCATGCAGTCGGAGGAGCACTAGGGCCAGTATAAGGAAAGGAGCAGGTTAAGCAGTCATGGTCAGGGCAAAAAGGAAGAAAGGAGAGGAGAGATGAATGAACTGGACTCCTTTAGGGTCAAGCAGCCATCAGGTCAACTCAGCTCAGCTGTATAATCAGCCTAACTCCATTATTTATTAATGGAGTTAAAGCTACCTTATCAACAGCACTATTTCAATCCAAAATGCAAACTTTGTTTAGTTATTTAAGTGAAATGATTTTCATGTTCAAGATCCTACTACTTATCAACCAGGAGTTTATTTTTACTTCCTATTGATATTTCCTATCAATATGCTGATGGTGGGGACCAGGCATTTTGGTGAGGCATGCTGGATACTGCAGCACTTTATGAGAAAAACCATCCCAAAAGAACTCTCAGGCTGTACAGTTAGGATGTTGCACCTGAACTCTTCTTCCATTTTGTATCCTATTTCTTCTAATCGAGAATCTTTCATGTGCTTTTTGAAGCCATGTTAAAAAGCCAGGCTGGTTTGAGATAGTAGAGAGGAACTGGTCATTCTTGGGATCTTCCAATATAAACTGAGCAACTGACTGGGTGTGATGGATTGCAGTGTAACACAGCAAAACTCTCTGCTCTAAAGGGAGCCAGTTCTGACAGGCCTGTCTGGAGGTGTATTCAGAAAGAATAGGCAGAAGGCAAGCAACTTTAAAAGATGGAGTTCCTAGGAGGAAAGCCAAACTGAACAAGATCCATCTGCTCCAGAAGGAATCCTTGTTCCACTACGAGAGGAGGAAATGGGTTGAGCAATTAGGCAGAGATACAGCTCTGTCTAAATTTAGTTCCAGAGATTATATAGGCGTGTCTTCTGCTGCTTGTATTCCCAGTGATTTCCCTGAAGCGGTATCAGTCTGAGCAGTGGTTATTACGTTATTCATGTCTTTATGTTCTGTATAAACTATTTAAGAGATATGGGGAAGAAACCTTTTGTACATGGCCTCTAAGGTTCTGGGCAAGTTACAACTGACTGCTTTCCTTTGTTTAAGCCTGTTCATTAGAGGAAGAAGAACAAGAGGAGAAACCTTTCCATTAAGTCATATATATTTGTTAAAAAACTTTCACCAAACTTTCAGAAAATACATTCAAGGCAGATGCTTACAGTGTCCTTTGGTCTATAGGGGGGCAGGAAACACCATGCTTTGTTTTTCAAGGAACAAAGATGTGTATCAGTTCAAATGCCATCCTGACTGTAATGGGAAAAGCTCTGATAATGGCTGGACAGCATGAAAGGAAACTGTGGAAGGAGCACAGAAGCAGCAGATGCCTGGAGAATACAGAGTGGCAATGCTGGTGGATGCATTAAAAATCTGAAGGAATAGAGGAGAGGATGAGTTTTAACTTGAACTTAATGAAGACTACAGGAAAATGGAGAACCAGATCAATAGTCACAACTGACTTGATCTAGCATATGCAGCAGTCCTACTGTAAACAGGGCTTTGAACTAAGTGGCTTCCAGATGTCCCTTTTAATCAACATTTCTGAAAGCTTTTGAATTCTTGCAGTGTCAGGTGAGGACACGCTGCCATTGTCTGATTTTTTCTGATTTTTCTACATTGCACAAGTTTTCAAAGACATCTCCCGATGGCCTAAGTGCCAGGATCCTTCTCACCTGGAAGGGAAACCCACAGAGGAACAGGTGGGATGGGGCACATGAAAGTGGGTAGGGATGTGGGACAGGGGCAGGCTGCAGGGCAAAGACTGTTGGTCAGTTTTATAATGGGATATGGAATTGATTGTTTCTTGGTAAATGGGTAGAGAACGCTGGTAATTATTAAGGGGTGGGGACCATATGGTGTGCTGCAGGTATGCCTGCCAGGTCAATTGTAAAAGAAAAGGTTTCCAGACCAGGTACCAGTGCTGATAGGGGTTAGTGTAAGCTGGCAATATGCTACAAGACCTTAGAGAGGCTGAAGCGTGGGCAGCTGGGGAAAGCTCAGCTCTAGCCTTTATGTTTTCCAGATGAAGGATGGTGCACATCCCACAGGTCACTTGAAGACAGTAGGTATCTGTTAAGCTACAGGGGCATAGTCTTCCTAAGTTCCAGAATAACCATAGCTGTGTTTTACTGTTTATCTGCTGGCCCAGGACAGGAGTCATGGACCTCACTCAAATCCTATCCAATCTCCTGCTGTCAGGAAGCTCTTCAGCAGAGCTCAGTGTCCCTTCCTTAGGCACAGAGCTTTCACCTCCTGCTCCTGACAGCCACTGAGAAGCACCCTGGGTCCCCTTTTTTGTTCTCAAGAGCAGGAAAATTTGACAGAAGTGAAAAAAACATCTGGCAGAAAGGAATGAGCAAAAAGTGAAGCCTGCCCAGGGCTGGTTTTCTTCATGCATCCAGCTGTGCACAATTACCATCACACCCGCATGCCAGAGCACACACATAATCATGCCTTGTAGGCACAGCCCACAGCAGCCACAGGGTGCTTTCAGCTTCTGTGGCAAAAAAACATCCCAGTTACTATCAAATCCACTAGACCTGCCATGATGGGCACTCAGTCTCCTTCTCAATGCACTCACTGATAACCCAAATCAATCATATATGCATGATTTTGGTATCGCAGTATTTCAGGCAGCAAAGAAGGCAAATGATAATGAATAGAAAAATGCAAATACAATATCTCCTGTAGAAATCTGCTGTGGTGTGGTTTTTGCTTTAAGTTTGTGTTTGCCCACTACTCTTCTCCCTAATCTCCCCTCCCAAGTTACCAATCTCCCCAAGCCCTTCCCTAACTTCCTCCCTCCCAAGTTGTCAATCCTCCCTATCCTTACCCCTTTTTCCAGAGTGTTCCTTGTCTATCTTGTAGTATTCAATACCCCATTTGTTACTTTGTATTCTCCCCCTCCCCTACTCTCCCTGATAGGTTTATAGAATGTTAGTCCTACCCTAGATTCCTCCCCTGCCATGCCCTCATTGCTTGGTTGCCCTATACCACTCCCCCTATAAAAACCTCTGCAGATCCCCCTTGGCTTTGTCTTGGGGTCCCAGGTCATGGACCTAATAAATCCATCCAAATTTACCCCGTGTCCCATGTCATCGTTATCTGTTCCTGCACCGGACCAAGCCATAACTGGGAATAGCAGAGCTCATGGGGGGAAGGTCGCGCCCCTGCTGTCGCTGCCCAGCACGATACGACAGCGCACTGTGACAGAAATCTACGTTTTCTGCACAGGTTTTATACTGCCCTTCAGCCTAGGACCTGGGGGTCATATCAAAACTAGGAGCTGCAGTGATCTAACTGCTTACCTGTGCCTGTAATTAATTCAGATGATCTTCCCAGAGTAGTCTCCCTTGCTATATAAGCTATGAATATAAATAGACATGATAGTTGAAGGCTTCATTTCTAGAACAGTGGAAGAATTTCCTAACTCCCTGGTTTTATTTATTCAAATCACATCCCAATACAATTTTGGAGCAAGAACTGGGAATATGCTGTCTCCCCAAACCTGCTTTCTGAGCAAAGGAAACCAGGGTCCAAAGAGGTGAAAGGACCATGATCCCGGGGTATGACACAGTATATTCACTAGGTAGTCTCTACACAACCTGATAAGTAGGTCATTTGTTACAGACACTTAATTTAGGCATTATAACTTATTTTCAAGCTGACTGAAAGGGCCATCATGGCCCGCCAACAAGCTCTCCGAGATGCTCATTGCTTATTGCTCTCTGCTCATTGCTCTTGTCACAGTTACTTTCAGAAGCCACCAAAATAAGCATTTAAAGTTGGTGTCCTGAAAATAGCCCTGGACATCTGTAATGTCCCAAATCCAGGTCTATTCTTCCAAAATTTCAAATGTAGGTCTCACATTTTTAAAGAAAAATGGTTTTTCACACTTTTATGCAAACTTTTGGGTGGCTTAGGTGGGAGCTAGAGTGCTTTTCAGGAGATGGTAGACCTAGGTTCAATTTTTGTTTGAGCAGATTCAAATCCACAACTTCTGTCCTAGCACCAGTATGATTTATTTTACCAGGTTTCTGACTTAGCTTAGTTCTAGCATTCTCTAACTGTCTTCTTGGGACTGAGTAATTATGACAAGAAATATTTGTGAATCACTAAGCCAGGTTAAGAGAAAAGGGGTGCAAGTATCACCCTGTAGTTTGGGTGCTTGGATGACAAGGAGGGTTTCTGCTTTATGTTCTAATTGCTGTCCCTTGACTTTATTCTAGAAACTTGTCTAATATAAAATAAATTTGCATATTTGAGCTAGGGCTTCTGTGGACTGTATTACAGAAAAGAAAGCTGCTGAAGGAAGAGACAGGACAAGTTGAGATACACCTAGACCTCTGACTCACAAATAGATGAAAACAGACCAGGCCAATCATAGAGAACATGTTCAAAGATTGCATTGTGCTGGAAAACTGTACCCACACCTACTGCTGTCTCAGGAACAGGTGTATGTCTAGTAAAGAGATTCTTTAACTAAGTTTGTATTCCTGACTTATTGGCATGATGTCCTTCAGAAGAACTAATCAAGAAATCAGTATGCTGTGAGGTGAAATTCTGATAAAAAGCACAAGATTAGAGATTTTGTAGTGTTGAGGCACCATTTACAAGATGGTTAGGATAGAGAGAGTGAGATGTTCTGGGATTGGTCTTTGGCAAAGTTATTTGGATGCCAGACTAAATGTTTATGGTCTACAATAGCACTGCTTCATCTAGATCTTGCCTGGGCAACAACTGTGTTCCCCAATTTTAGTCTAGTGACTTCCAACAGGAAAACTGGGCCAGCTTGGAGCAGTCATCACCAGGAGTGTTAGTTGTGCAGGCAGCTGAGGGTTTTGAAAGTCACCCACACTCCTACCTGGCAAATGCAGCTGATGGATTTGAAGGTTGCCAAACCAGGGAACCTTCCCACCTCTGTGTACAAGCCCCCCACAGTAGAACTGGGGCACAATGGCCAACCTGTGTGGGACAGTACCATGAACATTATACAGCATTTCAGTACCCCTGGCAGACAGGAGGCCCCTGTGCTGTGTTTTCACCTGAGTTTGAACAAGATACCTGGAATAACAGGATGTGAAAGCAGCTTGCTGGAGTTCAAAAGAAAAAGATGGAAGTAAAGGACATCAGAGGCATTGAATGACCAGCTTGTGTTGGCACTGCCAACCATGGCAGCAGACTGGATTTCTAATGTTAATGCCAATGTTTAATGACAATATTGCAGCCTTTAATCTGATATAAACTGAGTTGATGTAGTTGAATAAGATGAAGAAAAAATAAAAGCACAGGGCTTGACAGCTCCCATTCTAGCCAGCATTGACATAAAATTCTCCTCCATCCTGTCCAGAACTCCAGCTCTTTTAAAACAATCTATGAAGTAGTCATGCTGCATTCAGTACATTAGCAGTGACTGAAAATGTAATCACTGGAAGCAATACACAACTCAACAGGCTGCAAAGAAGTTGTTCTATGACTTTTGAAAGGGCCACATATTTTCTGATTTAGTGTTCCCTTTATAAAAAACCTGACTTACTCCTTCTCACTGAGAAGTTACTCGGACATATTGAATTCTTTGGAGGAAATATTTCCATCTAAATCTGTCTACAGTCATCAGATAAATTCTGAATATACACAAGGGAAGATTTTGTTCTTTGATCAACTTAAAATTTGACTGTGTTGACAGCAAGTTATGTCTGATCTCATTTAAATCAGTGTATAACTCAGTTTGCTTTAACTAGAGCTGCTCTGGATTCAAACCAGTGTATGTGTAATGAGAGTTTGACCTTGCTTTTCAGGCTTTTGCAGATAGTTGTTGTCAAATAATCTTTCTGCAGGCTACTCAAATTTGTTTCTTCCATGCTGAATGATCACTCATTGCCAGGCAAGTCAACTCAGCCCCTCCGAAGCAAGAAAGATCAAAATTTTGTCCTATTTCACCTCACTCACTGCCCAGAATTAAAGCTGAGAAATTTTTGCTTTTTCTCAGGTCCTCCAGTTTCAAGTTGAAGCAGGAATATTTGTTTGGGGACCTCTCATATCCTTGTTTCCCTCCAACTAGTGAGTAAAAACACATTCTGACTTCAGAGCTCCTCATCTGCTGCTCAGAAGTTCCGGAATTATGTCTGGAAAATTCTATATATGTAGTCTAATATAAAGGAAATTAAGTATTGCCATTGACATATGAATAAATTTGCACTTATAAAACCAGCCAGAGCAATTATTGAAATGCCATCTCATATCTCCTTTCCATCAAGAGGGAGAAAAAGAAGCTCACATTTTTCCTGATAAACAAGCAGATATTTAGGGAAACATGTAGAAAGTGTAATTTTGAGACATTGCAGTGAAACAAGGCAACATCTGTTCTTGTAGTTGCTTGTACACATACAGGATTAGAGGAAAAAAACAAGAACAAACAAAACACAAATCCAGTAAAAAATTTCCTAACCTGAAATGCTTGGCTTTTATACAAGTAATTCTATGTTTCTGACTGGACAGGGGACCCCCTTCTTTTTTTCCTATTCCTGCAAGATTTTAGTTTTCTGTTGGTGATACTTTCCTGAGATTTGGCTCCATCAGGGTAAAACTATTGTGTTGTGTTGGAAAGTGTGGCCATAGCTGTTCTCTTGCTGCTTCACAATGATGTCCAATTAGATAATGTTCTGGATTCCAAATATCTTTGAGTGTGAAGTTATGTTTATCTCTGGTGCTTTGACCTGTTATATCACCCTGAAATTGCCCAGGGACCAATCTTCTCCAGCTAAAGCTGTCAGTTCCTTTCACTGAGCATCCTACTGCCTGGTCCTTCCTAACCTGCCTGTGGATCTGTCTCAAATGGATCAGTCTGGAGTGGATACAAGGAATACACCACTGAATCCTTAATTATGCTGCTGCTTTCATGAAGAGAAGAAGGAATTTTTCTAATTACCCCGTTTTAGCAATTGTTTTTGATGACATGAGTTCTTATATGCTCTCCCCTGTTTACTTCATTTCAGAGCCAGTAGTAAAACCCTTTTGGTGCCAGCCAGCCCACATCCTTGCCAGTCTGTTGCCATTGCAGGGAGCTCCCTCATGCTCTGGGGAGATTCCAGGGGTTTGGAGAGTGCAGCAGTGATTTTGTGGTGCACTCTTTTTCCACGTGCCATCAGTTAACTACCTCCACAGTTGGCACTGCCTGGATGCAGAGGGGAAGAACAGACAAACAAAAGTCTGCTTTTGAGACACCAAGTTGCCTGACTCACCATGGTGATGTGTGTCTGGGCTGCTCTGACTGCCTCTGTACCAAGTCTTCTGCTGAGTATAACATGAGGGCTACTAAATGCCATTAACAGACCATTCCTAAATGATTTTTCTAAAGTTGAATGCTTTTTCTAAAGTTGTGGCCAGAGCTAACAAAGGCTTCCTAGAAGTGAGCATTCTCACACCTCAGCTCAGAGGCTGGAGGTTGGTTTGGGCACACCTGAAGAGGAAGGCAAGAAGAAGGGGAGTAGGGCAGGGGAGTGTGCAGACAAGTTGGAATTTCTGCTTCTGCAGCCAGGAAGCTGGGAGCATGGAGTGATGACCACCACTCCACTGTTTCACTTGAGAGTAGTAGCCAGTAGTCACACCTTCCCGCAGTGACCCTGAAGGAAGAGCAGCATCTATTCCAGTTCTCCCACTCTCCATCAATCACAAAGCTAGCAGCCAGCACAAGTGTTTTACCTCCCTTCAGCAGGATGGTGCTTTGGGCAGGTACCTGCTTTGTCTTTTCCTAAAGGAGCTCTGGCTTGGATATGAGGCTAAATTTGGACATGTTTTACTGCTGATGTATTTTTGATGTACTGGTGACCTGTAAAAATCCCTGTCCAATGCTAGATGGCAAAAAAATCCCTGCCCAATGCTAGGCAAAAAAACAGTAGCTTTATATATCTAGTGTTGGACTTCATTGGAGATTCATGGAGTAATGAGCCCCCATGTATAGTCCTTCCCAAGGCACAGCAGAATGCAGGATCAAGTGGAGCCTCATTGCATAATCTGCCTGCTGAAAAGTACATGTTTGTAAAAAAATAGGAAATAGGTAAAAAAAAAAAAAATCTTTCACACTTCACATTGAAATTTTCTTGTTCTTTATGGACAAGCTCAAGCAATTCTGTTTCAAACACCACATCCCAACCTGTGCTATAAATCAGGTGAACTCCCTCAAGTCATTGAGCCTGTGAAAGAAACACCCCCTCAAATCACAAGCTGCTGTTGCAAGGAGTGTTCACCAGACAACACTCCATTTTCACCTCCCAGGAGCATCCAGGTCAAGTGCTTTGAGTAGAGGACATAATCATGCTGACTAGTTTTAAGCCCACAATTTAGAAGCTTATACAGAAGAGTTTCTCTCCCTCAACAGGCAAAGGAGAGAGAGACAGATTTCTTCCAGCCAGAAATCCAGAGTATTTGTCTTACTCTTCTGACAGAGCTCCTTCAGTTCACTGCCTATATGGAAAAGTTAGGTTGATATCTAAAACAGGCCAAATGAGTCCTAAAATGTTCTGTCTTTCTACCCAGAGAGCTGTGGGGAGATTAGTCCAATCTAGGCTTCTAAAATAAACTCCTGAATTTGGTGGCTGTAGTTTGGTGGCTAACACATCTTTACCTGGATATCCCTGTTCTGAGGACCTTTTGTATTCTACTGACTACATACAGTAATAAGGGGCCAGCTATAAAGAAAGTGTGGGGAAATCTTGGCAGTGATAGGGTTAATTGGTCACTGCTACACCCTCACTATCACCCAAAATAAAATCCTAGAAATTCTTTTAAGGTCACTCCTGTAAACAGCACCAAACAGGAAGCCCTTTTTCCTAATCCTTACTGCAAGTAGTGTCACAGGTATGTATAGTTACCACGCTGCTTTGTAGTGTTCCTGTAATGCTAAAGAATCCACGCATTGCCTCTTCACAGCAATCCCTGTCTCAAGGAAAAGGCAGGATATTAATGCTTTATGCAGATGATGAAAAGCTATGTAAACTGTTGGTTTGCTTACAAATAGGGGACATTACATTTTGTAAATATTTTTGTCTGTTGGTATCTGTAGTTCTTCTCTGGCTTTTTATTCTCTATATAGGCACAAATGGAGATGAATGAATGGCAGTGATCAGTGAATCAAATGATAAAACCCAGAGAAGGTCAAAGCAGTAGCATTTATTGCCATCATCTCTCAGAGACTATATGAGGCATTAAAATTCTGATACTGTACCATAATCCAGTCACAAAGATTTTAACGAGCACAAGTAATGGCATCAAATGAATCTCACCCAATGACATGAGCAATAACGAGAACAAGGAAAGGTGGACACCACAACCTCCTTGAGTGTGATCCTAAACAGGTGGTTTACAGTCCATCTCAGAAAGTGGGGGCTGTGGCAACGTATTAAGGAATGCACAACACAGCCAAGCTGATTAGTCATTACTTATTGCACAACTGCTGTTGATTGCTACTTGTAGATGTCTGATGCATTGCCATCCCAGGCTACACCTTTTTTTCCTCACAACAGTAATGAAATTTCTGTTGGCAGATAATGAAAGCTGCCTCAAATAATACAAAGGAAGCTAAGTGTAAATCTCAGCTGTGAATCCACAATTACTTCAGGAGAACAGAGTAAACAATGCAGCTGACAAGACTCATATCTATCAGCTCTTCTTTAATATCATTATTTTGCATAATATGTGGTTGCAACTCAGAAGCATGTTTGATCCAGGCATATCATCTGTTTGCAGGCATCAAATCAAAGGTGGCACAAATGCTTTTAATTTTATAGAATCTGGAGGATGCAGAGGAGAGTAATTCTATGCAGCATTGACTGGCAGAAGTTTGGAATTCCTCTTTGCAGGCTTCTTTCCCCAGAACTTCTAGAAAATGTGACAGAGCTTAGTAAACCAAAGACTGAACTGCACATTTAATTGCCTGGCTCTGGCACAGACAAGCAATAATTGCAAAAGACAGTTAAGAATGTATTAAAAATTCCATCTCCCCATTAAAGAAGAACCAAGCAGCATTTTCATCAGCAGCAACAATCAAAGTTTAGTTCAGTTTACTACAAGCCTGCCCTGATTTGGTTGGGATATTACTTGCCTTCCTGAACAAATAACTTATTCCAGAAACTACCTGAATACAACCAAGGGTTTGCAAATCTTAATTTGCTTCTCTTAAAAATCAGGCCAAACTGTCACTTAACAGCCCTAGATTATTGTGTTTTAAATTGCATTGCACTAAAGTTTAGCCCTAGCTGGAAAACTTTCAAGCAGTATTATTTGCTCTTCTGTCTGCCATGCTGGCACCAGGGCCAGCTGCAGGCAGAAAAGGGCAGGAAGCAGCAGTTTGTACCTAGTTGAGGTGCCTTTTTGTGTTGTTCAGGTTTCAGAGCAGCACAGTGGCCACCACACAGTGCTTCATTTGGGGATTGTGACCTTTTCAGTGCTTGCACTGTGACAGTGCTGTTGCATTTTATTTAGTATGATCATGCTATATGATCTGCCTAGGCCACCTCTGCTAAACAGGAAATACTCTGACCAAAGCTGGTGTGTCAGAACCCTTTTTTGTCTACAGGTTGTCCCAATGCATCACTGCATGTTTTTGGAGCTGTGCTCACACATAGTACTATGATTTTCTATGGTATTTAGTGTTAGTCTCTCTGCCTATAGATTTGCATAATTTACTATCATTTTCTCTCCACCCTGAGTAATTCTCAGCTTTATGTTTTCTACTCAAAATGTGTCTGTTGTATTAAATTATATATTACTCCAAGGTGAATCTCCACTTATTTCTAATCATTACTGACTTTTTAAAGTGAAAGTGTGGCAGGCAAGCTCATTTATTTCACTTTCTGAGGTCAGTCTCTTATGTTCTCAGTTGTGTCATTAAGACATTTAGCCAAATAGAAGCTCTTGAGTTATGACTCTACCTTCAGTAGTGGCATCTACTCCATATCCTTGCCTTGTACTTACAAGAAATGTAAGGCCATGTGTCATGAAGATTCAGCCAGCAAGGAACAAAGCTGTGAGCTTTGGGGTTTAATGCATGAGCTCTTATTACTTGCAAAATGCAGGTAGGTTGGTCAAAACTGAGCCAAATTTATCTTTCTTTGGTCCAAGAAATACCAGACATACCTGCAAATCAAGGAGAAAAGATGTCATTAAACCCTTTGAAAATCCAGTGAGGAACCTACTGGGTTATTGTCAATAAATAATTTTGAAAGTGTTGTATGTGATAGCAGCCATTAGAAGTCAGGATTTACCTACACTTGTGGAGTCCAATGGGCAATACATTTTCTGGAAGAGTAATGCTGGACTATCTCTGTACTAGAGGTCAACATTGATTATCTCATGTTCACCAATTAGAAGGTAGTCCTGAAGTGCCAAATGTTACCTTCAGTACTGATTCTCTTTCAACCAATGGTGACAGTAGTGTCATTCCTATCCTGTTCCCCAGGAGCTGTTGAAATGCTGTCCAGTGATGCCATGAGCACCTTCTGCTGCCTGTCATTGCCAGGTTATTATTCCCAAGATGGATGTGATGCTGCAGATGGTGAAGTGAAGGAGCCTTGTCTGCAAACACAGGTGACTGTTTACATGCTCACTTTTTGAAGAAAAGTGACCACAGACATTATGGAATACCATTGTATTCAGCATAAGCAGTGGCTTGTTTACTTGTCCTGTGGATTTCAGTGCCACCTCTGGCACAGCCAGATCCCCAGAAAAGCTGTGACTGGAAATACACACAATTGTCTGCTGACATTGCCTGTATATTGTTTCAATGGTGCATGGCAGGACCATGATCACCATTTTGGTAGCAGGATAATAATGAGTCTTGGCAAAATAAAAGCTGTGTGCATTTGCAGGACTTTGTGCGTGGCTGCATTTGTGCTTAGCTCCTAACCACAGCCTGTTCTGATGCCAGTGGGAGTTAGTTGCCTAAACCACTGGTTCTAAAACAGCTCAAAAAATTTCAACTTTCTTTTTCCCAGACCACCCATGAAGCCAGAGGGAGTTCATAAGTTTAAAACATTTCTGTGGAACATCAGTTTCACAGACCGACTGATAACCCCTCAGCAGAGACCACAGGCTGGGGAACCTCTTGCCAAAGCTTTCATGAGAATGTGCTTTGTAGTGATATGCCAGTATAGGAGGAAGAAAGGAGAAGAGGGATACTGCTTAGCCCACACCTCTGAAGTAATGATGATGCACACACCTACAGTTCTTTTACTTAACCACCACAGACTCACAGGTATCAGCAGGACTGTGCCTGCAAGTGAGCCTTCACTGACCCTTTGAAGCAATTTGCACAGGACTCTCTGTTACACACTAAAATTGATGTCTATTTAAAAAAAATGCTAAAGCTATGTGGTTATGCAGCCTCTACCAGGGTACAGATAATGATGAGAATAATAGCAACCTTTCAAAGGTGAGGAATTGCCACAGGTGAGGTTGGGAGTTTAATGGATAGATATAGCTAATTTAATAGCACTCAGGCACTGGGCATTAAAAGCCCAGTTCCCTTGGGTTGCTTTATACTAGACTGCAGGTGTAAAGGGAGCAGAAAGCCACTGAAACATCTTTTTGGAGCAGCAAATTCACCTGATATAGGAGACAGAGGTTGTCATGTGACAAGGTTGTATAATCTCATGAGCAAAGCTGAAGAAATTAGAAATATGCCAGCTATGTCAGTGTATCCCAAAGATATTTCTTCCAATTTATTACAGCCTGGAAGATGTTTGAGAGTAGGCCAAGGTTCTCCTATTGCTAGCCAGCCAAGGAATTTGAAGGTCACAAGCCCATTGTAGTGCTTCCACTTGTCATTCCATTTTTTATGCTTTTAATTTGACTATAGCAGAAGGTTTTAACTCAGTTGTATTTTGCTCTTCTAGCCCAGGGAGTACAGATACATTAAGATTGGACAGTATCTGATCAAACTTCTGAGGCAATGAGAACTGCATGTAAAATTCCAAGATTGCACACAACTCTGCCTTGTGCTTTCCTGTGGCTATATTACATACATTTATTGAAATTCAATTTGTAGTTTGGGAAAAAGAGGATTTTTTAAAGGCAGTTTATTGCTGCAGGTAATAGAAAAGACATAAATCTGCTAATGCTAATATTTCTGGACAGTGATACTCTAAGCAGTTGTTACTGGGGGAGTTTTACCAACCATGGAAAATCTCAGACAAATACCATAAAACATTTTTTTTTCACAACTCCTCTGAGTAATTGTAAAAAAAAGAAGAGCTTAAATTGCTATATTTTTTAATTTTAATTTTGTCTTTCTCAAGTCTTGGGAAAGTCACAAGAGCATGTATCAGCATACTTTAATTCAAATAACAGAGGCTGGGGAGACATTTTCTAGAACTTTTACTCATAGTGGAAAGTTCCTTAGCAGATATTTTCCTGCAAATAGCCCAGAGCGGTAAAAGATAGAATTTCTCTTCTGTAAAAGAGCTGTGTCTGAACACAGAGTATCAGGGCTGTAGCTGTATGCAGATGCAGTTCTTTCTAGTTAGCAGACAAAATATTGCTTCCAAAGTAGCCAGCAGTGGTTGTCCTTTAGCCATGGGGAGATAGCAAAGGTTCAGTGCTGGTGAATGGTGATGAGACCTCCCACTTGTTTTGTCTCAGTGCATGAGAAGATGCTTCCTGACACGCACTAGGCATGGCAGTGCCTTGCTGGTACAGGTGCACTGCTGTCCAAGGCTGAAGAAAGAAGAGTCCTCAGCCTTTCATGGCACTTGGAGTGAGGAGCAGGCATGGATTTCTATAAACAAGTACAGCATGACTCCATCCTCAGGGAGAAATGAGTGGCAGCTTTATACTCATCATACTTCTTGTATCAATGGGAAGCCAACCACCCTCAGCTGCCTTTTCAGTCCCACTGTACTCACTGATCATGGAGAAGGTGACTTGTGGGGGACACACCAGAGCCCATGGCTTGTGAAATATGTGGTAAGTCCCTCCTGCTGTGCTACTTATGTTCTCACCATGGCCCCTTTCCTTATTTCTCCTCTCCATCTTCTCTTATGTTCTTTTCCTGCTTGCTGCATCCTGTCACTAGTTAACTTGTCAGTTCTTTAAGATGAGGATAATCATTCCTAAATATTGTACTTACTCAGCATGACAGAAGCTTGAGAACCTCTGGGCTCTCCTGTAATGAATGTAATATATAATAATAACAAGATGTCATTGAAAAATGAGCCTGGCACTGTGCAGAATAATTGAGAGTAATGTTAGTTTTTAACAGGAGTACTTTTTTTGCTCAGTGATATATACGTTTTGTCAGAAACAAGAATTATCAAAATGTTCAGATTTGTAATTTCCCCCTTCATTTATATCACCATTTATTTTCTCCTCCATTTTATTATCTGTTAGATTTTTTCCTGCTTTCTACTCTAATACATGAAAAGGATAAAACTAAAATTCCAATTAGAAATGAGGGTTTAGGCTACATTTAAAAGAAGGTAAGTACTGAAATTTCTCATTTCTAAACATTTGTTTTTATATAATGTTTCAACAAAAGTGCTATAAGGGCAATATTTGCACTAGTTATAACAAAATTTATTGTGACTAAATATATCTTTCCCCTTTCTAATCCCTCCCTAGTAGCCATCCACCTTCTCCCTCTGTCTTTTTTTATTTGCCTGCATCTTCTTACCTCTCTTGCTATGACCTGTACATACAAACACTCACCGACACAGATATTTAGACTGGTGCTTTGTCTCTGCACAGCAGAGAGGCTAAAGCTGAGCCTGGGTTTTACATCTCTGTGTATTCTCCAAGCTCCTGTCTAGCCTTTGAGATGTTCACAGCTACACAAAGGCCAATGGGAATATAAACATTCTTTTTCATTTCTTTGGTATCACCTCCAATAACAACAATAACAACAACAAATCTTTTCTCTTTTTTCTGCTTTCCCAGCAGTAACGAAGAAGCCGTTGTCTTCACATTTAAACTGGAAAGTTCCAGAGGGAGAGAAAGACAGGGAAAATCCCTAGTTACAAAAATAATACTATAAATTATTTTAATTATTACAGTTTGTGATACTGAGCCAATACCTAAGAGGCCCTCCTGAGAGTTGGGGGCCCCTTTGTGTTCTGGGATGATACACAAGAGGACTCTGCTCCAAAGAGCTTCTTTTTTTCTTTTAAGGAATTTCTGGCACTGATTGGATGTTGATGAAAAGTGCTGGCTTGGCAGCAATAGAGAGGAAAGTCTCTTGTTCATCTGCAGACAGTGCAAGTTTCCCATTTCCTCTGTCTTGCTGGCCATCAATAGGGCCCTTAGAGCCAGTCATAGTTTTCCAGGTTGCTAGGTGAAGCCCAGTGCACAGGTTCTGGCGGATTTGTGGATCATGGTACAAAGTTTTCTCCTCTTGGGGGGAATTAAGATCACTTGAGCTCATGTCCCAGCCTGAGCTCAAAGCAGATGTGGTGCTGTCAGTAACACAGAACACAGACGTGTGTGGATGTGTGGATACTTCCCTGTGTGTATGCACAAGGTGTGTTTCCTGACCCCACTGCTTTGTGGGCTGTTTTCCCATTGACTCATCTTCTTCATCTTCAGACTTCACCCTCTTCATACATGCCACATGTGTCTACAAGCGTGCTACCTTTTCAAAATATTTTAAAAGTATTTGAAATGCTGTGTATCCTCTGCAGGGTTTTGGTTTACTTTGTGTAACCCCAGTGAGGCCAGTACACCGAGACTGATTGAGAATTAGCTCTTGATTTCCTTATTAAGGGGATACAGCTTTGAGCCCTGAGATACCAGAAGCCACCTTCCTGCAGGTGCAGAGGATGCAACAGGAGGGAGACAGGAAAAGTCACTGAGGAATGGGAGAGGAGACTTCTTCTCCATGGCCTTTAGACACTTTGGCAGGAAGGTGCATTTCCTCCTTCCTTTTCACACACCTGTCTCAGGATTCACTCCGGTAGCTGGCTTAATGAAGCTGGCTCTGATACAGTGTGGGAAATAGAATGACAATAGTTCTGTCTTGCAGAGGGACTGTACCTTAATTTCAGCATCTTACCCTTAAAACTAGGATAAAACTTGCATTTACAAGAAACAAAGAATTATCTAGCAGAATTAAGCATAAAATTGTATGAGTAACTTTTTTTTTTCAATAGCCATTCCTACTCTTAATCTTTCAGTACCCAAGATTTCTTTTGTTTGCATTCCCCTGCTTTGAGTAACCCAAACTATTTAGCTTCTGGTTATACTAAGTGGTTTTTAAATGGAAAATAGGAGCTCAAATTTAGCAGCCATTCATTAATTTCAAAGAAATGCAATGTGGTTTTTAATATACGCTGTACTTTTTATAACTGGTGCACTTTTAGGAATTGAAAGTGTTAAATAAATTAGACGGTCCAGTGAATCGTTTCCAGCTCAGTGTGTTGCTGGGATTTGGACCTGGTCCATTGCATTTCTTTGAAGCTCTTACTGCTTCTATATTTTGTTTTCTAATAGCCTAGTTAAGACAAAGAACATTTGCTTCAGAGCTTCTAGTCAGCTCTGCATTTCACTTGGCTTTTATTTGATTTTTGGACTGTTTCTAATTGATTTTCATTAATAAGGTAAAAACTCTGGTTGGCTTTTTTTTTTCCCCTGGTGGAAAAAGAAACAAGTAATATGAAACATAAAATTTATTTGGATTCTATCCAAACAGTTAACTCCTTTTAGTTTATCCCCAGTAGAAGTTCCTTTGGGGTTGCACTATCATTTCATCAGTAGTTTCTCCTCTGCTTCTGTATTTCTACAATTAAAATTCATTTCACAGAGTGAAATTTGTTGCCTATTTCTGTTAGAGTTCCACACTCCAGGGGTATAACACTCCAGGGTTAGACTATGATCTGAAATTTTGCTGTATTTTGCATTCTGAGCACATTTTCTCCTTCCTGTAAATCATGCATATTTGTATTTATTTGTAACTTAGTCCATGCTAATTTCCAGCTATTTACATAGCCACAGAATCTTAATCTTATTCTTGTTACCATATCATCCTTTTTTCTTGAATGACTAGAGGGAGAAAATTACAAAGCAGACATGATCAAAACTGCAAGACTCAATTAGAGCAAGTGATGAAACATGATGTAATAAAGAAATGATTGCCAATATCGTGTTCTGTTACTTACTATATATTTCTAAGTTGCTGTGACTCTTCATGCTTTAAAGGCTGTCTTAGTAAATATATCTGACCTAGCACCTTGAGTCAGCACCTGCAATAGAAAGATTGGCTCTAGTATTATTCCTGCTTTCCTCAAGGCCCACTGGAGAAGAACCAGGTTTATAAGGAGAAATATATTTAGATAGAATCAATTTTCCTTTCCATGCATGAAATTCTATCTTTGGCTCTGGTAGTATTAGGTTATACCAGTCCCCTGGATTATTCCCATCTTAACCTCTGAATTATGTGAGGCAGGCCGAGTGAACAGAAGAAAATGGTATTTCCATCAGCAAACAAAATATTTTCTCATCTGAGTGTGGGCATTTGAATGCATTCTCACTGCAGGGGTGTACCATATAATTTTTATTTTGCAGACTGTCCAGTCCAATTCCCCTGCAGTGCTAATGCAGGTGGACTTCATGCCAGAGCTGTGTGGAGTAGCAGAACTCATCAGGGAGGCAGGGACAGCAGGGCTCCACTGCCCCATCACTGGGAGGTGAATATGGCCCTGATTGCAGACACGTGGACAAATCCTTCCCCATATGTGAGTTTGTGGGCCTCAAGTTGGGCAACTCCCTGGGGGCTCCCCTGGCAGGGGAGACCCTCCTGGAGCAGTTCTGTGTCAGGAACGAGAGACACATTGGACTTTTCCGGTCTTCAGCTTCTGTTTATTGTTATCTTATCAAAACTTCAGCACACTGTCTGCACCAGAATCTGTGTGCATGAAAAACAGCACAAAAATGGCTAACAATCTCTTGTTACAAGGCCTTTTAAGTCTAATCAAAAACTAAGCTACCCAATTAAGAAGTGACACCTAAATTATTTTCCTTTCTAACCCAGTAACTGACCCCTAAAGACCCGCAATGAGGATTTTTCTACCCAATTACAAGATACCACCTAAACCCAAGAAGAAAGAGGAAGAAGAAGAAAGAAGAAGGGAACTCAAGACAACACCCTATATCCTCCATCTTGAACCCACCTATAACATACTAAAAATCCTAAAGCCTAAGTTTCTCACCCATGCGACATACTACACTACTCTCTATAATCTATTTCATACTCTTGTGGTTTCTAGTCTACCTCGAGGCTTTGGAAGTTTTCTCCATGAACTTTCTCCATGAGGGTCAAAGTCAGTGCTCCCCTGGGGGTCAGGACACCCCAGAGCAGACAGAGAAATATCCCCGGTGCCCGGGGTTTCCACACCCATAGCACAGTGCAGTGGCAATGCCCCAGTCTCAGGGTCCTCTTTGAGAAACCCCAGGTCAGAGGCAGTGACCACCTCTGCAAACACCTTCGCTCCCTTTTCAGACCTTGCCTGTGTTTGTGGAGGAAGATCATTTGGCAGCAGCACAGCACTGTCAGAAGCTCACTTGTGAGTGCCCTCTGTGCCTTTCCTGGGAACAGCAGGAGCTGGGAGAGGAACAGATTTCACCCGCGCTGGCACAGTGTGTCCAACCTGGCAGCTTGCTCTTCCCTGACCTACTTCAACAACAATGGGCACTCATACTCACTAAGGCTGGGTGCTGCAATTCTCTGCTAGCCTGGCAGAAAAGTTGGCATATTAATGCAGGGACATGTTAAATTGAGAAAAAATATGAGCATCAGGCAACATCTTTCCTGATTATGTCCTTGAGGACCCTCCTGGTGACACGAGACACACACGGCTGTCACTTGCACTGACACCCAGCAGTTGGTGGAGGATGCCAGGAGCCATGCCAGCCCTGGTGAGGCTGTAGCATGCCTTCTCTCAACATGACTTGGGGCAAAGGCTTTCCCTCTTTTCAGCTTCACCTGCTGCTTGCCTCCTGACCACCAAAAACCCTCCTGCACAGCCCTTGTGCTCCCTGCTGAAGTCCCTTATTTGGCTAATGCTAATACTGTGTGTCAGTGGAGGTCCTCACTTATTCTCTGGCTTATTTTCTGGAGGGTTTTATTTTCTCTTTTACTGCTACTGGTAATTTTATGTTTGTAGTGGTTTTATGGTCTTCGTGATGTATCATTTCACTGTGACCTCACAGCAAGCCCAGGTGTGCTTTTCCCCCATGTGATTAATTATTTTAATAGAGGCAAGAGAAAGAAAATGGGGAATTTGTGGATAGTGGTTTTCCTTGCTTGGCGTATGGAAGCATTTAATTGTGGGTCATTAAGATTTGCTGTAGCATAACTCAGTAATAATGTGGAAAAAGATGTCATGTGCTTGTGGGTTGTGTGAACTGAAATTACAAGCCATGTCCAAACCTCTGAGTCACCTCTGCTGCTTCCCAACACAGTTGAGTCCAGGCAGGAAGCACTGAATGAGCAAATACAGGTCTTAAAACCATCTATCCCAGACCTCTCACTGTGTGCTTCTTGGAAAACTATCCATAAGCAATTTTAAAAGGATAGATTTAATGAGTGGGTAGAGAAAGGCACATATTAGTGCCAGTGCATAGTGCTAGTTGCTCCCCAGCTAGCACTTCTTGACCCTGGATACCTGCATCATATAGCATGGCAAGGGAGTAAATGGTAATAGTAATGGTAAATAATGCTATCAGTGTGGAAACTGATCTGGTCATTAGTTGCAAAATATAATGCCACAGAATCCACACACTGGGGGTCCCATCATTCATCTTCACAGTACCTCCTAAAGGAAACTGAAATCTTTTAGAACAAAAAATTGGCATTACTCTGGAAAGGAAATTAATATTTACTTTAAAATAAATAAATAAAAACTCAAACAAAACAGCCATCAGATTTGATGCACAATGTTTTTACAGAATTTTTTACTGTCGCTTCTTTTCTGATCCACAAACTTTGTATACTCGATATATGGTGAAACTACAGAGCTTTGCACCAGTTTGGACTCCAGCAACCACTTTTTTTTTCTGGCCACTTGCACTCTGTCAACAGCCAGTCTGGTGTCCTCCATGCCTGGACTCACGGTCACAAAACCATCCCACCCTTACTCTTATATGGAGCAGATCTGGCTATTTGTTGTTGTAAGCAAATGCATTCTTTCAGTTCTTCTAGTGGACAAGTGTGAGCACCTGATAATTCTGCGTAGGGTATGGAGGGAAATTTCTTTGCATGCTGCAGTACACTGGAAGAGTTTAAAAACTTCAGGGTTGCAGTTGGAAACAACAGCAAGATTGCAAGTCAGCTGAGTAACTGCGTGGAAAAAGAATACTCTGGGATAGTGACCTGCAAAGTCAATGCTTTTCGTGTATTCAAAGACCTATGAAGCATCAGGCACAGATCAGGATTAGGAGTAAAATGGCAGAGAGGAATGGATGTGGACATCTTAGTTGGTGACAGGAAAGAAGCTCCAACATGCTGTCAGAAATCCTGGCTCAATGGTGGTCACCAGACACCAAAGAGATACTGGCTCCTATTTTCAGCTCCGGTTTTATACTACACTGAAGTCCAGAAAAGATCTAATTTTAGATCAGTGGAGGCAAGGCTGAATTCACAAAAACATCCTCCTACTAAACAATATCTCTGTTGAGTATTGTCATGCTGGTATGAAATTTAGCTGCTATATCCATACCAGATCTGTTAAATATCTAGAAATTATTCATCTGTGATAACTAATGAGGAAAATAAGATAATTGATTTCAGTGTTTCTTGCAACAGGGAAGCTGTCTGGCAAAATGCACCAGACAAAACATCCATACAAAACCATGTCATTAACTTAGATGTTTAGTTCATTCACATTCCTAACCATGAATAAAAAGGAGAAATTAAATGACAATATTAAATTGTCTGTATAATTCTTCTTAATGAGTACATTCTGGAGTACCATAATGGTGGTGTAGTTTATGAAACAGAGATCTGTCTTCCCTTAATAAGAAAGAAGGAAGCAATACTGCAGTACTGGTTAATTATTGGATACCCTTTCACTGTGAATTAAAGGTCCGTGCACATGCAAGCTTGGAGAAGCAAAAAGATGTAACACTTAAAAGTACATATGTTATCAGAAAGCTGAGAGGGTTAGGGGGAAAGGCCAGGAACTGATGGAAAAATAAACGTGATGAAAAGTAATGGAGATAACTGTGGTAGCAGTAGATCCATTAAAGAATATATCATACAAGAGTCACTAAGGTAATGGGACGGTTCACCTGCTTAAAAATAAACATGCAGAAGTGGTTTGCTGGCTCAGAACAGAGTGCTTAGGTGTGGTGTGGCAGAGCCAAATCCATGGTCAGTGGAGATGGGAGAACCTCAGTCAGTGCCACCCTTCAACTCTGTATATAAACAGAGATGAGAATAAGTATGCTTGGAAGCTGAAAGTTAAAGTGTTATGAGATATCAATGAGACTTTTGCCTCCAATTTGTACAGCTGTAGGTCACCACCTTGCCAAAGCTCTTCAGCCACTGCCTAATTCAGACATGAGAGAGTTGTATCCAATACAGGTTTGACTGCCAGCATCTGCATGTTCTCACCTGTGCATGTCTCCACAAAGAGCCCAGCCATGGGTTTTCATGCTGCCTCTTGGCTGAGAAGGATTTCTCCCCATGTGTCTGCAAACTTGCACTTACTGCTCCTTCAGACTCTGCACTGCACTGTCTCAGAGACGGGCTGGGCAGCTGCTGAGGCCACTGCTCATTGCATCCATCTCTAGGGTTCACTGCTTAAGTGCCCTCACCCCTTTGTCTCTTATGGTACACTTAGACAGAAGCCCTTCAGGATTAGAGCTCCTTGAGGCTCAGATGCATAAGCTTTGTTAAGCTTGAGCCTAAGTGAATCAGTGTGAGGTGAATCAGTGTGAAGTGAATCACTGAAGAATCGTAGTCAATTTGCTCCCAGGTTTGCTTGAGGTGATGCTTTAAATTTAAGTGTACTTCTTACTTACACATATCTTGGGGATATAACCTGGGGCACTGGCTCAGTGGTGTGCCCACACCAGCTTTTGCTTAGCTCATGATGGCAAATCCAATGGATTAATTGTGAAGGGGCTTCAGGACAGCCATAATGCTCATGGGATCTAGGGTGGCATGTCTCCAGTGGGATCTGTGCTGGCCAGTTTGCATGTCAGTGTCCTCAGTGCTTACTGAATTACAGCTGCACAGTGACACAGTCACACCCTCCTCATCATTGCTGATTTACTACTCCTGAGGGAGAGTGAGGGCAGTCTCCCTAAGGAGTAGTAAATCAGTGGGCAGACTTTTGGGCCAGAATGACCACACAGGAGATGGGGAATAAGGGGGAGGTATCCTTGAGAAGACCATCCTGAAGGTCAGCACGCTGTTTAAAGATGGTACTGCAGCTCTGTGATACCACTAAAGCTCACAGCTGGTTTCAGGCTGTGGCACTGAGCCTGGCAGAAGAGATTTTTTTAAACTCAGTCTCTTCCAAGCAATGGAGTATTCTACTCTTCCTTGAGGCTTTGCTTGTCAAGCTACCCTTGAACAGATCAAAGCTACTGTTGATAGGTATAATTTGTGTAATTCACTGCATCATTTGTAGAAAAGTTTTGGGATGCTACTAGGAAAGAAAAAAAAAAAAAAAAAAAAGGGGGCTTTCTTAATTGTATTGAGTTGCTGGCTCATAATTGCTTCCAGAAGGGCATGATGTTCTTCTACTTGCTTTGGTGAAGCAGCAATATATTTTGTTGAGGTCTGAGCTGACTCCCTGCAGCTCTGGGCCATTACTGAATTAGAGCCAATAAAGAGCATGCTCTCTTTTCTTTGCCTGCAAGTCAAAGCCTAGTGGGGCTCAGTAGGACATTCAAGTAATCCCAGATTAAATTAGATTTCTCTGAGCAGAACATCCAGAATGTGGTGGATGACACAAACCCACCCTCTGAGCAGTCAAATCCTACTTCCTAGCAAAATCATCAGCAGGAAAGAATGTATTGTCATAGATACTTGAGGATCAAAAGGCACTGTTATGCATTTTTACTTGCAAATGCTTCACTCACACTAGTAACTGGAGGAACGGCTACCAGGAGGCAAGGAATGCAATCTAACCAGAATGTAACAAAGACACCCCAACAAGCCCTCCTTCCTCACCAGCCTCCTTGTGTGCCCTTGTACCACAGCAGAACCCAGCCTGCTTGCTGAAGCTTGCTAATGTTCAAAGGAAGAAGTTGATACTGTTTATGTTCCACATTCTTCCATTGCTCAATATCCAAATATTTCACAACGTAGATCCAGTTTCAAAAGTTCATTTAAGAGAGAATTCGTGTTCCAAGCCCAGTTTCCTGTTGCAGCCTGAATCCCAGAGCAGGTCATGTGCAGCACTTGGCTCATGACTTTCTGGAGATGCTGCACCACTGATTTTATAAACAATGTATAGTGGGAAATGGATGAATATGTTTCTTATTTGAATAAATTAAATTTGGCAAATGTAATTCACTCCAACATGAATGCCCGTTGCTCATGGTTTCCAGAGCATGCTGTGCAGCTTTCCCAGGAGCAACACAGGGACAAATCTACACAAACAAAACTCCCTTGCATGTCTGTTGGAGCAACGCCAAACAGAGAGAAGTGTTTGATCCCGAGTCTGATTCCCCACAGACCAGAGAACGAACTCTGACCTGAATAATGGAAAGGAGCCTTGGCTCCCAGCAGCCAGGCTGCACGCAAGGAGGCTCTGGTGTGGTAAAGAAATAAAACTCCAGCACTGACAGGAGCTGCTGCCTGGCTTGTCTGGTATGCAAGAGGGGAGTGAGTGCTGCCACCCAGCAGTTGAGGGGAAGTTTGAATCCTGGCTCCTTGTGGAAAAACCGAATGTATTCCTGTCAGGGACACTCCCTGGCAGCAGCAGGAGGCACATAAGGAGCCCCAGTCAGACTGTGGGTTTACTTGTGTTCATACCTCCCTGAACATGCTTTGCTGGATCAGAGCTTCTGCTCAGTGCTGCGCTTAAATGTTGCTCCTGCCACAGGGACAGTCTCAAGGCTTCATTGGGGTAAATCCTCTTGTTGGCCCAAGTGACAAGTCAGTTCAAAGGGCTATATTGAAACCCCTTTTGGGGATGTGAACACACCAGTCCAAAAGAACTACCTGACACTACCATTTCTCCAGGACCTGATGGAGGCTGTGGAGGTACCCAAGTGCAGCATGAGCCCTTTGATGGTCACATTGTGGAAGAGCATGGCCATTCTTAGCTTTTTCAAGACTCTTCTGAGTGCTTAAAGTGGAGCAGAGTGTAATTTTTTGGGGTTTTCTCAGTATCAGGTTGAAATTAAAATGTATTTATTATTCTGTACCATAGGCTTCATGCTCCAGTTCTGCTCCTGCCCAGGCTCCCCTTTGCCTACTCTGCATTTTTGCACAGGAGATGAGCAACTTGTTCCCTATCAATGTATCTAATTGCCTGCAGGTCTGAACATTTGCTTAAAGATGCTCTTATTCCAACTCCCCTGGCATGGGTGGGGACGCCTTCCACTAGATCAGGCTCACAGCCCCATCCAACCTGGCCTTGAACACTTCCAGGAACAGGATATCTACAACTCCCCTGGGCAACCTATGCCAGTGCCTCGCCATCCTTACACTATAGATTTTTTTCCTAATACCTAATCTAAACCTACTCTGCTTGAACCCATTCCCCCTTCTCCTGTCACTACATATTCTTGTAAAACACCCTTCTCCAGCCTTGTTGTAGACCTACTTCAGGTACTGGAAGGTCATAATTAGGTCACTGCAAAGCCACCTCTTTTCTAGGCCATACAAACACAGTTCTCTCAGCCTTTTCTCATAGGAGAGGTGTTCCATCCAAACCTGACTGCCCTCCTTTGGGCTCGCTGCAACAGGTCTATGTCCTACCTGTCCTGGGGACCCCAGAGCTGGATGCAGAACTCCTGATGTAGACAATGAGGAGATGTATACTTCTTAACAGATTTTTTGTTATGGTCTTTGGATATTGTACAATCATGACCTTTCCATTTTCTCTGTGACCTTGCGATCAGCTTTAGTGGCATAAACCTGGAGCCAGTACTGGGCAGAGTAGCAGGCTGTTTCTTTTGATGGCCCAATGCTCTGAAAACAGCTGGGATTTTCCATGGGATGGCACAGCAGTCTCAGTAGCTCCAACAGCTTTCTTCCTAATTTCCTATTTTTAGACAACTGATACTTGAGGATCAAAAGCCTTTTGTGTGCGTACCACCTCTGTGGGGTTGTGTGTGTGGAGGAGAGGCATCCTAGCTGTGTGCTTTGTGCATGCACATACACATTCACACAGACCCCGACCTTAATTATGCCTCAGGTCACATCTGTTCACCCCCGTGAGCCCAGCTTATCTCTTACTCCCATGAACGTGAATCCAAAGCAATTCCACTCATATACTATGACTTCAAATAAGCTGCAGAACATTGAACTGGGCAAAACCACACCAATTGGGTGTTTATTTTTTGAAGATTGAAATAGAAGAAGTCTTTAATCTTTTAACAACCCAGCTTTTGGCATTGGAACACTGCAGGCTGTGCAAATGTGCCACCTCCTTTGGGAAATCTATCTTGCAACAATTTTGCACCATTTCACAATATTATTTGTTCAGACATTGAATGATATAGACTTAAGGAATGAAAAAAAATAGAAGAATACCCCAGTTAGCATGGCCTGTTACCTTTCCAACCTAGAAAAAGCTTTTGCTTGCAGACAATGGTGGCTTGCAGCCAATGTTAACATGGCCTTTTGACTTGCAGGCCTACAGAAATCTTCCTTTCCCAGGAGGTGTCACTATGAGCTATCACTACACTGCCATACAGTTCACAGGCGTACAAGGCCTGACTTATGGATGGGATTGGCTGCCAGGGACCTGGCATGTAAGTTTTCTTCAGCTTTCTTTCTGAAAGGGGGCATGACCGGGAGTCAAGAAGTCCTAAATATTTATGTTGCATCTTGGCTTACATGGATTTTGCAGTTCAGATGGGTTTCTTATATCCACAAGTCTCTCGATGAGGAGAAGATCTCTGATTACATAAGAGAAAAAGAAAGGACTGCTCAGTATCTGAGACAGCATACAAAATCCCCACAAATAGTGATGCAAGTGCAATCCCATACTCCAGCTTCTTTACTGGAATCTCTGGTTGTCTTTCCCATTCCTCCTAGTAACTGGATATTAGACTTTTCTAATAGCAGAGCAGGACTGTCTGCTTCCCTGCTGCCTTCATTTCTCTTAAAATCTGGAGCACTACAAGCTGTTTCTTACCTCATGCCAATGAAGAGCAAAACAGGCCCATGACAGTGGTTGAGATCCCAAAAAGCCCAAGTGGTCACTATCAATAGCACCCTTGTGTCCGCATCTGCAACACTTATGAGGAGCAGCACTCAACAAAAGGCACCTTCCTCCAGGGAGAGATCCACGTATGCTTTCCAGCACTGAACAAGGGACCTACTATTCTCCACACAAAAGAACAAGGATTTGCCTCTTGACTTCATTTTTCTTCCTGTAAGCCTACTGCAGGAAAGTTCTGTTTTATTTGAATGCAGCATTGTTTATTTATAATTTTGTCCTAGTTGTGTGACAGATTAAGCATGTGTCACCCAGCAGGGGAAGAGTAGTAGGCTGGAGAGTTAACAAATGCACTGCAGTGAAGCCAGATGGCCTGTTTTCATAAGGAGCCTCTGAAATCTTTCTCTGCTGCACAGATTTGTTTTTTCTTTCCTTCTTTTGGTGCCCAAAATTCACTACAGCAGTGTTACTGCATATTAACTCACCCACTAAAGCTTCACAGGTCTGAACTCCACCTTGTATCTCATCTAACACCTCCCGTGAGCAGAAAAGCACACAACAGAAGCAAAGTCAATAAATGAAAGGCTGCTGAGCACCCTCTCAGTTTCAGTGTACCAGGGGTACTGAGGTGTGGGTGAGGTGCACATGTCCACCAGTGGCCCGTGGATGCCTTCAGCCTGGCTGGGGCACAACCAGCACCCTCTCTCTGCAGTCAGAAGTTGCAGAGTGTAGCCCCAGCTGCCTGGAGGGTCCTGCCTGATTCCCCCTGGGAGCTCCCATGCCTGTCAAAACATCCATGCACATCAAGGGGAGTCAGTGCTTAGCTCCTGGGAAGCAGCTGACTTGAAAGCAACCTCAGAGCATGTACTAGTGAAGAAGATATCTGCTGGAACAGTATGTAGTTGTGCTTACATTTTCCCCAAAGGACCCTGCCCCTGAGGAGACAGAATTTTTCCTTTCTTTTTCAGGATAGCATTAAAGAATGTTTCATCTTCTTCCTTATTTTCATTTGTTTCTCCCTCCAGTTCCCCGTTGGGATGTTTTCCAGTTTCAGAGAGCTTGCATGCACTTTCCTTTGGAAGCCATTAATACCAATTTCAAGCCTTAGCCTTGACTTGAAAGAGATGAAACAGAGTCACTTTTCAGGCTCATGAAAAATGGGGCAAGATATGAGCTGATTAGGTACTTGCAGCATCAGTACATCAGAAAGTCTGATAATACAAAAAAGAAGATGGGCAAGCTAACTGCTGTTATACCTGATATCACAGCATTTGTTACAATCAGCAAAGACAATCTTGTCATTTGAACAGGAATTACTTTAAAGATGGCATGCTTTTTCCTCTACTCAGCTTTGAATTACCTATCTGAATACAAAGGGTTAACTAAAGGGAGGCTATAAGTGCCTTTTAAAAAAAAATAAACTTTTAAAGAGCTAAGGACAAGTGATTTATTATATAGATAAGGCAGCATTAATCACATGGGTTTGTGGCAGATTTTGTTCTCTTTTTCCCATCCTTGCACCAGGGGAGAAGCTATCCACCTACTCAGTCAGCCTAGAAGGTGTTATTCCTCCCAAGGCTGGAGGAAAATCTAAATCTGAAATTACCATGGGAAGGGCAAGTTTCGAGGTGGGTAGAGAGGGGCTGCCCAGGATTGATGTTGGAGAGCCTGAAATATAGGACAGCAAAGGGGCTGCAGGAATGGCTTCAGCATGATGGAAAGATACCAGAGTTAACTTTAAAGGATTCAGTGGACACTTAAAACAGGAAGCCTAGAAATGGAAATAGCTATCTGTACCAAAGATTGCCAGTGTGGTGTCAGCCCAGGGCCTTGTAGGGCATCACACTCTGCAGAGCACAGACACTACACACTCTATGAGCCACTTCCACTTGTCAGAGGTGAGCTTAGAGAGGCCCAGAGCCCCACATGTGTGAGCAAACTCTGATACTGATTTAGATCTCATTTTAAATGCTTTGAGGAAAAAACAAGTAATGTGTTGTTTCGAAGACATGGGCTCTGCATTTCTACAGGTTGCTGTCACACATTCTTGAAAGAGAGGTATTTGAAGACAAGGAATATGTAAATTAGTGATTAATTTTATCCTTTTTTGAGTTTAACAATGGAACAAACAAACAAACCAGCATACATACATACATATATATATATATATATATATATATATAATATATATCCTTAAGTCTGAAATGCTGAAATGCTGGGCTAAACCAGTCGGAGGAGATGTCTTTGAAAACTGAAACTTATTTGAAATTGGCTTTTGCTTATTTTCAACTTTTCAAAATAATGAAAAAAGAAAGGTCTGCGTTCAAAAGGAATTTGTCTGTCATGCACAAAACAAGTGAGAAGGTCACAGCAGCTGTCAGTAGTGATGAAGGACAAAAGGCTGGAACTGATCCTTATCATTAAAGTCTTGTAGCACAGTTACACACTGTCCACACTGTTTAGCATTAATTCTTTCCATAGCAGATTCCTCTTCGAGAGAGATCAGTAGAGAACCAAAAGAAATGCAGGGAGCAAAATAACTATTTAGCATTGTGGATGATCAGGGCTCAGGCTCTTCTCAAGACTTGTTTAATTTGGCAGTTTAGATTGTTACCTGCTTTAATTTGAAGCTTTCTATTTGATATACTTACCTGGGCTATATTTAAATTATTTTGCTAATTATTTGATTGTATGTATCCTAGTTGTTCAGACAATCCCCAGATCATTATTGTGGGGTGAACCATTCATTCACACATTCTCAGTCTATCCTGTTGAAGCTGCTCCTTTTTGCACTGCAGACTTATATACTTATTTGATTGAAAAGGAAAAAAAAAAAAAGGCAAAGGAGGAAACTACACTGTGAACCAATGCAGGTGAAAGAAGATCTGTCAGTATTGTTACAAAATCACCAGGATGGAAACTCTGTGGTCCTTTCTTCCCCTGGGGGTGATACCATCCATCAGCACCTGTTTCCTGGCAGTTTATCTAGCTGATAGTTAAGTATTCCTTATTGGCACTAGCAATGGTGATTCTGCAAGCTGTTCCTCTTCTTCAGTCTTCTCTTCTTTGGATTTAACAATCTGTTTTACCTCAGCAGTCTTTGCTTGTAGATCTTTTCATTCAGCATTAAACTTTCCCGCTATTCTCTCCTTGACAGTCTCCTTTCAGATCCTCACCTTCACAGTGCGTGGCACCTAGCGCTGGGCACTGCACAGCTTGACAGGGATAATGAGGGTGGAAGAAATTCTGTATCTCCAGAATCCTGGAGACTGCATGCCTGTGTCTCCATCTTTGTGTGGTATTTTCCTCCTGTGTATGACAGTGGGGCCTGTGTTCAAAGCCTTCCACAAACTTTTAGAGATAGCACTCATCTCAGAACAAACAACAAATGCTTAAGCTTTGAAAAGCTACTGTGTTTAGGTGGGCTTTGAAGCAAATGCCTCCCTTAAAGTGCACATTTATGCTGATCTGAATCATGTAATTGTCAAAAGTTTTGGAAATGTCTTGAGGACATTTGCTAAACTAGGGGCCACTTAGGAAGAAATAAAAGGACATAATCACTACATTTTTCAACAACCTTACCTCTATTTCTGTCTCTGGCTGGGAGGCAGGGATGCAAGAAAATGTGTGGAAATTATAGAAATAAATCCGAAGAACATTTGGGGTTTTATCACAGGTATGTAAGTTTGGGTACACACTCAAAGACATGGATTTCCCATGGTGTCAGAGCTAGATGATTAATTTCTAGTTTGTCTTAAAGTAGGAGGTGCTAAATTACAATGAAAACAGAAGAAAAAGAAAATTCTTCTTACGTTCCTTTCTATAAATATTTATGTTTATGTGTCTGTACAGGCACATACATGCACAACTGTTAATGGAAGGGATCTGCGATATTCTGCCATGTGCATTAGTCCATGTACCAGCAACAGCAGGTATTTCATTTAGTGAACAGATTTACAGAAACTTTTTTCATCTTCACTGTAGGCAATCACTCAAAAATTAAATGTATGGCAGGTGTACTGATACTGTAGATCACAAGGGTGTTGTAAGAGTTGCTGTAGCATATCTGGAGGGTGTTTCAGGCATGAAATAACCTTATTCTAATTAATCCGTGTGCTTCCAAGCATAAATGAGTAGAAGAGCTCTGAAAACCTGTGTCTGAGATCCAAGGTTCTTCCTGGGAAATGCCAAATAAATATTGTCTAGATTGATGACCAGGTTTACAGTTAAATAATTTCTATGGTTCATGCCACAACATCACAGTCATAAAATTATCTGCAGAAAGGTAGGAAGACAGGAGTCTTTGGACAATTAATATTTATTTATTTTATTTATATATTTTTAAATATTTATTTATTTATTTATTTTATCTATTGCTACCTACTCCTGGAGGTTTATGATCACTTCTGTTCTGTATTAACTGTGTTATTCCATTGGTCCCTTGGGACATGGGAGTTAAACAGCAGCAGTCTTACCTACTGTTTGGTTCCTCCCTGTTTCTCATGTTAGCTCCTGCAAATGAATTGTGAAACAAATAGTCAAGTGATTTCCTTCCTTCTCGTGCCTAATTGTTCAAAGGAGTGAGTCTGCTCAGGATTTGACTGTGTCTAGTACTAGATTGCAGTGCAAATAAGATCATAGAAGAAAGAGAAATTTCACTGCTAAGTAAAGAAACGTTCTTGTAGGCATGTTGGACTGTTCCAGGAGCTTAAACATAGCTTTAGCTGATGTTAAAATGTCCATCAGAGAAGATACCTTTTGCTCTGTTGTGAAAAACTCCTGGGAAATGAAAGGTTGAGACAGACCAGGACAACCATTTCCCTGGTGTGATTGGAGTCACCAGTTTTGCTGCTCCTAAAGACAGCCTGATATCTGTAATTAAGCCTGGTTCCCCTATTTTTACATGAACTTATTAAGCTGAACTCTTAATCTTTTTTGTTGATTTTTTTTTTTTTTTTTGAACACTGCTTTCTTAAAATAAGTAGGAAAGAGGTGCTTGGAGAGGAGGCAACTGATTCCCTCTTCTGTTCTGTATAATCACTCCTGGGTCAAGTCTAAGGGGAATGTCTAATTAATATTGGACCTTGCTGGTTTTTGGTAAAATTTCACATGACTGAGGAGCACACAGCTGCCCTTTACACCTCTGCTGGACACCGGAGATGTGTAGCTAACAAATAGTCTTGATTATAACTTGTCAAAGACAAACACCAAATTGCTTCTCACTGCAAGGGGGACAATCACCAAGGTGGGAATTTCCAACCTGGAAATTCTTTAGTCTTGATATGCCTATCTTTTCTTTATTTCTCACCTCCTGTCCCTTGGGCCTGGGAAGTATATTATACGTAGTAAAACTTGGATTCCAAGCCTAAATGGCATTGGATACCATAGGGATCTTTTGTACCAGCAGAGCTTTTTCATTTCATTTACTCCCTGCAGGTAGCACAGAATTATCAGGTAGAACCTGCCCGCATCTCAGATAGGACTTGGGACAGGATTCAATGTCCGTACATGATGTTTCAGCAGATGGTTCAAGAAATCTTCACAGTAGATAACTGGAGAATAATGGACCAGACAGTTTGGTCTCAACCTCCTGTAGCTGGTTTGTGTGCTTACACAGAGATTTCAACTGGTGAAGCTGCAGGTCAACTTCAAAGCAATGGTGTCATTTAAAGAGGAAACTCAGACATTAAGGGACAGCTTCCTGCTGTCTCATCTTTTTCCTGTTCTTACATTTAAGCCAATCTGTTTCCACCTGCCATAAAATCCAGATAAACTACTGAGCTAGTACATATACTTTGTCTACTAGAATTTGGTGAGAATCCTTGTTTTCAGAAACTTGTTTTTGAGAAATCTCTTTTTTTTTCTAAACACGTAACTTTGTGTGAATAGTTTGAAATTGAGTAGGAATAGGCAGAAATTCTTCAAAAATAGTCCCTCTTCAGAAACAGCCTTTCCTTTCTGATGTTTTTTTCATCATCTCCACCTGAAGCAGTTCCACTTCCTGTAAACAAAGAAATAAATAATATTTCCTGACTTAGAAAGCAGCTGTGTCCAGAACCTGGAAGCTGAGGTATGCATATGGGTTGAGGGAAATGTCCCTATGGCAGTGAGTATTTAGTTGGTTATGCAAAGTGAAATAAATCCAAAATACATCAGGAGTCCCTCTGCAGGCCAGGGAAAAAACAAAACAGGAAAGTATTAATGAGGCACAAAATCTGGTTTTTATATTCCTTGCAATATGGCTATTCTGTAATGGCTTTTGAAGCTCACAGATGCTCATAGTAACAGTGTCTTTTTGCACTTGGAATCTCAAAAGATTTTATTTTAGATACAATGGTTGCTTTAGAAGTGTGAGTTATGCACATGCAAACAGGATGTACTTCACAGTACATCCTTTTTTGGATGTTTTCTATTTCCATCTCCTTATACTGTGAGCTGAAATAAAAGGCAAACATGACCACTTAAGCAGTTTGAAATAATACAACTTGCTTCAGATCTGTCCGTTCTATCACAGTCTTCATATTTATTATCTCTGTTTGAATGCAATTGTTGAGATTACAATACTGCAGCTTCTGCCAGAAGATTGCAAGACTTCACAGCCCATTGCTGTCTTCATAGTTGGAGGACAAAGTTAGAGGTGAATCTTGCCTGGCAAAAATATAGGTGCAAATTCACTGGTACTCAGTGGCAGAGGTTTTACTCTCAATAGAAAGAAATGGCACAATGTGCTTCCAAGGAAAAGTGTTCCCTCTTAGACTTCCTGCCTACAGAAAGGCTTTCTGCTCAAAATTACATATTTGGAGGTTTTTATGGAGCACTGTGGAAATCTGGAGTCACAGCATGTTTGGCTGCCAGGTTCAATTTAGGCACATGGTGTTACTACAAGATTTTTCAAACTGTAATGCAGCATGAAGCTGGATTCCTTTTCACTTTTACCTGATTATCCTTAGCAGAGGCTATACAGTGAGATGCCCTGCACGTCCGAGAAACCAGTCCTGTCTTGTAGTAAGCTCAAAAAACCAAAACACTAGCACCTTCAGTTGTCACCCAAAAAAGTTTTCATCCATAAAGCCTGAAAAATGGTACAGTCCTGGTTGCTGTAAAACCAAGACACCTAGGACACAAAGCCCATAATGCTGAGTACCTAGATAAGCAATTTCTTGCCTTATCAAGAGACAGGTTTCCTCAGAGGGCAATTCAGAAAAGACTGGCATTCTACACTGTCATCCAAAGAACTGTAGTCCAGCCTTCTAGGCTTTGTAGGTAGGTACTTAAAGTTAGGCAGAGTGGAAATATTTTCATCATTGGAAATTAGGCACCACTGCCTGTAAATAACTGAAGTTATTCCACAACATATAAATATATAAACACTGCACAGGCAAACTTATCTCATGCTTGAAAAGTGTCTTCAAGTTAGTGGGATGCTCAGCTCTCTGAAAATGCCTATTTCTCTACATGACATTGTCTTCGTTTGAAAAGACAGGAGTCTGTAAAGGAAGGCAAGGGTCTCCCGTGAAATGGAAAAGGTAAACCCCCTCCCTCCAAATTACCACAATTTCAAAATAAAAAGGCTCTCAGGCAAAGATATGGGAATAACAGTTCTTTACTAGGAAAAAAATAATTAAAAAAAAAAAGTAATTAGTACAAACAAAACTACTGATAGAGTCAGAAACCTGACACCCTGATGAGTAAGGGTGTTAGTGATAGTCCAGTTAAATGGTGGCTGCTCCTCCTGCTCCTGGAGTGGCAGATGAAATGCTGCTGAAGCAATGATCCAGTAGAAGGGTATAGTTTTCTCTGAAGGTCTGGTGATAGAATAGATGGGCCTGGTCTTCCTCTGGGAATCCAGTGAAGAGGCTGAGGCTGAGCTGCTGTCTCAAGAAATGCTGATTTTATGCCGGTAGGGATGCTTGGCTCCTCCCTCTGGGTGGAGCATCTTACAATGGGACGATGTAACTTTCTCAGTCATGCAGTGAGCCGTTCAATGGCACATTAACAGAAGATATCTCTCCGGAGGGAGACATTGTTCTTGGAAAAGATAAGAAAACTGCCCAACAGATGGCAAATAGAATATATGCTTATTTTACAAGCCAGGACAGACATGGAGAAAACACTCAGGTAACTACACAGCTCAGATCCACAACTTTTCCATTGCTAAACTAAAATTAGCTGAATCTCCCTAAAAGACAGCTCTGTGACAAATTATGTTGGCAGCCAGTTGAATATTCAGGGTAAGATCATGCATGATTCAAATTGTCCATATTGGAATTTCTACCTCCTTACAAATCACTACTGAAGTTTGTGTATCCTTGCATGTTTATCAAGGATATTCTCATGCCTTGGACTTGAAATGGTGCAATCATTAGTAGGAGAGGAACACCTTGTCTTTGGATGATAAATTACACAAGTTTAGAGCCAATGCTCTTTATTATTTTTATCAATGATCTGGAAAAGTTTGAAGTACATGAAGTTAGCTAAGGAGGAGCTCTGGATTTCCTCAATGACAAAATCTGGAAAGACCAGGGAGAGCTGGACAATCACCGACTGTATGAAACTGAACAAGAGCAAGTGCTGGATTCTCCACCTGGTATGGAGTCATCAAGGTTATATATACAAATTAGGAAGTGAGAGGCTGGACAGCAGCCCTACAGAAAGAGACCTGTGGGTTTGGGCTGATGGGGCAGGTTTAGGTGGTAGGCCAGGGACCAAAAACAAAAAAAGGAGACCAGGCAAAGGCACATGATCCTTCTGGACTGGCTAGTAAGCACATGGAAGACAATTTTACCTCTGTGTAGAAGCCTTAAGCTATGACTATATTTATCCCTATGCTCCTTCTAACCCCAAAGTTTTCCATATCAATATGCTTAAACAAACCTTACACTCAACATTCAAGAGTTGTGATAGGGCATGAGTTCGCCTCACCCATGTTATGAAGAACTGGTTAGTGAGTAATCTCTAAGTATCATTAAATTCCTGATAAGCTGACATACTTACCCCAAGGACAAGAAACTGTCCAGAGATTTGCATATCAAATTTCTACTGATGGTTTTTACAATAGGACTTGGAGCTGGGCAGTTGCAGCATACATTTATGAAGCTTACAGCTGTGTTCAGTGATAAGATAAGAGGTTCTTTTGTAGAGACCATAGCAAAAGCTTTGTCGGTGACTGAAATGACACTTCTATCTCATCATGAAAGATGCCTCTTCCAGTGGATGTGTAGCTGGCATGACGTTGTCATTTGAATTGTTTTTTGTGTTTTTTCCATGAATTTGAGAGAGAAGAATCTTGTGATTTATGAAGTGGTCTGTCCTTTTTTTATTATTGTTTGTAACATTACAAGAAAATTGACTGCAGCAGAATGATTTTATAACCATCTATAAACTTGGTTATCAGCATACCAATATTATTCAATACATAAAACAAATCACTCCAAGGCTGGAAATGGAATATTTAACATTATGCTGCCACAGGGGAGATGCTCTGGTTATGGCTGAGTAGAAACTCAGCCTATTGTTTATAATTATTTTGATGCTTGCAGTTTTCTGAATCAGAATTTTCCCATGCTTTCTCTGAACAGGAAGGATTTTAATTTGGGTATTAATTTGTTAAAAGTTTGTGACCTGTTTCTCATTAGATTAATAAAAAAGAGAAGGACTGAGAAGTCACCCATATTTGTAAATTCATCTATTAGGGAATGATTTTGTAGGTTTTGTATATCATATACATTTTTTCCCCCCTGGTTTGATTAGGCATCTAGCTTAAGTCCATCATGTAGCTCTATCACTAATAACTGAGAGAAATCCTAAGAGGACAACTCCTGTCACCCATGCTGACACCTACTACTCTTTCACGTCTGAAATCTCAGTGTCAAGACCAGATACATAGTTTGAATTTAATGATTTCCACCCAGAATTTGAAGAATGGCTTTGGTTTCAGTTTATATGGAAAAGGTCCAGGACCTCTGTCTACATAGCCTACTGAGGAGAAGACAAACAGTGATACAATCACAGTTGTATGGGTTCTTAGGGGATGTAACCTTTGATTATGTTTACTTCAGTCTGTCAGGCAAGGATGTAATGGCTGGA
This sequence comes from Vidua chalybeata, assembly GCF_026979565.1. Taxonomy (NCBI): domain Eukaryota; kingdom Metazoa; phylum Chordata; class Aves; order Passeriformes; family Viduidae; genus Vidua; species Vidua chalybeata. Next base: position 96,641,928 of record NC_071531.1, read on the forward strand.
GGGTGGAGCTGAAGTACATGTTTTAATTGTGAGTAATTAAGGAATGGAATAACATATTAAGGGTGGTGATCAGTTCTTTACTGCTGGCATTTTAAAATTGACTCCTAGCTGGTATATTTCTTTTTTTTTTTTTTTTCCCTTCTTCTTTCTTTTTTAAACCATAGCAAGAATTAACTCCAGGAAGCTCTTTGGTCTGTTTTTAGACCTTTTGTTCTAGGTTATATCAACCCACCATACCACCCACCTTTGAATTAACAGTCATGTTTATCTCACCCAGTTTTAGCAATTTAGCCGTAGCAGAGTCAGGCAATCTATGGTCAATGGAGTGAAGTAGGTACTTCCATACATTGCTTTCCAAGACCACGTTCCTTTCATATTATTATAAAATCACCCATATGATCAAAGAGACAAAGCTTGCCTGTGATACTGGAAGGCAAGTCACGACAAAATCAAACACTATTAGTGCAATTTAGAGGAAATTTCTGCTGAAATTCACATGAGAAATGACTAGGGATGCTCAATGTGCAAAATGTAGTAGATTCCTGAAAGATAAATCATAATTAGGATTTTTCTTATCCATGTTAATTCATATTCACTGCAGTAAAATGAATACCTGAAGCCTTTTGTCAGGTATAAGGACAGAGGTGGTAAGAACTGTGTAAATCTTATTTTCTTTTAATTGAGTTGAAGGTATTTTTCATCTACAGATTATTAAATACACTTTACCTGAGTAAAAATTTAATAGTGCAGGGTATGGAGGTAACTACTGTATAATATGAATGACAAGTAACAGCATGCCTCATTATTGCACTCCTACATCCAGTGACAAGATAATTTACCAGTTGTGCTCTTCCTCGGTGGTCCTCATGCTGTAATTATTCTATGCATTAGAGTAAAGAGGAGACCTCTTGCCCTTTAATTTGGAAATCTCAGACTTCTGTTCAGGTAAGTAATGTCTCACTGGGCCAGCTACTGAATTTTCACTCATAGGTATACAGGAAGAAAAAAATCCATCTTTGCAGCCCATCCAGCAGCATGGCACTGCAGGGCAAAGATTTGACCTTCTTTACTCTGACAGTAGGGAGAACTATTCTCAAAGAGATGATGTGAATATTACTGAGCCCTGGAGTTCACACTTCAGCTAATGGCTGATTTTCAGAAAGCCATCTGCAGGAAATTTCAAAACTTCTCCCATTACCTGTGTGAGTTCTGCCTTATGTATGCGGTCCAACACAGCATATCAGTGTGATTTCATGTTTTATCTTTATCTGTTCTCACATGGTCTAAGTCCCACGGCCTTTGCTTCAGCAAAACTCCCAAAAATGGCTGTATAAATTTTGTTAGGACAAGGACAATGATGTTGGCAAGCAATGGCACTGCAGAGAAGACACAGATAGTTCTTAAAAAAAATTTGGATTTCCTTTTCCATCACTTCTGACACTTTCTCCCCCTTTAAATCAGGTCAAAAAGCTGAAAGAGTAGAAAAAACTCTGAAAACAGTCTGAAAACACTCCAAAGAATTTTTTTTATATACACAGAAACAAAAAGTTCTGCTGTTTCCAAATTGAAAGGTCTTATTTAAAATTAAGGTGGCATTGAAGGGCATCTATCCAAGAAGCCATGGCATGGCATATGACAATTGCAATTGTAAGGCCTGAGATGCTCATTCTGCCCTTGGATGAGGCTACTTGGCAGATGATGAGAGCTCTATGTACTCAGATGAGACACAGAGCACAGTCAAAAAGATTTACACTGTGTTTTAACCTCTAACTGCTCACATCAAAACATTTCAGGGGATGAGACTGCTTTATTTTTGAGTATAATCAATTTTTACCAAATCAAATGTATCTGGGATGTATTTTTCAGAATAAAAATATAAAGGCAGAAGGGTGTTGCAATGAAAGTCAGATTTCCTCAGGAAATTACTTATTTTGCTGAAACAACATTATCTCTAGAGAAAGTCGGAAATTCACAATATTCAGGATGACATAGAATTTTTTCATGCTCCCTTTCCACAAAGAAATGAAATACTAATTCATTCCCAAGAGAACCGGAGGGATTTGTTGTTTGCTTTGTTTTTAAAGGAGGATGTATATTCAGTCCCATTGGAATTAAAAGAACATCTTCAGACCTGAATAAAAATGCATTCCAAAATATGTCAAGAGGAAAGTTTTTGCAGAGCCAGCCTCTTCAAGAGCTTGTTACAGCCAGTGATCTCAAGCAAGAGCTTTAATAAGAGCTGAATTTACACACAAACATTTAGAAAGCAAATAAATAAATAAGTGGGGGGAAGAGAGCTTCACAGCATTCAGTGTAATATTTTGGTATAATACTATGAGCATAGCATTAGAGAAAACCATGCATCTGTTTTATGGTTGGTTTATATTCTTCTCTTGTGTGTGCATTTTATGCACATAAAAATTAACAACCTTTGACTATCCATTTGTATTTATAACATCTGCAGTACCAATGGGTGCAGTTCTAGTTTTTCTGTCCCAGGCTTGCTAAGCATCCTAATTTGGAAAGAAAATGCCAGATAACTCTCCAGGGGAACATTCACTATGTCAACGTCTCTTGATTCCTAGACATCCTAATCCTAATGTCACCAGTGGGAAGTCTGTAATGAAGGAAATCCCAATGGCAGTGAAGCAGGGTAAAGATAAAAATGCCAGTCTTTGCTTTTTCTGTTTCAACCAGTTGAGGTATAACTAAATGCAGTCTGAGGCTGGAGTGGCCTTTCTGCTTTGGGGTCAAGAACATATTTTGACAATGTAAATGAAAAATATCACTGAACAAGATGAGTTCAGAAAATTATATTCACACTACAACTGTTTCCACAGTGGTCACAATCAGAGCTGTCTGACTTCCCCCTGTTCTTTGTGAGTACCTGGACAAGGACTCTCTACTCCAGTATATTCTCTGAGGACACTGGAGTTCACCACTGCCTTAGAGAAAGAAAACAAAACCCAAACAAAATCATAAACAAACAAACATACAAGAAACCCACAACCCCCCCCCCAAAGAAAAAAAAAACCTGAACCCAAACCAAACCAAAAAACCCCAACCAAACCAAAAACCACAAAACATATGAAAACCCCAGGGCTTCTAGAGAGCCACTGGCACATACCCCTAAAGTCAGCTAGTGGGACTATTATTGTAATAATTTTAAGAGAGGTTTTAAAAAATATATAATATTCTCCTCTGCTACAAATTGCTGCAGTGAAAATGTTCCAGCTGGTGAGCAGGTGGTTCAATTCAACTATTTCCATTTGCAGATAAATTCTCTAGCTGTGAGGAAGTTGCCAGTTGTTTTGCTGATAAATTCGATATTTCTTTTGAGCCTGCTGTGCTGTGAGGGAGCAGGGGAGTATCTCCAGAGGGAAAATGAAATTTCTGATGAGCTACATGCAGTAATGCACTGAAACTGCATCTTTCTGGGATTGCCACCAGGTACTTTTAAAGTTAGCCCATCCTCAATGAGAACAGACAGGAATGAGTTAGTGGATTATGATGAAAAGCAGTTTCAGGGAAGTATTGGTGTGGAAAAGGCCATGTCACAAACTTCAGGTGAACCTTGAGTCAGTTAAACTGGAAATGCCCTTCCCAGTCTGTGTGTACATCTCAGAAGTGTGTTGTACAATGAGACCATTTGGTAAGAGTGTCTTTGTGACTGCTGTTGAGACTGGCTGTGTCCAAAGCTTGTGTTTGTACCCAGGCACTGGGGAGCACACTGGAGCTGTCTGTGGAGCACAGAAGGTCTCAGAGGACTTTGTAGGAAAAGCCAACCCAGGGGCAGACCTTATGAATGAGGAGGAAATAGCCAAGGCCTCCATGTAACAGAGAAATATGGATTTGGACAGAATTTCTTCCATTTTAGTCCTTCTTGTCAGCCATGAAAACCCTGCAGGTCTGCTTAATCGCTATTGAAATTTTCCTACACAATACCAATGGCTCCTTTGCAGAATTCACATTAGAGAAACAAGAGCTATATTTTGGCCTGGAAATGCATTCTGCCAAGCAGGGGTTTCTGGTTGTTTGTTTCAGCAAGATGAATAGCACCCAGTTTAAAAAAAGCCATAAGCTTCCTATATTAATTTTGTTCATGTTCACTGTGCTGTGGGATGAGTTTACCTTGGCTAACACATACTCACAGGAAATGAAACAAAAACAGCACAGAGAGGAATATCTTCAGAATGGGCAGAGCAACAGAGGTTGTTCTTAAAAATCAGTGCTGGTTGTGTGAACAGTGGAAAGGAACTAGGGCTTGGTGCTACCATCTTACTTCTCGTCTTGGTTTGACGTACAGTTAGTAAGTTACAGAAAGAAAAACGTTAAAGAAAATAGTAAATTAGAGGCTATTCTCTCAGGAAGAATGGAAACGGCCTTTTCTGCAGAGGTTAAATCTTCCCTATTATTAAAAAGCAAAGAGAAATGGCTGTCAAAGAGACAGATCTGACAGGACATGTAAATGGCCAGTAGCTGAAGTCAGAGCCCACATAGCCTTTCCAAGTGTGCTGTGACTAAAAGCTGCAGTCTCCATGCCATTTGTTCTCCTCCACAGTTCCTCATACCAAATTAATCTCATTTTTAACTTCCCATATTGCCATGCTAATTTTACATTGTAGCAGGTCCTCCTACCCATAGGACCAAGGCTGTTCCTATGGAGTGGAGAAGAACTGCAGGGCTGGAAAGAGCAGCAAGGGGCTGGGGAGAGCAAAATGTTGCTTTCTGGGAAATGCATCTATGGAGGGTGAGGCTCAAGTAACCTGAAAAAAATTCCACGCTCACTGTTCTGTTGAAGTAACTGAGGTCAGACTGTACCTGGTATGTACCCACAGAATTCTGGGGCTCCCCTTTAAAAAATACTTTTCCAATTCTACAGGAGTTCAGCACAGAATTGCACAGCAAAACAGCTTTGCTTTTGCTCTTACTGCATTTCTGAAATTGGCTGTTACAGAAGTGCAAGTTTGCACCAACCAGTGAACAACTTTTGTTTCATGCATGCAGCTTTTTCACTCTTTTTTTTCATCTGTTGTCTCCAAGATATTTTCACTAGATTCCAAGATGCTGTATTCTGGTCACCAGCCCATCCAGGCAGCCGAAGTCTGCTTACAGCCCCAAATTTGAAATGACTGAGCTCTTTCTTTCAAGTCCTTTGGTATCAACTTTAGCTTCCTGAGAGTAAATTTGAAAAGGCTGAAAGAAGTTGGTCTCTTTCTATCTGACATGTCAGACAGTCATCTGCCCCCATGCCAAGGCAGGTTTTGGGGGCTGTAGTTAGCAAAACACAAAAGTAGCTGCAGGGCAATATATGCTAATATATAATATATGCTAAAACCTTTCTCTTGACTTTCAGGTGTTTTGGAAATTACTTGCCACTTATCTAAAACAGCATATGAAAACCTGATAGCTCTGTTTTGCTCTTTCAGATCCCAATATTTGGGCTTCATTTGATTTAACAAATGCTTCAGTAGTCTGGGATGAATACTGAAAGCAATGAATAAAACTTCTTGAAACCAGAATCCAGCATGTTATTGAAAATAATTACCATTAAACAATCTTCAGAAAATAATTTTTGCAAAATAAGAACTACTCCTAGGCTTTCCTATATAAACATTCACGCTTTTGAAAATTCATGCTGTCAGATTTTCTCACTCCACTGCAAAAAATTTTCCCAGGGTGCAGTTGGCAACTCCAGCAGTTTTCTCCATCCAGCGAAGCCAGGAAGTGTGAAAGCTGGGGAATTGTTTTTCCTTAAAGTATGTTTTTGATCATTCACATATGTGGTGTTCAAGATTTGGGCAGAAGTCTGCTTTGCTTAGCTGAATATCAGAACTGGGCCTCCTGCCACTATCACATCCTTGCAAACAGGTTTGGCTCAAGTTTTAGCCCAGCTAAAATGGAGGAAAACAAACCTACTTTTTATGTCTTGTGAATCAATACCTGATCCAGTGTCTTGTCTATACTACCTTAGGCTGCAACTTGTTTGAAGCATAAAGAAAAAGCAATTAAAAAACTTTAACTCCTTGATGGTTATACTAATGTGGCAAATTCTTCTTCATTTGGCTGCAGGAAGGAAGTCCAGTGAATGTCTTGAAAGCAAGATTTTGCCAGTTTTACCACATGCTTCTCACAATTTTGATGACTGTACCATTCATGTGTCAGAAATAACCACGAGGAATGTGAGTACTTCAGGCAGTACAAGTTTTCTAATGGCTCTACAGTAGTTTTTGGAACAGAAAGATGCTCCTAGCTACTCCTAGATATATGCCAGCTAGCAAAAATCAGTCCACCCCTCTCCCAAACAAGTATTTTAATTAAATTGCACTGCAGCAGGTTCAGCTGAAGTCTTTGAGAAGAGGCAACTCTCATGCTTTAAATAACAGATGGCAAACTCAGAGGATGAAGCCTCGGTGGAACTTATGCCTGGCGTAGTCTGAGCTCCTGATTTAATACAATTTTTAAGAAACTTTTGCCACAATGTTTCAAAGCTCACTGTTCTAGCAGCATGTCAGAGAAGGGAGTCTCTTGAAATGCATGTGCAGATCTATGCATGCTCTGCAGTTGGGGGGTTATTGTAAAGCTGGGCTTTGGTGTTAAAAATGGGTTTAAAATATTAGAAGTAAATTGAATCTAATTCCTTTCAATACTAAATTCTAGGGAAGGCCCTTCCATGGAAACCATGTATATCTAGAGTAATGAAAAATAAGCAAACAGACCCTTTTTAAGTAGAAAATACTCTTAAAACAGAGGCTAACATGACAGGGTGGGATGTAGGTACCTCAGCACTTAGGGCTGCTTTTACACTTGCCAGCAGATCCAAAGCTGTCCCCCTGCTTCATCCACAGTAGGCCCAAGTAAATTGATTTTGCCTTAACATGATCCAGGGTTTGCCCCTTTATTGCTTGAGTGAAACTTGTCCTTGCTGCCATCGATCCATTCTATTTATTTTCTCTCTTTGAATCCATTTGTCAACATTCTTGGAAGGTTAACCTTCCAAAAATTTTGCAGCCCTTCTCAGCTCATCTACGAAATGTCACAGTCCTGTTTTATAGTCCATTATACAGGTCACCAGTGAAACCTTTGAGAAGATCCTGAGATGGTTCATGGCAGAGCCCTGATCATTCTTCCTGACACTGAAGCATTAAAAATACTGTCCACAGGTCTTCATACATGTTTGCTCCCCACCTGTAGGAGGATTTTCTAGGCCATATTACCTTCTCTTTTAGGGCTGAGAGCAGGGATCTCTGATATTTCAGTCCCATTTTATTTCTTCTGATATTGTGGCCATGATAAAGCCCTCACCTGTACCTTTCTGGCCCATTGTCAGAGAAATGAGGGCAATGCTCTGTTCTCCCATGCCTCACAGTTGAGGGCTGCAGGGCTTCATCATCTGAACATGAGGTGTTCTGAAAAGAACTTTGGCAGTAAGTGCTCCAAATTAATATGAGTCCTAGTGGAGAGCATTCATCTATACACGGGGAAAGAACAGGATTCAACTTCCATTTAATATGAAAGCTGAACTGTTTCATTTTATTATTTCAGGCGATATCAGAAAGAAAGCACACAGTAAAGAAATTCTTAAATCGAGGCAATATTAATCCCCTCCCACCCAGCCACAACTCAGTTCAATTGCTGAGTTTGCAAGAACTCTAAATGCTTTCCTTTGCCTCAAAACACCACTTCTTTATCCATTTTATTGCTCAAAATTTTAAGATACTCCTCCTCAGTGCACTTGCTAACACCTTGCACTGGACTCCTCTGCTGCCCTCTGACTCCGATTTCGAGCATAATTTCATTAATGACAAGAGATGACCTCTCTCTTGCTTCTTCTGTGGGCTGCTCTCAGCTGGCTTGTTCAGCTCAGTTCTGGTCTTCATTGCACAGTGCTTTATATTTGCAGCTCTTATCAGACATTTGTACCACTTTCCTCATGTACTGGGTGTTATTGGCAGAGGGTCCATTGTTCAATGTATCAAACATATACTGGAGAATTGCTTCTGGCAATGATTCTGGATATTTTTTTTTGGTTCAGCAATCAGGTTGCAGCACATGGGATTTGTGCTTGTTGCTTTGCATGGGCTTGGGACTCAAAATGCAGAAAGACATCCATGCTTTTCAAGCCAGAATCTGGAATTAATGCTAAGCATTGCAGCCTTAGACTAATACAGCTCAGAATGGGATCGGATATCTGACACACCCCCAAAATGTCTGCTGTGGAGATCACAGTTTTTATACACTTAAGAAAACATTCTTTAAGTCCTCAGTGTCCTTTAAATAATAAGTGTCCTTTCAATAATAAAAATCCTGAAATTAGACCTGTTCCTTTAGCACAGCTATGATCTGCACTAAAGAAGTCACTGTCCTGCCTGTTCCTTCCTCCTCCCTTCACCATATGAGGATGAAGGGGTCAGGCTCTACACAACATTACCTGAGTACCACGGAGCTTTAGTAGAGACTGGACTATTTCCTCTCAAACACAACTTTTCTCCATGGCACTTAACCTTACCAAAGCTTTAGACTATGAAGTTGGAGGGAACCTTGTAGATGATGTAGCTAAAATTTCTGAATAATGCACAGAGTATGCCTTGCTTTCCCTCCCATGTGAGGTCTACCACAGCCTTACTGAAGCTTGCTTTAGACCAAAACACAATTGATGAATTCAAAGGCAGATATGCCCCTGTTGGGTTGGCAGTTATTCATCTTTGCTGCATGTTTTACTCCTAACTTTCATCTGATTGGCATTAACAGCCTTATGTTGTTTTTTTATCATCTGATAAAAAACAGATGTGTTAAGAAAAATAATAAAAACTTGAATATTTTCCCATCCTGTTAGAATGTAGGTTGCCTCTTTGTTTTGCGTGCAATGAGCATCTCTCATTGTAAGGCATCTCTCTATTCCTCAAAAGTTGTTGTCACTATTCTCTGCCTTGTTTCCAAGTTTTCACAACTTCTTTAATACATGAGCTACTTTACAGATATTTGTTTTTAAGAAGCGTTGTTTGCAATTCAAGCAACATTTCACATTCACAGTCACCATCATCAGCATCCTTATTGACAATATCAACTATTAAGGACGAGGTCATAAATTAAAGTAGCTTGGAAATTTCATGGATATATGCTTTATAGATTGCCTAGAAGCATTAGAAGGGTCAAGGCTGGCCTTCTACAGGTCCCTATCATCTTCTTATCCCAAGAGATCAGGCTCATAGGAAGAAATGAGACACTGGTACATTCTTACTACTCTCTGCCCTGGCCTCATGAGGGAAAGAGCTTTGGATCCATGCTCCACCTGGGAAGAAGATTATCTGCCATGCCTAAAGGCTAGAGAGTCATAACCCCCAGTCAGAAAAACCTAAAACCACATAGACCAAGAAATCCCTTAGTTTCTTGAAAATAAAACCTATTTTTCAGTTACCGTGCTCTACAAACGGTGCATTGTGTCAGCACAATTTGGCTTCACACATTACATTCACAAAACCAATACATCTAAACAAAAGTCATACATCTAAAACATTCTACTAAATGATGTCTCAAGCTGCTCATTGATGCTTTTTCTCCACCTTTACCTACTCTAAAATTCTGGTTACAAAGTCTTTGTAGAGGAGCTGACACAATAGATCTGTCTGATCTAAACAAGACCTTTGAGTGATAGGCAAGGCTCATGAATAGTGATTATTGCTTCCAACCACTAGAGAACTCAGCACTTTTCCAGAGAAGTTGACCTACTTAAATTGTATATACAGGTAGTGCTTGCAGCCTTTCATTAAATTGCTCCAGCAAACAGTCAGAGAGAGAAATGTGGAGAAAACACAGCTATCCTGCAGGTCAAGATGTGCACTAAGAAATGAGAACCTGCAATTATAGCACAGGTCTTGTACTGAGGCACTTTACTGAGAGCTTGAGATTGTCCTTATGGGAGTTGAGGGATCAAATGTGAATTACTAACACTGTATCTTGTACCTAAGACAATTACTGTTTTGCTGGACTAAAAGAGATTGGAAATTAACTATTCAGAGCAGCTCTACCTTGCCAAACATTGTTAATGTAATCCAGATTTAGCATAGACCCACACAGTGCAACAAGGATTTGGCTTTAGTTCAGTTTTTCTTTGACCCTCTGTCACTCATTCTGTGGATTTCAGGCTCCAGTTCATCTTCAAGGCCCTGAAAGGAGCTCCCAAGATTTTTGGGCAAATTATACACTGGTCCAGATCTGGGGTTTGAAAATGCTGATAGACAGCAAATCCACTTACAGGTTTTCAGTCTGCTTTCCCCTCCTGAATTATAACAGAAGACATGGGAGAAGAAAGTATAAATAACAACAATTAACAAGTGAGACATTAATGAACTTCCTTTCATAAATGAGTAAATTTTCAGAAAGGTAGAGGCAAAAAGCAAGCAAGAAAAAGAATAATCAAACACTATGTGCATATGATACATAAACTCAATGAAAGAAGGAAAAGAGACAGATGTCACACTGAAAAATAAACCACTAGGGTGCTTATTAAAAGTGACAATACTCCTACAGAAAAATATTGCTGCCTTTCTGCAACAGACATTAGACAGTTTTCCATAAGCAAAAATAATTGTCTTGGTATTTAATGTCAACAGTTTACCACCTCCTACAGAGATGTCAGCAAATACATACCAAATCCAAAACATTTTACATATGAAAACAAGAAGCCGAGTTAGGAAAATAAGTACTTGGCTGGATGAAATGTAATGGATGAAACACTGTTAGAAAAAAGCTGTTGTTGAAGCAAACTGGGTTAGGGTCTGGGGATAACTCGGGCTACTGGTAAAAATTACAAGGTACTACAAGCTCAGCTACTCTCAGACCTGAGAGTGTGCTATCAAAAAAAAAAGCAGGCCTACAAGGAATCAGGCCAGACATTCACAATAATATTTTGGGTTCCCTCACTTCTTTAGTGTTGAATGCTTGATTTTACAGGAGTGGAAATTTCACCGAGTTTTTGCTCATTAGCAAAAAGCTGAGAGATGAAACATGGAGAAATTGTTGCATGTTTCTGGAAATCATACTTCAAAGCTGTAAGTAAGATGCTTCTCTTGTGTATAACAGGGCTCCTGTGTTTCCATAATGTGATAAAACATCAGACCCGTCTTTCTACTGACAATAATTTGGCTGTATTAAATATTTGGAAATATGTCTGAGCATTTTTTTTGTCTCATTTTTGTTACAGGAAGAAATAGAAAACCATAATCAACAGCAAGAGATGGAAAATATTAATATCAGCAAGAGTACAAGCTCAGCAGAAGGGGAATTTTCTACCTTGTAAATATGCAGCTAATGTATTAATCACAAGGCTATGTAGCCCTTGGCCAGGATCCAAGGATCAAAGATGCATTACTTTTGCCAGCAGGGGACTCTTCACCTCCCCCAGCCATGTATGCTACAAAAAGATGCTGAGAATGATTCTAAGAGTAGTAAAGCAACATAGATATAATAGATTTTGTATATATATATATATATATATATATATATATATGAACATCCATAGCACACATCAAGTCTTAACAATATATATTATGGTTTACTTTCAAAAAGTGATTAAAGCATTTAATTATGTGCAGAGTATTCTTTCAAAAGCCCAAGATTATTAAGTGTTGGGAACACAGTGATCTATTAGGCAAAGAAAGATGTGAAAATTTTCAAATAACACTATAGCTTGCAGGGGAGTTTGAATTTGCTTTGGCTGCGCACAGTTTAAACATGATGCTGGAAGGTCAGGCAACGCTCTTCTAAATAAATCTATCAGAATAAATGGAATTGCTTTGGATTTGCCCTGGATTCAGTTAAAGCGGGATCTGGTCTATGAAGTTCATCATGGTCAGTAATACAAGATAAAATAAAACCCCAGGAAGTTCTTTTTATATTCTTCTATTTTATTATGAAATTATGTAAGAATGAAAAAAGATTCAGCTAGGTTTCATTAGGGACTACACATTTTAAGAGAAAGGTTGTTTATTTTTATGTTTTAGAATCTCATGCTCAACTCCAATCAATTGTAATTTAATTGTAATTGCTTTTAAAGTTTCATTAAGCGGTGAAGTAAAAACAACTCTGGTCTAAAAGACTCTCCAGACTTCTCCTTCTGCTCAGGTCAATATCCATTTTCCAGAGGCAACAAGGACAGGGAAAGAAAGTCAAACCTGTGCCTCTGCAGCCCTAGAATTACTCTGACTGTAGCTTCTGATAGAAGAAAGGGAGAGGGAGAGGGAAGGGGAAGGGGAAGGGTAAGGGAAGGGGAAGGGAGAGGGAGAGGGAGAGGGAGAGGGAGAGGGAGAGGGAGAGGGAGAGGGAGAGGGAGAGGGAGAGGGAGAGGAAGGAATTTGGCCAGTTCTTTCAGCCACAAATAATTATTATACATATCTTATTAAGTGTGCCATATATCTTAGGATCTGTCTACCAGAGCATTATAGTAATTTAGAGTAAAACACACTGATCAGAGTTGGCACTAAAACTCCTTTGAAATGGATCTGGATGGCAGTGTGACATGGCACCATCTGGGTTCTTCTCCTGTTTGGACATAGAGTGGGCGTACGCCTTGGCACTGACAAAATAAGAATGTTATCAGTGCAGTACATGTTGACACTTCCCTGGTGAAGCTGATGCCAAATCTCTCTGAATGAAAACCTGGCCTCCTTGACATCAACAGGAACTTTGCCATGAACTTCAGTATGGCACACATTTCCCTTCTATCTTGAGGTAGAATAAGCTGACGCCTCAAATCTGGAGTAATCACAGAGGACAGAAGCATTGAGGAATGGACCATGATACAGGTTTCCATGTGGTTCTCTGGCACAGATAAGACGGCAAGGAGCAGTATTCTCCTAAAAATGTACAAGTGTAAAGCACTTACTGGAAAGAAGCTTATTGTATGGTCTTACTGCCAAGCAGTTCATTGTGTGCACAACCTTGAAGAGGATTGAAAATAGCCATAACTAGCTGAAATGTAAATGTTTGCATTAAAATCCTTTATAACAGTGGGACTGGCAAGCCTACAAAACAAAAGAAGAAAAGAACAAAATGCCCTCACTCAGCATGACTGCTGACAGAGTAATCTCAAAAAAAAGGCAAAACCAACAAATACTACAGTGTGTTCTACTTCTCCAGTTACATTTTCTATTTACTTTGGCAATAGTCACTTAGTACCAATGAATTTTGACAGAGAAACAGTGATGACTAATGGAGGCAGGTGGTACACATTTGAACTTTACAGACATCAAGCAATAATCACTCACATAGAGCTGTGGAAAATGCAATAAAAATAGAAAATCTGAAAGGTCCAAAGGCCTTATATTAGAAGAGAAGCAACAAAACCCACCAAAAAAAGAAGATTCATGTGCCTTTCATTCTGGTAATAAAGCTGCAAATGTGGACTCCGAATATGTTGACAGCTAATTAGCTAAACCATGGCAGTGCAAATTGTGTGCTGCCAAGCAGTGGATGAGAAATCTCTTGCTGTAGCATGGGAATTGTTAAAAGTATGTATAGCTTGAGAAGGGAACACCAGATTTGTGTTATTTAGTGACTCCTGCTTTCATCAGGAATGTGCTTTTATTTTACACACAAAAGCAAGGAGAAAAGGGACTTTAAAATGTCTATAGAGGAACATCTTCTTGCAACTTAATCAGAGTATTTAATTTAAATCTTTGCATACCACACTTCATTGTATATATCACTTTTCATGCTGGCAGATGCACAATGATTTCTGTGTGAGGGTTGCAGCTGCTCAACACCAGTCCAACAAAACTCCTTAAATATGTACAATTCTAATTCAAATAAAATCAGCAAACAGAAGCATAAATTAGAATGTGACACCTAAGGTGATGTTTAAAGAACAAACACCTTCTAACAGCAAAGAGTAAACATTAATAGAGACTAATTAGGTATAAGTGAAGGCAGAAGCCCATATAGAGTCCATGCATCTAGCGGTTAAGAAGGAGCAACTAATTAAAAGGAGGAGATTGAAGGTAATCAGAATGATAACTGCCTCAATTTCAGCTACTGGAACAGTGAGTGGTTCCTTTCCTGCCTGATAGCCATGATCAGGTGCTGCGGAAGAAGGAGATGACAAAACAGCAGGAGCTGGAGTAAACCCCAAAATATTGTCTCAGCACTGGATAAAATAGGTATAATACAATAAGTAACATAGTACCAGACCTTCTATTCCTCCTGTCTCATGATGTAAATACAAGGCAGTCAAGGAAAATAGTGAGAAATTAAAATGTGCTCCTTTGCATATCTTAGAAAAGTCAGCCCAGGGAATTTGCTGAGAGGAGTCCTGAGAGGATCCAGTGTATTCAGAGAGCAGGAGCAGCCAGAGCAGTCTGAATTAACAGCACCTCAACATTTCTAAGGTGTGTTGAGTGTCATCCTTCAGAACTGAAGCTGATGGTGGTTCTTGAGGAACAACTGCAATGAGACCCATGGAGGCAGCCAGTGCCTGTTTGCATGCTTCAAGCACCTGATGCCATCTGCTGAAGGCACCAAATTGTTTCCATGTCAAAGCCAGGGCTTGAGCCTGACCAGGGAAGATGATGGTCACTGGGATGCCACAAGCACTCAGCACAGCCATAGGATGCCACCGGGCATCATCTGTGCCCCACATCGCCCAGGTGATGGGAGTTCAAGAGAGGATGGCAGGTCATCATTTTTCTTGGACGATCACATGCCACAATCTCAAAGACCCCCACACAGGGAAATGGAGCTCAGCATACAAAGTCCAATCACATACAGGGATGTTACAATTTTAGCTGTGTTTTAAAGAAATCCAAGCACATTAAAAGCTAGCCCTAGGCCCATAAGTGAAACTGGACAGAAATATACATAGATCCCAAGTCCAAGTATCCTGGTATGTCCATGTTCATGCAGGTACACTCTCTTTGTTTCACTACGCCTCTCATCCCCGTTTCAGCCCTCCCAATGACAATATCCCTATGAACATGTCAATTACAGGGCTGTGCCTGGGCAAAGACTGGGAGAATGTGGGTTGGCATAAATGAAAACCATGCTAAGGAACCCACTGGAAAACGGTACACGCAAAGCACATGTCAGCACCAGGGACATTGGTGTAGATTTTTTCATGGGTACAGAGTTAATCTGATAAACACAGTCAAGCTCTTTTAGAAACATGCACTCCCAAGGAGTATAGATTGAGAATAATTTATTTTCAGCCTAAAGTAAGAAGATAAATTAGGATCAAGCCCTTAAAAAGCCTATTTCTCTTCATTCACATCAAAGATTATCTAAGGTGTAAGTATCTATCACTCAGACACTCACTAAGAAGTGACATTATTCCTACTATGAGGCATTGGACTCTAACTGTATAAAACAAAGCCTGTAATTTGCAGGAGTGGCTGCAGTGCTGAGGACTATGGACTGTCTCAGTTTATCTACAAGAGTTGCAGTTAGGAATGATTATATCCTTCTGCAGCATTCAGCTATAATAAAGATTAGTTAGTGAATGTGGCCAACAATAGTTTTGCTGAGAAAAGAGGTTATTAATCAATTGGATACTCCAGCAGTTCTCTCTATTGTGTTTCAGCTATAGGAAAGCACATCAAGCAACAAAAGGCAGGGGAGCTATAGACATGCCATCAGAAGCTCCCTGTAATATTTACTCTACGTGTCATGGCAACCAAGTTATTTTGGCTGTGCCTAGCCCTGGTGTGTGCCCTTGTTTCACAGGCTTACTTTGTCACCAATTTTGGATTGCCAGGTTTCAGGGTCCTGCCTCTAAGGGAAGGCATCCACCCTTTCCAGCCTGACCTCTCCCATCCAAGTACTTGTGGGCTTTTCCTAATGAACCCATCCATCTTTGCTTGGTAACAATTCAAACATGTCAGTTCTTTGAATGGGAGGAAATATCTTTAAAACATTTAGGAGTTTCAAAGCATTACTATATCTTTGCTGAGCTAATAAATACCCAGCTGATTTAACAAAAAAAAAAAAAAAAAAAAAAATCCAAAACCCCCCAAAACCCAAAACAAACCACAACCCCCCCCCAAAAAAACAACAAAAAAACCCACCAAAAAAACAACCCCCCCCCCAAAAAAAAAAAAAAGGCAAAAAACACCAATACACAAAAACAGAGGAAAAGAAAATATAAATATGCAGTCAGTTATGCCTCCAATTTTTTTACATCTTTGTGGAAAAGTCCAGTTGCTTAGATTTGGGAGGGACCTCACTCATGACTATTCACAGAACGCTACCACTTGTGCTGTGAGGATTTGCCTGCCATTTCAGAAAAGTGCATCAGTCAGAAAGCAAAGGAGAAACAGGCCTGGTGTAAACTGAATAAATTTTTTTTAATGTCTTCATTGAGAAAAGGCAGAAGAAAGACAGATGGCTGCTTTCAGGTGATACAAGAATACTTTTCACATAAAGTAATTTGTAAAAATTTCTTAGCAGCACTGGCTAAGGTAGTAAGATAAAAAATATTCAGTGTTTTGTTTTGAGCATGGCACAATTCTCCATGAGATTCAGGTTGTTCCAGAAAAGGGGAGTCCTAACTGTAGTTACCACAAAATGAATTCATACTTCAGTAGGTTTCTTACACTGCCAGGGAAACGTCTGTGCTGAGAATTCCCTTCTAAGGGACCTCTAATACACTGCATTACTAAAAAGAGACATTTTCCTCTGCAGGATGATGAAACTGAAAAACATGAATCTAAATACTTCTTTTCATCCAAGTGTAACCTGATGGCTCAGAAGAAAATGTGGTTTTTCTGTGTCTTAAAATGCTGTAGGACTCTGTGAACCATACTAATATATTTGAAACCATAAAGAATAAAGACAAAACTCTATTAAATAATTTTCAGGCTAAAAATACCTTTTTATTATCCAATACTTGTAGAGAGAAGGAACTTAAATGAATAATTTTTAATCTACTCATTATTATTGCTGCTGTTGTTTTTATTGCTGTTACTGCTGTATTGTTATTTCAGAGTCTATTTTAAACCAAGGCTGAGGTTTCACTGTAAGTTGTATAAGTGATCCATAAAATCTACATAACAGATTACTGTCACTGCAATACATTAGGGTTTGCATGAAGGGAAAGTCTCTTCACATCAAATGTTTTCTCAAAGGACTATGGAGGATGTTTAGGAATAAAGTGTGAGCAAGCCTCCCGCTCCCATGGCACCTCTCTGTAGCTGCACAGGCACCAGCTGGGACAGCTTGTCAAGTATCACTTTCTTCTGAGGTTTTTCATTCCTTAAAAAGGTTGTGTTTATTGTACACTTGTACTAAGGTGGGGAAATGGGATCTTCTCTTCCCATCTGATCACATCCCCAGATATTTACAAGGACATGTAGTGATAGGAAAAAGAGGAATGGCTTTAAACTGAGAGAGGGTAGCTTTAGACTAGATCTTAGGAAGAAATTCTTCACTCTGAAAGTGGTGATGCACTGGCACAGGTTGCTTAGAGAAGTTGTTGATTCCCTGTCCCTGGAAGTGTTCCAAGGCCAGGCTAAATGGGGTTTTGAGCAACCTGGTCTAGTGGAAGGTGTCCCTATGCATGGCAGCGGATGTTGTTTAAGGTCCATTCCAACCCAAACCATGCTATTTTAAGGCCTGGGATTTCAGTCAGAGTGGGGTCTTCTGAAGGGCTTAACACCCTTTTGCATTGGCTATGGAATTTCTTTTCATAATATATATATGTCTTTCAATGTGGGCTGCTGCCACACCTGCATGCTGCCATGTCTCTGGTTTGAAGGGTTTGTGGTGTGGTAGCAAAAATACACAGGAGCAGGGGAAAGGGAGAAATGTGCCTGTCCTTGCTGGGCACATTAGAGTAAAGACACAGCTTGGACAGCTATGTGGAAGGCAAGAAGCTCCCAGACACTCCCAATGGCTGCACAGGCAGCCACTTCAGTGCTAATTATTTACCCAAATGTGTTATGGTAGAGAACTTCTTCCATGAGTCTGTTTCTCTTTGCGGGAGCCAGAGAACCAGCCTCTGAGAGATCCGACCAAAGCAGAACTAAGCAAACCAAATTGCTTGGCTCCTTCCTTGCTGCCAAACCTGTGATGCCAATGCAGTGAATGCTTTGCATTCTCTGATGGGAGGTTACAGAAAAACAAATTCCCCCTCTTCAGTGATAGGTCAGGGCCATGGCAGTGTTACAGCCCCTGTATGTTACCCTGAATGTTTCAGAAAAACAAGGAGGGAAAAAAGAAACTTAGTTCCATAATATCATGGCTCTGATGCCAATATTTCAAGTGGAAGCATATAGTAAGGCCAGTTTTATTTCATGCTCAGCATTAGGTCATATAAAAACCCTCACCCCTATCTCTATGACATGAGCTCAGTTGATCAGAGAGTGGTGCTAACAACACCAGGGTTGCGGCTTCAATACCTCTATGGGCCGTTTACTTAAGATTTGGACTCAATGATCCTTGTGAGTCCCTTCCAACTCAGAATATTCTGTGAATCTGTTACATAAAAGCCCAAAATCCCTGTTAATACTCATGAACACTTCTCTGACACAGGTGACCGACATTTCCTGTTCCTAGGTGGAAAAGCTATAGTATGGAGATTAATCCCTAACCACGCAGAAAGAGTGAAGTAAGATTAAAACTGCAGGCACTTTGCCAGCCTACCCATCTCTGAAGTCCAGAATTTCTGGGTTTACCTACTGCCATGAGTCTGAATATTTGCATCTTTTTTTAACTCCTAAGGGTGACAAATACTGACTGTATGATGTTTCTGAATGAGAATTTGTATGTTTTATTTCCAAGCTGATACAAAGGCCTCCATGGCACTTTCTTCTCTTACCTGCAACACCCAGATTTCCCTCCTTTTGCATACGCATCAAAGGCCTCCAAGGAACCTTGAGACAGACTGAGAGACCCTTGGTGACTTGGTAAGGCTGGAGATCAGCTTCCCCTGGAGGTGAATCCCACCTGCAGCTGCAGAACCTCCACAGAGACAGGACATGCCCTGCCATAGCCACACAAACCTGGTCCCACCAAAGCACAGTGGAGACCCCCTCGTCCTCTCCCAGCACAGACACATACATCGCTACTAAACAAATTGATGCTGCTTTCTTGGTTAATTAGGAACAGAAAAGAAACAAAAACTGGAGAACAAACAAGAATTCTCCATCTGAGTTTTTTAAAAACATCTTCAGCAAATTCATGTTGGACACACACTAGTATTTCCTGAAAAAATGCAGAAAAAATATTTAGAGCACAGCCTAGTGTTCATCTGGTATACTGGAAATGTTTGACAGGCAACAGTCTCAGATCCTTCTGGTTTTACTGTGAGTCCTTGGCAATGCTGCCATTGTTTGAGATATTGCTTGTGTCCTAATAAAAACTCATAAGGAATGACTGTCCCTACTCCAGCCATTGTTAAAGATGTTTATTTTTCAGTCCCTTGGACACTATCCACAGAACAGACACCAAAACTCACTTTTGTTCATAGCTACAACCCCAGGCTCCTTTCAGGTGCTCAATTTCTGTGTCTCCTTATCATCACTAGGCCTCTTGCATTGTTTTTCTACCCTGGTTGTCCAGGCAGTTTCTGACAGTGAAAAAACACCATGATGTCCAGTCTGATGATGAAACTCTGCTGACCTGGGAGTGTTCACATTAACTAGTGACACAGAAAATACTCATGAAAATGACCATGAATCAATTTCTGGCAATCTGGGTAACACCACAGGCATAGTGTTCACTCTTCATAAAGATGATATGTTGGGTATGATCCTTTCAAGATCCAGAGGCAAACAAAAATGATCAACAATGCTGAAGCAGGGTTAATTGAACAGCTAGGGATTGATCAGACTTATCTTCACTTGGAAGCCATTCAGCTGGAACCAGAATTGTATGGACCTGTCTCTTACTCTCCCTTTTTTTGTCATGTTCACATGGGACAAATAAGTCTATAATGCTGAGCAATAAAGTTTTGCTCTGTTTGAAACCTGGGTAGACCAGAGATGGGATATAGTGACACCTGAATTGCAATAAATTTTGAGCAAAAACACGATCTAAGAAAGAGTTGACAGTGAATGAAGGGAAGGGCAAAGAATCCCAATCCTTGTATTTGCTGGCAGCTGAAAAGGCAGCAGACGTCTTCATAAAACAGCTTTGCCCCTCCTGGGCTGACATGGTGCTGTCAGATTGAAAGGTCACGAATGCCAACTGTGCTGCCTGACATGCTTCAGCAGGGAGAAATGCTGCAGCCTGTGTTTGGCAGTGTGATTTGCTGTCAGAGAATTTTGTAGCCTTGGGGTGCAATTACTAAAAGCTCTGGCTCCTGCCGTGTTCAATCTGTGCTTTGGTGCAATTGATGGTTGGGTACCCCAGGAGCACCCAGCAAGTACAGGAGGATGACAGCATGTGGCAACCGTCCCACCCCATGAGGAGCCAGCACTGGGATGTGGACATGGTGTAGGGAACATGGAACAGGCAGTGGAAGCAGTGGGCTAGGTTTGGCCCAGGTGGCTGCTAAGCCTCACCAGCTGCATGCACAACTGGGACAGAGGGAATGAATAATGAAAGTATGCAATAAGGCCAGCTTGAAGGTAAAAGAGTAATGGGAGGACAGAATGGGGTCTGGCAATCTTCCAAAGGAAGGGATTTTAATCTGTGGGTTTTGTTTTATTTGAAGGCCTCTGATCCTCAGGCAAGAAACAGATAAGGGGTCTGCAAGGTTTCACATATGTACTGTGCATGTGGGACAAGATGTCATCCCATCCATCTGTACTGGTCTTGGCAGGAATAGAGTTAATTTTCTTCTTAGTAGCTGGTACGGTGCTGAGTTTTGGGTTTTGTATGAAAACAATGTTGGTAGCACGCTGATATTTTGGTTGTTGCTGAGCAGTGCTGACCCTAACCCAAGGACATCTCAGTGTGCCATGCTTTGCAAGTGGCCAGGTGCACGAGAGGCTAGGAGGAAGCATGGCTACAACAGGTGACCCAAACTGGCCAAAAAAGATATTCCATACCTTAGAATGTTGAGCCTAATATACAAACTGAGGGAGATGTCTGGAAAGGGCTGACTGATGCTCAGGGCCTGACTGGGCCTTGGTAAGCAGGTGGTAGGCAATTTTACTGTACATTACTTGTCTTTTGGGGTTTATTCTTTTCTCTTTCTCTCTCTCCTTTTCATCATCATCATCATCACCAACATCAACATAATTTTTTTTTATACTTTATTTCAATTACTAAACTGTTCTTATCTCAAGCCATGAGTTTTACCTTTTTCCAGTTCTTGTCCCCATCCCAGCAGGGTGAGGGCAGCTAGGAGTGAGCAGCTGGTGGCACTTGGTTAAACCACACAATCCCAGCTGCTGGGCTCACAGATTTGGTTCCTGCTGCCCACCATCAGAGTGGACAAGCTTTGAAGTGAGAGTTGTGCTTTCCCTAAACTGGGATATCACTGACTTGTAGCTACAACGTGAGACTTGTCAAAGGATCTCCACTTTAAGCTGGTCAGATGCAGCTGATCCACTGAGGTCCAATCAGCTAACTTGGCCTTTTTCATGTGCAAGGACTCCCAGGAATACATGAAGAAAATGCTGTAAATGAGACTTTACTTTCTTTTACATTCTGCAAGGAGGACTCAGGATAAAGCTAATTCCACTCTGTCTTGTGTTCAGGTTCTCAGTTCCATTGTGCACAATTCTAGGGCCACTTAAAAGCACTCAGCAAATAACATATCAGAATATATGTCAGATATTTTTTTAATCTGAGAGCCTGGGAAATGTATGCAACATAAAAATTAAAAAAAAAAACCAAGCATGTAGTTCAGTTTGCTTGCTTATGAAATCTCAGTGGAATATTTTTCTCTGTAGTCTATGAGGAGAAAAAAACATGGGAACAACTGATGATCTTTTTTTTTTTTTAGACTTCTTTTACTGAAAAAATCCTGCACTGATGAGTGATGTTACTAAATATAAATGCTGATCTCTACAGTGGCCACATTTACAGATTGCTATATTTTATGAGGCAAATGTGTCTGCACAGAGCTGCAAAGAACAGATGATAATGAAAACTTTGGAATCAGATAGAGGTGACCAGCAGGACCATGAGTCAGTATGTGGAGTCAAAGCCAGCACAATCTGGAGGAACCAAAACAAACTCTGCAGTATTTTTGGAAGGGGAAGGCTGGCAAGCATAGCTTTACCTGGGCAACATGAAATGCAGCAGATGGGAAGATCCTGAGGGGGAGAGAAACTCAGAGGTGGGAAATTAAGCCTCATAGTCCTTGGCAGTCCACCAGGAAGTTGAGAAAACTCAACTGAAACTGTACAACAATGGCAGCAGCTTCCCTCGTGCCCCAAACACATGCTCTGAAAGCATGCCCTGAGCCAATGAAGCAATGAAGCAACGAGGGACCAGATTCCGTGGACCAGTAGCTGCATGTTTTTCACAGAACTTGCTGGGGGCCGTGGCGCACAGCCAGCCTTCTCCTCTTTGCACTGGAAAGCTTCCTCCCAAGAGGAGACCTTCTCAGACTCAGACTACCCACACAGGTTGCCAGCAGATAGGCAGAATGATACTTGCACAGCTGACTGGTTGCTCGCAGGACAAAGCTGTTGGTTTAGAGGGGCCAGTTTTGTCTTACAGCTTCTGGAAGGCATAGGTGTGAGTGAATGGGTATTGCTACACTTTGTCATTCGCTCAGCTGGCTTCCTCAGTCAGGATAGGCTGAGATCTAAGCCAAAAGCTAAACTTGGTTGAGAATGGGGAGGTAAGAGTTACAGAACTGGGGGAGCCATCAGGGTTCAGGGATGAGCAAAACATAAATGCATGCAGAACACACCTGAGTGCATATTGAAAACCAGGGTTCTGGGAAGGGAAGATGGGTAGAACAGTATCAATCCCTGACAGGCATCCAAAGCATCCAAGATACTCAGCTTGCTCATCATGGCTTTAACCAGTGGAATGGCAATGGTGGTGAAAGCAAACAGTCACCAGAGTCATCTGCTCCCCTGCATCACCTTGCTTCAGTTTCTTCCCTGTACTGTGAGCTGAGGGCAAGGAACTCAATCAAAGTTACCATGGAGAGAAAATCAAGAAGAGGGTAGAACAAACTGACTGAGGGAAGGAGAGTTATTAACATGCAAATCCATGTAGATAAGTCAGGGGCAAGGGGAATCTGAGTTTCATTCATTTAATAGCACGGAGATGTGCAGACCAGAGCTGACAAGAATTTAAACAAAGATAATGCCATGTGTTATGTGTGTTCATGTGCTTCACAATGGCAACAGGGGACAATCAAAGAATATATATCCCTGTGGGCTGTAACATTTGCTAGAATGACTTTTCTCAACATCTCTGAGTGGCCACTCCTGCACACACAGGCATTCTGCCAGTCCACCCAGAACTCCAGTTCACAGCATCAGAAAAATGCCCAGCAGATTTCTCAGAAGGAAAGTTTATGGTGACTTCCAGTTAAGAGCACTTAAGCTGCATTTATTTGCTAAGTAATGTTGTCTTCCTGATTTTTATGTGTAAGAGCTTTTGTTTCAAAGGCAAACCATAAAAGAATATTCCCCAGCCTCTCTTCTCAGCAACCTAAGCAATACAGCACTCTAAATCTGTCATTGGCTGAGGTAGGGATATTTTTTCTGAAACCTGCTGTTAAAATATTGGCAGCACAAGTCTGCTTTAGCATCACTGATTCCAAACAAAAGAAGACACATACATGAGAAGACTAAAGACTAAAAGCAGGAGCGTATTTTGATTTCCTGAGTTGTGCAAGAGTTGTGTTTGCAGAGGACTGACAGGATGAGGATTTGCCAAACCAGGAGTAGCAGTCATAGCAACTCCATCCAGGAAGAGAAAGGAAAGCCATGGTGAACCAGACCCAGCAGAGTCCCATGCCCTGGAAGGGTGCAGCGCAGGAGCTGGGTGGCTCTGGTGACACATGCTGCACTGAAGAGGGTGACATCATGCTCTCCAGGTGAGAGACAGACTCTGGTAGGCACACCTGGCTACCCTGGGACC
The DNA here is from genome assembly GCF_026979565.1 of Vidua chalybeata. NCBI lineage: Eukaryota > Metazoa > Chordata > Aves > Passeriformes > Viduidae > Vidua > Vidua chalybeata. Next base: position 96,665,916 of record NC_071531.1, read on the forward strand.
AAAACCATCCCCAGATCTCCAGCTCCGGCCGTGCAAGGTCTCACACTTCTGCACATTTCCCTGACTATGCTAGTCAGGCATGTGTAGATCCTGATACCCTGGGGCTTCTATCAGTCTGTGCTCACTTTCAGTCTTTCATGCTCTAGTCCTCTTGGAATGCCAAGGCTAGTTTATCTCAATTCTCAGAGTGCACGTGCCCAAGGCCATGAGTCACTGCTCAGAGGAGTCTCAATATTGTTCATTTACTGGTTTTAATTTAGCATAGCTGAGTGTATAAGATATATTGATATGATAAATCTCTGGCTTTCCTCTAAGTTCAGCCCTTTTATGCTGAACTGTAGGATGCTAAGAATAAGTGGGTACTTTGTCAGCAGCAGTAACATTTCAGAAGGCAGTCCAATTTTCTTCTTGACTCCCTCAGGTTGCTCCTCCATTGCTAAAGCTCCCCTGCATGTCCCTTCATCATTCAGCTATTTTTAGATGCCCTTCTCCACAGGCAGTTGATCCACAAATCAAAAAAAAGCTATGGAATCTCCCAGTGTTATGGAGGTTTTTGGAGGTTTAGGCCTGAACTGAGATCAGACAACACTTGAGAATTCCTTGATTTTTTTCATTAGATATGGCTCACAAGACAGGGCCCATGCTGTGTCTATAATCCAAAGCCTCCTTAAGAAACCTCAAGTTCTCTCAGTTCCCAGAAAAGAAACATCCTAAGGCCTTAGGAGTAATAATGCAATGGGGCCTATCATTCAAAAGCCAGATCTCATATTCTGTGCAAAAAGCATAGTTTTCTACTACCAGATTCTAGTTTTTATATTGGTAAAGTCAACAGCTACATCCTTGAAGCATTGCAGGAGCATATTTAACATGTTTGTGGCCATTTTCTGTTTAACTTGTACTAATTTTTAACATGGGAGTGTGCTAAAAAGCCGAAAGATAAAAGGGAACTGACACAGCTGACAATGTGGGAAAGTTGCTACTATATCCTTCAGCTACTTGAGGTGACATTGTTTCCCTACAAAACAAATGGCAAATCACAGATTCCATTATTCAGGAGACAGTAAGCAGTTGCCAAAATGCATGCCTCATAGGCATTAAAAAGGCCTTCAGGACATTTGCCAGCCTTATTTGATTTTTGGAGGGGGGTTGCCTGAGCAACATAGGAGTGTTTCTTTTTCCTAGAGGTAAGTAGGCAGGAATAAAAACACTGCTAATATGGAAAATGTTTCCTCCTTATTGGCAGGATGACATCTTTTCATGGTGTCCTGAAGCTCAGCTGGGAGTCAGGACAGTTGGGGTAGCAGTCAGAGTCCAAGGCTGTTGGACTCGGCTGTCGTCAGAAATGTAATCCAAAATGTGCAGAAAGTTATCAATCACTTTTTTTTATTTGCTCATCATGTATGTTCAGTGGTCCATAGTCATCAGGTGTCAGGTACCCTGGCCTCTCTTTGGGCACATGACACAAAGGAGAAAAAGAAGATCTCCAGTTTACCACTGCTCCTGAGATCTCTCCCCATCCACAGTGTGGTAGCTGGTTAAAGTATCAGCATGAGGGAGCAATACCTGTGCTCCTTAAAACACTGGACAGCTTAAAACCACCTGCCCCAGAAGCTGGGTTGTGAATTGCTGAATAGCTCGAGCAATGTATTTAGGGTCTGTCAGCACCTTTGCTCTGCATTGCCATGAAAGGAAATAAATGTTCAGATTGACTGAAATGGTTCCAAGTAGCTCAGAGCATTTTGTAATTGTGCTGAGGCAGCTGTGAATGGTCCTGCTGTCTAAGAGGCAATGAAAAAGGAACAGCAGGCTTTGCTTCTAAGTACATTTACTTCTTGACTGTTGAAATCATCTGTCTGAGCGAGGTTCAGGCAGCAATGTTTCCTAATTATGTGGGCCAGTGAAGTACCCAGCACTGAGTGCTGCATTCACAGGAGTTTTACTGTGGCTCCCAAAGGAAGCTGCATATGAAATAGGTTGCTGAATCTTTTGTAAAAAGCATTTGCCTTTTTTCCAAAAAAAAAAAAAAAAAAAAAACAACAAAAAAACCAAAAAAAAACCAACCAAACAAAAAAAAAACCAGTCCTGAAATGTCCAGGTATGGAGCAACAGAATACCGCTGAATACAGTGGCTTCCACCAGGAAGATCAATGTTTTGTAGGAGTAAAAATGGAGAGGAAGGAAGAATGGAGAAGTGCAAGGCTTAATAAACATTTAATTAGACCTCAATCTTCCTAATATTGGGTAAGCTGAAAACAAAATCACATCTATTACCTGGAACAGAAATTACTGAAAAACTGAGTATCAACACACTGCTAATGTACATGTTTGGAATTTCTATACCAGTTATTTTCATCCAAGTGCCTAAATTTTCATATCAACATTGCTTAAAAACAAGTTTTCAGGTTATATTACTTGCTGACAGCCATCATTTTTCAACAGCTTCTATCTAGTCATCTGTTAGGTCTCTGATTGCTGGTTTCATAGCTGCAACTTAAGCATAGCTACAGTGCAAGTCACAGGTCACACAAAATCAGCCCCTGGAAAGGTGTGCTTCGGTAATCTTACTCCATTAGCTAGAATATCTTTCAGATCCTCCTTGAGAGTCAGGCTGGCCCAGAAATCTGCCCTATAATTCACATTCCTTGATATTGGCAGTATGAGCAGGCATAACAACAGACTGAGGAGCCATGAAACTGCTCACCAGTACATGACAAAAACAGAGTAACTCCTCAGAGAGAAGTGAATAACGCTGCTACACATAGACAGCAAATGCAGATTGATTAATATTTCATTGCAGAGCTAAACATTTAATGTTATTCCTCTTTGAAATGTCACTGCACATCTGGGCATGACTGCCTTTACTTTCTACGTGTTATTTCTGAAAAGTTAACTTCTTCCCTCTTACCATGGATGGGTCTGTTGCCCACAGTGTGACTTCTCCTAGTACTGTTGCCCCAGAATTAAAAAAAAAAAAAAATAGAATAGGCAATAACAACTATTAGGTCACTGTTGTTCAATGGTCCTCAAGAGAGTGGGGTGTAAGAAATGAAACTAAACACTTAAACTAATGGATTATCCCACAACAAGATACTCTGACCAGTTAGTGAGAAACATCTTGAAACCTTCCAGAAGTGACAGCCATGCAGCAGCAAGCTGTAGCAGGGGTCTGGAGAGTGTGATGTGGAGAACAGCAGCAGATACCCTGCTCACAAAGCATGCCTTTGAGTAGGGGTGCTTCCTGCAGTGGCTGTAGGGCAAACAGACCTGCTGAAGCCAACATGAGGGAGCAGGGGGAAGCAGTGTCTGCAAGCTCTGATTTTAGCCAGAGAGAGAGGTAGGTGTAGTAAGGCACTTTAATGTCTTTTTAATTTCTGTGTGCACCATAATTAGGTATTAATCCCAGAAGTGTAGAAAACAAATGATATGTTGACAGCTACTTGAAAACAAATATCTCACACTGCAATTCTTAATATAGCCACAGAGCTCCAGGCAAGAAGCACTTCATCATTTCAAATGTACTATCCTAATTATAGATTGTGTTTTAATTGAGATTTCTTTTCTCCATTTCCCTACCAAAAGATACTACCATTGAGTGAAAGTAAGTCCTTTACTCTTGCTGTAAAGTGGAGTTACTTTACTTTAGGGTAGGACTTAGGCCCTACTGATAAATTGGGAAATATTTTTCCTAGGTGCTGGTCAAATAGAAAGCTCACTGACACTGTTGTTGCTATAATATGGAAGAGAATAATCCACATGCTTTATATGGAAATTTACTGAACTCCAGTAAGTCACAAGTGTGGGGCATCTACTACCACCCTGTAGTGGGGTCACCAGTAAACCCCCCCAGTACAAGGCCATGTTTCTACTTTCTATTCATTATCATTTCCATTTGGCAGTAGAAAGAGTCCCTTTGGACCTGCCCAGTCTAGTAATATCAGCAAAGAACTGCAGCCCGACATCAATAGCAGATTTTACTTTATATCTTTTGAAAAGTTCATTAAGTTTGTTAATCCATTTTGCTTTTTCTTGTTCTGGAACAGGCAAGATAAGGATGCACAGCTGGCTTTCTTTGCAAAAAAAAAGGTGCTTTATTATCCAAATACAGCAGTTTGTTTATCTGAAAAATAAGTAGAAAACATTATTTTATTAAGAGCTTATGATATTTGAAAACATAATTCCTAAATAAAAACTAATTGCCAATATTACATGTCACATAGATTTTTCTTTTGTAAAATCTTGTTTTAGTTAATTCTCAGATCACAAGAAACATTTAGATAAGTACAAAACCAAGAAGATATAGGGATTTTTTGCTTTTAAAATGTGTATCTGTGTATGTCTGTATGTTTTCCATAGGGAAAAAGATAGACACTTTACCAAAACATAATATAAAACCAGATAAAGAATAGCTACTGCATATTTCCCATTGAATCCATGGGAGTTAAGTCAGTGGATTATTTGCTATAGGCTCCTATAATTTTTGGATCAGGGTCATGAAGTTTTGTCCAAGTACATTGGAATGAATGAAATTCTTAACAGGGAACAAAGTATTGACATGAAGAGCTTGCTTTCCCTTTAGCAGCCACCATGCTTTCATAAGCCCAAGGTTTTGAAAAGTGGTCACATCTGGCAGAGGTTTAGGGAACAAGATAAAATTCTTGGGTTTAGTGGCAGAGTAATTTGTAGAAAATCACCCACACCTGTGTAGAAATCGGCTGCTCATTACTTGATGAAATACTCAGTTCTTTGGTGATGAGCTAGAACAGAAGTGCTTCACACCATGACTGTCTACAAGCCAAAAAAAAAATACTTTATTTCTTTATTAAGTGTACTTAAATATTGATTTTGCTGGCTGGTATGAGGATAACCAAAGCTCCTGGAGAATGAAAAGAGGATGAAGAAATTCCTGCATGCAGAGCAGGGCTCCATGCAGTTAGCAAATGCACATGGAGCACACAAAACACCTTGTCTTCTGTCCTGGAGCTGGGGCTGGTGCAGAGCTCTCACACAAGGGCTGCTGCAGGTGTGCACAGGCATTGCCCTCTGCCTCAGGTGGGACTGCCTCAGAGAGGAACAAGCTAGATGGGAGCACTCTTTGTCCTTAATGTGTTCTCTTGGGAACCCAGGCACTGGCCTCCATGTCTGTCCTGGGAGAAAAATGTCTGTAAAGTTGCCTGAGTGGCCACAGACTCACTCCTTGGGCTGCCAAGTCTTGCTGCAGACAGGAGCATTCCATGGTGACAGCAAACTTTCCTCCCACCTCCAAGGCATGAGCAGCTTTCTGACTGTTAACACAGACCTGTCTTTTGTTTAGCCCTCAGGTGAGGTGGGGCTTTTCTGTGCCCTAGCATTGCCTGGCCACTGCCACTCGAAGCCTGACTGATTTATTACCACTGGGGAGATGGTCAGCCTTGGTGCACATTTACAGGTGATCGTGCATCTGGTGATGGTCAGTACGGGCCACAGCACGTGCTGAGGAGCTCCTTGAGGGTCATGAGAGGTCCCTGTGCAATGGAAGAGGCTTAGAGCAGAGTTACTTATAGTTCATTTGCTCTTAGACAGCCAGGAAATCAGGCAGCAATGCGCTGGGCCCTAGTGGTGTAAATATATATAATGAAGCTGTGCCATATGTTCCTTTCAGAATTCCTATCATTTTCCATTTACCTAATTTAATATGCTTGGCATAACATAGAATATATACCCAACATACTGACATTCACAGCAGATACTTCTAGCAAACTAAAAGGTCACAAAATTGTCCACAGAAGGAGTCAGAGTCTGTCTTTATTCAGCTAAAATATCAGTTTAAGTTTCAATGAACATTCTGTTTCTTGGAGAGGAACATGAAAAAAGGCCATCTATTTATATGTTAGCCTAATAATCATCCTTCTGTCACTAAGACAAGTGAGCTTGAAACTGTTTCAAATTTTTCCTTTTTTTTTCTCTGATCCATCATTATTTCCAGAATAATAATAAAAACACTTAATACTCAAAAGCATATATTTAAAATCCCGTCTTCTTAAGGGATTACATTTAAATGTCACTTCTAAAAAAAGACATATCTAATTTCACCATTGTCTCTCTGAAAGGTTAAGTACATAGAGAAAAATTAATGCTTATGTTGATGTACAGATTATCTGTCTTGTCATTCAGTTTGATATTTTTCACAGACTATTTTAATGAATGACAGATAAATTGCAGTTACAACTGATTTGTAGGAAATAGAGGGATTAAATCGCCTCAGGAGTTATAATTTCAAAACATTTTTAAAGGCTGGGGATTTTTGTCATAGACATATATTTGTGCTTTGGGGAGAGAGCAAACTCTACGGCACATAGTAAAAATTTGTTTGTTAATATGTAAGTCATGAAAAGCAATGACTTTTTTGGTAGAAAGAGCTTAATGCTCTCTCAAACTCCAGACAGGCCTTCACATGCCTCCTATTTATGCAGACATGACTGACTTAATTCTTGAACGACACAATTTGCATTTTTCCTCTGAGGAAATACTGTGTTAGTGCTCAAGACTGGAGTCTTGGCAGTGCACATTAAGATGCATAGGGAAAGTCCCCAGCTCTCTGGGATTTGGGTGGGGGAATATGTTCTCCCACAGTCATTCCCAAAGACTAAACTTACATAAATAAAGTTGCATCAAGTTCTTCCATCTCCACTTGCTCCACTCCAGCTTATATATGAAGTGCCTTTCCAGTCAGATTATATTTATTCCAAACAAGCTGTTCTGACTCACCATGGTGTAATGACTGAATTTGTGACTGAGGGAAGAGCAGTGGATGTTTGCAGAGATTTTAGCAAGGCTTTTGACACAGGCTCCCAGTTTTTTTTGCACCAAGTTTGGGTTAATATGGTCTGGATGGGGAGGTAAAGCCTGAATAGATGATGAGGCTCAGAGGGTCATGTTTCCTGTTTGGACTTGGATGCCTGCAGTGAATGGGGTATCCACATGTCTGTTCTGGAACCTGTCCTGTCCAATGGCTTTACCAGTGGAGGAGTGTGCTCTCACTGGGTTTTCAGATGACACCAAGCTGAGGGGATCAGGCAATATACTAAGGGCTAGGGCTGCCAGCCATAGTGACTGAGACAATCTGCAGGAATGGCTCAACAGGAACCTTATGAAACTCAACCAGGACAAATGCCAAGTCTTGCACACATGAAGAAAGAGGGCCCTGCACTGATGTAGGCCAGGATGTACTGAGCCTGGTGAAAGGATGGCTGTGGGGGCACACAATAACCCAAGAGAAGACACCCAGCACCCATGGGGAGGTGTCAGGAGATGGGCATGAGCTCTTCTCGGTTATTCTCAGAGGGAAGATGAGAGACAGTCATCATTAATCAAAAAAGTGATCAATTACAAGGAAAAGTCATTCCCTCTTGGGACAGTCAGGCAGTGGCACAGGCTGCTCAGAAAGGATGTGCATCTCCATTCCAGAAGGTTTGCAAAATTGGGTGAGATAAACTCCTAAGCAACCTGCTGTAGTCTTATGACTGACCCTGCCTTGGGTAGGAGGTTGGATCACAGATCTTCTGAGGTTGTTTCCCACCTGAATTATTCTGTGATCCCAAAACAGCTTCTGATAATGAACAGTAGTCTGCAATTACAGGACTTTTTTCTACATATATATAGCTTCTGTATTAGTTGGGAGTGGCAGATGAAACTTGCAGCTTCCAGAGTGTTTTTGGAAGTGGACTAAGACCTCTGATATGTGCATTGACAGTGAGTTCCAGAACCCTGCGTGGTCTGGAACACAGGAAGTGTATAATCACCCAAAGAATGAAATTTTGCAATAAATTTTCAAATGTATTTGTTGGGGAAAAACTGCTTAAAGAGTTCTAAAATACAGCTTGATAAATTTATGAACAGTATTATGGAATACGATTGCCAGCAATGGCAGGGAAAGAATTCCATGACCTAGGACTGTGTGCAAGCTTACCTCTTTTGTTTAGACAAATCCAAAGCCAAGCTCCTCATCTTCAAGAATAAATAAATGGAAAATTAAACATGGTAAATATTGTAAATATTTCATTGGCGCTCCAGACTGTGAAATCAAAAACAATCTTTTGCCAGTTCAAAGTTATTAGAGTTTGTAGCTGTGAGGCTTGATAACCATGATAATAAATGGTATTTATATTCTAGTGCAAAATGGATATCAGAACCAAAATGCACAAATACGGACAAACCTAATTAGGCTGTGATTGCTTTATTCATATCACAGCAGCTGAAGGCTATATGATAGACAGCTTCAAAGCAGGTGCAGCATATGTCATTGGCTTGATTATTAAAAATTGACATTTTATTCAAGCCTAAATTTCAAAAAGGAGATTGTATACAAATTCAGTCATGCTATAATGGAATTGCATTGCAACAAAACCCTAATTTTCTTCATGAAGTAATTGCATAGTTCCAGTTTGTCATGATAAATCAAGCCTGAACCCAAGCATAGGAAGAATCTAAAAAAAGTCAAAATGCTCTTCATGATGCACAGTCCAGAATATACCCTTGTGAGATTCAGATGTGGAATAGTAACACACATATTTATAGCCAGGTCACAGAAACTTTCTATAGCCAACCACAGTTTCAGTGGAAGGAAAGGCATGTTGCCACAGTAACACACTGTACAAAGGTAGCCTTTTTTGATTGAGATACACCTGCCAAAGATCTGACTGCAGTCAGGGGAGCCACAGTCAAAGTTGTGTTTATATATCCTTCAGTTTTAATAAAGCAGCAATCCACCCTAACAGGCATATTTCATACTTACTGTGAGGATATATGGGGTGCTGCTGACCTCCTGCAGGAGGTTTGGATATGGTCCTGAGTGCTCATAAGAACAGGTGAGCCTTAAAACCTGCAATCTGGAGGGAAGAGCTCCTGCTTCTGCTAGTGCTACTGGAAGAGCATGCAGGGAGGCAAAAGCCCACAGCATGGTTGGTGTGCTTCTCAGCAGAAGTGCAGTCAGATGAGATGGGGCTATTATGGGCTAATCTGGGAACGTTAAGGTACAATTTTGTTTTCACTGCACAGCACCATAAAACAAATAAATAGTGCTTAGACTATAATAAAACTCAATAAAATTCCATTGAGTGATATCAGGATTGATCACTGTAAGCTGACATTGCTATTTCCACATTCCTCCAAAAATCTGCCCAGTGCAATGTACAAAGCACTGGCATGATGCCAGATTTGTTCAGCTCTAAGGTTATTAACCACCAGAATTGCAACTGAAATGTAGATGGCAACCTAAATATACACAACAGAAATACAATACTGGGAAAACAGGATCAGAAAAACAAATTTGAAAGGGAATAACATTATTTTAGCTATGATTAAATAAATTGGTTATGAACTTCGAAATTAAGTTCACATTGATTTAAATAAAGAAAATAAAAGATTGATTTTTTAAGTTTTTTATGTACAGTGCCAGTGTCCTGTGCAGAGAATGCTGCCTGGTAGGTATTTGATCAGAGTTACTGGTATTAAGGAAGTAAAGGCTAATTTCAGCTGGCTAAACTAGGATGTACAGTTTTGTGTGAAATTCTGAGTCCTCAGCAGACAGGACAAAATGGGGAAGGTCTTGCTGAAATCCTTCAGGATACCTGACAGCAACAGGAAAAAAAAGTGGAATATGCCAGAATGTCCCCAGTGGCAGTAGATGTCTATCCTCAAGCAGTGTAACAGAACTCTAAATGTGTCTGTGTTTTACGACAGCATGGTTGTAAAAGTTCTGAGTATTTCTGAGAATTTTTCCAGTGAAGATTTGGGAAGAAACTGTTTCATCTACTGGCACAACCATGCATTGCAAGTATTGATCAAGGAAAAATTTATTTACAGAGATTTTTCAAATACAAACATAAAATAGCACATATTATATATATATTTTACAAAAATGAATATTGAAATAATAAACATGGTACAGCACAATACAACATCAATGAGCTAAACATAACAGCAACAGAAATCTATGTCTGGAAAAGTTTGCTGTTAGTTGTACATAACCAACAGAGCTCTACAGTACCGTGAGTGGAATTTCCAATGGACGGGGAAACGCCCATTTACTGCATTTCATAAAAAGTACTATAGTAAGGGTACATATGCCAAGTAATTATGTTGCATTTTGTAATAATGCTGAAAACACAGAGTCTTAATAAAAGTCATATAGGGCTGAATAAGCAGTGGATAAATGTTTGGGGAAGAAAAATGTGTAGAGATTATACAAAATACTGATAAAGTGGCTTATTGGTCCTTTTATTAAGTTTAATGTATAGATTAAAAAGTGTTGCAACACCAAGTCTTAAACCACCAGAAAGAAGTAAAAAAAAAAAAAAAAAAAAAAAAAAAAAAAAAAAGAGAAAAAATTAAAAGGAAAAGAAAGGAGAATCGCACAAAAAAAAAGTTTCCCCTCTACTTATTTTGTGCCACGGTCAACATCTGTGCGTGCGTGTGTGCTTTCAGGAGCGCCGCACTGAGGTGCTGCCAGGCGCTACCCCAGCATGTGGGCGCTGCCACCCCTCACCAGCCTGTCCAGTAATTGGTGCATGCAGAATTTCACCGTTTGCCAAAGCCGAGTTTTCCTTGCTTATATTTTTGTGGAGCAGATCCTGAGCAGGCTTGGGTGAGAGAGCCAGTCCCTGCCCAGCCCGGCCGGGTGGCTTTGCGCCACCTTTCACCTCCCTGCCACCCTGGGGCTGCCCGCCGTCCTGCTCCCGAGAGAAAGCACTTGAAAATTCCTTGTCCTTTGTTGTCCAGCAGACCTGGGCGAGCCTGGCAGGGCCCTTGCCCGGGGCTGGCTCAGTAGGGGTATTGCTTCTGCTTCTTGCCCGAGAAGCAGGCAAGCCAGGTGCACACCAGCATGGCGGCCGCCGCGCCCCCGCCCGTGCAGTAGTAGGCCCAGCCGATGTGGCAGGTCCCTGCAAGGCAAACAGAAGGACACGGTCAGCGTTAGAAGTGGGGGGAAGCGCCACTGCCACCACCTTCCCCTTCTGCCTGCCCAGGAAAACACTTTTCTGAGATTTCAGCCCACCTCAGACAGGCAATGCGGGGTGCAATTCAGGCTTTGCCACTGCAGCAGAGGAGTTTGAAGCTGGATGCGACTGAGAACTGCTGGGTAACCATGACCCAGGGCATGGGGGACCTGCTCACATCCCCTCACACAGGCATCGACCCTGAGCATCCACAAAGGAGCGCAGCATCAGGGGATCACCTGTATGGGAACTGCTGTGGGAATGGAAGCACAAAGCCCAGAAATAAAATATTAGACAAATTTCCCTACCCCCGCCCAATGTCACAACCCATTGCTGAAAAATTCACTCATCTTCTGTCTAATGAGTGTCACAATATGGCTTTCAATCCATTTAAAGGCCTCAGCATTTTTATATAGTCAAACTAATCAACAGTAAATAGTGCTGGGGAATCCCATAGTGGAACATAAAGCAATTACTTCCCTTTCAGGCACTGTGCCTGCAGTAGGGGAGGAGATCAGGAAAACAGCAGCTGCAGCAGGGAGGAAGCCTCTTTAGAGATCTCCAAAAGCAAGGAGATGTGGCTGCTGCTACTCGTCAGGATTTCAACCCATCTCAAAATCAATTTTCACTTCGGCTGCATCATCTTTGTCTTTTTTGAGTGCTTGGGACTTGTTACCACTGAGGTTCTTTCTGTGTTGTTGAAACCTTGGGTGATACCACCCTGCTTTGAGCAGTGAGTGCTCTCAGTAAGACACAAGCAGCAATGCAACACTTCTTTCCCAGCCTTCCCAAAAGCAGCAGAAACCATTCTTCCCTTCAGAGAACAGAAGGTATCAACAGAGTTTCCATCTAGAAATAGGTATCATGCTGGTATTCTGTCCCAATGGCATCCCTGAGGGCCAGGCTTGAGGTTCAGGGAATTATCAACTCAGCTAATCCTGCCTCAGGCACAAGAAACACAAAATGTCTGTTCATTTTAACATGTCCAAGGCATTTGCATACCTCAAGGCAGACAGCACCGCCACTGCAGGATACTGTCTGGCAGGCTTTGTAAGGAGACATTAGCGGGAGGCAACACTTATGCTCCCGGTCACTTTGAAGATCTCAGGCTGACACCACAGCAGGAAGCATAATACTTATTTCATTTCTTTTTCTTCATAACCCTCACAATTTTTTATTTTAAAAATGTCCAGTGAAACAAAGATCCTGATGTGACCAAGAGGACCTGAGGACTTGTGGCCTTGGATTGAGCTCACTAGCCTCTCTCCTTAATGTGCTGGAGCAGACAGAGAGATTTACTTGGTTTTGTCATCTAGCTGTGCTCTGTAGATAACACCATTCCTGCCTTCCTTACAGAAGACCACACAGAGAGTCTGACTTCCTGAAGAAAAGGCCATCAGAAACCCTGGAGAGCTGTCAAGTGCCTGGCAATGTCCCTGATGCTGACGCTTACCCAATCACGCGCAGTCCATGGAGAGACCTGTCTCTGGGCCACCTATTGCTTCGCCTGTGTACACACCCTGTCCTTAGCTTCTGCTGGGAATTTCAAAACCAGACTTAAGCCTACACCATATGTTTAAACTCACTGAATCTCTTTGAAAATGATCACATTTATACCAGGGTAGGGTGTGTTACAGCATTTCTTGTGATGAGATGGACTCCATCTGATAGGTCTTTTTAAAAATTGCGAAATATTCCAAAAACTACTAGAGAATTGTAGTTGCAGCTTGAAAAAGTAAATTTTTCTCATCATGATGTTTCCAAGTAGAGAAAATGTCAAAATACAGTAGCATTAAAAAGAGCCTAAAGGTTCACCTGGTGGCACTGCCCAAACCTGTAACCTAAGCAGGACAAAATTAAGTAAATTTGACCTTTTTATATGGTGTGATTTCAACTTTTGTACCTTGGCAGTGGGAGAGAGTATGTGTGATACATATTAAGAAGAAAGAACTGTTAAATCAGTGTCAGAGATGTGTTCAACAGATACAACACACACATTCACTCTTGGCTGAAGAGAATAACATTTATTTCTCTAGACCATGCTCTATTCCCCAAGGAAAGGACCCAAAGGACCACTGCCCTACTTAATGCTTTGAGGCACAGCAGGCAGGCACTCTTGATCTAACAAATGCAATGTAGTTCACAAGTGTGAGTTGGGTCAAGATGAACAAATGAAAGAATGGGAGAGCAGGAGAATGGATGAAAGAGCTGTGAGCTTGACCTTAGAGCAATAATAACACAGCAATAAACCTGGCCATTATTTCCAGCCCATGTCAAGAGCAATGGGAGGCCTTGGAAAGAACAGCTTGGTCTGTACTCTGATGATGCTGAGCAGAACAGAATTTCAAGCTGTTGTGCTGAAAAAGAGCCTGCAACAGGGCAGATGCCTGAGGGTATAGGACTTAGCTACACGTTTCATTGCAAGTATAGTTAAGAATAGATACAAGACCAGAGATAATCCATCTCAAACGTACTCATTGCAATGAATGCCTACATTGCGTAGCCACGTGTCAAAATGAAACAATGACAGGCATTTTATAACCCTGTATTGTACAAGGAGGAAAACATTTTGGAGCTATTGTTTCTGCTCTAGTGTTCCAATTTTACCACATGTATGGCCTATTTTAGTCTCCTGCATCCTAAAGAAAGATTGTTGGGTGTCAATAATTAGGTAATTTAGCTGCAGTTTAAATTGTAAAATTATTTCTGCTTCACATTGATATAAAACACTCATTTTAAAAGGAACAGAAAGCTTTATAAAAAGCAGAGTTGAGAAGCTATTACTGCACTAACACCAGCAGGACTAGTCATGTTTCAGTGGTAAGCAAATGTTGAAGAGATTTGCAGAACTGGGGCTTAAATTCAACCATCAGATAGAGCAGTTTGCATTCATGGAGCCTGTCATATAAAAGATTAGAAATCCAGTACTGCAGTTTCTCTTTTTTTTTTTTTTTTTTTTTAAATGTCAAAGTTCTGAAATGAGAAGCAACAGTACCTAAATACTTGATAGAATTAAACCAATTGTTGAAACCATGTCAATTTTCACGCACACAAAAAGGCACAAAAGCTCTGTTGTTTCCCTGAAAGAGGCATTGGAATACACACACATATATACATAGGTAGAGGAGTCCCCATCCATTGAGGGTGTGGAGGTGCGAGCAAGAATGTGCACATGCTCTTGCTCCTAAGATGGGCTAGATCTGAGTTTGTGCCAAAGTAAATTCCCAGCAGCTGAAGTGCTCTTCTAGCAGATAGAGATGACAAGCATCACAGCAGCTTGCTTCTCTGCCCAGAACTGGTGTCACTTTTAACAAATCAGTCTTCACCTGACAGGTCAGTATTGAGGGAGAAGCTGTGGCTTCAGCACTTCAGCACTTTGTTAATTCTAGATTTTTTTTTTTTAATTTTTTTTTTTAAGAGAGCATAAATAAATGGAGCTCTTGGGTGTTCAGTGAAGCAGGACTGTCCAAGCTGGCTCAGATAAGTTTGTAACCAGACATTAAGAACCTTTGTTTTACTGGGATTGGCAGCAAGAGAGTGTCAGTATGAACACTGAAATAACAGAATCATGGAACTTGCAGCTTTAGGCATAGATGGCCATTTTCCAAGCAAATAAACGAATGAAAGACTGGAAACGTTCCACTCTTTCTTAAGAGAATTGAGAAAAATCATGGTCCCTGAGGACAGAGGACAAAAATTATGGAGAGCAGGGACACTATCAAAAGGAGATTTACAGAAAAGAGTCCCATGGAACATAAGACAGTATTTACTAAACCAAAAGAAATCAGTAAATGTGGAAAGATAGTTTTGCAGTGATAAATGGGCTTACTAAAAAGCACTTCCATGTCTTTTCCTGATTTCTAATGTGATCCTCAAGGCCAGGATATGCATACCCTTGCTTCCCTCCTCCTCTTGAATATATAGGCAAACAAAGATTAAGACAAATTAGCGAATGAGTAGAATGAGAAAATATGTAGATACTTGATCTACCATGGAGCTGTGCCAGGATCCAGTTGCCAAAACATAATTTTACCAGGATTTCTATTCATGATGTCTTATAAATAGTTATCACATATAGTTATCGAGGTCTTGGAAATAACATATGGTTTAATCTAAAATAACCAATAATTGCCACTTATGAAAAAATATCCTGAATATGAAAGTGTCTTGGATGCAAACCTGTTAATTGCAAGACTTAGTATCTTAAATATTTATACCTTTTTTGCTGTTAATTTTAAGACTTTCCTGGACTCGCAGTCTGAAGTATTTGGCAAACTCTAATCAATTAACCTTAAGTACAGCATATTTTCCAAGTTGAAGGAGAAAAGGTTTCAGAATTAGCCAGACTGTAGAGAACAAATTATATACCTTCAAAAATAAAACGTACAATTCCTACTTCCAAGAAGTTGTGCAGGAATTCTAATTAACAGATTCACATGAGAGTACAGTACTATAGAGAATGTGAATTCACATACTCAATCAGGCTGTTGGAAAAGTAGTCAGAAAAAAAAAAAGTGTGATGCTAAGGGATATACTGGGATTTGGAACTATGAAAGACATAAATGAATATAAAAGATAATCAGCTAATTAATAAGAAGTTAAACCTATTTTGAAACAAAGCCAAGATAAATTAAATAGCTGAAGATCTTTTTCTTGACACAGTAACAATGAAAAACTGTCATGTGAAATCAGCTGCAAAAGCAGGAAAAGAAGTTGAAACTTGGAATGCGTCCAGAAAGAATTAAAGTAGTTACGTGAAACAAAGAAAGAACACTATATAAGGTAAAACTGCAGCCCAGCAAACAGCCTGATACAAAATAATGAATTCAGTGGAACTGCTTATTTTTTCTGTGGCAGATACAACCTTCTCAATGGATTTATCTTTTTAAAAAGATATGATTTTTTAATGCATGTATATTTTTTCAAGCTATTTTGGTTAATTAGAATTGGTCTGTAACTAAATGCATAAAATTTCATAAAGTTCTGAAGGGTAAAAAAGTGAGGAAAAAATGCCAAATTGAAATTCTTTAGTCTTGCTGTATGTGGACATTCATATATATGATCAAATCCTCCTTTCTTTAGAGGATCATATAATTTTGTTTAATCAAACCTCAAATTTGCTGTAGGTGTGCATTTATCATGGAGCAATGAAGGAGAAACTGATACCCAGTGTCAATTACAATGCTCAAATAGCTTATGTGCTGCTCATGAGGAGCTCTTTCAGCCTTCTGCAAGAAGTCAGCAGAAAGCTCAACTACTCCAGAAGTGAAATCAATTTCCCCTCTCTTTGAGCATACACAGAGCTGAGATTCACACTGGACTAGTAACCCAGACTCCCTTCAGACACAATGAAGAAGAAAAGTCATTTGTATTGTGTTCTATCTCCTCTTAAACATGTAAAGTACAGCAGATGAACCCAGCTCTGGTAGCTCCTATTTTTCTCCTTTTTAACTGGGAAGAGATTCCAAACAATCAGTTAGTTACACTTTTTGAATAATAAAGAGTACCAAATAGTTGCTCCAGGTGTTCTGAGTCCCTTTCTGGATGCTGCTGCTTATGTCTAGTGATTGCAGAAGATTCTTGCATGACCATGTCTAATTCTGGCAACAAACATATGTGCCTTATCATAGAATGATAAAATGGACAGGGCTGGAAGGGACCTTAAAGATCATCTAGTTCCACTCCCTTTGTTGTGGGCAGGGACACCTTGCACTAGACCAGGTTGCCCAGATCTTCCAACCTGACCTTGAACATTGCAAGGGATGGGGCATCCACAGCTTCTCTGGGCAACCTGTTCCTGTGGCTCACCACCCTCACAGTAAAGAATGTATTCCTAGTACCTAAACCTGCTCTTTCAGTTTGAAGCAATTCCCCCTTGACCTGTCACTACATGCTCCTGTAAATAGTCTCTCCTTATGTTAGAATATATGTGGACCTTGATATAGTCACCAAAAGCTTACAAAGATTTAAGAATGAAGCTGTTTGGGTAGCACGGAAGAGGAAATGTTTCTTGATGGAATACTTCCTTTACTAGCACGTAATTTACTCAGTCATTTATCTAAGAATACAGTACCTGCACTCAAGTATGCTTGTATAGGTTGTGCTCAGCCCCAGTCAAAAAATGAATGTGTGAAATCTCCATGCTGTTTGCAGAGGATCTACAAACAAGAAAAATGCCTTTTTCAGATAGCTTGCTTATAGAAAAACACCTTTGAATGTTTTGCCTTTAATAGGATTCTAACAAATTGTCCTCCCTTCTAAATCCTTTTCTTGATTCTTTGGCACTCAATGTCAACACTCAGCCAGATGCTGAAATGATGCTACCTAAGACAAATTAAATAGTTGACAAAGCCTTTTTTACATCCACACTGCTTTCTGCTTTCTTTTTATCCTGTTTTAGTAACTTCACTGTTTGCTTGGAAAGGGTTTAAAGATCATTTACTCTAACATTTCCACAGCAAAAGTAATTATGAAGTCAACGGTTTTCTTTAAGATATTTCAAGCCCTCTAAAAGTGGCAAAGGGGAACCTTAATAATAATGATTTTTTGAAACAAATATCCATTACTAGAGAAGCTCCCGAGAGCTTTTGAGGCCAATCCAGCTGCTTGTTTAGTTCAGCATGGGAGTCAGGCTTTTAAGCTTTTCTCTAGACAGTGACTTTGGCCAGGTGTGCCCTTTCACAGCAGTCCACAGACAGATGGGCTGCCACAGATGGCAAGCAAACATGTGTGTTTGGAGCTATCTGTTTTGGTTGCTGCTGCAGCTGGATCCCCAGGTCAAGGATTTCTCTGACCGTGAAGGAAGACATAGAGCTACTGTATTTTGTCAAAGAAAGAAAAAATATCTGCCAAGTAGTTCAAAAAAAGTTCTCTTAAAAAATGGAGTTTATCTTAAATTTTGTGTCTTCACTCTTCCTGGCTAATAAGTACCTACTATCACTTCATACATCTGGTGGTTGAGAAATGGCTGGTGGCTCGTGATGACATGAATCATCTATGTTTCAATAAGTGAATCTTACTCTAGATAAACATTTTGCTGTTTGGGCTCTTAGGTATTGGTCTCATAGTGCTGTTTCATGAGATGCCAGCTGGGGCTCAATTTTATGAGTTAAATGGAGCATGCTCTGACCTCTCTGAGACCTTCTGTGGAACTTGGCTGCCTCTGCACCCATCATATCAGAAATCAGCATGTAAAATGGAGCTGTTTTCACATGCACATCCAGGGAAATCAATGGACAAAAATGAAGTCTCACATTGATTTTAGACTTTTAAAACCAATACAAATGTGTTCACACATGTACACTCATGTTGCCCCTTTAAAACAGGCATGCAAGTTCAGATTTCTTTACACAGCTTAAATATGCAGAATGTGGAAGCTTTTGCAAATGTATAGTGCAGTCTTCACTTTTGTGCATACTCTCACCTTAATGCAGAGTACCTTACTTTAATGAACTCCCTGATAAAAGACTCCTTTTCCATCTGTTTTTCTTGTATATTACATTTAGAAATGAAAACAAAATGGTATTAGTGTCTCTAGCTCAGCAAAATTGAATATATGCTATATGATACGTCGTAATGACGGTTATTTTTGGGAAATTGCCTGCTAATTCCTTTTGCAGACCCAGGGATTTCGTAGATCTGACTCACTTTTACACCCTTCAGTGAGCAGCTCCATCCTGCTGTGCCATGTCACTGCTGCCCTGAATGGGCCCACAGGCAAGTCTAGGGTGTGAATAATGCAACATAACAGTAACAGTTTGCATGGCGACAAGAGATTAGGATGATTTTGATCCATCCTTAGTGAAAGGCAGCCCCTTTGAGCACTGCTCATTTCCTACTCCAGTCTCCACCTCAGGCACTATTAGCCCTGTTGCCAAATTAGAGTACAGACTTTGACTTGGTCAATAAGGAAGCAACTGTGCTGGTTTAAAACATAAACATCTCTTTTTTCTTGCCCTCATTTATTTGAATTGTCCTATTTCTAGGAGTTAACACCCTAAAACAGTGATAGAAGATTTTTCCTGTTCACTGTCTAGTGTTTCAGTGAGAACTCTGCTCCATGTGTGACCTGTGATCCAGATGGGATGCTGCAATAAGGAGCTGGGCTCCAAGACCTTCACAGAGATCATGCTGACTGCTGGGAAGCTGGGAATGACAAGCAGAGCAACACAGCACAGACCTATCATGGCTTTAACCTCTCAACAAGATCTGCAAGAGGTCATTTGTCAAAGGCCTAATCTATCAGTGGGCTTCTTTTCATGATGGCAAAACCACACTTCTAGAGAAGAGCAGGGAGCAAGCCCCTACAAGTACACCAGCCTCCTTATGGAGGTCTTTATGGTGTCTATTTATGGAGGTTATTCCCCATCCCATTTTCCAAAACAGCTCGACTATTGAATGTAATTTAATCAACAAATTGAGTTGTCCTTGGCAGGGTATCTTCATTTGAAGAATAACTCCTCTTTGTCAGAGATGGATCTACACAACCACTTTTATTTGATTGAAAAAAATTAGCCCAATTAAATACATAAATGTTTAAGTGAATCCTTTGGACATAGTTCACTTAATAAAAAGCAAATAAATATCCATTTTTAAAGAGAACAGAAAACTGCTGGGTATTTCACACTGTCAGCTCAGGTTTTCTAGAAAACAATACTCAAATCCACTTAAATTAAAGGCATAATTATTTTTCCTGCAGCCTTTTTAAATACTACTTTGGAATCTACACAGAAATGTGTGTGTTTGGCAGGGGTGGAAGGAGGGGTCCCCTCTTCACAATATGGGCCATCTCAGCACTATTTGGATTGACTATTAGTCTAATGCCTTTTCAGAACACGTGAAGACATGGCATTTCTTATCCAGCACACCCACTAAAGATTAGGCTTTTTTCCCTGGGTTCTTAGCATTGCTATTTATTTATTCTCTCTAGTTATGAGCATGTTATAGGAGCAGGGGTTTGTTATGTTTTCGTTAAGCAAAAATTTTCATTTCATTATTAATTCTAGTATATTTCTGGTTGACATTACATATCACAGTGCACAATTCAGCTGCTTCTCAAGAAAGTTCTTGCAGTCCCTCTTCTGTACCTGCTTCTTGTTCTTCTTCATCCTCCTCTAATATATAGCTCCTGGCTTTTATTTTCTACCTTCAACCTCAAGCATTTTTCTCCCTTACTTTTTCTAGGTCCAGAACAAGCATCAGTGCTGAACCCTCACCTTTGCTGGCTCTGTGGTCAAACCTGTTGAGCTTTGACCCTCTCCAATCTGCACACACATGTTCCCTGTAGGCCAGGCTGCAGCACTTGCTCTGCCATCCTGGAAGAGGAGGCTGAATGCTGTCTGCTGATCAGCATTCCTGTGAACACATCTCCTTTGAGAGCAACCACAAGCTGAATCATCCTCTCTGTGTCATCCTCACTGGCACCCACAGCAGCAGGGGGTGCAGGACTCCCACCATCACCTTTCTCCCATTAGCAAACCAGTGCAGGGCTCACAGAAGCTCAGATTTTCTGAGAGTGGATTTTGAATGCAGCGTGGTTCTTCAGACAACCCATTTCACAGACTCAGGAACAGAAAGCATATCATTGCAGCTTAATCAAATTAAATATTCAAATGAAAGCAATAATTACTTAAATTTGTCTTGAGACTTAGTAACATTAAGTCTTTGAAACATCATTTTTGGCCTGTAGGCTATAATGAGTATGCCAGTCTCTAATAATTCAGAAGAGACCTAGAGGGTTGGGGTTATCACCAACCAAGAGGTATTTATGAAAGACTAGCAGCATGGTTGTTAAATGTCCCTCGGACAGTACCTCTTCTTTACAGATGGTTTGGATAACACACCACCAAACAGACACTGACATTAAGTAAAAAAAAAACATAGCTGAGCATTTAAGTTCACTGCCAATGTACGTGGAAAGGAGACGTTTAGTGGCAAGGCTGCCTAGCAGAAATCACTGCGCTAATTTCAGCTTTCATTATGATCTGTTAATTAATGTGTTGACATACAATTGCAGCAGATCATTGAGACCAGCACTGCTGTCAAGTCTAAGCATGTGTCACACACATGGGCTGTGTGCTCCAGCTCCAGAAAACGCAGTCAGAGCCTTCACAGTTAATGCAAGACCTCTCATGGTCCTTATGCATACCTGGAAGGAAAGCTGCCAGATTACATTTTTCACATTGGTTTCTTCACTGACTTTTAAGGCAGAGTGACTCAATTTATGCAAATATCTGACTCATGAGTCAAGACTGAGACAGTGAAGGTGGTCATGGAGACTCTGCTCTGACTGTGGACTTGACAGTGTTTAAGGATAAGTTTGTAACTGCCCAAGTGCTTTGAAGAGCTCACACTGACACAACACTCACCTTCTGTGACTCTGCAGAGAAATAACCTGGAAGGTAATATTCTGCACCTGGGAACAAACATGGGACACAAGCTGGAGCCCCAGAAGCAGAGCTGCTCACATGCTTGGCATGGGAGAGCAGGAACCAGCATGCACCAGCGTGGTGCTAGCTGGCTTTTCAAAGGGTGCACTGCTCAATGGGCTGGCCAGGAATTACTTCAGGCTTCCACACAGGATTGGCCATGGGCAGCGATGAACCTGAATCTTCCCTGCAACAGTAATCACAGAGTTTTGCCTAGTCTCTCTACTACATCCATTGATACATCTTTTCATGGAGCTGGGAATCTAAGTTCTGGAACATTTTTTTTTCTGCTAGTTAACTACACATTTCTGTTCTTATTGTTCTCTCTCCTCTGTGTTTAAATCTTTCTATTATGAGGTGAATAAAAAATTTGCAGGAACTTTTTATACTTTGCTGAAGAGCAAGTTCAATATCAACAGCACAGAAGGATATTAGAGTTCAGGATAACAAGGTAAAGCTTCTAGAGTACATTACACATCCCCTGAGCAACACCATAGGTCGTTGCTGATATGACATCAGTGGCACTGTAGTGATGGGTGCTAATACTGGTTATGAGAATTCCTGGTCCCGTGCCAGATCAAATGTACTCAAAACACCACAGGAATTCTGTTGGGGCAGCGGCCTGGAGCATCTCCCCCCAAAGCAGTAATTTTTAATCTTTCAACCTCAATTCTTTTGCACATCTTGACAAGAAATACCTCTGAGATGGAAACAAATCTCCCTACTCCAGAAACATCAGTGTAAAATCAAGAGACGATGCAGCAGGTTAGTCTTTAACCCTAGGAGACCATTTTTGTCTACTATTCCTTGCATTAGGATTCCTTGCACAGGCCCTGCACAAGTCCTGCAGGCACACCTATAGAAAGAATTTCTATGCTTAACACTTGCTTAGCTTGCAAGAGCTGGAAATGGGCAGCTCTGTATGCTTAGGAGCAGAAGCTCTCAAGTCTGTGGGGGGTCAAGGTGCTCAGTCCCTCGTACTCCTTCAGGAGGATTGCAGATCCCCCTCTTCCTCAAGCAGCACAGGATCAGGGGGTACTTATGGACAAGGGTATCAGCAATTGCATTGATGCTTCCAGCTAAACAAGGATCAGACATGCATTCAAACATCAGATCCTGATCATCCACATTGCTTAATCCTCAGGTCGCTGCTGTTCCCTTGTTTTCTAGAGCCCCTGCAGAGAAAGCACAGGTGTGAGCCCGGTGTGGCTGCATCCCTGGCTCTCATTCCAGGCACAGTGCAGTCAGCAGCAGTATGACAAGTAGCTTGTTTGGGAGAAAGCAAACAGAGGGTGCAAGTGTTATTTGCCAGCTTCCCAAGTATGTGAGTAACATGCAAATACACTCTAGGCTTGTGTTAGAAGGTCATAAACATCCCAGAATTCAAAGACAGCCAATTGCACTCATGGAGAATTACCTTGACCTATGCTGTGACGGGATGCCTCTGTCTACCCTGTCAAGACCTCCAGGAGTGTTAGCTCCCATATTGCAAGACCATTAAATCTGATCTATTTCTTAAAATATGCATACATACATATATATACATACATTTTCTTTTATAATGTTCTTCCGGAAAATATTTCCAGAGATCCATCTGAAATCCCCTGCCTTGACACCATTCCAGTATTATTCAATATGATTAGCCTACCACACACTGGTAGGTTGCTTCCCCAAGCCTATGCTAATATCCTAGTTTGATTTTATGGCCAACATATAGAAGAGTCTAATGTGGCTGAGATGCTCTGGTGATGACTCACCCAATTCAAACTGGTTGGAAATGTTACCACAGGTTTGTCTGACTTCTTCACTGTCCCAGCCAAGAGGATAGAGGGCACAACCAGAGCCAATCAACAAACCTATGGAGAGAAAAGGAAATAAAAGTTTATACAAGCAATTGCCATTAGTTTAAACACAGGCTGCCACTTGGGAATCAAAGTGTCAAACTGCAGTTTGGGAATCCTAGAGAAAAAGAAGTCTCTCCTTCTCCTAAAAACAGATGAAAACCATTTGGACTGCTGCTTTCTGCTGCAGTGTTTTAGAGGTGGGCTGTGGGCTGGAGCCAGTCTGAGTGGTTCAGTATCAGAAGCCATGCTCAGCTTCTGAAGCTGTTATCTGAGAACTTTTAGACCCCTCTTCTACTCTCCAGAATGGCTTAATATGCAGTTTGGAATACACAACATGTGGTTAAATAGAAGTGTGTTAATGCCAGCATTTACAAGCTGATTGCTTCTGATTAATTAAAACAACAATCAATCAGGGTCCATCCAGGTTCCATCAGGAAAACTGACAGTTGTGCTAATCTGTTGCCATTTTGCTTTGTTTCTCACTCTCTCAAAAGCAAGGTAATAATGGTTTCATACCACTTGATCAATGCATACCACAGGTACACACTCCACAAACTTTTCTTGATTCATTCAGCAGAAGCAACAGAGATCTTGAGTCATGTTATCAAACTTGGTTTAATATTCACAAGACGCTTTGCTTTCTCCAGCCCTCATGCTGCCCCAAACAGACATGTTTTGGAAAATTCTGTCCCTTCATAAGACATCACAGGGAATCAGCAATGCACCCATGCACCATGACTGTTTTGCAGAAGTGGCATTTTTATCATATTGCATTCTCAGCTGTCACTGCAGCAGCTGCCAAAAGGCCGATGTAGCTGGCAAAGCATTTTACACAGACAGCCTAGAGAGAACATTTCAATGTATATTACAACATTTAAATGTTGCCTCCTTTGCGTCAGATCTTATTTATGAGATTGGAAACAAATCACTGTGTAGATAATGGGCTAGGATCACCTGACACTTCACAGGCTGCAAAGCCAAGCAAGCCCTCCCAAGGTTTGCAGGGGTGCCTTTTACCTGCTAGGCAGAGTACAAGGTTTCTTTCAGCTGTCAGTTTCTGCCTTTGGGCATACCTCTTGACCTCACATAATCTTGCCCCTCTTCTCTTGATGATAAGGAGCAGTGCTCCATGGCAAAGCACTTCTGCTGCCGTGCTCCCAGGGCAAAAAAAGCCCTGGATGTTGTGACAAAGTCACTGTGGACATCACACCAGTCTAACAGGAGTCCTGAGAGGGATGATGGCTTAGGGCCTGGAACTTGCCATACCTTTCCACTGTCTCTATTCTCAAGATATCTAAGCTTCACATATTGCTGTAAGATATTTCCTGTAAGATACAGAAATCATTTTATTATGTTCTTGTTTTGCTCAAAGACACACCTGAACAAGGCACTGAAGTCCAGAAGTGCTATTTCATCTGTCTTCAAAAGGTGTTTAATGCTCTTAGCATCTTGGCTGTTACCTACTGTCTGCTACTCCTCCAAACACACCTGCCCCTGTTTAAGCCCAATATTAGCTTCCTGGATCTTCCTCTATTAAGTTCAAATTTCTTCTTGCTGCTCAAGCCTACTTCTTCCTTCCCTTGTTGAGCAGTCATTGCCTGCTGCTGTCTCCACATCTACATCACATAATGAAAAAGAAATCCCTGAGGCAGCCCTCTCTCAGATGAAGCATTTGTCCAACAGCTGTGACAGGAGAAAAGCAATTAAGGTCATGTGAATGCTAGGTATTTTCAGAACTTTGCCTGATCTGGGTATGGTTGCTTCTAATATCCTCACTAATATCTTTCAAAGTATCATTTCATTTTTTTCCCCTAGGGCCATTAGAGCTAAGGGCAGCTGGTAGAATCCATGTAAATGAGAATCACTTCTAGTTAAATTCTCAGAAAAGATGTTTCTCAGACAAAAGAATTTAGGCCAAAACTGGGTCTACTTTTGTTAAAGGCAATCTAAGATTCTCAAAAAAAGCCCCTGCTGATTCTCTCTTGAGCTGTTAAAGCAAGAAAGGTGTTGTGAAGCACAGACAGCATGGGTGGTGTGCTAGGAAGGGGCAGGACCCCATAGGGCAAGGAGAAACATCACCAGTGATTATGAGAATGGCCGGGGAAGGGAGGAAGAGCACCTAGATGCCAGAGTCGCTTCACAGACCAGTGGACTGTGGCAGCCCCAGCCAGTCCTGCGATGGTTCTGACCCCTTCCCACACTGCTCGTGGTGCCCAGTGCCAGTCCAGGCAGCCACAGCTCAGGAGCTGCCCTGCCCAAAGTGAACTGCCCTGGCTGGGCTGTTTGCAGTCAACTTGTGCACTTGAACAGACTGTCTGGGAGACCTCTCAAACAAGGGTTCTGTTGCAAGGGCAGGGAGGGCAGGGGGTAGGAGGGACGGTGGGCTTGCACCCGCCAGCCTTGGACCAGATTAAAATGCTGCCAGCCCTTCCTCACAAACAGGTCCTGGGAAAGCCTTCTGCCCAGTTCTTCCAGGAGAGCCCAACAGCGGCACTGCAGGCAAGTGAAAGGACTATTAGCATAACAATGCTGCTCCTCAAAACCCAGAACAAGCTCTTACTCAGCCCTTGCCAATTACTCTCCTCAGGTGGCAAGAGTATCTAGTGCCCATTGCATTCACAGACTGTTTGTTTTCAACTCTCTTTAGGTTTTGTTGCAGCAACAGGTTGTTGTTTGGGTTTTTTCCCACGAGTATTGCTCACAGCACTTTCCACTGCCATTCTCCAAACACAGCTCATCCTTTTCCAAACATGAGTACCTGTTTGCTCTTTCTGCCTCTGATGTTACAGTGGATCAGTGATCACAAACTTTGGCAATTTATCTCCTTCCCTATTCAGACCCCTCCTTTCCCATTTCTGTACACCATGTCTGTAAGTTCAAAGCCCAGTTTCAGTGAAAATAAATTCTGGGTTTCAGTCAAAAATTCCTTAGCAATGCAATATACTGTAATGTTGAATTGCTCCAAAGGAGCTCACACATGGATGCTAGCCCTTATAGCCATTCCAACACTGTCTAACAACCAGCCCACAGCACCCACTGCTGAGCCTCACCATTAGCTGTGCCTCCTATTAAGAGATAAACCAAATAAGGGAAAACTATGTCAGAAAGCCTCCTTATCCCAGTGACAGCTGGCTCTCCAGCTGGGTAGTGGCTTTATCAGCACTGAGTTTCACTTGTGGAGTACCAGTCACTGAGCAGTGCAGCTTCTTTTCCTCTTGCAGCCTGTGCTGACTGGGATGGTGAGCTCAAATGGGAAACTGCTGCCTATTGCTGCCACATGACCCCAAAGCATGAGTGGCAGCATGCTTATGTGCAAAGGACAAGGTATAAAGCCATGGGCAAGCTCACACACTTCTTTGAGTGAACACAACACCTTTCAGAGACCAATGGGGTGCCAGGAGTGCCCATCTGGCAAATACACTTATATAAATATTTGTTTTGTGACAGGTACCCACAGGCCACAAGACTTAAAGCTGTTGCTCTGACATGTCCTTTGATATCATTGGTTTTCAGCTGGTTTTGACTGACCTTCAGACAGTTCCCTTTTGTGGCACATATGCACCTGCTGTGCACTTGTGTCCTCCAGTATTTCTTGCAAGCAAGATTCAGGCCAGGCACAGGGATTTGCCTTCAGCATAAGATTCCCACAAAGATTTAGAGCCTGCTAGTCAGCAAGAAAAAGTTTCACAAGCTTTGCTTTATGCCCCGAGGTATATTTGTATGTATGAGCATGTGTGTGTCATGTCTCATTGCTTTCAGCAGGATTCTACATGACTTCAATAGGGCTGATGCTGCCTTGGTCTGCATGGGCCCTGCAGCTGAGAATTGGCATTTTTGCTCCCTTATTTTATGCACTGAAAGTGTGGAGTGTGCCTCAAAGCCCGTGGTGTTAATAGGATTTGGACAAAAGCCCCTCAGTCCCTTCCTTCCCTTCTAATCAACCCATCTCTGTTTGCAAGCAATTGTGTGGATCAGATCCTGCAAAAGCAAAAAGGCTGCATACCATTACCACTAATAATTCATACATGCTCACAGCCAATTTATTTAATCATAGAGGATGTAGATCTTGCTGAACAGCTGCAACCTTCAGAGAAAGATCCAAGTTGAATCCAATGGCTGCAAACACAGTGGAAATCATTAAGCTAATTTTGCAGCTTCAGTAAAGAGCAGTTACTAGTTTAGCTCAAAAGTCACATTCTGGCCTGCTCTACAGTTATTGCATTTAGCCAGCTATGCTACCCAGGATTCCACACCCATCTTTACAGCTGCTTAAAATGCTTAGGATGCCTATAACATTTTTTTTAAAAAGGAAGAAAACCAAAACCAACAATCTGCTGTAATTACCATCCTCTGTCATCTTTCATTATCCACTACAGTTGTGAAAAGAAATTGAAAGGGGAAGGAAATGTGCAGATCTGTAAATGGCACCTTCACAAAAGGGGCTGCAGCCTCGAGGTGTGAGGGACCCAGTCAGTGGGATGGGGCGAGTCAGCAAGTGGAGGTGCTGGTGGCACATGGCAGCTGTTTTAGATGACGTACAATGTACCAGTGGAGGTGTTGGCACTGTCACAGACCAGCTTTTCTGGAGAGGTTCCATATTTGGGAATGAAACAGGCTCCTTGCCCTACCCTGTGAAACACTGCTATTGTGAATGCTGCATCTGGCTCAATGTGCTAGCAAGGCATAGGGAGAGACACGCAGGGCTGACTGAGCACAACCAGCTTTGACAATCCAAAGCTGGAATTAAGAGCTTGGCTTCAGTACTTCAGAGGGTCCCAGACAGCTCCATGGCTCTTTGTATGGTCCATGCAGAATGATGGATCCCTTCAAAAAGTGATCTAAAACCAGCCTATGTGGCTAAGTGAGGAGCTGCCCAGACCTACAGATTGTACAACTGCAAACCAGGGGGTCAGACAGTGGATGCCTTAATATTAAACCATCTTGAGTAATCCTTGTCCCTCCCAGACTGCTTTCCCTGTCACTCTTGCTGTGAATATAATGCATGATCGTATTTTAGTAACACTTAGCACTTGAAAGATGATCTTGTCTGTCTGGAGTGGTGCTTGTGATTGAAAATAATTACATAAAACAGGTTCTGCATATGGTGGATGCAGCAGGCAAGGGACAGTAATTACATTAGTGGCTTGGCACAGATCTAGGTCTCATCTTTGAAGTGATAAAGAAATGATTTGTGGCATGCAGCAAACAGCTTACTCCAAGAGGTAAAATATTAACCACTATTAATATCTCCAAGAATATCCTGGATATGAACAAGTCTTGAACCATCAATACGGAAGGATTAACAAACCAAGAGATGTTAACCAGATTTTGCTGCGGGCAAAATGACTGCACTCATAAACACCAAGACCTATCAGCAAAAAAGCCAGAGCACAACAAAAGAAACTTGCAAATCCCTGTGGTGGGCTGTCCTCAGATTGCTGCTGTGGCTTCAATGGGAGCCTCCACTCAAGGACCTGATCTGCCTTAAACAATCCATGTAGACATCACATCATAAATTAATTGCAACTGTCCTGACCATTCATAGCTGACAGTCCTGTTTTACAGCTCTTCCTCTCACTTGTTGAGGACACAGCTTTCCCTGATTGCTAAATGGCTCATTCTTGGTTATTTTGTCAGTCCATTTGATGATTGCATCCCCCAGAAGTCTGTTGAATAAAGCCAAACCTTCCATAGTCTCCTTCCTTCTCCCTTGCTAGGTTGAATCTAAGCACATGATTCAGCTAAGTCTGATGATGAAAGGCATCAGTTTTGATGAATAAAGAGTGGTGGTGATGGCATTGAATTAGGCACTTAGCTTTGGACTCAGCCTCAGAGTCTTGCTGCTACAAAATGCACTTTAAAATGGTAACTGAACTCTTGGTGGCTTTCCTTGATTATGGGCTTGTTAAGAGTTTTTTACATGCATTCATTTTTTTGTATATCCTCAGCTCCAGACAGTTAAACCCTATGAATGCAGTGAAAGGGAGCACAAAGGCCTCCTTCCCCAGCAGTTAGAGGGGTCTGCACTGCTGTAACAGGGACCCTGGGAAGCCTCTGAAGAAGGAAGGAGCCCTTCAGTGGGCCTTGTCATTGCAAAAATCCAATTTGTATTTTCACTTAGAAAAATAAAAGGAATGGACCAGACTTGATATATGTACTGCAAAGAAAAATAAAATCAGAACTGAAGGTTTCTTTTTGTACAGTCACTTTTTAGTGAGAAATATCTACTTCAAATTATCTGCCTCCTTTCTCCCCCCCTCCATTATCTACTTTCTCCCCTTTCATTTTCAGATCTGACCAAAAAGAAAACTAATTTCTAATGTATACTGTTCATCTGACAGATATTCAGGCCATATGGAGTAGATGACAGACAATAATTTGGAAGTCATCGCTTTCAAAACTATTTTAATGATGATTCTTCCTTTCACATTTTTTCTCTATTAGCCAGCCTGAATGTTTAAGGATGATAGAAAGTTTTCACATTCCCATCTGTCACTTGAAGGTACAGTAATCTTGACAAGCAAAACAAAACCAATTTTTAGATGCAGCACGGACTTTGACTCTCTTGTTTCTTACGATTTAAAAACTCACCTCGCTGTAATGATTTTAAAGCATTTACCCCCTATAAAAGGGACTCCAGAGTGTGAAAGTAAAATGGAGCTGGCAACTGAAGTTATCTGTTGCTTTCAGACATACCTTAGCCAACAATGTGCTTAAAGAAGAATTGATTAAAAACTGGGATGTGAAATACTCCAGTAGACACAGCTTCTGAAGTCCCTGTTCAAAGAATCCTCTGGGAGCTGATACCAAGCACCAATGGAGTGATAGAAGAGGGTCGGAACAGATGGAGATAAACTCCAGAGCCTGGGCAGAACAGCAGGACCCAATAGAAGAAAGAGGGGAGCAGGATTGTGCCAGGTGCAGGCAGCCTGGCTCCCATGCCTGTGGGAGTCCAGCCTCAATTCAGTTATTGAGGGACAGTGTTTTTATACTGGCAGCTCCCAGCACTTCACCTAGAACGCCCCTTCTTTGGGTTGCACTTCTACCTTCTCTCAGCACCATCACTTTGGTCTCTCTGTTGTTCTTCTGTAAAAGAAATGTTATCACACCAATCCCTTCTATTGCTGTTAGTATCTGTCCCTCAGGAAACCCAGACATGGAGCTGAAATGGGCTTTTATTAGGATTAAACACAAGATCAAAACTTTGGGCAAAAGTTCTATTTTTAGGTAGTAGTCACTAAACATGGGACATTTGACTGGTTCTTTATTGAGCCTGAGCTTAATGTGCCTCATTTGAGAGGACCTGTGAATTCACAAATGTGAATGAATTCAGTAAGGGACTCCCTTGTCCCAGTGTCCAGGCAGTGGGGGCACACACAGTGAAATAATTCTATGCTGCACCAAATTTCCTCCCATTCCTCCTTCAAGGGTCATGACATGGGAGACAGCAAGTTAGTTCAGGGTTTCACTCAGGTCAAGGTGTTTCTATCACAGCCTTCCTGTAGCA
The DNA here is from genome assembly GCF_026979565.1 of Vidua chalybeata. NCBI lineage: Eukaryota > Metazoa > Chordata > Aves > Passeriformes > Viduidae > Vidua > Vidua chalybeata. The sequence goes on from NC_071531.1 coordinate 96,696,664, forward strand.
GGACATTAGAGGGACTCTTACACACAAAGCAAAATGAAGCATAAGAACAACACAAACCAGAAGGAATAAAATGCTACAACCTTTAGCTTGCAAATCTTGCCTCCAGTAACACTGCCTGATCTTGAGAGTGATGGAAATGGGGTTTTCCGCCAAAGGCAAAAGCCCACCACCCTTTCTCTTCTGGTTCTGGGCTCCAGTTTTTAATTTGCACCATTTGACTTTACTTAGCCCCCCTTTTCCGACCTTCAAGCCCATGCCTTTCCTGAGACTTTTTGTGTTACTTTGGGTTACTCCATACCACGAGCATGCACTGCCTGGCACCTGCTTGGCTCCCAACCTCAGCAAACAGGCACAGTGAGGAAATGCCACCTGCCTACTATAGCTCTCAGAATTTGGGGCCAGTGGCAGAGGAAGCCTAAAAAAGGTATTACAAATATGTGACAGCATCCAGCCAGCCAAGTGCTATGTCATGGGAGAGTCACACCCCTCACTTTCACTGTGACAGAGGGTGGAGGGTACAGATGGGAGTTTTCTGACAGATCACTTCACTTTGTTTTTCATTTGATCAAAGGTGATGTGCTCATTACTACAGAAGTGTTTCAGGCTCAGAGAGGGAAATTTCTCCAAACAGAGATGCTTCCTTTCCAGGTGCCTCAGGTGACACAGGGCATATCAAACCTGTGCAGATGCCTTTGCAGGGGCAATTGAGTTGAGATCTTTGTCAGTACAATCAGGGGAGTCTAAAAGACATTTTTTCTCATCCTAAAGAATGCATAAACATAGGTCTGTGACTAGGACACATCTAAGCTCACATAAATCTTAAGTCAGCAAAGACATTCACATGGGACTGGCAAACATCACACAAAGGCAGCAGGGAAAGCCAATGCATCTGGATTAGCAGCTGGAAGTGGAATAGCCAAAGGCATCTCATATGGCACTAGGCACTTGTAGGTCAATAACTTGAATTGTGCTCCACTGGCAGTACAAACCCAGAGTGGGATTTAACCACCCAAATATGTCACCTTCTGCCAGTTTAATTGCTGTTCAGTATCTTGCTCCTTTAGCTGCCTCTCCAGAGCAGTGTAAGGTTCCCCTAAGTCCTCTGTCATACCTGCCAGCCCACACAAAGATTTTGCAGACTCTAGGGTATCTCTAACAGTGCAAGGCATCTAGATTGAGGCTAATGAGTTCCACCCTAGATATCTATTGATCTTAATGTGAGCTTAGAAACCTACCTCAAGGGAAAATAGCTGTATTGTAAACACCTTTATAAAGTGTATGAACCCAGCCCAAAGTTACTTACACTTTTCTTTATCCCTTATCTTCTATCCTTCTGCCCTCATTCTGCCCTGAAGATGCAAATATTTCAATTCCTGTCATCAATTCTCTTCCTTTATGGGAAATTACCTGAATTTTAAGGAAGGAAAAGATTGAAGGAAAAACTGTGTTTCTCCTGAGTGTAAACCTGTATGCTTGACTTCAAAAGAAAGCAATTTTTATGGAAAAAAGTTGCTGCTTCAAAATGGCCTTGGTTTGCCTCAATTGCTACCAATCAGAACTAGCTTTGGCAAGTCTCTGTGTCATTTCTCCCAGAGTCCGTTGCACAATAAAATGATTGACACCAATTGTTCTGAAAAGGATGTGACATGGTCCAGTTAAAGGCAGAGTGAGTCTGCAGAGTGGAACTGAAACGCTTGAAGAGCTCCAGAAAACACTCTGGAGTTTAACTGTCAGCTCATTTCTGTTTGGCAAGCCATGATCAATGCTTGTACATTATAAGCTTTATAGTGGGAAAAAAAAAAAAAAAAAAAAAAAAAAAGCCTGAGCATTATCACATGCCATCAGACTTCTTTGTGACAACCCATCTGTGTGCTCACCCCATCGTTTTGTGACTCAGAATCAAATGCTTGACAGTTCAAAGAGTCTAGATCAGCATATGGCATATGGCATAATGTATTTAAATAGAAATCATTCCATTAGAAACACAAGGGTGCCTACTGTAATTAATAAAAGGTAGTTTAATAACTAACTTCCCAAAATGCGTAACTCTTCATGTAGTCACAGTAGATAAGGCATATTCCTTTTTATTAATATGAATTTAAATAGCAAATGGAGACTGGCCAAAACTAGACAGAACTTTTCAGAAGCTCCATGCTTGAAGGATTTCTCAATACGTGAACTGCTCTCATGAAAGACTGTAAGGAGGGAATGAAAGAAATATATCTGGCATCAGTGAAGATGCCTAAGCAGAAAAATGGATAAATGGACAGGCATCCCCATATCTTTTCAACACAATCCGTTCAGACTAAGGACTAAGTCTGCAGCACCCTGACTCTTGAGCACTACTCCAGTGATTCCGCTGCTTTTGGAAATATTTAGTCAGGCTTAAACCAAATAATTGCTTTTCCATGTCTATTAGTTCACTAATTTATTAAAAAGCAATTGTTTGTAGATGACAAATAAAGCAACAAAAGATATCTAGACAATTCCTTCACTTTGGTGTCATATCCCCAAAGTCACAGGGAAACTGGAATGGATGCAAAGCCTGTATACAGTGGGGGAGTACTGCATACCAGGCTTTTGCCTTTTTAAAGTTTTTTTTGGTTGGTTTTATTTCACTTGAGCTGTCCATGGATTAATAGAAGATCAACCGCTGCACATTTCAGTAAAGCTTCAGCTATACTTAAGACTTTAAAGTCATATTTTCAGTACACACTCTGAAGACCCTCTGGCAAACCACAGAGTACTTTCCTAGGAAGTTCATACATGCTGCTAGGAAATCTATACCTGCCATAAAAACTGAATGGCTCCGCATTTCTACTGGATAGTCTCTAAGACCCCTCAAATCAAATGAGTTTGGAAATCACTTCTCTAGATAGGAAATAGAGTAAGATAAATAATGCTGTAAAAGTCAGTGGCAGTTATCAAGCACAGCTGAGAATCACTTTTCATTTTATGCTTTTATCACTGGTGCTTCACAAGTTTAAGTCTTCTACTCTGCAAAAATGTTCACACCAGCAGAGTAGTTGATACACAGGCCTGCAGCCATCAACTGCATCTCTATCTGCACAGTGTATCCACTGTTGATGGATAATGCTCAGACAGCAAAGTGCTCTAAAATACATGGGAGCTGGTGGAGAAGAGGTCAGTTTCATTTACTGTTTGCTGCTATAGCTGCAGCATTTTTAGCAGCTTTTTAAATACCCTTTACATTCACAAGGCTACTTGCAGAGCAAGCAGCTAAGCACATGAATTAATCTATGCATGAACAAAGGTGCATTCAGTGCTCTTTGCCTTTGTGCTGAATTTCAGTGGGAAATCAAAAGAAATGGAGTTAAATCTAAGCAATAATAGACTCCATGTGAAATCGATTGTTCGTATGGCTTCCTCAATTAAACTAAAACCAACTATTACCCCATTCTCAGCTACTTTGTTTTCAGTAAGAGGGTCGGTAAGATTCAACACAGCTCCAACTAGAACTGTGTGACACTCAAAATACTGTTTAATACTGTTAGGCTGTCTGTTTTGTTCTGCATGATTTTCACATACTGAAAAGCTTGCATCATGAGACATATCCAAGAAAAAAAGATATTTTTATTTTTAAAAACAAATAAAAACACAGCTTTTTCTGTGCTTCCTATACAAAGGCATTCAAACTCAATAACTGACCCAATTTGCAGAGGGAAGAAGTACTCTATCGAGTCAATTTTCCTCAAATAGATCCCATTTTTCAGTTTTCCACAAAATGTGATAAATATAATTTTGGATAGGAGCTGCAGTTTGTTACAAATGTATTGCACATCTGCAGCTCAGAAAAATTTGGCACTGTCACTTATCCTCTTCAGAGAGATTCCATATGGACAACTTTACCAACATCTCAAACATACCTGACTCTTTCTGTTAATGAAAACCAGTGTGTGAGAGGGAAGAACTGAGTAGAAGGGTGTGCTTCTCCCTTCTCATGAGCCCACCTTTGAGATAATTTTGAAATTAGTTTAGTTAAAAAACTAGGACTGGAAAAAGTTATTTAAATCATCTTTCAGCCTCAAAGCTGAAAGCTCTACTGGTACCTTCTGAAAGAATTGCTTGTTGAGTCTGTTCTTAAGAGGCCCCTCTCAATGGAGATCTGGAGATTTAAGAGATTTTGTTCTTGTGGCACTGTGTCTGCTACAGAAGCTTTTCACATTGTCTAACCAGTATCCTCCTGTGGCAATTTCAGTTCACCCCTTAAACCATGGACTCTGCTAAACCCCTACCAGGGCTCTGAGAAATCATTTCATTTTCTTCCCTGTTTGCACCACCTTTCTCTATAATAAATTAAGCAGGCCCAATTTATTCCTTTTCTTTCCTGCTAGAACTGGCCATTCCATACAGCCTCTGTCTCCTTCCCAGAGGATTTCTGTGGCTGCTGGCTTCCAGTCTGTTGGAGTTTTCCCTTTAAAAAACAAAAAGCCATGCCAGAATACTATGACAGCAGTTGAAAAATGAATCAAACTTGTTACTTTCAATGGAGAGAACCCAAAAGGAGAGTTAAATGAAATTAAGAACTTGAAGGTGATGATAATACCAACTAGCAGAACCTTAAAATGAACTGTATGACTCTTGGAGCTCATATTTGTCCCTTCTTCCTAAAAACATTTTAGAAATAGTGCTTTATGAGCAGTGGAGGAATCTTCTAGAAACTCTTCACTATAAAGGCTGTCCTTGGTAAAAACCAATCAATGCTTTGATACCATCGCCAGCACTCAATAGTTCTGCTCCAATTTACAAGATCATTGGCTTAATGGATTAATACTTAGTGAATGGAGCATGCAATTCCTAGATACAAGACATGAATTTTTATTTGGACCTAGGAGTAGGGAATGCTAAGGAGCGATATCAGCATTGGCTGGACCTCCTACAAGAATTGCGAGAGAATTGTAAGAAAAAAATTCAAGCAGAAAATGAATAGGCTATGAGGTGAATGTCAGATGGCTGCAGGAGCCACTAACGATGATACTTAGACCATGTAGAGAGTCTTCAAAGAGGAAAAGCCCCTTATTTTTAACTCTCCTCATACCCTGGCTATTGTTTGCATTCTTCTTTCAGAAGCAGCTGACTCCTGTGACTTGTCCAGCTCCTCACTGGCCACTTGTGCCAGTGGTTCCTGCTTGAGTCCCCGCAATTTATATTTCAGATATCAAATGAGCATCCTATGATTTCTGTGATGCAAATAAAACCACCTGCAAGTGATTCCAAGCCAAAGCTGTTGTAGAGTTATGTATTCAGCAAACAGCCCCTAACTGAAGCTAGAGTGCAGCTTTTGATGTGCAGGCTGAGCTGAGCTACTTACAGAGGCTGCAATTCCTCTGCTGCTCCAGGTCCCAGCAGCTGCCTCCTGCTTTCCACACAATGCTGTACATACAGAACACTGGTCTGCTAAAGCATTCCAAAACATGAACTCCCTTTATGGCTTGGACAGGGACTGGAGCAGCCATGGTCTCATAAGGGTTATAGGATATATTTTTAGAGTTGTGAAAGTATTGCACTTAATATACAAAAGCATGAGTAATTTTCACTGCTGGAAATTGTTGAAAACCAAGTTTATTTTATCATGAGAGAAACCCTGTCATCCTTTGACTGTCTATTTAAAACTAGAATAATATACAGCAAGGGAAGGGATATTCCCTCCCTCCTGGATCTGACAAGACTTTTCCTTGTCTAACTTATGTACTCCAGGGACACATTGTAACAAAAATTGTATCCAAAAGCATTAGAAGAGCCCTATAACTAAGTCAGAAACATGGAGATCCCTGTACTCCTGGCTTTTCTAAAACATAAATATTCATTTTACAATGATACCATCACAGCTTCCAGGACCAGAGGTTCATCTTTTTCTTTTTTTTTTTTTTCTTCCTGTCTCTTTTACCACCACAGAATCCTTGTTTTGAATTATCAGAACAATAATTAGATTCCAGGAAGGAGGAGGGGTGGGGCAAGCATTCTGGTCCCCCTGAAAGGAAGAGATAAAAGTTTCATTTCTGAAAGCTGACGTGCCAATGGCAGATAATGGGGAATTGGGATTCCTGCTTAACTGCATGTGAGAGTTCAGTGAAGTTTATTAATAAAACAATTTAGATAAACTCCATTTATGCATTATTTGTACTAGTATCTTGGCAACTGCTTATTTAGCATCTTGAACACATCAGAAATTTGAAAGAGAAATACTGAAATCTTCCCTCAGACTGTAAAATCTTTGACAGCAGTGGGTCTGGGAAGTAACAAAGAGTTTTCTTTTTCTGCTTCTCCTTATTTTTCTTCCTCTAACCAAAAACAATTTTTTAATATCCTTGGCATAACGACTATAATGAAGCATAATTTATTTGATCCTTGCACAGCCCCCTTAGGATTACTTCTTGCAGATAGCCAATTATAAACTCTTACATACTTTATAGCCCTCATTACGTCTGACAGAGGCACACTAATAAATAATGCAAAACCCCTTTTGTACCCAGTCTACCTTGAGAGAATACCAGGGTCTGCTACGGAGGGAAAAAGCACATTGTAATGCATTCCTATTTCCAAATGGACTGAAAAACTTTCTAGCTTCAGCTTACTTCCTTGCGACACTTTTTTTTCCCAGACTGGGCTCCTGTGGCTTGATTCATTACCAGATAAAAATCAAGTTCAAATAGAAGTGGACCATGACATATGGAATGTCACTGCTGTGTCACTTCCTCGTGACATCCTGTCAGTTGCAGACAAGAAAGGAGGTCCGAAAGCAGAACAGCCAGGTTGAATACAAATGAATGAATATTTGGTTGTAGGCTTTTCACAGTAACGAAGCAGAAGGGGTCAAGGCTCAAGGAGCACATTTCACCCTGCCTGCGCTGCCTTTCTGGTGCAACTTCCAGACACTGCTAGTGCTCAGGTCAAGGCTCTGGAGGAGAGCAAAACAGCTCTGGCCATCCCTCAGCTGTTAGGATTTAAAGAGCAGTGTGAGCAACTGAGCCGAGACATGGGGTTGAATATACATAGATAAGGTCCTGGTGGACTGCTTTATTTTTGCCTTTAATCGACATGGTACTATTTTTAAAGGCAAAAGCTGCAACTATAATGACTGAGAAATGTTACCAAGATCACTACAGAGACCCGGGGGGTCCTAAAGGTTACAGCCAAGTTCTGTCCCTACCAGGGACTTCTGTGCAACCACTGTGTTACTCATATTGCCTCTTGAAGCCTTCTTTTCCCTACATAAGGAAGACAGGATAATAGTTCCAAAAGGCACAGGGATTTCTTGCCTCTGTGTGGTGCTTTGATGTGGATATTCTCAGTTCAGTCAGAGAGAAAAAGAGAAAGACTTCTGCCAGGCTAAGCCTGGGAAAAAGTCTGAGAGGAATGTAAACAGTCTATTATCTTGTTTTCCGTTCATATTGTTTATAGATATGCTCTACCACACTGACCTAAGTCCAGTGTACCAATCAGGTGAAATGTTTTTACTCTAAAACCAATAAAATTAATCTCCACGATGTTCTCTATAAAAGAGAAACGTACTTTTAAATAAACATTCATTTACCTTCTATAATCATACAAGTCGTTTTGCCCATCCCTGGCTCAACATCACTTTGAGACCTTGAGAGAAGGTGTTAAAAAGATTTAAAAATCAAAACAACAAGCAAATAAACAAATCCAACTTTTCCAAGGACATAGCTCACCACAGCCCTTGATCCTGGAGAAGTGGGCACAGCTGCTTTCACAGACTGTGATATGGGCTGCAGAAGGCTGAAGGTTCAACTCCTGGCACCAAAACTAAGCAACATTCACTATATGACACATCTCCTCAGCTAGTGTCTTGATGGCCATGGTGAATTACACAGTCTGAGATTCCAGCAGACTTGTAGGTCTACAGTATCTTTGATAACCCTGTGTGGCTCAACACAAATGTGGAATGAGTGCATAGAATAAAAGCCTGTGTAGTACGAATTCCATAGCTACAGTTAAGTTAGAGCCCTGCCACTGAGCCCTGCTAGATTATGCAATTAAATCAGCAGCCCTTCATAGCTGGCTGTGGGGATGGCAACAAACAAGAGAAACAGAGACATTTGCCTTTGCATGCAGCTACAAGGAAATTATCTGCCATTTTAACCACAGGGTTTGACTAATGCACACTGAAGCACTCACCTTCAATTAGCCATTTAACCCAGCAGATCCAGCTGTGATCTGAAGAGGCTGAGATACCACTAAGTGTCTCTCTCACAGGAGCCATAGGGAATGGCCAGAGGATGTGATAAGCAGGTATAATTCAACAGCTGACTGGCTGACTGTTTCCAGGAATGAGCAAAATCACAGTATCTTTTCAATTTTGTCCACCCCTCCACTTATGATAATCTCAGCACCTACATACATCATTTGGGAACAACATGCCCCTGGGAAATCATGCAAAAGTGTCACTTGAAGATTCAATACTCTAGCTCATGGTTTATGAATGTGTCTTTTGTTTCCTTTTAAAAAATGAAATAAGCATAAATTAAATATGAGAAACTTTTTGCAATTTGCAGGCAGAAACAACAACTAAACTTTAAAGTGTAAATACCTGCTACTTTTGGTTAAGATGATTGTGGAAACAGCCTTTACATAAAACCTGATCAAGACAAGGTTGGGGTGTCCACAGTCTGGATATTCCCACCTGAAAAACCTGTTGGCAGTGTCAGGGTAACTTCAACAGGATCAAGAACGGGAACCAGAATAAGGCCACCTTCCCACCTGGCTGTCACTGAGGGATGGTTTGAAAGGCTTTCTCCTCCCTGTCTGCACCCTTCTGCTTGCAACACTCCCATCATCACTTCTTCTTCACTTGTCCCAACAGGATATTGCCACAAGCATTTACATGGCTGCTTTGTAGAAAATAAGCATTTTTTGCTTCCTGAAGACAAGAAACGACATAGAGTCAGAAATGTGAGTTTGGAAGTGATACTTAGTCAAACTTAAGATTAAAAAAAAAAAAAAAATTAAGATTGTGCCATTGTACTCTGCAGCAGATGACTGTATTCCAGGTCTCTGAGTCTAACATGCAGCAGACCTGCAGAAACTGGAGATGGAAATGTACAATCTGTATCCAGTCCCCAGCTCCCAAGGGATGGTTCATTCCCTGAGGTAGTCTGCTGTGCTTTGCTCCCTGAAGCACATTGCTTTAATCTGTGCTTAACACCACAGTGTGTCCAGTCCAATTTCAAAGGTCTCCAAGCAATAAAGGTTTATGGCTTTCCTGGGGCAACTGTTCCACAGCCAAATGGCTTGCTCTGGTGTGATTTCAGGGGTGCAGTTAAATGGAGGCTTGTATCTCTGTCTCACCAGGAAAATACATCTGCACTTAAGAGGTCTCCTAGAAGATTTTTTTTGTGTATATATACACACTAAAGCAAGGCTGCTTCCCAATACTACACGACAATCTTGTGTGCCATCACACTGACCTTTCATTTCCATTGAGGAAAAAAAGACTCGGCTTGCCTCTTGTTCCCTACCTCACAAACACCACACTGTGAGAACAAGCAGTACAACAAACACCAATGGCATCCCCAGGCACAGCAGCCTCCTCTGGAGCATGACAGCTTGCTACTGCCTTTGGGAATTGTTCAGTGCCACTTGCTGTGGAGAGCTGAGCAATCAGGACCCTCTTTCCCTGGGCTGAATTCCAGGTGCTCCAGCTCACCGTGTGCAGTGCACCACTAACAGGCACAGCTGGTAACACAAGGGGCACCCAACAGGACTGCTCCTCCTCCTCAGAAGCCTGCTCCTATACTGGTTAATGGCCACAAAATATGACTTTGGGATAAATTTCATATCACAGAGGATCTTATGTCATGCCATTTCTGAAAAGAATAGTTAGGCACTCTTACACAGTCCCAGCTACATCTTACTCTCTTTCTCCCTTTTCCCTCATGCAATTTCAATGTCAACAAGTTCAGGGAGCCACACTGGCCAAAAAAAAAAAAAAAAAAAAAAAAATCACAGCTTTTTACAGTATTATTATTCTGCTGGTATTAACTATCCAAGTTGGCATACTGATGAATAATCTAAGTGCCATGCCAAGGACAAAGGGCCACCCCCTCTCAAGTACCAGTAAATCATCTTAAGCAAATTATCAAACCTGTTTGGAACCCTCCATTCAACCACACAAACAGGTTGGGAGCCTAATATGGACCCATCAAAGGAACAAAGGGTGTCTAAACAGAGCTCTGGCACTTAACCAAGTCCTGGAAAGGCGGGCAGTGCTGCCCACAGCTGAGAGTGGCTGTGGAGAAACACCTTAAGTGGGGCTGAGAAAAAAGCCTTGAGACAACCGCGCAGAAATGAGACAAAAAAGGGAACTGAGTGCTTCAAATGTGACATTGAGGGATATTCAGAGACATACAAAATAGAAGCAGGATGAAAGCTGAAAGCTGAAGGAGAACAAACTTTCAAGAAGATAGGAATAGCTTCTATATTCAAGGCAGTTAAGAGGCCAAGGAAGAAAAGATTGTGACAGGAGCCATAAACTTAGATTACTTGCATCAATAAGGAAGAATAAACTGTTGTGTTATAAGAAGGGGCCCTGCAGTCAAAAGGCAATTGGTGTTGGAAAGGGGTTTCTTAAGAGATAATCCTGTCTCAGTTCTCTGATGTATTGCCCTGCTAGCGTACTTCTCACGTTTGCTCGTTACAATGATCTGCCTAACTGCCTAATAAGCATCATTCCGTCTGTCATCGCAAAAGGAGCTCATGGCTGCAATAAAAAGCTTGGATGCAATTCAGCAATCCCAAACGTCAGGGCTCTAATTTATTCATTCATTTAGTTTTCACTGGTGCAATGACACCGGCCACAATAGTATTACATGAGGCTGGTTTAAGTATCCAGGAGAGCTCAGAGAGTGGAAAATTCAATTCCCATTGCCATGGTGAGCGATGCATGCCACTGAAGAGAGCTTAACTCCCAGGGTAAGAAGAGTGTTCTCCTTGCAATATTCCTTTTGAGCATAGCCACTGTACTCACAAAGAGCCTTATCAAAACTCAGAACTCATTACTTTGAGCAGGGTGGGGAGGGGTGTGACAATTCCTCCAAATCTCATTTTTGTGGAAACTCCTTCCAGCAAGTGGTAGTACTGAAAATATGGTGCTGAAGATCATCAAATAGATCTACTATATATCAGGCACTAAAAAAGTCCTCTGCAAATTTGGGCAAGGGAAATGTTTTCTAATTCCTTACAAACTGTCCCAAGGCAGGCCTTCTGAGGACTCTCTATCATTACCTGCCACTCAACTGACACTAACTCAGCTGGTTTGGGGTATTTTCCATAGCAGAAGGGTGTAAGAACATAAACAACTTCCTTTATTTACCTTTCACAACATAAAAAGGAGTTGGGCAGATACTTTGCAACAGAAAGTCCTTGCAGTAGGTACAGCTCCTTTTTGCTCCACAGAGCCATGGCAAAAGGTGCCTTTGACACCCCCCTTGTAGTGATGCGCCCCCTTGCTCTGATGCAGGACCTCGAAGCAGGGGTGCACAAAACACCACCAGTGACACACTGCATGCCTAGAGCCTGTGTTGCAGTGAATCAGGGGCAGCTGCTTTGTACCCAGCTTTACATAACTCCTGACAGGCCTATGAGCATAAGTCAAGGGAAATGTTATTCATATAATTGTAAAAAATAACAGTGGCTTGCAAATGTTTACATGTTCAATTATATATAAGTCTTCCCCAGTGAGTACATCTGTCTCTTTTTGCTTTTCTCTGTCAGTCAAAATGCCTCTCAAATGCAGAAGCTGAATGCTGCAAATGAACATCAATGGAATTCTCCTTCCAGCAGGGCCCATGAAAAGTGGGGACAGAGAAATATGTATTTGTATTCTCTTCTAAAGGGTTCTCTGGCTGGAATTGCCTCAGTTGGAAGCTTGCTAGTTTTAAGAAGCCATTTTGCTTTGATGAATGCTATGCATGATTTTTTTCCTCCAGCATTTGAAATCAGGGGCAGCCCTTTATTTGTTATCACTGCCTAGGTTACAGATCCCACAGCCACACCTCCTTCCTCTGACAGATGATGCTTTTACAGGTAGACCCAGAATACTGATGCTTTTTGATGGGAGGAGAGAAAGGTGGCATGGTATATTACTAAAAGACCACTTTAAATTAGAAGGTAGGAGCAAGCTGCCTGCGGGAACAATCTGCCTCATAACAATGGCAGAGAGGAAAAGAGATGGTCAGGGAAAGTAAAATGTTTTGTATTTGTGACAGATAAAGCTGTCAAAAATACAGAACAGCTTTCCCAGCTGTTTCAGGGGACATGGGAAACTGGATGACTATGACATTCCAAGGTGGAGGTGGCCAGAGGCAGGCTGACTCAGTCCTTGAAGAGGGAGGTTTTATCAGCCACAGGTGCTGCTGCTCATCAGCAAGAAATGAAATGCTTAAGACAGTCCCTTAGCAGAGTCATTAAAAGTCTCTTTTCCCCTCAGTAAAAGAAAATAATCACAAGGTTGCTTGCCTTAACTTTTTTTTTTATTTTAATGAAACTATTTTGCCTCAGTTTCTGTGCAGGAAGATCTTAGGTGACCCATTACAGGTCAGCCAGTGTGACTGATTTAATACAGATGAAAGAAGCTAGAGACAAAGAGTAGCAAAAGTATGACATCATTATAAAGTAAAATTTATTTCAGCTCCTGGGGAGAATATTGCATTCATCGGGGAGCAAATGAAATGCTTATGTCAGGAGAGAAAGATTCAAAAATTTATTTGCGGGTCTCCTTCCTCACCAGAAAAAGCAGAGTTAATGCTGGTCCTTGGCATCAACTTTATAGTCAAGGAGATTATGACAATCCACTTATGGATGTGGAGCACAGCAGCACCTTTCCTAAAAGGCAGCAGTCTGCGGGCTGTGCCAGGATGGGATATGCTTGGTGGGCAGCCCTGCTCTCTGCCTTGTGAAACCAAGAGTAGCCATTTGACACGCAGAGAAAAATTAGGTCAAATCACTGCATTAAAGCCAGGCCAGAGAAAACAGTGCCGATGAGGAACAATAGCTGTGTGACCGATTACAGCGAATGTTGTGATGTGTGCAGGAGCTGCGTTAGATTTTCAGCAAAACCCTTGGGAGAAATGCATTATTTATTGGCATTACTTTGCCAATTATTTTAATGCAATATTTATTACTGAATTAAACAATAAGCCTTAGATCTTTTTAATGGAAGACGCTTGCTTGGTCTCAAAGCAGAATACCAAAGCACAGCCAGGTCCCGCTTGTCCTCCCTCAGAAGTTTATTAATGAATGAACTGCTCCTAACAACACACTCTCTTTTTCTTCCCTGCCCTCCCCCTTTTCTGTCTTGAACTTCCAGCAGAGAATCGAGTCTTTGTTATCACTGAGGCTGTTGGTGAACTTTAACCCCCTGCAGCAGCCTCATGCTGCCCCATGGACCATGTTCCAGTCCAGAGATGGGTGAAAACATCCCCTGTCCACCCTGCCAGCAGGACCAGGACCCAGGACTGTCCTGTGCCTGTGTCTGGATACGTTTCAGGGATCTTCAGCACAGAAATGGGCTGGGTATTTGCAGCTATTGAGATGGTATCAGAAGATTCAAAGCATTACAGGGGGAAGAATGGGTTTAATGGATGCTCCTTAATTTCTAGGCTCTCCCTCCATCATATGCAGCCCATACTAAGTAATACACTGGCAACAATGACGTGGGAAAAAGTAGAAGAAGCCTTGGTAACACCAAAGTGTTTCATTAATGGATCTTGGTTTTCTTCCCTTAGAACTTCTTCAGGACATTAAAAATTGCATCCTACCATAATTTCCTTTTCTAGACGCAAAAAATGCTGCGAGGGATTCCTGCTATGCAACTTAATTACACTACTCATGCAACTCCAAAGCCTAATTTACAGGCACATTTTTGGATACAAGGCAGAAGGATCAAAAGGAAGTTATTAGAGCTATAAGGGGAAATACTGTGGGTCCACTATTTACACTGCAGTGCCTTTGAGGGTTCAGTGGGAATAAGCTGGACTCCAAGGACATTTTAATGTGCTTTGGATCATGCCTGCATTAAGAAAGAGATCACAATGGTTCTTATCAATGGTTGTGGAAAGCAGATGCCAGGGTCTGGTTATTGAGGTTTTATTTCCAGGAAGCATGTAAATCCTCTATTTTATAAACACGTCTCCTTTTTATAATATGAATGACAGATGGAGTAAGAGGAAATTGCATAATAAAATGAGTAAAAGCTGATATCAGTTTGAATTTGTTCAGACACTGATGATTATCTCATGCTTTGAACAACAGACATCTGCATGCCTCTCATTAAAGCAGGAGTCTCTGAGCTACTATGTCACAGCTGCAAGTTTTCCTAAGTTTTTCAAATAAAATAACTGGTTTAACCAGCAAAACCACCATGTTGTGGTATCTCAAAAAAATTAAACAGCCTTGACTTTTCAGGACTCACTGGCTTGTTTGCATTAACATCAAAGTTCCACAAAAGGAAAACTCCCTGTGGGATTTATAGCATGTAAACAGTCAAATTAATCCAGCGCTTGCTGAGAGATTGACACAAAAGAGTAGAAAGGTGCAAAGCACAGCTTAATTAGACCATTATATTCCACAATGACCAGCACATGGATTATGGAAATCCAGCTTTATTAAAGTCCTGGATATGCTATTTTGGTAGATAGCTGATATTCCCATTTAATATTAAGTTCAGAAAGTAATAATAATTATTATTATTATTATTATTATTGGACTGAATACAGTATGACCACCTTATGCAGGGAAGCACCCATGTTTTACCTGTTCAGCATTTAAAAGCACTGAGTAAAATAATTTAGCTAAAGTAAGAGCTAGTGTTTTGAGACCGGGGAAAGGGAGAAACACACCTGAATTTCACCAGAGCAATCCAGAGCAATCCAGTTCTAAATCAGATTTGCTTGGACTGGGCCCGGGCCTAAGTAATCTTTAGTTATCACAGCTGGGGTCGTGATCAGTGACTGAGGGACAATGAGCTTCATCTTATTTTTTCCATTTCCTGAGAGTTACAGGCTGCTGGGACTGGTCACAAGTCTGCTCACAAGCTAGGTGGGTTTGCTGGGCAATTTTAGGAAGAAAGCTGTTCTTTGGAATAGCCTTAACCAACTATGAAAATTCACAAAAAAACAGGTACAGTTTGAGGAGGAGTGATGGGGACAAGAGCCAAAAAGATGCTTGGAAATAGGAATGTTTGTAAACTAGGAAATGTAGGTTTTGAGAGCTGAAAGGCAACCCTGACAGAAGCATTTGGACAATACTCTCAGGCACATGGTGTGACTCTTTGGAATGGTGCTATACAAGCCCATGAGTTGGACTCAATGATCCCTATGGGTCCCTTCCAGCTCAGCTTATTCCATGATTCTGTGATTCTGTGAGATGTGAGATAACTGGTGTGAGCTAGCAAAGACATGACGTGATGGAGAGGAGAGTTCATGTAGGAACTGCCAGTGGGTACATGGGAACAAGACATGAGCACAAACAAAAGTGTCTATTCAGTAGATAAATGCAGAGTCAAGAAACTCAAAGGAAATTATGGGGACTTTTTTTTCTCTGAAGGTTAAGCAAAACAGTTGTTCCATAGGAGTATTCACAGGATTAATCATGCTGTTAAATAAACCCCACATCAGGATGCAAGAGTACTGCATTTTGGATGTCCACACCATCCACCCTTCCAAAGCCTGAAACCTTTCCACATGGGCCATGTTGCTCCCTCTAACACCATCTCTGCATGGTCCAGGCGGAACCAGCTGTCCTGAAGCCTGCTCAACAACTCCTTACAACTCTGCTAATTCAGGAGTAATTTTAAGTGATAATAGAAGACCCATTATGCCTAACTCATTGCTCTTTAACTCCATCAAAATGGAGGAAAATATTTCTAATGCATGCAAAAATTCAAGCCCTAAGCTTCTTCAAAGACCCCAACAGCTTAGTTGCTATGAATCGCTCGGTTATGAGTCATTATGAAATCTATAGGGCTGCTTTTTATCCAGGAACAATCAAAACCTTCATCACAGGACTCCCTTTGTGCAAGATCTCCTGGTGTATTGAGCAGTTGCATATTGTCACACACAAAAAAATTCTGAGAATGTTTTTTCTTGTAATACAGTATTAACTGCATTTGTACAATACAGAATTATATTATTTTCAGCATGGTTTTGTTTCCAGCCACACTATCAGGCAGAAAAAAATACTTATCATATAGAAATGTCAGCTGAGAAAAATAAATCTAAGGTACATTAAATCATACAACAAAAATGCTGTAAGAAAGCCCCTTACTGCTCCAGTCATGTCCTGGAGCTTGCTGATCATTACATATAAAACACAGGCTTATTCTCATAAAATACATTAAGATTTTATGGCACATGTTTTTAAATCACTCAGAAACAACCTAGAAATGTCATTAGTGGGTGACTGTGCTATGTGAATTATAGCTTTTGCCCAGTATATTATTTCATACCCTGAGAAATTTGATCTACTCAAATCATAATTATTTTCGTTTTCATCTGAACATTAACCCTGCTCCATCTATGGGTGAGTAACTAGCCTGCCTCAAAGTCCATTGCCCTTGGAAAGCAAAGCACATTAGGAAAACAAAGAGCCAGTCTCTGTTTCATGTTAAGCTGAACACATCTGGAAAAATAGGTCTTGTTATATTTGGTGCACACTGCATGGCTACTCTGAGATAGCAAGGCAAGCACCACTATTTCAGATTAAAAAAAGAGTAATAATGTGTTGTTTTCTGACTTGGCAAAGAAGATGCTAAATAAATCATGTGAATTTTTCAGTGTTGAGAGACAGGTTATATTTTCTATTTCTGCTCTTTGCTCAGTCTCACATTACTTTAATGCATGCAGAGGTGAGGAAAAAAAGCCCTTTTTAACCTCTGAAGTATGGCTTCCTCAGTATTGACTGTAAATTGGGTTTTTCTAGGTGAATGGTCAGAATCTGGGTCTGCTGAAGCGACTGCCAGGAATGACAACACAAGGTTAGATCAGCATCTCCATCCTCCTAAAACTTCTACAGTTGGGCAAGTCTTCCCCATCTTCCTCCTTTTCCTCCCTGCATCTTTCCAAATGGTGTGCTGAGATGAACACTCATGTTGGCAAATCTCTCTGTATCCTTATATCACCCCAGAAGTCCTGGGGGAGAAGATGCCCACCAATGCTATGCACACGTGCTGCCAAATCCTGCTGAAGAGGATTCAGCAGGAACAGCCTGTTCAGCAGGAACAGCCTTCTCCTGGATATTTATGCCTCCCTGCTCAGAGCTCAGGTCTGACAAAAGTTATGATACCTGAAAGTACTCCATCAGAGTAGCAATAAACATTCCCTAATGCAACAGAGTGCCTGACTTACATGAAGCCTTTCTTCACAAGCATTTTAAACAGAGGATTACGGTTCCCTTGACACAGCATAAATCCCAGGTGACATGCTGGATACCATGAATCAAATCACCACTCCAAGGGCTGCACCAGACAGTGGCTGGCTCCTGAAGGCAAGGGGAGAGAAGAGCCAGAGGAACACCCCTTCCCTGCTTTGTTGTGCTCATTCTGCACAAGAGCTACAAGGCCATTGAGCTAATCACCACCATAAAAACATTTCAATGCCTCTTACATGTGACAGCATTCTTTACTACTCTGCCCTGCTAATTTGTATCAGCTCTCCTCTTTGGTTTTCCTCACTCTGAGAGATACTCTATCAGTACTGGGCCTTTTGGGTAATTAAACCTGCCAGGATGCCTGCCTTTTATCCTGGGACAGGTGTCCATCACCAGCCAAACACACCCAACAACTCCATTCATGGCTGTCTGCAGATGCACATTTTGATGGACATCACAGGACTGTGAGGCCTTCCAGATTTCACCTTCTCTGTGTGACTTTTGTGATATGCTAGGATTAGGACGGATGTGACCATTCTCTGGCTTAAGCCAGGGACATGTGAGAGGAGGGTTTAGATCAGGACCCCACAGGGCATTGCAAACATTGCTGGTCTGTTCATCAGAAAAGCTCATCCCAATAACTGGAAGAGAAGAAGGGGAGATTTTTATTGTTTCATTGGCCTTTATTGTTCACTCAAATTTTCCCATCTCATTCATAAATGCATCCAGGCTTGCATTTGGGGAAGGGTAAAGACTCAGCTCTCTTTTTAAAGGTAAGGATTTTGCAATACATGTTTCAAAATAAATTGTTGTTGTTTTAAATCTCAAGGTTAGACCAGATGTAAACTTGGACAAGGGATTACAAGTTCAGCTAAGAAATACATACTTTTCAGGTGCTCTCATACACCTTATTTGACTTGCTGGATACTACTTCTTTGGCAATTCTTGCAAAGTAGAGATTTTATAATTCTGTATTACACAAATATAAATCAGTGAAGCAGATCAAATATAAACAGATGTAATAATGGCAATAGACTGTATTTTGACTGCTTGTCTTTAAAAAAGAGTGGTTACAGTATCATCCATATTAATACATTTTCCTAGCAAGATTTGAATAATGGCTCAAATGTTATAGAATCAGATTTATAGAATCATAAAATAGTTTGGGTTGAAAGTGACCTTTAAAGGTCATCTGATCCAACCCCCTGCAATAATCAGAGACATCTTCAACTAGATCAGGTTTGTCAGAGCCCTATTCCACTCGACCTTGAATGTACCGTATACTTCTGGTGTGAAACCAGAAAACTTGTTTAGTCAGTGTGGATATTTGTAATGCATTAATTGTCACATCTCATAGGTATATAGCCTTCCTTGTACATGATGTTACAAAGGCATAAAAAAAAAAAAAAAGTGTCTTGTAATGGAAAAAAAAAAAGGAAAGAGTCTAGAGGACTATGTAAACGGCAGATAAGATACAAAGACATTGAAGGAGATAAAGAATCTAAACATATGTAGTATCACAAACACAAATATAATTTCAGACCAAAGAGAATATAAGAGACATAAGTGACAGCTGTACAGCTGTGTAGATATAAAGATATCGAAATATGGAATTCATATTATAATATCCTTTCCACCTAGAAAGTTGCAGTAAAGTCATATTTCTTTCTTTAGAATAATGCAATTGAAACCCCCAAAAATGTCTCTAAGGTAAAGAAATACTTCAACGTTATCATCTGTGGTGAAGAGTAAATAAAGAAAAAGTTAAAGAAGTGGTGAGGAAGGACAGAAAAGATGCTGGAAGAGCACCCTGTTTAGTTCAACAATACCAGGAGATTCATATTGATCTGGAAATAAGAAATCCATCATCTAATCCTTGTGTGGTGATGGCACTCATGCTGCTATAATAACCTTGGAGCAACTGAGATGTGGAATGCAATTATAGATGGTGGAATAAAACAGATTGAATTAAATTATTTTATACTGGAATCTGTCATTTGTCAAAGAATAAACTTTCCCCCTTTCATTCTAAAATGTTCCTTAGAATGAAAATCAAACCACTGCCCTAAAATGAGAGTGAAAGTTCCCCCTCTGCAAGGCCATGCCTCAAGTAAGTGTACAGGACATGAGAATTCCAGGATCTCATAACAAAAGTTCAAATTTTCTTTCCCAGGGGTAAGTGTCCCCTCAGTCAGATCAACATCTCTTACCTGACTGATTCCTCTCTTTTTAGCATCAATTGATCTTTCTCATGCAAAACATAAAAGTGTACAAACCACCTGATGCTCACATTTCATTTAACCCATGTTCCTTTTTTATTTTTTTTTTGTAAATATTGAGACAAAATCTTATAATTCAAAGTGAAAGAATGTTGTGAATTCTAAGAAATAAAAATGAGGAAACCATGTTGCAAAACAGGATGCTTCCTCCCCTAAAATCTTCCACAGAGCAACACATAAGTAAGTCCCTACAGACTAAAGTAAATTTAAACACCTTTTGCATTTTTATCAGACACTTCTTTCTAGATTAAAAAAAAAATATATTGCTTAATGTGCCTAGTTTCTCCTTCTAGGCTGACACAGGAGCTAATGTGCTGAAAATCTTGTGGACTCCTCACTAGGTAGAATTACCTCATTTTTTTCTTTTCTCTGAATTAGCTACATAAAAGATAGAAGATCTTTTACACTCTACAATCTGCAGCCAAATGCAGTGAGACAGCTGCAGTTTTAGAAAGCATCCTGCACTAAATGAAATCCTAACAAATGAAAGTTTAGCGCTTAGAAATATGTGTCTTTTCAAACAGTCATGTAAAATCTTTTGCCTTTAACTTGTGTTATATCAAAGTTTCCACTCATATCTAGAGCTACAAACTAGATTGATTGCCAGTGTTAGAAATGGACGAGTCCTTTAAAAGCTTCTCCTTTAAAATCATTTTATGCAGTCTTCAAAGCTATAACATCAGAGATATTAACAGCCCCAGAGGTTTTATTTTAAAGACCACATAGAAAAAAGAAAATATTTTAATATTAAAAAGTCTTTTATATAACCCCCTCAGACAGGGAGAGGGGGAGAACCTCTGCTGAACCTTTTCAAAATATGTGAGCCAGTTTTTGCAGCAGATGCTGGAGTTTCTCAGCCTGGATGTCAAATTGTATTAGTTAACCTTCTGTTGCTCCATCCACTAGAAGGGAAGCTGAGGGTGTTACTGCTATTGGCATATGGAGTGTGACAGCATCAGTATAGGAAGGTGTATCCTGGAAAGTGCAGCAGTCAGTATGCAAAATATAAATCGATTACATGTTTCTGTAGCTTTAATAGCTGTTGTCTGCCAGCCTGAAGCTGTTCAGACTTGGTTACACATCCCTGATAGCACCTGGATGATAGAGTAGGACTTGCTTTCAATAGACATTACCTATCTTCTGTCAAATCTTCCTCCTGTCAAATCTTTTAACCTGTCTGTGAAGTTTCACTTCCAGTAATCATGAGAATGTGAACTGGCACTCCTTGCTGCAGGCTAAATTCCATGGAGAAATATTTCTCTGTGACCAAACAGTTATGTAGTAACCAATGCAATGTCAACAACTGAGGACAATGAAAGATTCCCAGAATGCTCCTTAGACCTCTCTGATGCCTGACAGCTCACTGTTGGGTGAGGTTTGCATTTTTTTTTTTAAGCTTCTGCATCACAAATGTTCAAGGGCTTTGCATTCTGAATCTGTATTAAGCTTTAATTCAACCACATTTTTCTTGAGGAATGTGAGTTGTGATGTGTTGGGAGTTGCTTCACCACTCAAATATTTTCAGGAAAAAGAGTGATCTAGTAAAAATCAAAGCAAACAGTAGTTTCCATCACTACAAATGGACTGAGAAAAATAAAAGGAAGGTTACAGTGATTTCTGCTTTGAACTGGAAGAGAAAAAATAAGGTACTCGACACCTGGGACTTTCCCATTCATCAGCAATGCATTACCTGGATCTCCCCCTGACCTGTTGTATTTTAATCCTGCTGCAAAATCTGAAAGAAAAGTTACAGTAAATTTCTGACAATACAGCTGCATTAAAGGGGATCACAATTCTACCATCTGACCATCAGGCACTTCAATTCTAAGAAGCTTTCCATTTCTCTCCCCTTTCCAAGGCTTGTGCCAGAAAATGTCATAAAACACACACAAATGAGACATAGCAAATAAATTTGTATAAATGCTCAGCTAAAAGGTCTTCTCTAGCAGGTTAACAGGTCTCTGTTGAAGAAAGAAGGAAAGCACTTCTACCCCACAGTGTTAAACAGATGTGCTGGGAGCAGATGTCTGAAAAATTATAGGATGTATGGCCAGAGTGAGTAAAATTCTTTGTCATGGACACTCCCAAAAAAGAGGGAAAATACAGTTCATAATGATCTGACAGGAAACCTGCAGACCTCCACAGACTCTTAAAGTTTGTTCCAGATGCATATAGTACTCTAAAATCCATACTCTAAAAAGAAGGTCTTGAAATATAATAAGCTTCTATGAAGCTTTAAATTTAGGATCTACATTTATCACACTTTAAATACAACAGATGGGTCCACATAATTAGCAGCTTATCTGCATAAATTTGTAGATAAGAAAAGAAAATGCTTAATGAGCAAGTAAGAAGCCTGTATTTTTCTAAAACTTCCAAGCCTTTGGGCCACAGCTCTATCTTTGCCCCAAATACAAGAATTTTACTGGCATCACAAGGAGCAGTGCAGGTGGAGGATTCTTTAATCTTTTAAAAGTGAAGACGGCTTTCAGATGCCCTGCCACCCCATCCCCACAATTTCTGCAATTCAATATATGAAAGGAGAAGAAAGAGCAACTTTAGGAAAGAATTAACCTTACTTCAAAAACTGTTAGACCATCAGTTTTAACTTTTTTATGCCTCCACTAATTGCACAGAGCTTTACAGAGCTCCTACTATGAACCTGACATACTTAGGTTTCTGTTGTAGCCAGTAGTTTTCAAAAGAGATAACCCATTTTTGCCAGTATACCATAATGGATGTGGCAGGCACAAGAAATACCAATGACAGATCATTTTACTTCTTTGATCAGAGATAAAAATTAATCTTATCCAAAAATAAAGGAAGAGAAGTCAAGAGATTATAAGGGCTTATAAAAATGTATGAAGGAGAACTTAGCCTTGATTCCTGAACATTCAACTTTCTGTGCTTTAAACCAAACAATTTCAGCTGTGGTATCACCAATATTCATACACTGACTGAAACAAGCCTATAGTTTGTTGACTTTCATTTATGCTGCCTTGAACTATTTAAGCAACTGAACAAAAAGTCACACACCAATGAACAAGCCAGGTGAGAGGTAAAAAAATGAAGTTGTTTTACCCTTACTCAGATGGCAATAATATCCACCTAAATGTCACTATTGCTGAGCTATGGCACCAAGAGCACTGTGAAACAAGTAAGCATTTAGGACAAACTAGAGGAGACAGAAGCTTGTGGGCTGTTTAGAAAATTCCATGAGTGAGAGAAGTGAAGGAAATACTCCTGATAGCTGGGGAAAGAGGTGGGGGAAAATGAGCTGAACCAATTAATAAATGAGGCCAATCACTCTTTTAAATCATTCTAAGTTCGTTCTTCTTGTAATAGCTCTATATAGAGCAAAAGAGTGAACACTTCATTTTAACTTGGAAATTGGGCCAGTCTTTTTAATCGACATTTTAGAAAAAAAAAAAATTATACTTGAAATTCTGAATGTGATAGTTTCTGACAAACTTTGGAAGGAAAGTCAGACGTAAAGTTCAGATCTGAATAATGCAATTACTGAGCAGCAGGTACAAGCAGTTACAGACATAACGTGCTGAAGATGATTAAAGTCAAAAAGACATGTCCTCAGCTTCACCATGGCAATTCTTCTACCATTTTTTTTTTGTTTGAAGAAAATTAAACTAGGCACTGTAGGCCAAGGGAAACTGGAATAGTTACATCTAGAATACTTTTCTTCTTTCTTTTCTTCCTCTCTTCCTCCCCCACTTTCCTCCCTCATCATCTTTTGTTCTCTCCCCCTCTCAAAAATCTCTTTTTAAGAAATTGTACAAAAAGAGCAACTGAACAAAAGAACTATCATGTCAAACTATATCAATAACAAGTTCAATAGTTCTTCTGTCAGTTATTCAGAAGAATTTGAATCTATTAAAAATCTGTGACTTTCAATGTATTGAAATTTTATAGGATTAAAAAAATCTGAAATTTTAGATTGTCTTATGTCAGTATTTTTCATCCCTGATTTTGTTTCAAGAAATAAATTATAAATACTATCTTTTACATATTAAATGGTTTGATTTTGCAGAGAAACTAAACATACTGACAGTGATATACTCTTTCTAAGGAACAGGTGAAACTTCAGCTAATCCACCACAAGAACCCACTACAGAGCTAAACAGAGTATTAGCCAACACATGACAGTTCAAAGAGCGATGCTTTTGCTGAAATACAATTAAGACACTTCTTTTAAATGAGAACCTTTTGACAAAGCCATGTGTGAGGGGTGCAGACTTATTTCAGGCCTGTGTTGTGCTGCATCTCTCCCTTGGTGCAGGGCAGACTCAGCTGAGGGATGATAATGGGGGATCCCACAGGCAGCTCCCACTCTGCACCAGTGATTACACACCTGTGTGGCCTTGCCTTTATCTCACTGTGCACCAACAAGATCTCACGTGAACATCCTCTCTCTGTTTGGCATTGGAAATGATGAATGAGTTGTTTTCTTGTAAGAACACCCTGCAAGAGTTGAAATTACTAAAATGAGGTGAGCACTGCAGAGAGGGTCTGCCTGGAGTGCTGCACCTGGACTGGAGCTCCACACTGCACACACAGCTCAGCATCCCTGGCATCTCACAGCAGACAAGATTATTTATGCTATTGCCTTTCTACTGTTGGATCCACCAAATGGCATCTGAAGTAATTCTTTGCAGAGCCTGAGTACCTTTCTTACCAGGGTCATAACAAACCAGCACCTCCCAGCACAGCACAGGTGCCTATGCCTGTGCATCAAAAGCCATTTTCCAAGGCAGCCTTCTGTCTTTAAAAAACTGGGTTTGAAAGGAGCTATAGTGGGTCAGTGCCAAAGAACAGAAAAGACAAAATCTTTCACTGTTCTTCTGTACACACGGATGCTGTTAATGTTACAAACCATATTTCAAAGTGAGTTGCAGCTACTGAAAATACTTCATTTGCCACTTCACCCTCTGCTCTAAATTTCTATCAGCTCTTCTTCTCTTTTCACTAACAAAAGGAAAACGTGGGTGATAAAAACTAATGTAAAGAAAATAAAGAGAAAATGTCCCTTTTCAGAAAAGAAAAAAAAAAAAAAAAAAAAAAGCAGGGATCAAACTGCTGGGGAAAAAAAAAACATCTGCTGCTGGGTCTCATGTCTCCCCACAGGAAAAGTTAAACTCATTTCTCCAGGACTCAGTGAGACAAAAATAATGGTTAGAGGAAGGCAGAGACTTACCGCGTTATTTCATTTGGCAGAAACAGTTGTGTGACCCTCCCCAGTGACCGTAAGAAACCTGCATTGAGGGAGGCTTGCAGCAGCAGAACAGCCTCTGCTGAGCCAGCCTGCAGCTGTATGAATGGGATTTAGGGCCACAGAGGGGGTGGATTTAGTGGTAATTCCTCAGGATTGCGTTACAGCCTCTGCAACCTCACTCATCCTAGGGGTTCTCAAATCCACAAATGCCATTTTGATGTCAGGCTTGCCAGAGTAGGCAAACACACACTACAAAATGTTGTAAGGTGGCTCATTCTGCTGGCAGATATTCAAGTAGGTCTCCAGAGCAGACACCTCAAGCCCAGGCAGCTGCCACCTCTAAGCCTTGGACCTAATTTTTTTCCCTGAAGGTTGCCATTCTCTTAGGCACATACACAACATCACTCAGAAGGTAACATTGTGTGAACTTCCCAGCTGATGGCTGCTTGCTTAAACTAGGTCTTGTTGTGACTCGCTGTAGCTCTTGGCTTCTTGCGTCTGCTGCCATGTGAAAGTGAGATGATTATTTGGGGACAGTTTCAGCAGAGTTCAGTCCCAGCAATGCCAAAGGCCGCAGAGGATACTCTGATCCTCATGAGAGCTATTGACACCTTCAGACACTGCCAAGTCTGTTAAAGAAGTGACATAATTAACCAGGCTTAAAATAATTTAGAGTTCATCCAAAACCATTCCTTTACTTTGCTGACAACTGTCTGCCTTTACAGTGACTAAGTGACACTACAACACACACAAAATCTCCATAGATCATGAAATATGTTCTTGAGAAAAGTTTGCCATTGAAACAGGAAAGCAGTTAGAACCACCTGATATGTCAAGTACAACAGAAATTAACTGCATCTATGAAGGAGAACTCATAGGAGAAAGAGTAAGCAGTTTTCAGAACTACAATTTTTCATTCTATTTGCTGTCTGAGTAAAGTTCAAGAGGCACAAATGACTTATCAGAAGGGATCAGACATGAAGGAAATCAGTAGTCCAGGACAGGCGAAGAAACAGCTTGTGGAAAATCAGAATATTTTACTCTGGTCAGTAAAGAACTAGCTAGTGAAATATTGATGTGGAACTCAAAAAAAAAAAAAAAAAATTAAAAAAAAATAATGCATAGGAAAGATTTTGGAGGCTGTAAAGAATATTGTCCAGAATACTTAGCATGTATAAACCCTCAAAAGCCAGAGATGCTGACAATGATGTTTGAATGAATACAGAGTAAGTTTTAGCATTCCCTTGCTGACTGATGTATTTTCCTTTCAGCATTCAGTTTCAACACAGACTGGAGAGTCATTAAACATCAGGAAAGATCCTGTTTTGGAAATGAAGATGTCTGTGTGGGTGTAAGATTAAATGTTCTCCCATCTTTCAAGTGACTCAGTGTCTGAAAGACCCAAATGTAATATTTTGGTTGAAATGCTGTTTAATCCAAGCCTAGCCATAATTTTAAGCATTCATAAAGATCTGCAAAAGGACAAAGCCTGCTATCTGTCATTCCACTGACTTAGGTGATTTTACATCCCTTCTGTTCAGTGCTTGGTTCCCTTGACTGTGTCGTCAAGATGAAGCAAAACAGCACAGACAGCAGGATTTTATAATATCCTTGACATGGCTGCTACCACCTCTAGTTATTGTTGGAAAGCTATTTGTCTGAAGCCTCAATCTGTTTAGCAAATGACAAAAACATGAAGCTGGGAAAAGGAGAGCAGAAGGAAATTTTCTGCAAAGAGTGTGAATTGTGGTTATGGGGCACTGCTGGTGTATTCAGGATTTGAAGTACTGCGTAGGATTAC
This sequence comes from Vidua chalybeata, assembly GCF_026979565.1. Classification (NCBI taxonomy): domain Eukaryota; kingdom Metazoa; phylum Chordata; class Aves; order Passeriformes; family Viduidae; genus Vidua; species Vidua chalybeata. The sequence goes on from NC_071531.1 coordinate 96,723,377, forward strand.
ACCTGGGCATGGGTCCTCAAGACTCTTTATCCAGTTATAAGGTGCCTTATATCAGAGCAAGAATTGCAACAGGCACACAGTATAAGGAAGCAGGTACAAATTCACTACATTTATTCGAATTGGACTAAAATTTTGAAAGCATTAGTTTTTACTTGAAGACTTTGTTTCAAAGGACCTAAAGGAACTTCAAGGTGGGCTACGTGTCATCTGTCACCCAACAGCCAGCACAAAGCTCCGTGTGCACCTTCGCAAATTCAGTAGGAATATGACCATTGCTTAGTGCCTGTCCTGGATCCCCCTGGTACAGCCAGGTGATTTTGCAGTGTAAATATCCAGAATTAATGAACATGGAATGGTGGCCTCATTTCTGTTCCAATAACTAATTGGTGAGGAGCAGAGCTGCTCCCCCAGAGCCTGTCTGGACACGCATGCTGCATCAGGCATCACTAATGAAAATGAGGGGGGCTTAACACACTTCAGCTGAACCCAGGCCTGGCATTAAGTGCTCAGACTCTGAAATCAACCTTTCCTGAGAAGATCCCACCAGCCATGAGGCACTATAATCACTGCTTACTTTAGAAATTATTGGCCATGGGTTACGACCTCTGGATTTCAGAAAAAAAACCACCTGTGACTGTGATTTGTGGTGAGTGTCCTTTACCCAAACCATTGCTGGCTGTGGAGATTAGAACAGCATGCCTGACAAATTCAGCAATTCCCCCTCGACATATTTGATGGATGGAGTGTATTCTTGTGGCTGCAACACGTTGTTAGGTCGAATCCACCAAACTCCAGCAACTACTAATACTTGGAGTAGCAGAGAAGGGACTACAAGCATGAGGCCAGAGTGGAAGAAAGCCAATCCCAGACTTCCCCCCCGACATTCTCAGCTCTGCATGAACTGCTGCAGGCATACAAGGCAATGCTGCTGCCCCAAAGAGAGACTCGGGGAGCTGCCACCACCCACTTGTAAACTCACAGTCCTTCCCCAGCCAGCAGCTCCAGGGCTAAGCTGTACTCCTCTTTCCCAGCTGGAGACAGGGGTTGTGCTACAGACCTTCCCCAGGGCTGAACTCAGCCTGCTGTGGGAAGGCAGTGGAGAGTGGGAGCTCAGTCCCACAGACTGTGAAGCTCAAAAGTCATCAGGCAAGCGCATTCTGGAAACAATTACAGTTTCCTTTCTCCAGGGAACAAGGCTCTCAAATATTGTATTACCTTTCTTCCAGCAAACCCCATGATATTTATTTGCTGTTACATGGTGTATACATTATCTACATGAATCTAGTGCTAAAGAGTGTTACAAAATGAAAAAGCAGATGATAGTGCTGTCCAACAGCATTAAGCTATAAAATGAAGGCGGTTTGTGAAGTTAGTAAAGCACCAGAACTGAAAATGAAACAGTTCTGCAATGAAAGTGTAGAGAGGGAGAAACAATTATCGAGTAATTATTTCTAGCAGCGTTATGTGATAATTGGCCCCTGAATCAAAAATTAAAACAGCATTGAGTTGTTAAAAATTATAATAAAGTGAAGTAAAAAGTATGGTTTGTTGGAGTTTAAGTATTTGTCAATAAAACAAAAAATCCCAAACAAATTTATTTCTGTGTCAACACTCTAAATAATAACAAAGGCCACAAAAACATCATTTTTTGGCAGATTCACACAAAAATAGGGCCAATAACCCATCAGTTCACACATTCAGCCAGGGCACCTCAGCAGCAGATTTTGTTCCCTCCTGGCCTCTCCTGCTCTGTGTTGAGGTCAGCCCTTGTGAGTCCCTGTGCTTGGGCTTGCATGGAAGAAATAACTATTCAGTGAAGCAAAGAGTGAGAGAGACTGCTTGGGAGGGGAAACTCCTATTTTTCCATCTAGTGCAACAACTATTTAAGTACTTCATATTTAATAAAAGTTTCCACCAGCAGGACAGAAACCAGCCCCCCAGGGAATGGTTTAGTTTTCCCAGGGACAGAAGCTTGCACCCCTCTGGCATTGAGGGTAGCAACTGGTTTGGGCTCTCACTATCCCCCCCTTGGTGACCCTCATCCTGAAAACATCTTCAGCAATCTCAGGGCAAGCTCCCAAATACTTTAAGGATGACTAAAAGTCATGCTTTTCAACACAGCAACTACTCGGCAGGGGGAAGGGGTAGGAGGGACGCTGCTTGGTGCAGAGGCTTGCTCAAACTGGACTGAGTGCTGTATGGGCCTAATTTTGTCATCAGCTAGTTCACTGGCTGCTGGGCTTTCATTAATCAACAAGAAACACCATGATCGGGTAATTTGGAAAAGTCAATTTGTTTTGAGCTTTCACTTGCTTAGAAACAATCCTGGATGAAGAGAACGGCATGGCTAGAGCGAGTCTTAAGAACAGGCTTTCAGCAGCAACCCCTGCTGTCAGGTGTCAGCAGCAGGGGAGTCCCCTGCTAATGACTTTTACAAGCAAATCCTCTCCCCTCACTGCAATATCTATCTGTATCACTGTTATTGCTTTCCTGACAATTGGTCTGTCTCTCCAAAGAGATAATTGAAATGTCCTGCTGTTTCTCTGAGTTTGTCCTTTGAAGCCCATTAAATCTTACTCAGCTATGTATACCTTAGAGAAAATAAACTGCTATGCCATGATTAATCATCTCAGATCCTGGCTTATTTGGGAGGTGGAGGTGTACTGAGAATGACTGAGGATGTTGAAGGGTATTATAGCAAATTGAACAAGAAGGAGAAAAATGAAAGCCCCTGTGCACTAACTAGAAGAGGGGGAATAAACAACCACAAATCAGGATTAGAAAAAAAAAAGAACTACAACCCAAACAGAACCTCTTCCTACTACTTGCACAATGCTGTCACTGAATATCCCACTGATCTTAGGGAGAAGGTGAAAAGGAAAACACATGGAAATGATTAGTCACGTGAAGGAAGACGCTTGAATAAACAGTGTCAGCAAGGGAAGGCAGTCTATAAGGGAAAGCAGAGCTTCTATGTAAAAAAGGAAAGGAGAAAATTATATTATTAAATTCTGGTATTTAAAATGAAGAGAATAATAGGTGTAAGGATTAGATTCCTCTCCTTTAAAACCTACAAAAATCCAAAAAGGAGATTGGTCTAATTGTGCCTTACTTTTAAATATCCTGGGTCCAAGCAACTATCATCCTAATTGACTTTGAAATTCCATTTTCAAGCAAAACCCACTGTTGTAACAGCTGCTTCTGGAAAATGTATGTGCCTGAAATGGCATATACCTGCTATGCTGTTCCAGTGGCAGTGATCTAGCAGGAAAGCCACTGTGGAGTTAGACCAGATGGCAAGACAGAAATAGGAAGTCTCTGCAATTTCTTTAAATAAAGAACAACTAGGGGAAAAGCAGAGAAAGCTAAGAAAAAGCAAAGTGCAGAGCCAAGAAAAAAAAAAAGAAAGAAAGAAAAGAGAGCAAAGTAGCAAAGTTTGGTGGATAATGAAAGGAAATGCAACCTGAAATCGATGTGAGACAATCACTCCTTATCTGCACACAATTAACAGGTAACACAGACATCAAAGGCAAACTCTGCTTTTTGCAGTTTCCATATGCTTGTTAACACAGGTTTCTTCATTGAGTAACTTTTCCTCTGTTTGACTATTCAGATAACAACCTAAGGCTTTTCTGCCAGTTATTGGAAATGAGAAACCACTAAATCCTATTTTTTATTTGCAAGGTTCCTCTCACCCTGCTTTCCTTGTTAGGCAATTTTCACACAAAAACTTTCACTCTCACAGGAAGTGCTGCTGCCCAAAAATTTAAAAGGCTTCCTATAGGACCAAGGTGTGAATACCTTATCCCATACACATTTGTGGTGCCCTGGTGTTGCCACAGAAGGAGATGCAGTCCATATCAGACCAAACTACCAAGAAGGAGTTCAAAAGTCCAACACAAACCTCCTCTGAGGTGCCATGACCTTGTCTTAAATCTTGTTTATGGAGAGACCACCACAGCCTTCTTTATGGAGAGACCACCACAGCCTCTTGCTTTTATAGTTACCTTTTAAACAGTACCCAAAGGTCCCAAGAAATCCCAACTCCAGCCAAAACTGTGCCTCCACTGCTCGCAGTGCAGGTTGGAGCAGCGATGGTCACTGTCAGCCACTGTCCATGCTGTGTCTGGCACAGGGCCAGCACCATTTGCCTTGTTCTGCTACCTTCACAAAGGGCCTGGGTCCCTTGGTCACAGAGTCACATCAGGAAATAGGATCATATTAAAAGGCTCAGGACTGGTGCCAAAATGATACTCAAACTATTCTGAATCCCTGCAATCAGCTTAAATATTACAAAAGAGCAAGCTGCATCCTAATCTACATACCCTCTCCCACTTCATTTATTTTACATTAAGCAATACATTCCTTAAGTTACTACAGAAATCCTTTCTCTGAGCACCATAACTAATTAATCCCTCTGCAAATGGGTAGTGTTGGTCCAGAGAAACTGCAAATATGGTGCTTGTCAGTTCACTTGATAGTGCCTGATATATATGGCAAAACCTCAACTTCTTGGTCACAGTTGCATCAACACTTAGACAAATTAAAGTCCTCTTGGAGTTACAGGGGAAATATGTCCAAGGCCATAAGCAAGCATATAAAAATTATTTCGATTTTATTGATTCCCTGAGCTGGCACTTAGTCCCGTGCCTTTCAGAGATGTGCTGCCATTGCATATTACAAACAAGCCTCTTGTTTGGTTTCACCTTCCGCTCAACAGCAGCTGCCTTGGCAGTAAAGAGAGGATGTAAAACACGAATCCTATCCTGCAATGAGCACACATCAGAAAAAAGGCCCCACATCAGAAAAATTGGCCCCACCAGCCATCATGTCACAGCTTTCAAGAAGTCCCAGGAACAACAGCATTTTGAGCCCAAGAATTGCTAAATGATTAAAACTCAACCAGATGCACTGTGCAGCAGAAGCAGCAGCCTCTGTGGAAAATTCAAGAAGGTTATCCTTTGAAAATGCTAATCAAAAGAAAAATTATTTGCTTTGGTACCAGCCACTCTCTAAAATAACAAAGAGTGTGCTCATTTGGATTGCAAGACTATTTGTGTAAAGACAGGAAGAACATGGGTTTAGCATAATGATGAGGTCATGTTGTCAGAAGCCAGCCCAGACAAACGTGTCCCCAGGGACCACCGGTTTAAGGCAACAGAAAGAATCACCATGCTGGACTGCAGGGATTATTTTTTGCTCTGCAAACAGCACGCTCCACTCTGTATCAGTGAAAACTTTTTAATCATTCAGCAACACGTGGGCTTTGGCACTGCAAACTCTATGACTTTCTTGAAACACCAATGAATAATAGGTGCTGTTGATAGGCATTACAAGAAGCATGTGTTCAGTGTTTCAACCAAATATGGCTGGCCTTGACATCCAGGACTCTTAGCTGTGGGCGCTTGCCAAAAGAGGAGACATTATTTTTGTTTTCTAGTAGTTCATCATGAAATTCCCAGCTTTCTCCATGCTTGTTGTTCTTAAAGCTGCTACCAATGAGCAAAAGAGAAAGAAAGCCCTAATTGCAGATCAGAACTTGACAAGTATTTGGAAACTACTTTTAATACAGAGCTTCCACTGAGAGCATGCATTGTTCATTTCTTAGCACATGCACAGGCACAATATAGCCAAAGCCTGACTTCACCAATTGTCCAAGGAGACAAAGCAGGTTTAAGTGCAAAACTATTAAAATATATCACTGTATAAAGAAGTATTGCCTGGAGAGTGCAGTCCTCAGAAATACATCTCTGCAGAAGTGAGGCAGTGTCATGCTAAGGGCTGCCCAGAGGTTGTGAGATCTCCATTCTTGAAGGTATTCAACTCAGCTGGACACAGCCTCAACAACCTGCAGTAATTGTTTTGAGCAGGGGCTTGGGCTAGAGAACTCCAGAGGTCCCTTCTCATCCCTGTGAGCCTGTGCCTGTGGCTCAGTTCAGCCAGACAGAACTGAGCTCTTGCACCTCTGCAGAAATAACTGTTTAACAGCAGAAGAAATAGAGAAGAAGGTACCATTTCAAACAGGAAACCCACTTAAACATTCTGATTCCATACGAGCATAGTTTAAGTGTTAGCTGCATGTTACAATTCAAGGAAGCACATTGCCAAGGGCAATATACCCAAACCCACACAGTAAAAACAATGTATAGTCCTGAATCTCAGGGCATTTCAGTTGGTGACCTTGACCTTAATCCTTTATTCCATGCTATATCAGAAGAATCAGGGATTACCAGAACATGACAGTTAAACAGGCAACGGTTCATATTTTGATCTCATTCAAAAGAGTTGTTTGAAGTGATTAACTTATTTCTGCATTGCAATTTCATTCATATACAGTGCAAAGGTGGAGCATTCTATAAAATGGAAGCAATTAGAGCCTGTGCTTTTTTCCAACTAAGTGACCCCCATCTCCTTCTAAGGGAATGTAAACCAGAATTAAGATGATTCTAGGCAAAAAAAGACCAAAACATTAAAACTAAACTATAACAGTAATTCATACTAGTTGGCTCTAGATGAGGTACTGAATTCAGATGATAAAGTCAATTCCTCTATCAAAGGGTCTTATTAAACCAGAGTGTGGGAATACCCTCCTGTGATAAAAGCACATATTAGTCAAGAAATAACTTTCAAGGATGGCTGCTACCAATGAGCATATATCAAGGATTGCAATTGATTAACTAATTTAAACACTAAAGACAGCTTTGGTTGCTATGGCAATAAAAGAAAGGTCAAAACCCTGATGACCTTGCAGGCTCATGATCCTCTGGGGATTTCAGAACCTAGTCTGGAAATATATTAAAAGATATAATGCTAGCCAGATTGCCTTGTAATAGCTTGGCTGTTTTTTCAGCTGGAAGACAGACTTTGCAGCATGTTTCACACCAGTCTCCAGTGTGCAGCTAGCTCTGACTATCTGATATCTTTTCAGCCTCAAAAATCAGCTGGGATATCTGAAAGCCTCAAACATTTCCTTTGTGCTCCACTGTTGGCGTGTTACTACTCTCAAATTTCAGTTCCCTTTCTCATCGAGCACTTTATTATCAAGTTCTTATTGCTAAGTTAGCTTCCTGGGTAGCTGCTCCTAAATTCATTGTATTTTTCATCCTACATGCTACTTAGAGTTTTGATTCAGAGCCTTTTGATGCATAAAAAGCCACTTTAGAAAGTGGCAGAAAAGCAGCACCTGAACATCCCAGGAGAAACCAGCACAGGCCACTGAGCTCAGTGATTTGTTCTATTTGCAGCACCTGAAGATGTGGCCAGTGATGCTCAGGAAACCTCCTGACCAAATGTTACTCCTGACTGCTGTTTGACCTCCACTGTCTTCAGTAAGACTTCATTAGGATCCTCCTGCTTTTACCCACCCAACCCAGAGTGCAGCAAGGAACTCAGAAACTCTCCCTGTATTGTGTCTGAATTCAGCTATCACTGAATAACAGGTGTGAGAAGCAAGCAAAAATAAAATGACTGCGTGACCACAACAGCCTTATTGTGGAAAGCATTTGCCAAATTACAATAATTATACAGACAAGCCTATTAGATTTTTTTTTTGAAAACACGCTCTTCATTTCAGGACATACTAAACAGTCATATGTCTTGTGTTTGAGTGCAAACACTGATTTCTCTTGTCAAGATGGTAGGCAGTTTTTATGAAGACAGAACTACTTCTGTGCAGAAGGGCTCTGCTGTTTCAAAAAAAATGCTGTTTCTATGAGGAATTTGTCAGAACATCAAGATTAGCTATTATTCCCTATTGCATTTGTAAAGACTCAGATTACATTCCAATCATACTTTCTAGAAAATATCGAAGCATGCTTTCCTCAGTTTTTAATTAAGATGTTTATCTGTAATTGGTATTGCATTAGTATTGTATTGTATGTTAACCAAGGTAGAATCCACATTTGTTCTGTCTAAAACCACAGCCACCAAAATTGCCAGCTACAAACTGGTAAAAACCTTGAGACAAATGCATTCTTGATCATTTGTCTTTAGACTAGTCCCTTAAGCTTATTTATTTGTTATTGGGTTTCAAATTTTAAAAGCTGATCAATTAATTGTAGGACTGTTCTTACCTACCACAGGGTTACTAGAGATTTCACAAAGGGTATAGAAAAAGTTATATTTGATGGGCATCACAGGGCAAAGCACGACAAGAGGGAATCAATCAATTCATTGGCTGAAGGAAGTTGAAAAGATTCATGGTTTGAGGATGACACTTGAAGCTTTGTGTTACAATGATACTCTAGACAGTGCCTGATTCACCTTCAGCATGCAGGCACAGGGCACCAGAGAACATCAGTTCAGCTAGAGAAATCACTTTGTTGAAAGGAAAGCATCCAGTTGGCTGGTTCTGCTCTTCCTAACAAGAAAACACTCTGGATCAACTCCACAGGACATCAGGCCCACTTGAATATTAAGTATTTTAATGGCCACATATCTTCATCCTCTCTTTTTTTCTGCCCTGAATCCATGAAAGTTTTTATGACAGCTGCATACTATTTATTTATGTGCGAGCAGATTATGGCCCACTTGGGGATGTCACTCTTGATGCACAGAGCTCACTCTGCATTGCTCCAGCAACAGCAGAATATTGAGCTTTCCACCACAAAACTGGAGGGTGCTGGGAAGAATTCACCCATAAAATTTATAGCTATCAACATATCCACAACCTTCGACCTTACAGCATAGTATTCATATGCTATAAACCTCATCTCCATCCACAGAAGAGCTGCTAGCACTGAGGAAATGAAGTTCTCCCTGATAACCACACAGATACCCACTTCTTTTTCCTTCTTCAGAGGAGGGTGTAGCAGTTTGACCTTGGCTGGATGTCAGGCACCCACCAGAGACACTCTATCACTCCCCTCCACAAGTGGACAGGGGAGACAAGCTATAACAAAGGTTTGTGGGTTGATATAATGTTCATGAGAGATCCCTCACCAAATACCATCACAGGTGAAACAGAATCAAAACGGGGATATTAATTGAATCTATTACTAACAAAATCTGAGCAGGATAATGATAAGTAAAATAAATCTTAAAAACACCTTTCCACCTTTCTCCTCCTCCATCCCAGCTCTACCTCCTACCCCAGCAGCACAAGGAGAAGGAGAACGGGGTTGGTCAGTTCATCACACGTTGTTACTGCCGCCGCTCAGAGGGGAGAGCCCTGTGCATGTGCCTCCCCACGCACCCTGTGGTATTCCTTATGGGGCTGTTTCAAAAGCCTTTGGCTGTTCCCCCTGGTCTTCCTCAGGCTGCAGCACCAGGGCATGGTTCAGTGTATGATCCTCACGAGTAACAGTATCTGGGGGTGGCGAGGGTGGAGAACAGAGAGATAGAAAACATACAAGCTACCTGTGGACTCTATATCCCTCTTCCCTGACTTTACTTTCCGCCTGCACCCGATTTCCTCCTCTTGCCTTTGCTTTCGTCCCCTGCCAGCAGCAGCAGGTGATGTCCCTGCCACCACTGCTGTCCCACATTACTGCTGTCCCATCACAGAAGCAATGCCTGGGCTCCCCCCTCCCCTCTTCCCACCCACCCCCAGCTACGTGGCACTTGCCGAGGTTTACGCTGGAGGAATGTTAATAGGAAAAGTCGGTTCAGCCAGGCAGGCATTCAGCAGATTTTCCACTCTGCGCTGCTGGCAGGCGGGACGTGGAGCTCTTGGAACGTGGGCTGGTGACGGGGGCTCCTCGACTGCCAGGCAGCCCAAACACTGCGGGTTTATCACCTCGCCCAGGGACACTGGGGCAGGGAGCGATCGCTGCCACAGGTCGCGGGTGCTGTGTGTGCATCACAGGACTCTTCCAGCAGCCCACGGCTGTGCACTCTGCATCTTGTGGCCATGGAAGTGCTATAACAAGTTTAAAGAGTGTGGTTTTACCAAGTAAAGGGTGAGTTTGTGTAACATTTAATAGTTTGATTTTCTTCAGACTTTTTCTTAAAGTACATTTGGTCACTATAAGTGTTAAGCTGCAGGTCACTGAGTTTCAAGAAGAGATTTTGGTTGTCATTAAATAATTTAACCTAATTTCAGATTCCAGAGGCATTCCCTCAGCCAAGGTTTGCACCCAGTTCAGTGAGCACATGACCAGAGGGTTGAAGCCCACTTGCAATCCCACCTGGCCCAGCATCCCGGCTGTGGTGGCCTCAGTGGGGACAGGCATTCAATGCCTCTGCACCCAGACATTCACAGTTCTGGGATATTTGGTGGTTTTTGCGAGTTTCCCATTTTCAGAATATGTTTGAGCTATACATTCAGTAAATCATGGTAATAATATTAAGACAAAAGCCATCTTATGCAGTTTGGGCACAGGCCAGTTTATACAGCAGAATCTGATGTGTCTAAGACTTGATTGATGCTCACTACATAAATTCCCCTAGTAATTAACCTGGAGTAATCACTCCCAGCCATGCTTAGGAGACCACCCTCTTGCCCTCCCCGGCTACAGACTCATCATTTAAATGCTTTAGTGGCTGCTCCTGGCAGGCTGGGGAGGAACAAAAGCATAGACATATCTGAGAGTGAGAGAGAAGATGGTGAGGAAGGAAATCACATATCAGTCAGTCCCAGTTGATATCTTATTTTTGTAAGAATGGTATGTCTTGTTCATTTTGCTGATGTGGAATAGAAAAGAGGATGTGGGATATAGAGGATGAATTGATGATGGTGAGAATGGAGGAATTCCAAATGACAAGACAAAGCAGTTCTGGAAATCTCCTTGACCAATTTCCCTGCAGCAGTCTAGCAGGCTTGATTCTCCATTATGCTAGAAATTTCATCTACTCTGAGAAAATAAGTGAGCTTTGCTAACCAGTAAGATGCTGCATTTTTAGAAACATTAAAATCCAAGAAGAAAGAAAAATCCCAAAGGTATTTAAAACCAGGAGAAATCACCCTTCTGCTACCTATGTAGGGCTCCCCTCCCTTCCTCCCTCTCTCCCTTTTGCTACGCCTTCTTAAGGAGCAGACACAAGGAGCAGAGAGAATAAAGGCTGTCATGCTTATGGTCCTCAGGATAAGGAGTGCATCAAGGGCATAATTGGAGTGTGCTGATCTCCTGTTACTTGTTTTCCAAAGCCTGTAGAAAGATAAGCATAAATTAGAGCAGCTCTGAAGTGGCTATCTTCATATCAGGGGCTGACAGTCTCTGACAATGCTCTCTGGAAAACACTGGACCCAAGAATTTCCCATGGCAGCTTATGCTATCTTTATCTTTCCATGGCTTCCCCTAGCACAAACACAGACAATTAAACCCACTGCACTTACTCACAAGTGTATGGCTGTGGGTTTGTGATTGGGAGGGAAAAAAAGAGACAATAAAGAAAAAAAGGTGCTTTTAAATGCACTCCAAACATACTTTAAAAGCACAGGCACAGGATTTTATTCCTTTGTGGTCACCAGCCTCCCAGGCCACAGCCACAGCAGTGTGCAATCCATATGGTTAAACCAGCAAGCAGCAACGTGTATGTGGAAGAACAGGAAGATATTTGAAAAGATTTTGAGATGATCCTTCTACAGATGGGTCTTTGAAACAGATGCAGTGGGACAGAAGCTCTTCTTGAACTGTAAGACCAAAATTAGGGATTTATTGGGTCACATCAAAGTCCCCCCTAGTTTCCCATCTGGCCATCTGAAGAACAGAGCAAGTCTGTTACAGACCCTTCTCCAGATCATTCCTCCAGGCTTGCAGACTCTGCAGCTCAAGGACTTTCCGAGCCAGAGGCAATGCCCTTATACTCAACAGCCCTTGGGGGATTTTCCTGCCATGAATTACTCTCATAAAAGAGACAGTTCAGCATTTTAAGCAATGCTGTGCACGTTTCTCACTACCTGGGTAAAGAAACACCTCCTTTTGTTTGTTTTGAAGTCACTGCCTGCTAATACTTTTTGATGCCCTTCAGCTTTTCTAATGAATAGGAGAATCTTTTATTCACTTTTCTTTCTTTCATTTTTTTTAAAGTCTTTCATATAACCCTTTCAGTAACCTCTTTCCACACTGAAAAGTCCTACCTACTTAGCCCTTCTGTAGAAGCTATTCAGTAAATTTTAGCACATATTACAACTTTTATTACACTCTACTTTTTTTTTTTTTTCCACATTCTAGTCCATATTTTTAGGGAAGGAGGGGAAAGAGAACCAATATTAAACAATATCCACAAAGTGTGGAAACCACAGTCTAACTGAGGGTCTGGTATGCCCTGGAGTCTTTCTCCCACACAGAATCTGGATTGAGCCATCCCAGCCCCTCCATTGTAGTTATGTTTCCAGGACCTGAACAGTCAACTATTTTCAATGGAAAAACAATATACCAGTTCTTGAAGAGGTTTAACCCATCTCTCCCTCTTAGCTCCAAAGAACTTTCTGGTACCCTTTCCCCACAGGTCTTTGGTTCTTCCAGTACCTTGGTGTTCTCAGGAAAGCTCTGAAGGGACCTCCAGGAAGCCTTAACACTTCTTCAGGCTCAGCACCTTCTGTGGTACAGTTGGTCTGTCTCTCCTCCAGATATCATCCACACACATCACTGCCTCACAAGCCTCTCCACACTTGTCTACCACCCATCTAGTATTATACTATATTATACCTATATTACATTTCCATAGGCTTCATAACCAAGCAACATGAAAGCTCCTATGAAATCTTTTCTTTCTCTTCCCAAACAATCTACTCGGCTACAAAGAGGTTCCATTGCTGCCCACACCTTGCCCCCCTCTCCTCTCCTCTTCTTTCCATGCAGGTACAATTGCTGAGGCAATCTTCCTTACAAATGAGTGAGTGTCTGCTGAAGGTGTTCCAAAGCATTATGGAGAGCTGGGAATTAAGAAAAACAGAAAGTGCAATAAAATAATATACATAATATATGAAAAATATTGATTGTGCAGCTGACATTAAAATATTTAAAAACTATGTTTTTTTCTATGCTTGGAATTGCTCATCACTGATTTTGGACAAAGCTTTTGTTGAATATCTTAGTTCAACTTTCTTTTTGTTGTTTGTGATCAGCTGTGTATGCTTGTATTTGTCTTAGTGCTGTCTTTCAACAACATAGATGAAAGTCTGTCAGAGCATTAAGTATTATCAGTTATCACTGTGTCTATATAAAGAGATTTGAGGGCCCTGGGTCTGTTAGGAGTTTTACATTTAATTGTGTTCTCCTTGAAAAGGAGAGTTACACAACTACTCCACTTCCATGCAGATAGGATTTCTTGTGAGCCGGAACTAGCACTTTGGGGGGGTCATTTGCATAAAACCTTATTAATAAAAGCAAAATCATTTGATCAGAATACTGACATTCTAATGAAATAAAGTTTGAATGTTGTAAGGAATGTGGATTCCACCTTGACAAATCATCTACGTTCTTTCTTGTTGATTTAGGACTGTAATAAAAGACAATTATCTGAGTTTTGTTTTGGTTTTTTTTGTTTTTTTTTTTTTCCTCTTTTCCACTCAGTTGTAGTAATTTACAACTGATTTTTTATTTCCTTTCACATAGTGCCCTGGGGCTGTCTCCAACTTTTTCCTCAGAAGCAGTAAGAATTTGGATCCTTTGTTACACAGAAATAAATGTAATATTCATTGTCCAGTGGTGTGATGATTGGTGTGAGGCCATTGAGACTCAAGGCAGCCTCTGCATTCCCTCCTCACCCTGAAGATTAATTTGCTCTCCTGTATCACCAGCAGTTTGCACTGTCCTCTGTGAGACTGGGAATAAAAGCATCACTGCCTCCAAGCGACTGCTCTGTCACACAGAAACCAGGAGGTTCTGGGAAGCATGGAACCCATAGCAAGATGGGCACAAGCACCTAGAAGACACAAGTCCTCTTCTTTGCAGCAGCTGAAAGGCAACATGTTCCCCAAGGGCTTCTTTGGAGATACAAGGCTAAAAATGACCTCTGGCTGCCATGGATTCACAGCAGCTTGGCTGGTAAGGGCACACAGATCAAAACCACCAACATCTTTGGAACCTGGCTTCTTCAGGACCTCCAGCTGGAAGTCAGATGGAGAGTTCTGACCCCAATGCCTAAAGACTGTAGTGAAGCTCTCCTCACTCCTTTTCACTTGCACCTGCCCATACCTCACTTTTAAGAAGTCTCCATGGAATCTCCTTAGGCGCTGAACAAAGCAAAGTCTACATCATGACTCCATACCAGACAGGCAGAATAATTGATCACTTTAATTTGCATCACTCCTTCGTCCCATCTCTCCATCCTGCCATTGTAGGTAACAAACCTATCACCATTTAAAGCCAAAGGGTTAACAACATCATGCATTTCAATCCATATTTGACACTCAAATGAAGAGACTTCACAGTAGGGGCAAGGATCAGAGGAGATTAAAAAGACTCCACACCTCCAAATACCAAATGCCTTTGATTTAGGATTTTATGACATTTATGACATGGCAATGTCAGATTTTGGATTAAAGGTGCTTGAGTCCATAAACTCTGCAGAGGAAATATTCTCACTGGCAAACAAAATAGACCAAATGGAGGAAAGCAAGGAGAGCATTAATCTACTTTCATAGTGAAAAGATCTTGCCTCCCCCTATATTTAGGCTTGATACAACATTTCACTAGTAAATAACAACTGTAAAATCTTGAAAGTATACTGCTCAGGATAGGGACTTGCATTCTACATGAGGGAAAATGATATTCAGCTCTTAAACGACCGAGTATGAAATTTTTCCATAGCATTGAATTTGCAATGTTGAAAACAAGTTAATCTCACAAACAAAAGACAAGGCTACAGGAAAGCATCTCATCCCTGTGCTGTTACTAAATGATAAATGTATGTGCTCTCAGCCTTGGCAATACAGTGCTCTCTCCCCAGATGAGTAATATGCTCAAACAACCAGCCTTGGAGACAGGAAATGGACAATTTATTTCATCTTTATTTAATGGTCAGCAAACAACACATTGCAATTAAACCAGGTCCCATCTTTCATGCCATGCACAAGGACTTTAATCTCATGGGTCTACACTGTAAAGCAAGAGGGGAATTTCTAAGGAAGTTCATTAGTAGAAATGACCTTTTACAAATGAATTAAAATATATGTGCACTGTCTGAGATTACAGCTTGGAACACAAACTCTTGCAAGGGATTAAGAAACTTCTCTGCTCCTTATTTTCCTCTTGTAGGTTATGAAGATGCAGAATAAAAGATGTCCCCTCCCTTTACAGATGTTGTAGACAGTCAAGAATGGGAACAGGTGAAGAAGCCTTCAAACCTAATGGCCAGTAACATGAGATTATTTACTGTTCATTCACAGCATCAGCAAATTGCTTCCCAGTGCCTAAATATAATAATTACTTTTTCTGGGGGATGCTGCTGAAGGCCATGGATGTGTGCTCACAAGACTACAGATTATGTCCATGCAAAGGGTCAAAAAGAGAAGAGAGGCCCGAGGTCATGAGACTTCCTGACTACTCACTACCTGCTCTTTTCTGCAGAATTTGCAGATTCATCATTTTTTAAATGTTTCCTACAGGAAAAACTTCAGGAAGGTCCAAGGCACTCTTCATAGGAGTCTCAGATGGGGTGGGGGGGGTGGTGCTTGATCATCAGCTCCACTTTCATGGGAAAAGTTAGGAAATAAAGATCCTCTTGGGTTTCCACCATGAACAGTAAAAGTATATGGAGAAACACTAAACATATTCATTTGTTTGTTATGGGTGAAAAATATCCAGGTTTTGCGAAAGCAGAAAAAAGCCAAAACCATGTTAAAAATCCCACAACAGTCAGTTCATTTAATTTTTTTTCTGCTAGAAACCAGAGACTTTCTGAGAGTTTTTGGAATTGATATGCATTAAGCAAACTGAAGCAATTCCAGTGCTGGTGAGGAACAACTGGTCCTTCAAAATCATGCAGAAACTAAAAAGGTACCTCGAGTTTATGTCCTTTGATTTCCTGTTTGTTACAAGTTTTCAGTTTTAGTCAGAGACCAATGCTGCATTACAACGAAGACTGCCTGCACAAAATAGAGTTAATGATATTTACAGCAAGAAAGAACCCAGTAGCAAAATTCCAATCTCCTCTAAGGATTTAATTTCTTTATTGAAGACTTCAGTGCTGGGCCACAACTAGTTACAGAGAAAGCAGACCTCATCCACTCCAGTGACCATTTTCATTTAGTTCTTTTGCACAACACTCAACAAACACCCAAAGGAAAAAAAAAAAAAAAAAAAAGCAAGAGAAAAAGTCTTTGATATCACTCAGACATTCCTCAGTCCAACAGAGTACATGCTTAAATTTCTGATGTCTCTCCAAGCCAGTCAGATGAAATCTGGAAGCTATGTAGTCCTATTAATCTGGCACAGTGCTTGAACTAATTATGTAGAGACACAGCAGTTTTCTGATTTCCAAATACAGATGGAGAATCTTCAGTTGGCTCAAGGCTGCATGTACTAACCCTTCTGCACATTGCTAAGACACTTAGAAAAAGTGGGAAGTATTGCAACATATCCAAAGAGCAGACTAGAATATGAGTTTGAGTGGCTCCATATTGTGCAGAAACATAAAAGCAAATATCTCACCTGGCAAGGGGTTTGCATTCTTTAGTGAAATACTCATAGGAACAGACTGGACCTTTTTTCCAGGAGTCTAAAGAACAGGCCAGCAGCTATATTTAGTCTTGGTGCTATTAAACCAGTAATGTCTCCTTCATGTTTTTCCTCTAGTCACACATGGATTTTCTCATTTCCTGAAGTCCAGCTGAATCTGAGTTTTTATTACATATGCTGTGCTGCAACAATCTGATTTTTATGGAAGACTTCACACACACAGAAAGGTAGACTACACACACACATGTATGCTGCAGTTGCTGTACACCAGGAGAGGACTCAGCTCCACATGGATGTGGTCACCTGGTCTTCCTTTGCAGTCAACGGACAGAAACCTTTTGGTGCACAAACTGGAGTTTCTGCACCAAAGCAAAATGATTAAAATCAGCCAGATGAATTAAGAGCCCAGGAGCACCTCCTTCTTCTTCTAGAGTGTATGTAGACATCTATTTCAGACATAATCATAATGCTGCAAGAATTCTAAGCTAGGATAATGAGTCCCCAACCTAATATTTTAGCCTAAGTATCTTTGTAACTTACACTGTTTCTAGGGCCATTGGTTATGAGTTTGACTTCATCTCATAAATACATGAGACATTCCAACTCCCTCTGATACTAAGTATACTAAGTATAAGAAAGGTAATTTGTGAGTAGGTTTTTGTCATTAGACAGCATCACATGGGTCAGATTCTAATAAGTGTGTGGTTTGGCAAGAAGGTAAGAAAAATTGGGATTGAGACTTCTGTGTATTGATAAGGAAAGGGTACCTCTTCTTGGATCCCTTCTTCACTGTGACTCACCACATCTGCAGCTTCCCTGAGGAAGTTCTGCTTTTAAGAAGTACCTGACGATCAGCAGGTCACAAAGGTGGTAGGAGGTAAGGGTATAGGTGCTGCTGTCTCCTAGCCACTGAATCAGGGACACAGTTCATCCCTGAAGGCTGCATGAAAACTAGGTTATGTACCAGGTGGGTTATCTACCTTCTGGCCTTCCTCATTTAAGAAGGATGTACAACATCAGGGCATCTTAGGATGTAGAGGAATTTATGTGGCTATTTTGTGCCATCTGAAAATACCATATCATACAATTTAGAAAGAGTTTCCAAAGCAATCTTTTCAAAGCTGTCAAAGCTTGGAAAGGTTTTGCTTAGAAAGACTGAAACAATTTTCAGAAACTGTCACCCACAGACTTTAATTTTTCAATCACATGATATGTCTGTTTGCAACAGCATCTACCATAGTGCTTTCTTAAGAGCTACCAATAAATAATGGATGGCTCAATCACTGCCTTAATTCTCTTTAAATAAGTAAAGAGGCTCTGAGCATACCAAATTACCACATCATTTCTGATGTCCTAATGGAGTCCCCACTTAAATCAGTTTGAGACAGGAAATCAGGAAAGTGCAGTGATCAGACAAGTTTTCCAAGCATTACATTAGCATCAAAAAATAAGCCCAGGAGTAAAATTATTTTACCATATTATGAAAGGCTTTTCCTGAGCCCTCTGAAGCTATTCTAGTTAATTCTTTACAACTACTTCATTCTGGGTCTCAAGTAGCAGCTTATAGTAACACACATCTTGACAAACTTTAGGCATCTGAAAGTTAGCCACTTAATGTAAGCTATTCATCAAGCCTCCTCCTTCAATCAGCGAAATGAAATAGGTGCCTGGAGTGAACAAAATTTCTCCAGACTATTAATAAAGGTTGCTCAACTAGATGTTGACTGCAACAGCAAAAATTGCTTATAAGATTTCCATTTCCTATCACTCTAAAGTCAATTTTTCACACTTTTGTGGTCCAGTTTGCCACTTCTTAATCCTTCCATTACAGCTATTAATGGGACCATGCTTTTAATCCTGATTTAAACAACTGATGTGACAAATGTAAAAAGAACCTTTTTGTGGAGCAGTCCCTAATCAAGGAATAATTGTACAGTTGATGCTGGAAAGCACCTCTTGAAATAATTTAGCCCAAATGCTCTGCTGAATAAGGGCCAGCTAGACCAAGTTGTCCAGGACAGTGTCCAATCAGGTTTTGCAGATCTGGCTACAGCCTTGGGCAACCTGCTTCAAAGCATGACATAACCTTAACTCTCATCCAGTGACTATGAAGGATCTGGATCCATGAGTCATTTTGTGTCCATGAAAACACACATTAATACCAAGTGGTCTGGCCCAGCCTCCTCCATGCTCTCTTCTGTGACCACCAGTGCTGTCATTCTGGTGGGCGCAACAACAACAAAATCAAGGTCACAGTGCATCTAAAAAATGATTATGCTTTGTAGTGCCCATATTCCATTTGATAGTTTCCCTGGCAAGTTCATCATGCAAGTACAGGGGCTTTGTGCTGACACAGAGAGAGGATGGAAGCACACTGGACATGTAAGGGAGGGCCAGACCATTCTGTCAGAGAGGCAGAAGGAAGATGACCCAGACCTTCACCTTTCAGTGTCAATCAGCCATTAAATCAGCTCAGCAGGCTTGCAAAACCATATCCTTAATTTCCACAAGAGTCTCTTGTGAGGTTAAAAAAGAAAAAAAATCCATTCAATTTCCCTCTTCTAGCATGGTCACAGCAACATCCCAGCAACAGCTGTACCAGCACATCCAAAGGGATGGGAATTGCAAATTCAGGAGCAGAAACTACTTAAACCAGGTCTGTCATTGAAGTCAGCATCTTGTCAAATGAAACCTCTAAAGACACCTCTTTAGGAGGAAATTAACTGCCCTTTGGAGGTTATTTTTTCTCTCTACAGTGACTAAAGACATAGCCTAGGTAACTAACTCAGCTTGGGCAGCTAGCATGTAGAGAGTTAAAGGCTGAGATAAATACCCCTCCTGCAGCTGGGGGGACTAAGAAAGCTTGGCCTGCAAATGCATTTGCATTTTGCACTTTTCACAAGGAGAGCTGAAACACCCTGTCCCTTAGCAACCACTAGAGGCCATTTATTTAAACTTGCAAAAGCTTTTGACCAAGCCCCTCTCTAGACACTTATTAAAAATGAGTAGTCATGGGATGAGAGGTAACATTTTGTCATGCATTGGAAAATGGCTAAGAGACCGAGATTAAAGATAGTCAGCTTGCTTTTACTGTAGCAAAAGACCAACAGCAGGATGCCCACAATTTCCACTCTAGAGATGTTGGTTATTGAATTTATTAATGATACAGAGGCAAGAGCAACAGCTAGCACTGAAGAAATTTTTTATGCTAACCTTTCAGCAACATCCAAGGTATGGGAAGAAAAAGCAAGAGGTATTTTGTACGACACACATGGTCGCAACTGATAAAGTTTTGAAAGTGATCTCTTCAGCACCAATATGAAGCATCCAGAAGTATTTTCAGATGCACTGACCATTATGGTGAGAGGATATTAGATGAAATTCACTTACAGCATCAGAACAGACAGTTCTTTGCTCCTGTGTAATGTTGAAGTGAGCCAGTATACAAAGACCTAAGGCTTTGGCATGGAGAAGACAACAAGAAACACCCCACAGACTCTCATTCTAGTATTTATTGCTTAATGGAATACCATCAAATTAAACAATATTGTGAAATCTCCTGTGAAAGCCAAACTGCTCCACCTTCTGCTGCTTTGATATCTTAGATGACTTAGATGACTGTCATCCAAGTGTCCCCCTGACTAAAGTCAGCAACTTACTTTTCTTTTAGTGTCTCACAAGGTTAATCTGCTTGAATTAAGTGTGGCATATCATGGTGTTCATTGGCTGGGATGCTCTTTAGGCTCATAATATACCTGTAACATATGAACCCAGTAATACAATTTTGACAGAAAAAATAGCCCATCACAAGGAGAAATTCACATCCAATTCCTGAAGCTGCAGAACCATCACAACATAGCAAAGACCAGTCTGTTGCTAAAGAATGGCAAAGTAATAACATAGAGAATGCTTCCCCCCTGCTTCATGTGGTTGGACACCTTTTCAGACATTCTTTTCAGACATAAAGACAAAAGATGCAGAGTTACCCATAGGGTATAATTAATCCTACATCATATTAAACCACAGGAAGTAACAAAGTTGTCCCAGAAAAAAAATTGCCAGGCTTTTTAAAATAGTCTGCAGGTGGGTACATGAAAGTTTTGCACTAAAATGATGGGGACTTGCCATCTGAAATGCATAAACCTATACAAAGTCTAACTACCTGCTGTAAATTGAAGCACCATAAAAATAAAATTGAACAATTACCTTTTGTGGGCAGTGTAGATTAAGCTATATATCAGATTTAACATGACTCCAAAGCAGTAAAATTCCAACAAACACAGCTGAAAGAGTTGCAGTCAGCACCTGATTTAAACTTTGGACTGAGGGTACAGAGGGGGTTCAGGAGACAAAATTATCAGAGAGATCATGGCAGTGGCAGGGGGCACAGAAAGCCATTGTGTCACCACATCTATTCAAGAGCTTAAAAGGACTGGAGGAGTTCAAAGTGAGAAAAAAAAATAACACAACAGAGAATCCACAAACAATACAGTACAATTCTGCTGCCCAATACATAGACAATATTCCTACAGATTTCAGTGTTCTGGATGAAGGGCAATGAAAGTGTTCTTGGCTATAATAGCTTGTCTTTCTTTCACTCCTTCCTTTGATATCTTTCCTTAAGCAAAACTGGGACTGGACAAAATCATTCTTCTCGGGAACAATGGCAGGACTTTAGAGAGAGTTCTCTATTCACTAATTCAGAAGGTGCCTCCATTTGTTCTTTATCTCGTTTTTTTAAATTATGCTGACAATCCTGCTAAGGCAGAGACCGATGTGGCTGGGAGTTTACGGGGGTTGGGTTTCTGGTTTTGGGCTGTGTGAGGATTCTCTGTGGGACCTCACCTGGCTGAGTGAGAGCATTTTGTCACTGCACGGGCATAAATCCTCCAAGGCAATGATGTTAGATGCAATCTTATTCCATCTTGCAACAGAGAGAGATGTTTAATGCATATCTAGCAGACTGGTAAGCGTATTGCTGAGCTCTACTACTTGTAGTATGGGCTGAGCAGACTACAGTCTGCTCTGATCTGGAAGCCCTTACAGCCACATTACTGAAGTAATGTCCTTAAGCTCAGTCCAAAGGCTGCAGGCCTTTGAAAGAAGGCATGTTAAACTCAAACACAACCTGGCACTAGAGCAGTTTTACGGGTCCTGAAGCCATGATGTGTCTGTGTCTGGCCAAACCAGAGAGAGAGCAGAAGACCTCACCTTAGCCTGCTCTCACCTGCCTGAAAATGTTCTTCCTTGAAATCCAATGAAACAGTTAGTCCAAGGAAGACTTATTCGTGGGAGGAAAGCTTGGCAGAAACAGGCCTTGTGAAGCTGAGCTGGAAGCGTCTGTATCACATGCCACTGTGGAATGATTCCCATCTTAGCCCTGACAGTCTTCCTCCAGCTGGGAAAGTCCCTGATCCCCAAAGGACTTTATCTAAGACAACCACCACAAAAATAACACAAACTACCACCCATAGTCAGCTGCAGGCAGCTTCAGCTTCAGCCTACATGTACACAGATATTTCCATGCCAAAGTATGCAGTAGGGTTTTTTGTTATATCTCCTGGCCAAAGATAATCCGAGAGGGGGAAAACAAAACCTCTTTGTGTGTGTGTGTGTGTGTGTGTGTGCGTGTGTGTGTGTGTTTGTTAACACTTATTATCACTTACATCCCTCATAGCACTTAAAATTCCTATCCATCCCCAAGCTTTTGGCTGCTCAGAATTATGATCTAGAAACATGTTTGCCATTCCTCAAAAATTCCTGGGATTTCAAAATTGTTTCCTGTCCTCCTTTAGAATTATCTCAGTATTGACTCTTGAAAAGTCATGAAATGCCTACACCAAACCTCTAAGCACTCCTTCTCTACAGCAGGCAGCAGACAGGTTGGTTAGAGCTTCTCTCTTGGTTAGAAGGTTGCAACTGATGTCCCAAAGTCAAGTGATTCAGATCAAATACCTGAGCAGAATCTTCTCACATCTGATTCTGATAAAATGAATTTGCTTCCTCAGAAAGCCCCCAGCCATTATTGCTTTCTATGCCTGTCATATTAGAGGCAGGCAAATGTTTTTACATCTGTTTTATGAACAAATTAGCTAAAATGCAAGATAAAAGATTGAACTTCTCTAGGGTCATCTTGAAGATAATGGTAAGGTGTCTTCTCAGCTAGAAAGATGTTAAACATGACTTAGTGACCCTTTTAGACACAATGGCTGCTGTAGAGCACTGCAACAGTGACCTCCAGCTGACCCACCATTGAGCACAGTTTGACCAGGTCTCCATGAGTGCAGAAGCTCTTCTCCAGGCCATTTTAGCAAGCCCAGATCAGGGAATTTATGTTTTAAGATGACCACTGAAACTGTGTCATCACTGAAGGGCTGCACCCCGAGGCTGGGGTTAGACAGATTGCAGCAATTGTCATTTAAGCCAAAGAACAGTTCCTCACCTCTACCTCCAGTGATTTGTGTGCCACATAGAGGGCAAATGCAGGGAATCCCATAGCCTTTATATTTTTCCTCCTTCCCTGGTTTTTGTTTGGGGTTTTTTTCTTTTTCTTTTTCTTTTTCTTTTTTTTTCTTTTTCTTTTTCTTTTCTTTTTCTTTTTCTTTTTCTTTTTTTTCAGCTAGGCCAGTTCCCTGGCTCAGTTTGCTATGTAGTTTCACAAACAGCAGCATCAGCACAAGGCTGGGGCCAGCAAGAGCTGTGGATGGGGACTCCCTGAATCCAGTTGAAAAGACGTGTGTGAAACAGTTTGGGCTGGAGAGCACTTAGCCCAAGAAGGGCATGTTCAAACCTGATAAGAAAAACTTTCTATGGCCTGTATTTTCAAATGTATTTGAGGCACTTAGAGATTCAAGATTGATTATTTATGAATAACAGGGTAGAGTCTACAATAGAGTAGGCTCTCATATCATGTTTGGCTTTGGGAGTTAGCTTGGAAGTTTTTGCCAGTATACTTTCCCAAAAGCTATTCAACCTAGTAAATGGTAGTACAGTCTATGACCTGCCCATTAAATAACAGGGTACTTAATAAAGATTTTCTGAGGTGCTATCTTGCTTGTTATGTGTTAGGTCAGCAATTCAGAGACCTACAAGAAATATATTCCAGTGATTCCATCCTATCACAGTTCCCTTTGAAGATACTTTAAAAAGAATTAGTAGGTTTCAATACTATTATGGCTATTTAAGATTGTGTTTAAATGCCCCAAGGTCAGGTCTGACCTTTTTCTCCCACACAGGAATGTAAGACCTCAATCACACCCCAGTGAGAGAATGCACATTGTTTCCTCTACTTAAAAATCCATAATGCCATTAAAAATGTATACGTTGTTGTTAAATAAATGTATGATGCTAAGATTAAATCTGTTTGCATTTCCTGCCCTCTGTCAATTATTAATATTGCCCATAACAGAGAGACTAATACCTACACAGGGGGGTATAAACATCCAGAAAACAATACAACTTTTCCTTTTGAAAGAGAATTATTTGCTCAGGTTTCACACCTAACAGGAAGCAATTCTGAAATAAGGAGCCTGGTTTCCACCTGTCAGCACATGACTGAGCAGAACGAGCTGCTGCTCAAATCTAGTCACAGGAATTGGCAAGGGCACGGTCCAGCAGTGGATAAAACCCATGTGTTTGCATTCACAGAGTCAATATGGGAGGAGAAATGTGTATCTGAGGACGAGAACTGGAGTCAGAAACTGAACAATTAACATTGTTTTCATGCCCCTCTGTAATTAACAGAGATCAAAGAGGACCTGAAACCATCGATCTCACCAGAAACAGGAGGCAGCAGAGTAAGTACCAGCACTAACAACTCCACAGAAGACACAAAAACACCTATTACAGCCACAGGCACAGGGCTGCAACACCAACACAAAGCAGCTAGAAAAAAAACTTTGAAATGAAAGAACAGAATTTAACACTCCAAGATCTGTCAACATAAGGACAGTGTATGAGAAAAGTTGTTGTTTTACAAAGCCAGCAAATAGGGTTTACACTAAAACAACTTGTATTTGTTACTCAAGGATGTGATGAGGGAGAAAAGCAAGACATTAAATGCAAAAGGTATATATTAATAGAGAGAAGAAGGGAGAAAGAGAGATGTGTCATAGTTTTTTTAATTTTGTGTTTGCAAGCTGATTTTCCTTGCATGCATCAGCTGCACTGCTAGCAGCATTTTCTTTCTGTAAAGAGCATTACATTTAAATCCAGCAGTGATGAGTTCTGTGCTTGGCACCACCACATGAATGTATTTTGATTTTCCATCTGTTTGCCCATAAGAAACCAACAAATACATGGTGCTTTGCAATCAAGAAGCATAAAGCTCAGACATTACCTGGAAAAGAAACCAGGAGGCATTGCTTGGAACATAAGTAAAAGGCAAGAAAGAATAACTCAAAACCATGAAGGTGACATGCAACAGCCATAGCTCTTCAAAGTCGAGAATAAGCATTTGTCCACTGCATTATTCCATCTCCACAATTCCATCTCAACTATTTGGAAAGTGATGCCTGTGTGAGTTACACTCACGGGTGATGTTAAGGGTAATAAAGTGCCACGACTACAAATCAGCAAATCAGTATAGCATGTGTGAAATACAGAAGAGGAGGGAACTACAAAGTAGGAAAAATTTCCAGCAGGAGATAAGGAACAATGAAACAGAAAGTGGATTTGGCTGTATCTTGTATTTTTTTGATAGCACTGCCTGGTGTCACTTTATCTTTCTGCCCTTTTGATCTGCCAGGTGAAATGCTCATCTGCTCCATTATATTTTTACACTGACTCCACAGAATCATAACCTGTTTGGTTGGAAGGTATTGAAGATGCAATGACCAGACCTTGTTCTGAGGCAGGATGAAACATATTTTATAATTTGTGCTAATTCCAGGAAACTTTGGACTGGCAAGTAACTTCTAGACTGAACTTTGATTTCATCTTTTTAAGTATGGTGGGTCCAATATGTGCTTTTACTTAAGTACAAATAATCATAACAGTACAAACAATCATTCCATTTCAAAGATTGTTATGATGGTCTATTATTACAAAGCTGCATTAGCTGCTGTATACTTTGTGCTGATGAAGCAGTGGTTTTTGTTGGTTTATACTGTTTCCTGAAGATCAGCCCTTTGGCTGTGCACACCAGAAGACTAATAATGGAGTTTATATTCACTAAAAATACGTTGTTTGGCACATCCATGGACTTCCATGTACAATAAATTAACATCACAGCGGAAAGTGATAAATTGGTCAGATTAATTCTGTGCTTTGCTTGAGCATCTTGCCACAGATAATATTAATAAACAAGATAAGAAATAAAAATATGTTTAAAGCCTTTAAAATAATTCCTATTCATCTGGCTTTACAAAGGACTGCGATCAGTTACAAACTGGATCTTTTAGATGCCAATAGCAGTTTACTTTTGATCAGTCTGCCTACAGATGAATTCAGACCCACTGGGAAGCTTTAGTGATAAAGCTTCTGAATTTTCCATTGAATACTGCTACTGAATGTTTGCATGTATCTGATCAAAAATTACCATGAAATATTTCTGATAAGTATTTATTAAAAGCTGGGGCATGGCAAATTGCTAACTGTACTAGCTTAAAGCAGTTTAAACAGAATATGGTTTCTTGTTATGGTGATATATTCACAGCTATTCCAGATGAAGAAATCTTTATAATCAGAGAACTTCAGAGAACAAGCAGTTGTGTCACATAACTTCTGCACTCCTATCTGTGCCTGGGCCAAAGACAAATGTGCAGCATCCAGTGAGTGCCTGCTCACACCAATAGCTGTCACTTTAACCATCAACTGCTCAGTCTTTATTTTTCCCATTAAACCGTGCTTCTCTTTCACTCAGAACAATGCTGCCTACTTTTATGAAAACTTGAAAAAGGTTTCATCAGATAAAGCATAGTGAAGTGCAGCTGGTTCATTCTTGTCTCTTGTGAAGGCAAGCAAAAGAGGCAATTTTAAGGCTGCAGCGAAGAGTCACTTTAACCTGGCATAAATCCAGACTGCTTAGAAGAGGTATTCTGGAACTCTCCTGGCTCTTCTTTCCAGCTGTGTCAAGGTTCTGGCTCTAGAATTCATATTGCTGCATGGTGGGGCTCATCTCATCAGGTCAGATAATATTGTTCTTTTTCTTGTTTTTTGGTGTTTTTTTTTTTTTTTCTGTACAGTTAACTTCCAGCTGCATGATTAGGTACGTAGGATGCCTAGCAATGCAAGTCTATGAAAGCTTATGCTGCTCAATAGAGGTGCCAAGAATGAGCCCAGTGAGGCAAAGAAGAACATGGGCCCACCACTCTCAGAGGTAGCAGTGATGTCTCTGGGATGAGATATCCTTTATAATCATAGTTTCATGTTCAAAAGGCAAAATCCTGTCATGAATGCAACATTCTCAGTGATGTACTTTCCCAATTTAAGAAGGCAAACTGCTATCTCAAACTAAAACATCTACCTTTTAGGTAAAGCTGTGCATAATGTGATGACCTGTGGTAAGAGAAGACTATATTCAGTGATACAGAAGTTTCATTTCAGTTTTACAATTTCATTATTGCCACTTAACAATACACTGTTACTAACTTCAGGATCGGTGTTCCATTCCTGAAGACCAAATATAATTGCAATCCCTTAAAGAGAGAGGGGTAGGGATGGAACTGAAGCTCTGAGCCACTGGTTGTCTCCACTGCTCTATTTCTCACAGCTGCCAAAATAAGCTTTCTCAAAAACTACCCTAGGACCTACTTTAGGGGTCCTAAGTATCACTGATGGAGCTACGCAACACCATTTAGCCTGGAGTCCAGGGATTTAGCAGACACAAGAATTTAGAGACAAAAAATCCCTGCCTGAAGAAACTATAGTCTTAGGTCTCTATTATCCAAAGTCATGCCAATGGGTGCATGGAGCCTTTCTGAAATCCTGGGAGCCCTGTGAGGGCTGTATAAAGTTTGGTTTGGACCAAATGTGTAATTAGGAATTCAGGGAAGGCCAAGGAAATGAATGTCCTACAAATCTTTGGGGATCAACTGGCTTGATCCCAAGGAAGATATAAAGGAAAAAGGAATTCAGAAGTATGGGAAAGAACATATGTAGAAGAACTGCCTAAAGCAAAAAATGAAGAGTTAGGAAGAAAGGACATAGAATACAAGAATGAAAAAAACCAAAATGCTTAGGGGTAACAAAAAGAAGGATTTGGGTCAAAATGTTTGTCAAGGACTCTAAGGAGAAGCAAGACTTGACATTAGTTTGTAAGAGCATAATGCAGCAACGTGACAGGATGGGTCTGAGTACAGCAATAAGATCCCAAAGAGGGTAAGCATCTGTCAGAGTCAGTCTCTGTCCAATTTCACGCTCCAGGAAGAGTGGGGAAGCTCAGGCCACCTCATTTTCCACCCAACCACATCAGGCTGACACCCTGAGGCACGAAACTTTCCATGTTGTAGGTATTTATTCCTTAAGCTTGTCACCCCATAATGAACAAGGACCACAGCTAGTCATCTGCTTATTTGAGAGGGCGCCGGGATCCTGACAGCCTGCTAAGCAAGCAGCAAAGCTAGGGAGGAGTGGAAAAGGTGTGGAAAGAAATGTGAGAGATCTCACAGTTAATATGGAGTGGAGGCAGTGATGTAGTTATAGCCCTACTTTTATTTTCACTTGATGGCACAAAAAGGAAGGTGATGAGAATCTTTTAAATGAAACATGGCATTCCCTTATTAAAGTCTGATTTAGACTTCAGCAGTCTTTCTGCTCTGTATGTGTTTCAGTGCTCCCACACCACAGTCAGCCAAACAGAAGAGTCTTAATAAAATAAATTTCAATGGTAATTTCCTGAACAATGAGGGCTTGTTTTCTAATCAAACAGTCCTTTTGGTGTTGTTATCAAAGATGACAAGGCTAGCCATGTTGTAAATATGAAGAGAAGAGACACAGAATTATAGATTTAGAAGTCCTGCTAGGCATCTTTGTTTCCTGAGCAAACAAATTTCTTCTGGGGACTGCATGGAAAAAAAATTCTCATTATCCAATTTTGTGGGGGCTGCTGTTTCTGGAAACAATTGCCTTGCTGCCAGTTTGTCAAAAGCATCATTGTCCAGCAGTGGGCTGCTGTGGCCTCACCAAGGTCCCAGCATCCATTGTTGCAGTTTGATGCAAGCAGCTTCCACTCACATCAAAAGTGAAGCAGAGTCAGCATTCTCTGCCCCGTGCTAGAGTGACCATAGGTAACAAATCTGCTGTATTCCTGGCCTGTGATCCTTGGAGTCACAGGCTTTGCTTGGGCCCAGAGACAGAAGTAAGCAACCCCTTCCAATCATTTACAGCAATCTCTCTTACCCACTGTGAAGGACATCCCAAGCAGAGTGTTTATATTAAATACATATAGCAGGTGGCCTTATATCTGAGGAAAAACTAGAAAATAACTGGACAACCCTCAGAAACATTATTAATAATGCTTCCAGACAAGGAAGGGTGGGTTTCTCTATCTCATCAGCCTGCCACTGCAGCCACGGTTTGCCATAATAGTATTCAAAGCTCCTCCTGAGATTGTATCTGCCCTCAAGGGTAAATAAAGTCAGAGCTGGAACTTTCTGACACAACTTTGTCACTGCCTTATTAATATTGTCAGGCAGTGACTGGAGAATGGGCGACACCAGCAGCATAGCAATTTTAAGGAAACATTTCCTATAATGAAAGTAGCAGCAGTGATGGCCAACAATTACACAAATACTGTTGGGAGGCTTTTCCTCACTTACTTTTCTATGGAGCCCACCTTTCTCCAATACGCAGTGGGAGACCACTTAGTTGTTGCTGAGTTCAATGGAAAACACACAGTTGCCACATAATTCAATATTACAAGCATTTAGGGCCTGACCCAAAGCCAGCTGACATCAATGGCACAACTGCTTTTAAAACTAGGAAGGACTGTGGTTTGGGCTCTCACAGAGAAGTGTTCCCAAGCATAAAGCTTTACAGAAGATTATCAACTAATGAACAACAGCACTGGAGGGGATGCTGTTTGGAAGGTAACATTAAGATTTCAGAATTACTCACTCTAAAAACTGTTGTTTGGTTCAGGTTTGGAAGTCAGTGTCTACCTAAGGAGAGCTATGAGCATTTATTAAACCTTATAATCCCTTCCAATTCACATCTGTTTATAAGGATTCTATTCTGGTCTTGCCTCAGAGAGATTTTTGGGCCAACTCCCAAAACTGCAATGTGGTAAGCACACTGCTTAAAAAAAAAAAAAACCTCTCAGAGGTCATGAGTTAATGCATAGGTATTTTAAAATGTTGCAGTAAAAAAGGCCTGATGCTTTCCAGCCTTAGAACATAGTTCAGGGTTTATAATGGCTACCTAGTGTGTAGATTAAATGACAAGGTTCTGTAGCTCCCAAGCCACCTCTCCCACTCTAGCCAGCTCTGCACGTGCTCTTGTCTCCATGGCAATGCCCTGGGGTGCATCATGGTCCTCAGGGAGCAAAAAAAAGTACCTGAATGCCATGAGCAGGTACAGAAGTAAACATGTGCTGCACCTGGGACCAGCTTTTCTTTCTGGCTGATGGGCCATGGAGATCAGAAGGCAGGACAGTACTGCTGTGGAAGTGACTCTGCCAGTGCCTCTGGCTCCTGCTCAGAAAAGCTTTATCTTTCAAACTAGTGGCTCTTGCAGATATGCAGTTCTCTTCACAACTTCATGATAAAGTGTATGCTACTAAAGGCAAAAGATAATTCATCCCAGCATCATCCAGAAGTTCACAAAAGCTCTTTCACTACCAGGCCCCCTTGCTTCTTAGTCAAGGAAGAAGTAAGTCCCTTCATCCAGTGGGATTAGACCACAATGCCTTCCGCCAACTCTGCTGCAACAAACAAGCCCTTTTCAGTGCAAATGCTTTGAGAATCAGGAAAGTAAAGAATTCAGTATGTTGAGATATGGTAGCTTTTGTACTGGTACCCTGATAAGGAAATGATTTAATACAGATATGCAGTTGCATCCTGTGAATTCCTATACACTCTTCAGTCAACTCATGTCACACAGAAGGCCAGCTCGAAGCCTAAATGCAATAAAGACATTGAATGGTTCTTACCTGATGCCTATCTGGGTCTTGGCCATGTGTTTGGAATTTAAGGTGTGTTTGTGGGACTTTAAAGATATGCTGGTTCTGTGCTTGCTTGCATGCTGAATTACTTGTAGTGAGGAACCTTTCTGAATGTCCAAAATATCAACATTTAGCACGGTTGCTATTGAAAGAAACAAAAGATCTCCTGGAAGATTTCTTTACTAATGCATACATCATCATTGCATAAAAGAGTCATGAAAAGGGTTTCCTTTTGTGACCTTTGTCACAAAACCCTCTGGGCAAAGCAGTTTGCAAAGGGTTGTGCAGGGGACTTTGACTGAACCACCCATGTAGTAGTGGTTTTCCTTAAAAAGTACAATTCAAACTCCAATAAGCTTCTCTACAAGTTCATTCCTCCACTGTACCCATAAGATTTGAGGGCCACAGAGACCTTTCCCAGAAAACTTTGCAGGGAAGTTTACAAAGACACCAATGACAGAGCTGCAGACACAAGATCTGCTTCAACCTCTCCTGCAGGTTCAGGTGCTCAGTAGCCCCACAAGCTGCGTCCCCCCTGAACTGCTGCGTCCTCTTTTAAAGAGACCAGGCTGTTTTACATTCCTGGAGACACAGGGGAAGGATCTATATGCCCTACACTGAATGATCTAATGTAATCTGGGGACAAAGCAGCTATTAATTATTTCTATTGATATACAGTAGCTTTATTAATAGAAAAACTGCCAGCAGTGTCAATTACTCATACACATATGTATGCATATTCAATACAAAGAATGGAGAATAGACTTCCACCTTCTGTTGGAACTGTAAGTGGTAGAATAACTTCTGAAATGTGGGATCAGCTTTTAATAATGTTAAAATAGTGTTTTGTATCACTTGCATGCCCTAATTTATCTCTGCCAAACAGCAAGGCAGGCAAAGAGCCTTCTGAATGCTGTGATTAACTAGCTTGCTGACCATTTGTGTATTAACATCAGAGCGATCGTTTCCCAGTGCCACGCTACATACAGAAGAGGATAACAAATGAGTTGATCATAGGTTTTTAAGGGCAGATGGCATATCTGATGGCAAGAGAAAGCTCTTTCCCCACATCTCCCTTGCACAGAAATTGGAGCATGTGGTGTGATTCAGCAGTTTAAACTCTTTTCCTCCTCCAGCTGTGAGTGCTTACCATGCTCCAGGGCTCTGTCCCAGACTCGTGCACTACCTGGCAGGGTGAGTGGGTTAGAGAGGGCAGCAGGGATGCATCTGGGTCCCAGCTGTCCTGCCCCAGAAAGCCCTCTGCATGCTGAGTGCTTTCCCCTCCTTTGCCATGCTGAGGAACCAGTGCTGCCAAGGAATACTGGAGGGATGGTAAGAGAACAGGTTCCACTGGTGCCAGTGCCACCACACCATAAGGCTGCTTTTCATGTCAGAGGGCTGGATTTGGTGATCCAGGTGTCCCTTGTCTTTCATATAAGAGATGAATGGTATTTAGGTATGGAAGATGTTCAAGAGCAAAGCCATCTTCTCCATGAATGCTGAATGCTGTCACTGACTGAGAAGCCCATCTCGCCTGACAAACATTTGATTTCAAAACACATAAATAAACCTAAAAATCTCCACAATGCAGAGGTTTTTGATGAACCAATTACAAGTTTTTCTTTGCTCACCATAGGTATTTTTCCATTAAAGTCAAACCAAGTTTTCCCTGTGTTAACTGACATGCCCCAGAAGCCCAAATTCTGTGGAGGCTTAATTACAGTTTCACACTGCCAACCCCCTTTGGTGCATCTCCTTGTAAGTCGAACTCAACATATGTTATCAGCAAACTTAAGGCCCTGCAGCAACAACTACATCAACAACTAGGCCCCTGCACAGCTATCCTGCACATCTAGGAGCCTCCAGGAAAGGAATACAAAACATTTTCAGCTTTCATACCATCCAAGTGATGTAATTTATTTACAAGCCACCTTGCATTCCTGTGCTCCTGCCACAGATACCAGGCTGCAGACACAGAGGTATCAGCCCAGTAACAGTGTGCTTGCTGCAAGGACTCCTCCCCAGCACGAGGTCACACATACCTTGGCTATACATCTGCCATGGTATGAGCCATGTGACTCATAAATATTTCTCACCTTTGGATAAAACAAAGGAGATAACTGCAGCATGTTGAGGCAGAGTTTTTCTACAGGCAACCCTGCCTTCTCAGCACAGAGAGGCAGCTCAGCTGCTCTTTCAAATCCTGAAGCACCCATAACACCTCTACACCCGCCAGGACAAGAGAGCTCATCAAAGCTGACATATTAGGACCCTGTGTGCTCTTGGCAAAGTCATCTTACCTCCTTAAAACTGAGCCACAAAATGAGCTGAAAGAAGGTAATTTATAAATATATATATGATTTCTACATTAATCCAAACAAGCTTTCTTATCTAACTTCATTTTTTTTTTTCACACAAGACACAGAATAACATAGCTGTGTGGAAAAATCCCTACACTAAACAGAGGACACCCTTTTGAGTTGTCCACGCCTTTAGAAGAGACTTGGAAAATCAATTTTGTGCAAGATCACACTTCATTTTTGTTATCAAGTTGAGGATGAGAAAAATTTGATGGTTATCATAGAACGTTAAGAAATTGGTCCCAGTCCCCACTGTCATGGGCAGGGACACCTCCCACTAGATCAGCTTGCAAAGACAATAAATTTAAAACTACCTTTAGAGCAGATGAAGATGGAACCTGATTAGCTGGAGCACTAGTCTTATCCCACATGACCATACTGACATCCTAATATGATTTTTGACTAACGTTGTTAACATGAATACCTGTCTTAAGTTTTATGCAGCATACATTATGGAGATATGAAAGTAATATGGCTCAAGGGAAGGGAGTAATTCTGAAGTCTCAACATGCAGTAAGAAGTAAGATTCTTCTCCTCTCTAGAAGGTTAATTTCAGAAATCCTACAGTGAGGTTGACAGGATTCATTTTCCAGTTGCCACTGACTTTGCAAGCATAATACCAGATGAAGACTGGAGAGAGAGAGGAGGGGGGAAACTGTCTCTGCAAAATGCTGTTTAATTGCAAAGTATCTGTATTGCTTTAGATGTGACTTGCTGACAGGGAGAAAAATATATCAAAGCACAGAGGAGATACATCAAAATAGAAAAATTTAGCTAAGTAAATCTCAAGGGATGACAGAGGATCCATTGCTTAGAACTCATATAGAGGGATTTCTTGTCCTGCTTGCATCTTGCATTAAGCAGACTTTTCTTTTTTTCCTTTTTTTTCAAGACCAGCCAGAAATTACTCTACACAGATCAGGAGTTGGGATTTAAAGCTAACTGTTGGTGCAGATATAATATCCATGAAAATCAGTTTGAATGGGAGGTGGCTGCTTGCCTACCCTTGGAGGTGCACTACATTATCCATGTAAATACTATTCTGAAGGCAGATGAACTTCCAACAGATCAGAAGCAGCTGCTTTAAAAATACAAATATGTCACGTAGTTTCATATCCTGATGTGAGGGCTGATCCCCTCCTTTGAATTCCCTGCCCTAGGCTAAGGTGAGGTAGCAGTCTCATGCAAACCTACTTCAGAGACCAAGGCAAGGAGAGGGTGAGACATTTTCCCCAGGGAATTGCCTGTACCAAAGAAGCTCACAGCTAAATGCTAGCTAGGAAATTTCCACCGGCCTGAGTAACACTTCCAATTGCCTGAATCAGCTCAATTTCTCCATGCAAAGTTACAGTTCCACCTACTCATTAGCAATCAGCAGAAATCAATACTCTGCATTGGCAACTGACATCCTCCATCTAATGGATAAACTGTCATTGCTGTGGTGGCTCAGTGGCATTTGAGGCTTCAAAAAAGAAGCTGAAGGCCGAAGAAAAACTTGTTCACCTAAAATTGATGCAAAAAAGCTGCTTTTAAAATAAAGACAAGGGGAGTTCTGAGCTCAGGTTTACAGCAAAGGGCATTTGCTGTCTGTCCCTCACCCACTTACTCCCATGTCTGGGTAAGAATCTACCTGAAAGCCATCCTGCCCTCAGGAGGAAGCAATACAGAAAAAGGCAGCAGTGGAGAGCTATTTCTGGCACTGTGGTTTATCAGAGGAGCTGGTTTTCACCCCAACAGCCTCACTCTGTTCGAACCTGCAAGACAGTAAACCCCATGTCCCCTCGAGCCTCTATTTGTACATCATTCTGGTGGCTTCTGGGTATTCTGTATCCATGTGGTGGTCCTTCTTCTCCTAAAACTCTCTTACAGAGAATGCCTGGGGAGGTGTTTGTCACCATCACTTTAGGCTTCTAGTAACCAGAGTCCAAATGACAATTCAGATAAAGAGCAGAGCATTCAGATCTACTCTGAAAGACACAAAATGAACCACCTGGTGCAATTAATAAAAAATGATGGAACAAGCCTAGGCCATTTGGTTCATCAGAGTTCACTTAGCTTTTCTATTTAACGCTCTATTTCGTCCAAGAAGGCAACTTATGATTTATCATGAAACACCAGTGTGTTTCTACCTCGATGGCTTTAGCTTGGAATGCCAGCTGAAAATATGTTTTATTGTTTGTATGTGCATAGAGACCTAGTTTTGTGGTGAAGACACCCAGTACACACCACCTCTCCTTCCATTCCCTACCTGCTGGGGACTACTACCACTCTAGGTCATACAGATTTCTCACTTTTCACACCCTTACCACCCTCTAGCCCAACACTGCATCCCACCCCAGAAGTCCTCTGGCACTGGACTAAAGAAGAGGAATGTGCAGGTGTGCTCCAAACTCATCCTCCCCATTACTGCTGAAACTTGGCATGCAGTGTCCCACCCACTTGGAAGAAATGTCCTGGAGTTACTCCTGAACTTAAATGCCATCATCTGGAAATAACAAGGACAAAAAAAAAAAGTTTTCACAGTTTTCCATTTAAAATTGATTTCCCCAGTTTTCTATCTGACATTCCTCAGTCAAATCCCAAAGAACTTCTTGACCTGCAACTGCCTATGCATATCAAGGAGTGCATGCAGCATCCCCAAACCTCCCACTGTGTACCAGGGAAATCTGTCTGCTCCAGATCTGGCATATTTCCTCCTCCTAGTCCCCTGGAGCAGCTGACAGCTTTTAGCAAGGAGCTCTTTGTTCAGTCAAGTACTACACTGGATATTACCAGAACTTTTAAAACAGATGTTTTAAAATTCTCCACTGCCTTTGTAATGGGATTTCTTCCAAGGCCTCAGAGGGTCCTCTCCCTTTGCCTTAATGGACACAAGCTTCTGCAGCTCTCACCAGAAAAAGGACTAAATTCCATTTTCTTCAGCTTTGGAAGACTGGCAGCAACAGCTGAAAAAAAAAGGAAATCTGAGGAAATCCAAGGAAATCTGAGCAGGTGCCATATCCTGCTTATCCACTCCCTGACCATAGCCCATATGATGAAAACAATGCTCCTGTACTGAAGAGTAGCCAGATATCTTAGCAGTGACTCAGGTTTTGATTTATTTCCTGGAAACTGATTTATCAAATGTTCAGCTCTTTGGTAAACCAGGCAACTGCTACTCCAAAGGCTTTGCTTTTTGAGCTGTTCTCATTAGGTTCATGTGTTTCATGTTTTTACCCACCATTTTCTTTATATTTTCACATAAAATTCCATTTGCTGTGCAGTGACCCAGTTTCATAGCACATCTGACATGCCTTTGATTTTTTTTGCTGCCTGCTCTTCACTTACAGGTAAGAGCAAACATAAGAAGTCTGCAGCTGGCTTCTTTGTGCGGGTCATTTAGACAGATTAGAAACACTGAAGGAAGCACTAACTCCGCTTCTGGCTTCAATCAATACTTCCTCTGAGTTTGACACAAGTCCTCTCTATTTTTTAGCAATCCTTTGCTATGTGATACACTGACTGCCTGATCTCTTCAGGCTGAATAGCAACCTGGCAAGTGGCACTTCAGTAGGTTGCTGCAGAACCCAAATAACATGTCCTGCCAAGTCCTATCATTACCCAGCCTTCTTTTTTATGTATGTGTGTAAGTGCTTGTTATGGCAGAAGCAGTAGAAGGGAGAATAAAGTGAACAGAAGGGAGAAGACATGTCAGCCTTAACCGTGCTTTCCCTGATGGTAACAATTGAACAGCTTCCAGCAAAAATATTTAGTTAAGTTCATTGTGTGCAGGCTTCAGTATCTTACTGTCGGAATGCATTTGCTAAGTCACCCAAGTAAGTGGATGCATGTGCATATTTATTCATTTCAGCTGAAATGTTCAGGTGTCTCACGCATTACTGATGACTCTGCGGATGCAAAAGTCTCTTCCTTCATTTCCTTCCCACTGCCTGGGGAGAGGTAAGAGTCTTGGAGGCAGCAGTGGCGGCATATGACCCAGTGATTCCCCTCAAATCGGCCTTGCAGCAGAGGGAGATCATCCATTTGCTCAGCCACCTGAGGGTAAAGCTGCAGCTGGTTCAAAGTGGTTGACACTGGAAACAGAAGGTGGCTTGGTCACGATGGGTCAGGTAACCTCCCCTGTCTGCTTCCCTCGGTGTGGAAGTCCCAGCCTGGAAGTCTCTGCATTCTCCCCTGATGTGGCTGCAATTCGGTCCCGTGGGGCTGCTCCAGTCAGAGGGGCTGTGCACCACGGCCAGCCTGAGCCCCCTCCACCTCCAGCTCTGCACACTGGCACAGGCACAGAGATGACCCAGGAGACAGCTGTCTTGGAGGTCTCTCCTCTTCCTTCTCTAGGAGCAAAGCCATGCTCACAAGAGTGCTTTACATTCTCCCCCAGCCCTGTATGTATCCAAGCCCCACACAAGTTATCTGTCTCTTCAGGTCCTTTTTCATCTGCTAGGTTTCTGGAGCGACTTCTCCTGTGCTTTGCACATCAGCATTCGCTGGAATGTGGATGGGGATCCTACAACACACTGGGATAACAACACACTATAGCAAAAGACAGCTCTGCCTTTCTGAGCATTTCCTCCAGAGCATTTCTCTCTCTGCTTTCAAGATCTCTCATCTCCTAAAAACCCTCAGGCTTTTTTCTTTCATGGCTCTATATTCTTTTAATGTAAGCATGAATCAAATTCTGTTCTTTGTCACTCCCATCTCTAGACCCAGAGATGCAGAGGAGATTTACGAAGCTACTCTGGATTTACACCAGGATAATGTGAGAAAAAATTGGCGGTTTGTCTTTGTATTTTAACTGCTTCCCATCATATTTTTTATTTGTGGCAGTGTTATTGTTAGATTTACTTTGATGTTGCTGTTTGAAATTCATCAATCTACAGCATGCTTTAGGAAAGCTCTTTGTATTTGCTCTCTACTTGGAATATGAAATTACTTTGCTTTAGAAAGTATGTTATAATATTCTAAATTTATGACATTACTATTATCTGAGGAATCTCCAGCTATTCATGCATATTCCCCCTTTGTTTCAGGCCCTTCAAAGTTAGTACAGCTAATTCTACATTTTTTTCTCTTGGCATCAGTTGCTAATTATACTGAATGCTATTAAATTACAGATCCCCACTCCTTTTCCTGGAAACTTGCTGGCTGGTAGTGTAAGATTAGGTCTGGATATTATATGCAAGATTTTTTTAACCTATCTTAGCTTTAAGATGCAGATACTATATGAAGCTTCAGTGTGATGCCGTCCTTAAAAGCATTTAAAAAATTACATTAAGTAAAATGATGTCACTTCTAATCAGAATTTTTATCCCTTTCTTTCCTGATTAGTGCAGCCTTTAGCAGATTTACTAAATATCTCTGCTAGCTCCAACAGCTTCACTTCATGGCATCTTGAGTCAGCATTTCTGGCAGAAAGCACAGCCATCGAGTGAAATTCATAATGTAAATTAGTATTCAGCACTGGAACCAAGGAGGTCATTAGCAAATGTTTCCAAATGACCTGTGGCAAACCCAATTTCTCACCAGGCCTGGTTTAGGAAAAATCTTAATTATTCCCAGAGGGAAGGGGGAAAAGCCTCCTAATGTTCAACTGGACAACTTGGCAGGGGCAACGGCAGCAGCTGTGCTGGGCTGTGCCAGGGGTGTCCATGCCAGCATGACCCACAGAGGGCTATCCATGCCTCTCTCCATGCCCAGTGGTCCCTGTGACAGTAAACTACAGTCCTGGTGGCATGGAGCCACTCTCCATGGAGGACACCTCTCACCCTTGCATCCTTTAGAGGAGCACATCCTGACACCTCCCACTTATTCCCCATCAGGAAAAACTCAGACAATCTCATGTGTCTGTTGTTCTTCTCAAAACTAGGTAATTCAATGTTTAATATAACTTATACTGTAGTAACCTATACATGTGTGACCTACTGCATTTGTCAATTATTGGATTTTTGAGAATTTTCTCACTGATTTTATACATGCATGACTGCATTTACCCAGGTCAAAGCTTTCATTTGTAACCTAACTGATAAAGCCAATAAAAACCCATCTACAAATTTGCAGTCTACAAATTCATTCTCTCAGAGGTCCCTATGTAAAGTCCGTGCAGTTGCTTTCATAGCTTTATTTCCTTTGGAAACAAACAGAATTCTCTTTTTATATATATATAATTATAAACAAACAGAATTATTTTTAAAAATAGCTTCTGAAATGTTTAATGTCAGCAGTGAGCTCATTAGCTATTATTTGCTTTGCTGGGAAATGCCAGGTGCAGAGCAAATTGCTATCCCTGGCCAAGTCAGGATGGGAAGATCATCCAGCCCAGCAATCCATGAGATGGGCCAAAGGAGAATGCTGGCAGACTAGTGTGACTCCAGACAAAACATACTGACATATTTGTGCAGAAAACATAGATTTATACTGTAACAAGAGTTTGTAGCTCAGGGATTTCCTAAGTCAGAGAGAGTCTCCACATAAAGCTTTACAGTCACTTTCTGCAGCATCTCCTTTCCCTCACCCTTTGCCCAGGTGCTGTGGCCTCAGGGCACTCTCATGCTGGTGGCAGCTGCTAAGATAAGCTAAGGTCAGACTCTGTGTGCCAGAGCAGGTTAGAGAGAAAATAAATGGGACTTCTCCCGGGACAGACTAAGGCAGATCAGGCCTCCCTGTGCCACGTCTGTGTCCCATCAAAGCTGCTGACAACTTGGCCCTGTAGTGGTGTCCAGTGCTGAAGGAGAGTCTCCTGAGATTATGTAAAATAAAAAATACTCTCTGCTTGCCGCTGGCTGTTTCTCCATGGTGCCTTCACTGAAAGGCAGGGTTAGAAGCAGGGAGTTCCCAAAGGTAGTGATGGTGACAGCAAGGATGGATGGATGGATGGATGGATGGATGGATGGATGGATGGATGGACGGATGGTGGACAGACAGACAGATGGGTGGGCTGCTTGCTCATTTACCCCTCACTGCCATCCCTGTGGGAGCTGCTCTCACCAGGACTTCCTGTTTACTGGTGATGTAGATTTAACTTTGGAGGCTTCACCCATAGCTGTTTTTTGAAGCCTGTACCGGCCATGGGGGTGGAAGTCAGGCAGGGGACAGACAGTAACTAAAGTTGAATTTTGAAGCAGAGGGATTTCTCCTCCTCTTTCTCTCACCCTTTCCTCAAGCCTAATCTCTGGGACAATGTTTCCAGAGCATATATTCCTTTCCCTGAGCTTATTAAAGAAAATGCAAAGGTGGCAGGACAGGACTGGTGGTGTTGCTGAGCTGCCAGGTGACATGGGATGGCTTCAGGACTCCAGCACTCACTGTCCCTCAGTGCCTCTCCATGAGCAAGACCCCATGCTGTGTCCAGCACCGACCCAGAGCTTCTCTCTCACCCAAGAGACATCAGAAGGATTTGGCACCCAGCCGCCCATAGGGCACGTGAGAGGCTGCACACCCTCCTACATTACCTTACAGTCAGGACACACGACACAAAAGATTCTCAGAGTCCCAATTAAGTGCATAAATCATAATATGGAACAACACAAAATGTGTCTACAGCTTTGAAAGACTATGACAATTTCAGGCAGATGGCAAGATAGGAATTAGCACTTCTTGCAGCACCCAGCCAGAACAGATGCAATACATAATGAGGATCAGGCAGCAGGACATGGCACAATTCCCTTTGCACTCCCAGCAAACACAGAAACACTAAGTCACTGTGTCACTACAGATTTTGTTGCTGGAAACACGACGAGTGTCAATTGTCAAGGTAAATTAGAAATGTTGCATAGGCAGGAGCTGGAGGTAGAAAGGGAGCGGTGAAAGAGGCAGCTCTAGAGACACAATGCTTCTTAAAGCAGTTTCTCTAAAATCTTCCTTCTCCTGTATACATATTGCTGTTTGTGAGAGGTGCACAAAGGCATTAACTCCCTCTGAAATGGTTGTTTGTTTTAAATTCCTGATGGGAAATATATTGAGTTAATTAAAATTGCTACAACGGCAGTGATTCATGAGGCATCTGACTGCAGAAGAATAATGCAACTACCTGGCTACCTGTCTTTGGTCCATTTCTTTGTGAATTGCTGTATTTTAACTCTTGAAACAGTAAAACATCAGAGCAAAGCAATGGAAAGTTACTGTGTGCTTAACTGTGCAAGAATTATATTCAGGACGGAAAAAAGTATAGGCCTAATTTGTCAGCAGGTATAAAAATAGATCTTGAGGCATTATCTGAACTTAGGAAATATTTTTAATTGGCTGCCTGGGGCCCTCCAGTATTTTCATTTTTCTAAATGAATTATGGTATATTCATTATACAATAGGTGACTACCAATGTGGAAGTGTTTCTGTGCATTCACTCGGTGGGTCATTCACAATCTGAAAACAAAGCCAACCAGGTGTAACAAGAAATCTCTGTTTAGGTGGTTGAATTCCTTCTTCTTTGTTCTGCTTTTCTGCTGGTGGTACTTGAAACCCAAATTTACATGAGTGAAAAATCTTCCTTGGGAAAACTAACTCACACTTTGGGGTTCCATTGCCTTGCCAAATAACTTAAGCTGCTTAAATACATTTGCAAGGTAGATGCTCAAATGCAGATTAAAATGTGAATCCACTTCCTAGAAAATAATGTAATTTATAAACGAGAAATCTTTGGACCTTGAGGTAGCCAAAGTGACTTGGCTTTTAAAGGAGATTATCTACAAAAGGCTCCAGCTACCATTCTGCAGGAGACTGGATGCACAACTCTTAAAGCCCCAGAACAAAAGATCAAAGACTGCCTCAGTCAAGCAAAATATTCCAGTGCTGGGTAAATAACTTCTGCTCTGCAAAAGGCATTTTCCCAAATGCCGTATCACAATTTAGATCTACTGACAGGTGCAAACACAGGCTGGAAGTGTGAGAAAACATGTCCCATGACTTGTGAGAATGAATTGGTTACCTGAGCACATTCAGCACCTTTGAAAACTGGAGTACAGGGGCCATAATGCTTATGAGAGTACAGACATAACCTTAGCACAAGTCAATGCTAGTTAATGGCATCACTTTTATGGCAGAAGCCTCTGAGGTAGAGCTTTCAGCTGTCCAACCACCACACAACCCTAAAGGGGCAGCTCTACAGACCTGCTTCCCAACTGTGCCATTAAAAACTGCATGTCCCGCTTCTCACCAAGCCCCACACCACTACGTGGGTGGTAATATCTCTGGACACAGGGGAAAGGTGACGAGGGACAAAGTAAGGAAATGCATGGCCACTGGTGGGGACAACCTCACCCTTGAAAGGGGCAACTCAATAGTACTCAAAAGTGCCTCTATCTACAAAGGCTGTCACATGGGCTTCGTACTTTCCTGAATCACCCCAGCAGCCTGAAGACATCAGGGATCAGATTCCCATCACACCGTCTTGTTGCATCAGGCT
The DNA here is from genome assembly GCF_026979565.1 of Vidua chalybeata. Lineage (NCBI taxonomy): Eukaryota > Metazoa > Chordata > Aves > Passeriformes > Viduidae > Vidua > Vidua chalybeata. The sequence goes on from NC_071531.1 coordinate 96,765,797, forward strand.
GGGTTTTAGTTAGGAATTTTGATAATGTTAGTCGGTTCTGTGTATCCCCATGTTCCCCCCGAGATGGTTCGCTCCGGGTCACTTACCATTGGAGCATTCCCATGCCAGTCTTGTAACCACCCCCTGATCATTCCTGAGACTTCTGTGCCAGTCACCCCATCCCCGCAATCCCATTCATCCCGGAACCCTGTATCCACCCCGTTGTGTTCCCATTGGTTGCCGTGGTCCACATCACCCCCCTGTTGCCTTTCCCCATTGGGTGAGGGGGGCTTCCGCCTGTGTCTGCCCGCCCCCTATAAAATCCCATGCACCCTCTGTTCCATTGCCATCTTGTCCACGTGGGCACTGGGAGCAGTCACTGCTCTCCACCGCAGCTCCATGCGGCAATAAAAGTTCTCCAGCCAACCACAGGGCAGGGTGTGCCTTCCTTCGCCTCTTTACCTCCTCCCAGCACCAGTTACAGAATGCGGCAGCCCACGCGGAGGCTCAGCGCCAGAGCCTCCGAACCAGCAGCAGCCCCGGTCCGGCCGAAGGGGCAGAGCCTAGCCGGGCTCCAGAGCCTCCCGGGACCGGGGAGAAGAATGCAATGCCGTGGTGAATTTTTGCAGTGTAAAATGAGTGCAGGAGAGCTTAAAATGTGAGTGAGGTTTTAAATAGTCCACAAGGCATAAGAGAGTCTGCAACATCTGGTTGCTCATCTTCTTCCATCTCAATCAAGTGCCAGATGAGGACAGGCAAGAAGCAGACAGGAATAACATGGGAGGAAGGCAAATCTCTTCAAACCTGAACATGAAATCATAGCACTTTTATCCTCCAGAGGTTCAGGCAGTCCAGCAAAAGGGTCACATCTAAGAGGCATTGAATCTGTGTTACATGTGCTGTCAGCCTAGCACAGAGCATCAGCACTCAAATAATTATTTCCCCAGCAATCAGCATCAAATCATAGTAAAAGAGAACTGAAGAATTTCTACAAAAGAACATTAACCAGAGAGCTAAATGATAAACCCCATAATGTTGACACAGTCTTCTTGCAACTCCCAACAAGCATATTTTGCATTCCAGCTGACTCAAGGCATGTCATGGGTAGTGGATAAGAGCACTCAGCATGCCTCAGAGAAGCCTAACTTTGAAACATCAAGCTCTGGAATACTCACTGGAGAGCTAACACATGTCTCCAGAATAAGGAGCACAGTGGGGCCTTTCTGCACTGCCCTGCTTTCTTCCTCTTCCACTAGTGTTCACAGCAGGGGTGGAGGGAAAAAAGAGGACTAAGGCATTAGTGCAACAAATGGCAGCCAGCCCTGCAACATCAAGATTCTGTATAATCATTGCATTTAACCACAACATCATGAGACATGCCTCAAAGAAAATCCCTTTGGCCCACTGTACCTGTTGGCTTTTGGTATGGTTTGTATCATAAAGACAAAAGAGAGCAAGAATACTTCAAAGCAGCATGGCTTTATTGCCAGGTGTACAAGAATGGGTTAAATCATAGTGAAAGATAGTGCAGTGGTTGCACATTTTATAATGATTTTTCACAGGTTTTTTTTTCTGCTGTCATTTGCAGTGCCTTCCCTAGGGAAATCATTTCTTCACCTCTGTGATGGTGGCACGAATGAATACTGACCCCTGCCTAGGAAGCCAGATTTAATTATGTAAGGTGATTGCATCCATAAAATAAAAGCCATTTTTTGCCAGAATTCCTATATGTCTCACTTTTATTCCCTTTTACTACTTCTCTATTTTTCTCTGCCACTATTCTAGTAAATTACATTGTATTTTACCTTTTATTTAAGTGGATGCTTTTATATAAATCTAATTCTCTAATTTTCAGGCTGTATCTTCTCTATCTCTGTGGCTGACAAAATTTTATCTTTATAATTAGTAACCTTTGGCCATTACAGGCCAAAAATTTCTTTCCAGTCACTCCTATGCCAAAATAATCCACCAGTAAGCAAAACTTAGCACCTAGACTGGGAAAGTCTGAAAATGCTTTGATGTGAAATAGTTTTCTTAGATGCAGACTGATTCTCAAGTGAGTTTACACCAGTAGGCTTAAGCAAGATATATACTTTTATATGTGTAATAAATCCCACCAGTAGAGAGACTCTGAGGAGAGTTACCACAGAGCAGTGAGAGCACAGTAAATTTGTGCATGAGCCTTATCCTACCTGGGCAGACAAAAGCTTTTATTATAACCCCCATTCCATTAGTAAGTCTTGCCTATAAATATTAGTCATGCAGCACAGAAGAATCAATTTTTATGATGATGACAAACTAAAGGACAAAATTGAGCACTTATATGCAGGTTGCCTTTGGGCCTTTTGATGATTCACAAATTAGTCCTGACCCTTCTAGATCTAACTCTAAATATTTCACTTCAAATGTTTCTACTCTTTCAAGTACCCCTTAACATAGCTGGAATTTGATCTGTCTACCACTAGGAAATTATTTGACACAGCCTCTGAGTACAGAAAAATAGATATTTTCAAGAACAGACTCTTTCAATTCCTGTATTCAGGGGAGAAAGATTGGTTTTATTTAGTTTCACATTGTAGGACTAGACTTCTTCCCTTCTATTCAGACTGAGTAATCCTTTCTTTTTCCACGTAGCTCTGTTAAAATCAAGGTTGTTTGTCTTTATCTTAAGCAGAAGCAGACTACATAATCTGAATTATTTTGGTTTCGCATACAGTTCTTCTTTCTAATGGCATAATCTGATTTTTCCCATTGTACGAAGCCACTGCACTTAGGCCTGTTTATGTTGTACTGGAGCTCAAGGCATAACATCTTAAGTTTTATGCTCTTTGTATAGACATGATCTGTCACCCTGGCTTAATTTTAGAATGTTCTGAGTAGATCTTTGGCAGGTACAAGGCCTCTTTGGAAACAGTAACAGCTTGTCTGAGTTTCACAGTTCGGCAAGAAATAGACATATGCAGGACATTTGTGTGTCTTTTAGTGGGATGAGATCTCACTTCTTTCTCTTTCCTCCACAATGCTGGGCAAGTGCAAAGATATTTTTATTGTACCTCTGTGAGGAAAATATTACATAGGAATATTTTGTTTTGATTTTTTTGCTAAAATATTTGTTTTCAGGGACACAGGCATTCAGGATATATCAGAAAGCTTCTTCCTGCTCATTCCGGTTAGGTATGATAATTTTCAACCTTTGGTTCATGAGTTTATTCCCTAATCAGGGCTACAGCACATGTCAAAGCTATTTAGTTTGAATGAAAGGCTTTTCCAGACTGAAAACTCAATTTACTCCTGCTAGTGACATTAAGATAAGCAGTCCCTCAAGGGCTCCCAGTCCTTATCTGATATACTGTGTTATTTGCAGGCTCTGGCAGACATTAAGTGGAGTTTCATGTATACACACTTGGGACATGTGTACCCTATTGAACAGCACCGTTCATTTGCACATCAAATGAAGCTTCCCAGTGGCTCAGTTGAGTCCTGTTCACTTGCTGAATATCACCCCTGTTACAAGAGGCTGTGATAATGGCACACCTATATATCCTAAAGACAAAGGATTACTGCTCTGCAGGAGGTGGCTATCAACCCCATGCCTATCGTCTTGTATAATGAATTTCCTGTAACAAAGTAATATCTTTTTATATCCTTTTTTTGAAAAATGACTTATCCCCTAGGAAAGCTTCATCTGATATCCTTCACAGCCCCCATCACAATGCTGACATCATTTACTGATGTTAGCAGCACCAAGGAAGGGTGATGTGCAAACCCAGAACATGTGTCCATACACAACATGCACATGCTGGTACATATTTTACTGGTGAATGCCTCCCACCATTCCCTTTCTCCCCTGCTATTTAATCTGATCCAGTTTCTCCTTCAACTTCATGCTACAAAGAGGCATGTTGCTAAGTCTGAACAAGGCTTTTTTTTTTTTTTCTGGAATCAAACATAGGTGAGGCTATATGAGGATAAGATTCCTAATCATGTGAAGGAATTAAGAATATTAATACAAGTATATTAAATTTAACATTGAAATTGAAGTCATTCAACCAAATTAAACAAATAAGTAGGAGCTGCCCTTGAGCCTGGAAATGGCCTTCGTTCCACTCAAAGGAGAATTAGTTGTGAAAGCTATCTACCACTAACACACCAAGAGAACCAAGAGTCCAGGGAACTCTACACTTGAAAATGTTTTAGAAGACTAAACAGGGAAATTGTTTAGTCGGAAACAGATTTTTTTTTTCCTGAGCCTTAAACTCAGAAAAAAAAATCCACTGAGGAGCTGGACTAATGAAACCTACAGAGTGTTGCTTCAATTCACTCCTCAATATATTACCAGAAACATCAGACAATGTAATAGAAAAGAACAATATTTTCCTGGAGATTTTTTTAATAATCTCCCTGCACTGAGATTGATGGCAGTCTCATGGCATGATGCAAAATGGTTCAAATTACCTTCAGAAAGGGTATTTCTATTTCTTAAAATTGCTTCTCAGTTTTAGAATAATTTTTGTAGAATCAGATTAGACAGCCTGAGAGAGTGTTAACTTTATACCTACTGAAGATTATAAACATCACCACATAAACATCACAGCATAAATGCTGTGTGAAAACTGAGCTTGGCTTTACATAAATATACTGAGTATTCCTGACAGTGCTGGGAGGGGTCAATGTCCTTTTTGATGGAAGAACTGATTGCTCTAGGACTAGATAATTTGCACTCACTTGGCCATGGGAAGTCTTAGGCTCCCTCTCTAGGTGATTTGTCACCTGGAGCTCAGGATGTGCACTATAGATCATGAAAGTTCTCAGTGGAACAATTTCTAAGTAACAGAAGAAACACAGTAGGTTTCCTAGGTAATTAGGAGAAGAGATAAGTAGTAAAGGACTGAACCACAGTACAAGTAACAAAGAAAATTAAATACTTGTTCAAAGTAGGCAAGGGCTTCACTAGATCAATGTCAGATTATTATACATGTTAGATCAAGCTTTATAACAACTGTGATGGGGAACAGTAACAATCATACCTCAGAGAATTTCAGTGCTTCTTTTCTGGTTTTACTTCAAGTCAGAGGCCACAATTCATTGCTTAGAGTAACAGAATGCAGTATTTCCTTACTAGAGGAGAAGACTGAGCATCCACCCATAGCACAATCCTGAAGTTGGGAAAGCACACACAGGATCTAGTTTTTCCATGAAATATTCCAGTAGTGTTAACAAACTGTCTTTTCAGTTTTTCCCAAAATCAGATGATATCACAGTCTTTTCCATAACCTGTCAAAGCTCATGAGAAGGGATGTTAGTGTCATGACCCCCAGCTATTGGAAGAGGATGCTAAGGTATCAAGCTGTGAAAAGACTTAATCACAAGCATCCAGGACCTGATTAGAAAAGAAAGAAATCCTGATTTCCAGGCAATCCTTTCTCCAACTCTTGGGCTTGTATCCCATGCAACTGGCAAAGGCAAGGCAAGGAAGTCTACAGTACGTTTTTAAAGATCTCTCTTGAACCTGTGTTCTCCTTCTCTGAGCTCACATCTAATTCAGCAAGGTCCAAAAGATGCCCAAAGTGCTACTAAGTGGGTTAGCCTATGTGATGGAAGTTAGTTGGTTTTCCACTGAGCAAGAATTAAAGGCTATACTCAGACTGCCTATAACAAACTTCAAATTTCTCTCATCTCAGTGAATTCAGCCACAATCAGGCAGTCAAGTTAACTAGAATTTGAGTCTAAACATAAGCATAAACATAAGCATTTGGTGCCACCCAAAATTTCCTAGGGTATCTCAGATCACAGGTCTGGCATGTGTGACATAAGATCTGTAGGAAATCCATGCAATTCTGGAGTGGCAGCTGGAGGCCAGGTAAGGCTCTTTAGCGCATCTCAAATGATGCTAAACATCTGTGTTAAGGCAACAGAATGGAGATTTTTATCCCATAGCTCTCTGTTGCTTGATCCCTTCTGCACTTCTCAGCTTCTCCAGAAATTGCATGGAAAATCCTGCCACTGAGATTCTGAAGAACTTTGTATCCACTTTGCAGAAGTATAAATAATTATGCAAGGCGGGAGGGAAATGAAGCCTCTTTTCTCCCCACCTTAGAGAGATATGAGAAATATACTGTGAAGAGTTAAACACTCGAGTTGGATTAAATTTACCATGTCTGCAAAATTTTCTATCAAAAGGTTACCTTTGATATAATGTTTCAGCCTGCAGACTTCTTCTTCCCAGCCATTAAATTCTGTTGTAATAAACTTTTACAATATGCATCATTATAGGAAACTTAAATAGGCTTAGCTCTTGAGCAAGAATCACAAAGACAGTAGAAGAGAGGGAAGAAATGCAAGGTGTCTGGCTTTTTGAATATTTAAGAAAATGTTCTTCTTTATTAAATAATGCATATGAGGAGAGGGATTTGGAATTCTGAATTTTCAAGGTCAGGGTGGAAGGAAGTCTGTCTGGAGAGCCACAAATTCCTGATCTCAGCCCTTGCCTCTGCCTCTGTCTTTGCCACATGGCCCTGTGCAGATCAGAGGACTACCCAACCACTGAGCCCCTTAGCTGCAATTGCGATTGAGCCCCTGGGGCAAATGGGTTGTTAACACTCTCCCCTCTCAAAGAAGAGTCACGGTAACTGTTCTTTTTATTCTTCACAGTACAGTTCTGATACCTGTGAGGACAGGCTTAGAAAAGATAAATAGCTCAGGTTTATAGCAAAATGGTTGCTGGAGGTTTAAAAGTAAAATTCAGAACCATTTTTCAGCTTATAATGAGCATTGCAATGCAGAACGGGCAGCGGCAGAAAGTCCAAATGAGAGACAGGAAGGATCAGCCTCCTTGTTATTACGATGGTTTATGGAGACATTTGGCCTCAGATACATTCTCTTTCCTATTCTGCTGGTAATTCATGTGTTTAAAGACCACGTTACACTCCTTTCCAAACCTCCAAGCATGCTGGTTACTTAACAGACCTTCTGTCACACATGGGTGAAATGAGAATTCCCTTCCTGAAGAAGAGTTACATTTCCTCTTACATTTGTTTTAGGTATTTATATCCTATTTTGTTCTTTGCATACTCTTGGAACATCAGCTATCAGCCTTAGGATGGTTAGGAAGCATACATCAGGCAGTGTTGCATTTCATGGCCAGGTATAAACACAGTGAAAGATTGCTGATCCTCACCCTGTATAATGTGGACTTAGACAGGGGTTGACAAAGTCCACAGTCTTAAAATAACAAATCCTTCATCCTGTCTATACAAGGAATGGAGCAGAGGCACTGCATCACCTTCAAAGTCTTCTGAGAGGCAGGAGGGAAATATTAAGACAGAAAAACTGTCCTGATATACTCCTTTTCCAATTATTATTCTGCTTCCCTACTCCCTCAGCCTACAGACAGGTGCCTTAACAAGCAACGCCTTATATTGATCAAATATTATATTCCTAGGATTTTCTCCCCTCCTGTTGTTCAACAGATTTCAGCTAGTTAGGATTTTGTGGGTTCACATTTGGCTTGGCTGTGTGGGTCACTGTGCACCTCTGGGAGACTTAACTCCTTCTTTGATTAAGTGAGCACACAGAGATCACTGGAGTGGGAAGAGGGGAAGAGAATAGCCTGAAACATTGCTCATGATTTGCATTGCCATGTCATTTGCAATCAACAAGACTCCAGTGCCCTCCATTTAAGATGCTGGATTCCCTCCCACTAGACTTGGTAATATACTTAATTCTTAAAACACCCTGGCACTTCATTTTATTTCTGGCACTGCTTATTCTAAAGGTCAAAGTCCTCACTGACTTTCTCAATTGGCAATACTATTTTAATTAATTTTTTTTAAACTGCAGAAGGCACACCTCTAATCTGACCTGTGCCATTTTTGCAAACAAAGGAAATACAGTCCACAGGGCAACCTCTATAAAAGAGTGCCAACAGGGACACCCCAAACTAGTCCTTCAGAAAAAGCCATAGTAAATGAACAGACCTGCTGGTTAAGAAACTCAAAATATGACTCAGATGCAGAGTGACTATCAAAGCAAAGGGTCCCACAAGTTCCCATCCAGGAGGCAGAAATATATAAATGTTTAGTGTGAGTGACATTTATTGGTGTTGGTTCTGATTAAGGGGAACAAAAAAAAAAAAAAAGAAAAAAAAGAAAAAAAAAAACCCAAGGAATGTTCATTGAAGTCTCCACTCTGGCTTTGCAACTTCATTTTAAATCCAAAACAGTGCCTGTCAACAGACAGAGAAGGAGACTCATTGAAAGGTGAACTATACTCTGTCTTTAGATGTATGTTAAGTGCTGCCACATTGAAACCAGCTGAGGCCAAAATCTGGCCTTATAAATCTTGGTAGGGTCTAAGTTGGCACATAATTTATTATGAAAGGAAAACTCCATTTTCCCCAGCGTTGAGAGAGGAATAAGGACTGGTGACCACTGCAGATCCTTTTGCCTCTGATGGTGAGGTCCAGCACACTTTGCTGAGGTCTGCAATAATGGACCTTGCTGTCTTCTGACACTGACTCACCTGAGAAAGGTAATAACTATTCAAAGAGTTTGTACCTCATAATAAAATGTAAGCCAGTGAAGTCCCTAATTTATTCACACAGACAAATTAAAAAGCTTTGGCTTAGTCTAATGTGACAGTTCTTGCAGCATTCCCCCTGCTGTAGCTAATGAAATGTTAACAATTGTGATGCTCTGAAATCTGAGGCTGGGGATGAAACACCCTCAATGCAATGTAAAATACAGAGCCCCCTGTGTGGGCAGGCAGTGTTCCCCATCAAGTGACTCCCCATCCCCATTTTATTTTCTTATGAACTTTTATCAAGATTTTTGCTTCAAAATTATTCATCTGGAGGTGCTGTCCCATGCAAAGGAAGTCAAAGGTCCTATTTTAAACACATTGGGGAAAACAGTTCCTCACCCTCAGCTGGGTTTGCAAAGCAGTTCAGTATTTACCTTTGTCAAGGGAGGAAGGGAAGAGTGTTTGCAAGCCTCTGTTTTAGCACATTTGCCTTCCTTGCTGCTGGGAGGTGCAGACTTTGCTCTGACTGTGGGCTGAGCAGCAGAGTGCTGGTTTGAAGGATGCCTTTCTTCCTGGCCAAATCCGTTGTTTGGAAGCTGCTGCTGCTGCTACTGCTGCTCCTATAATTGCTGAGTTTATTGCTGCCCGAAGCAAATGAGTGAGTAGGAGGAAAAGTAGGAGGAACAGAAAGTGCATTAATCTACTCTTTGCTGAGTTTGTGGGGGGAATAAAGGCAAGTATAATTCCTGTAGGCACTCAGTATGGTGATGAGCACGGCAGCAGCAGTCAGATATCACATACTAGCATATTAGCAGGATGAAGAAGGCACAGGAGGTCTCAGATGGTCACAGCCCAGGAAGCCTCTCACCAGGGTGCTCTGTAGCATGGGTCTCACTCAGGGCTGCACTGACTCCATGTTGCCTTGCAAGTCCTGTGACAGGACCTGCTCCCATGCTTACTTCATTAAGTCAGGATATGGCCTTGTCTCCCTGAAAAATTAGAGCTCTCTTCTGCAAAGCACAGAGGGTCAGGTCTAAAATATATATATATCAAATAAAACCAAGAAATATGAAGGTATTGACTTATCTGTAAACACCCTTGCTCCAAGACATGTCTGCTTATAGATATATTATTATCTCAAATTATTTTCTTCAACAAGACTATCTATCAGTATTCTGTACAAGAAGGAAAATGCAAAATGTAGATATCTATCTTTTACTGTAAAGGTCACTTAAAGTTATTTCCAAATGATGCAAACTTCATAAAAATGGGAACTCATTCCGTGATCAAAATAATTAATGTGTTTTTTAATAAACCATTGATAATTTTCCTGCTGCACTGCCATTTCTCAACATAGTTCTGATATAATAGAGACCACTGAAGGATCTCAAAAATATGACATATTCAGGAAGATACAATATCTTTTGTTAAACCAACTGATTCAGTTGTGAATATAGGCAGGCTTTTTAGTATCCCAGCCTTTCTTCAAGAAATTTCCAAAGAGAAGCAAAGTGGTTAGCCCAGCAGTGGAAACACTACATGATAAAAAGCTGATTCACTGGAGACTGAAAACCTGCACTGATTAATGTAGAAGGAAGCTCACAAGTCCTCTGTAAAGTCCACGAGGGTTGGGAATGCAAAAGACAAGGTGGGACAGCAGTGGGCACACAAGGCATAATTTTTTGGCTTCAAGGGAAGCAAATTACAGGTAGAACCCTAATATTGCAAGTTTCAGACTCCTATCTCTGTGTAACTTGTAATTACATTATTTATTAAGGAGTTTTTCATGTTTAAGTTGACAGAAGGAGATAAGCAAGGTCATTGAAACTCTACAGCCACTTCATGCTCTTGAAGCATATTAGGAATTGTGGCACAAGAGTCCGCACAGAGATGAAAGAGCCCTATTTGTTTATGTTGTTGCTGACTGAATCTGCTGCTGGCATCACCGTTTAAAATTTGAAGTGTATTTAAAGTGGAATTGACTCAACCAAAACATCCAGCAAATCCCCAAAGATACAGATGCAGAACAACAGTGGCAAACTTCCAGCTGCCATAGCAGGCATTCAAAATCCTCTAGAAATAAATGACTTAAAAGCTTTAAAAGGATAAGAAAGGCCTCCAAAGCCAGACAGATCTCAGGGCTTGTTCCTGAAGGCCCCAGATATGCATGACTTCAACTGATTTCCAATACTGTCATCTTTCCAGGACAGACATTAAGAGATGCCTGCCTTTGTTCAGGGGGTTGCCTGCAATTACTACCTTCTACCCCAGAGCTGTGGTTTACATGAGGATGGATTTGGTTCAAACAAAGGGTCTGCCTAGCCCAGTTCCAGCCTCTAGCAGAGCCATAAGCCATATCCATTGCAAATTAAGAAATGGGGGAACATTTACAACATTTCCCCACATGCACTCTCTCAGCTTCATACTCTTTTGAACTCAGCAGGGTTTCCAAACCTCATATGCTTCACCTGCTTAATGATCCCTTGTAAATCTCTCTTTCAAGTACTCCTTTTCAGTCTCTCCTTGAACTTTTGCATTCATAACACCCTTTGGCAAGGAAACCCATGGGTTCATTGTCTGTTATACAGAGAACCACCTTCTTCTGGTAGTTTTGAACATGTCTCCCAAGCAGTCCATCTGAGGGACGTTTATCCTTGCCCAGGATGAACCACTGAATGTTTAGCCCTTATTCACCTTCTCCATATCCAGGATTTTCATGTAGTTGTTCAGCGTAGCCTAACTATGTAGAGTTTTTCCAGTCCTAGTCCTAAATTCACGCCTGTTCCTTCCTCTGCCCCACAGCCAGGCAGAGACATCTGCCAGATAGGTACAGGTGAGCTTAAAAACAGAAGAATGCCTCAGCACCAAACTTCGGCAAAGGAGAAGAGGTCAAACCCAGCCCATGTTCAGAGAAGCCGTGCTTGGTGGCACATGCACCAGGCGCAGTCCAGCTTCTGGTGATCCCCGGTCACAGGACACAGCACCGCGCACCTCCTGCCTCTTGAGGCAAGGGCTCATCTCTGCATTTTGACGCAGTGCAGCCCTTCTCCATGGGCCTGGAGACCTGCCAGTAATGAGGTACCAGGCAGCAGCAACCTCTAACACAGACAGCAGTGCGCTGAGATGCTGCTGAGATGCTGCTGAGATGCTGAATGGCGGGGTGGTCCCTTGTCCCAGAGACTGCTCAGTCTCAAGTGACAAAAAACAATGGGTTGTAGCTTACAAATGAGTGAACGATGCTGGCTATATTTCACCTTATATGATTTATATAAGAGATGTGTGACATGAGTCATATAGAAATATATCCCATATATCCCATATGTCTTTACGGACACACTTTGCATTCCAGACCTATTCTAAATACCTTTGCCTTGGCAGAAGGTGTTTGTGTGTTTGACACATCCTATGTTTTATTTTCATAATTCCCAAGAAAATTAAACTATTTTCACAGAACAAATCAGCTTCTCTTATTTAAAAATAAGACAAGTAATTTTTATAATACAAGCTTCCAGAATTATTGTCTGTTGTTTGTGAAATAGCTGTACTTTCATTAGACAAGACAAATTATCTATAGCCTCAGGAAAAATTAATTTCATGGGATACAAAAGATTGAAGACCTATTGATAGAGTACAATATATGCTTGGCAGATGTCCCTTGCCTAAGGCATGAAATGCCCTGACTATTATCTTGTCTACAGTTCAAAAGTAATTGTACACATTGCACACAGAGCACCATCCACCCACAGAGCAAACACCTAGTGATGATGGATATCACTATTGATACAATTCACACCTTAAAACTAAAAGTGCTGGGAAAAGGATTGTGAATTCTAAAGGGTAAAATGAATTCATTAACTGCAAAGAACACACACAGTTGCATTTAAGTAGAGCTGTGACAGTAATTGCTGAATTGAATATTTTTTAAAAGCCCTTTTGTTCCTATTGGCATCAAAGCTATTGTTGAACTGTGCTGTACTGTCAGCAACGTGAATATTAGGGGTTTAGATCCATGCATGCTAAAGATCAAAAGTAGTGATGAAGGATTCTGTAATTATTAGTAATTGCTTCCCAAGTGGCCATTTTTTAATAGATTCTTCATAACAAAGTGTTCACTAAAGACTATGGGTTGAACTTATATTTTTATAGCAAGTACATGAGCCCGTGGAAATTATTTCACACATTATCATCATAACTGGAAACTACTACTAATAAGAAATACATATGCTACATAGAGTCTGGGTATCATTATTATGATTATTGTAAATTTAATGCAGATTGTGATGCTACATTTTCAATTAGAAAAACTTCAACAAAAAAGCCAGTTAAACTTGTTTTAGATTGAGTAAAGTCTTAATTTCTCTAATTCAGTGTTCAAAATTTCTTCAAACAAGTAAAATATTAATGATGCATTAACCTGTGAACTGCCATTGACTCATAAATGGTACTTTCTAGGCTCAAGTATCCACCCACTTAAATGGATGTGAATCCTTACACAGACATACAACTACAAGCACAGATATGAAGAGAATTATAACAAACCAAAAAAAGGGTTTAAAAGCTCTGTCATGCCTTCTTCTCACATACCAGTACCCATCCTCTTGCCAAATGCATATCTTTAGAGCCTTACATCATATTTGATCCTAAGGTTTGCCTTGGAGCTGCATCTGCTTATTCCAGAACTGAATTTGTCTTGAATAAATAAAAATTAGAACCATGGCACTATTAAAAATAAGTCATACATGACAGTAATAGTCCACGAGGTCTCACTGAAAAACACTAAAAATATTTAAGAACTTGAGTGTTCTGCTGTCCAGATGTGGCATTAGGCAGCTTTCTTCAATCTGCTGAGCATAGAGATTGTCTTTGAGTACACAACCTACACAGCAGCTACATCTCAGTCAAACCAAGCACCAGGAGGGAACAGCTCCACCATGAGCTGGTGACTCCTGTGTATTTCCTTGAGGGACATTTGGATTGCCTAACTGCAGGCTGTACAGCTCCAGCACTTGTCCCTTCCTGCATGTCAAAGCCCAAATGCAAAGGGTCAGCAGACCATAGAGTAAGAAAGATGCTGACAGGGGAGGGAAAAAGTTTGGGCTTTGTGGTGCAGACACCACAATTTTGCAGAACTGGTCCCAACCTCTCCTCTACATCTGATTCCAAAATCCAGATGTAATTTTCAGTGCCTGAAATATCCTGTTAAAATCACTGCTAGGATTAATTACGCTCTTATGCTTCCCAGGGTAAAAACCTTACTGTGTCTGTCTGCAAAGTCCTGTTCGGATGGCAAGCAAATTAATAAAGAATAATAACAGTGGGGCCTGCACAAAAAGCCATCTCATTCTACTGAAACCAATGGGACAACTTAGTGCCTTCCACTATGTGCCAAAAGCAATATTCAGTGGTTTATGACCTCTGAGAAAAACACATTTGAAAAACCCTTCAAGATATACTTCAGTGTGGCCAGGTTTTTTGTTTCAGTTAGGTTGCTTTGTTGACTATGTTAAACCACTCTACTAACATTGTCACATGACATTATTTCTTATATTATAATCTGCTACACCTCACAGAATAGCCTCCTTTACCATACCAAATAAATTAACTCTCTTGCAGTTTTCTTTCTGTCATGGTTCAGTCTCCCATCTCACTCCTAAGACATATTAGTATCATAATATATATATGTGCTCCAGAATAAATACTAGTTTATCATAAAGGCTAAGTGTGAGTTCTGCCCTGACATATACCAGGCTGTAACAGGAGACTTTAGTCAGTCCAGTAGTTTCATCATTCTCCAACAACTTCCTCAATATAATTTCTCAAAATAAATCCTTTCTTTTCACTTTCATCACTGCAAATCAGTAGTAACATCACTGAACTTGATGTTTCACTTCCAGTAAGGAAGAATCAGGACTGGTGTCTCCTATTCACAAGGTAAGTGGGGAAACAAATCATGTCATTGTTTTATTTATGTTTCATTTAATTATTCAAGGCACAGGTTGCATTCATCCTCCTTAGTGCCTGGTTTTGTTTTGTTTGTTTTTTTTTTTTTTTTGCACTTCTCCAGCATAGCTTACCCATTCTTCAATAGGAATTTTGATATCTGTTTAATTCACCATGACTTGTGCCACATTTTTCCCTGCAAGCTGCATATTCTGTGCCAGGCGGAGAGGACAGGGGGAAACCCCAAAGGGGAAGCACTGAGAAAGCTCAGTGACAAGAGACTTGGAGGCCCATTCTTCTTTCAGTACAAGGGAGATTTACACCCATAGCTCCCATTGTCATTAATGTAGTTATACACATAATTTGTCCTATACACTGAGAGAAAAATAAACTTGAGAGAGGACAAGTAAAGGGTATTTGAGGGGAAAACTATTTAGTATGTAAAGCTTGTGGCTGCCAATTGATAATGAATGTGGCAGACATAATAATGGTAATAATAGGAAAAGACACCTACATATCTGAGTTAGGGTTATTGTAATATGGCATATGAACAGAGAACTAAACCATCAAGGAAACCACTAAATATCATCTTGAGGATACAGAAAGAAAATATACTTAAGACTAAAGAGAAAATTAAAAGGAGAGCAAAAGTAGAATTAGGAACAAGCCAGGAAATACAGCAGAGAAATATGGGGTGCTTTCACCGAAGGAAACAGCAGCTCTCTGAGAATACCAGCCAGCTTGGGAAGTGGCAGAAATAGATGGGATGCCAGCAGTGAGAGGCAGAAAGCACAGAGATATTTCTATCCATCAGAACACAAAAGCAAACACATTCAGAAGAGACTGGAATAAATTAGTTTACAGCATGACAAGTGACTCAGACTGTTCAATATAAGAATGTTTAGGTAATAAGATTATGAACCAGAAATAATCACAGAGGCTAAAGCTTAGAAATCAGCACTAAAGGAGGACTCCTAAGTGATGGAGCTTTGTGATTCAGATACTTCACTGGCTCATTCAGTACAAAACATAGCCAGAGGTGCTGGGATAGCACTGATGTTGCAGACAGACACAGCATATGAAAGCGTATGTCATGGTGTACTACCTTCCACTTCTTCCTGGTGCCAAACTCACTGGCATTGCTCCTTTATATAGGAATAGCAGTATAGATAAGCACTACAGATACAGCAATACAGATAAGATGCAATTGCAGCTGTGCTAGGAGTTACCATAAGCCAAATATTATCAAATATACTTACACAAAAAATGCATTTTAAAACGGCTCTATTACTTGACAAATAATTCTCAATGAGGAATCACCACCAAAGTAGGGTGACTTTCAGGCAAGTTTCTGACCCTCATGAAAGAGCACCATGAAGCAGAGCGCCAAATACCAGAGCACAGACAAATGATAAAGCCTTCATCATCTAGGACAACTATTTAGGATAGCCTCTGATTGATGAACTGTTGTCTCCTGTGAGTGTAGACACAGATCAGGTATGCAGCTATCTTGTCTTGCAGGTGGATGAATGCACCCTGAGAGTGTTGGTCAGGATCACAAAGGAAACCTCTAGTCTGAGTCCTGCTTTCAGGCATCTCCTCAGCTGCCTTGTTCTACCTCTGAACTGTTAAAACTCATTCACATGAATGGGGCTACATGAATTTTACATAGGGACTCGACCCATTGTATGCAAAACAGAACATAAATCAGGAATAATTATTCTAGCATAAAATGGAGAACCTGTTTAAAATACTGCTGGATCTTGATTCTGTAGAAGAAATATTACTGAGTCTAAAGCCTTTAGCTGAGGAAAAGCAAAGTAAATCCAGGTTTTGGGAGGTATGAATTATGAGGAAACACTGATCAGATGTTGCTTCTATAAATAATAACAGCTCATTAATTCTCATTTTGATAATCCACACATTAAAAGAACTCAACAACCCCTTTATCCCCAAGAGTACTACTCATTCCACTTCTCAGCAGAGTTTTAATTTATGTTAGTAACGAGATCTCATATTTCTAGGAATTCATTACTTTTAAAAAACCTATTACACTATTTTATTGGCAGGCTAGAAGATATTATCATAAATAATTGAAACTCGACTACACTTGTTCAGACATTAACAAACTACATTGGCAAGGCATCACTTGACTCCTTTTTTCAAGCATGTTCTTTCATTCATGGCATAATTTTATGCCTATGGAGTGAGACTCAAAGAAAGATCTACTGAATCTAGTATATGGGGCTTACAAGCCACACGTATGCTGAATGATTTGTTGTGCAGACACAAGTTTCACAATTAATTGCCAAGCCTTATTAGTGAACAAAGGATGCCGTCACTATCCATGAGAGCAAGTTCACAGTTTCCTATAATTTAAATGTACAGACATGGGGTCATCCAGTGAAGATCTTGAAGCCAAAGTAAGAAAATTAGTAATGTGAGCCTGCCTGATGTTAAATAAGGCACAACCTGTAGTGCCAGTATTAGCATTCATCAGGCAGAGCTCTCTTAGGCAGGGATGATCTCAAGTGTGAAATGCAGAAGGATAATCAATCAGGGGAACAGACCTTCCACATGGACAGCAGGCAACCACCTCCGTCTAGAGTTGTCCTATGGGATGTAATCAGCGCAGTGGAGCATAACAGATGATAAAGCATTATGCCATGATGTCATTGACCTGATTCTTAAAAAGATTGCAAGGTGTTTTCATGCCCTATGAAGCCAGCTTGGAGGAGGAGAATCGTATCAATGTGTGACATGGGTGTATTCACAGATCATCCCCTGGTCTTATAAGAGACTGACTGCTACCAAATCAGGTTGTCCGGAGGCAGCAGGATTCATCTCACCAAACTTTAGTTAAAACTGAAGCATCTTATATGAGTTACTTGTCCAGGCTCTCTCTACACTGACCAGAGGCACTTCCAAACTATGTATTCTCTCTTAATATAGATGGGATGTTACATAGGTGGGACCAAGCTCCTACTGGAGAGGTCCATCTCCCTTCACTGCATAGAGCACCCCAACCGATGGCTGCAACCATTCACCTGAAAAACTGAGGGAAGCAAAAATTAAAAACAGGAGCAACAAACTTGTGCAAGATTGTCAAGGACAAGTGAGACAGATGACTGCAAACCCTGTCTCAAAAGAGGAGGTGAAACTACTCATGATTTTAAACAAAAATGTACAGAAGTAAACAATGGAAGTTAAGTCTGAGCTGAAATTACTATTTATATAAATACATCAGAGCAGCTTAGAGCAGAGGAGGGAAATAGTTATATAACCTAAGGTGCAACATTGCTCCAAGAGTAAATAAGTATGTACTAAGAATACATAAATTCATCCTGAAGATTAGGAGAAGACTTCTAACCACCAAAGGACCAAGGGTCTGGAACAGCCGTTCGGAGTAGTGAGATACTATTTTTGGAATGTCGTTGCCTGTAAAGAAGCTGCTCTGCTATGGTTATGGCATGCTTTAAGACATTATCATGAAGGGTTTAAAACTGCTTGTGCAACCCTTGGATACACAAATATCAAGTAACTATTCTGAAATAGAATCAGAAAAGCCTGCTCCAATGTGAGAGATCATGCATGTTTTAAAAACTATTCCACATTTAATTCTAAGTGTAAGGATAATTTATCACAGAGGTTTAAAACTGGGCTCTTTTTGTTTGACTGCCAAGTTTCAACACCAGCTTTCCTGAATGTCAGGATCTCACTCTGCATTGTTATCACTGTCACAGAGATCATGAAATTCCCATTGTGCCCCAGTGGTTCCATAGAAAAAGCAAGTGATTGTGGGCACCAGCTTCACAATGGGTAACTATGAGGTAGAGGCTAACTTCAGCAGCCCATTGCAAATTTGAAATGGGAGGAGAAGGCTAAAATAGAGCACATTGAACTTCAGCTGTCATTTTGGTATTGTGGCTTTGATATTTTTACTCTTCTGAAAATTACATAGTTACCTGCCAGGGTCCAGTTCATCAGACTGGACTTCAAGCAAGCAAATATACAGCAGACTAAAGAAGAGATGTGTAAAGAAATAGCACTGCAAGGCATTTTAAGGGAGAGATTTGAAATCCACTGGGTCTCTGGAAGGGGGTCTTATGTTTGCAGACACATGGAATAGTCATCTTAATTGGCGGTGCTCAATAACATACTGCATGGATTCCATTCTCTCTGGGAAACCAGTGCAATTCTTTGTAACTTAGTAAGATTTCTGGAGCTGCTGACACGTCCTGCTCCATTATTTGCAAACAGAAAGATTCCAGAGGATCAAAGTCCCTGGGAACATAGATACCTCTGCCATTCTTCCTTTTGTAAACAAAAAACATTAGATATTGCAATCCGCAGTGAACATGTTCTTTGTGGGTGTAAAACCCACAAAGATGGGTTACATTTAGAGGACCATGTCTTAAGTTTAAAATACAAGACAACAAATGCAAGGCAGATTAAATAGTGAAGTTGCTAACATGGCATAATGGATCGTTTTGGTATAGTATGTTAGGAGGATGCTAACAGCATCATAAAGCACCCAAGCATAATAACAAAAACACTTCAGCTGATGCAGCTCTGAAAAATGCCTTTTTTATGAGAGTATACTTTGAAGAGAAAAAACCTCAAATTTTCACAACCTGGCTGCAGGCATTAAGTAACAATCAGCTCTCAGAGAAAAGCGCAGTTATGTATTACGGCATTTGGTGTTGCTGGGGAAGGCAAACTGTATTGTGATTACATGCAAAATTAATCCTGAAAAACTGCATTAGAAAGATCCGTGACTTGAAATTTCAGATCTGCTTCCCTCCAGAAAGTACTGTTTAAATGTTGGGTAGAGGAATCCCACTGAAAAGAACTCCTGAATACAAGGTTCATACAATCCTGGAAAGAAACAATAAAATTGCTTCACCTGTGCTCATGAAATATACAGTGCATAAACTCTGGCTTTGGAAATCTCATCAGCAGGAAGCTTCTTTCTTCCTTTCTTCATTTTTTTTTTTAACTACCCCCTGAGGATTACTGAAATCTCTGCATTAACCACCGAATAATGACAATGTTCTGCAGCCTCGAGCAGTGACTAAGGATTTGGTCACAGAGGCTACAGGGTAGGGAACCTAAAAGCTGCCATTGAAAAAATATATTGTAATAGAAGTTATTTCCTTTCTAAGCAATTAAGCACCTAACTTTGTTTATCACATGTACTTCTCACTTGCACTGTGCACTTAGGAAAATATGGCAATGAGAGACAACCCTGCTGTTTCTGTGATGATCGTGTAAAAAAAAAAAAAAAAAAAACAGGTTCAGCAAGGCTCCGTTAAAACTTCTTGCTCTGTAACTCCAACTGCTGCTTCTCAAGTGTTCTCCCTGAAAACATTCACTTTCCACATTCATCATCACCTGTATTTACATATAATGTTACATATAATCCTTTAGGATTCCACAGATGCTCTGACTGAGGGTCATGCCTTAAGGTTCCAAGTGCACAGACACTATTTTGGTGATGCATGCAGTTCCTGGCATCCTCCTCCTCAGATCTGGGACTGCTCATTCCCACTCTCACTGCATCCTTTCAACTGTGCCAGTGCAAACATTTATGCAGCCATGTTGGGAATCAAACAGGGGAATTGATCCAGCTAAAAATAACTCTTTTTTTTTCCAAGTTAATTTTCAGGCAGAGCAATTCCTGATGTGGCAGGGGGGTGGAAAGATGGTGGGCAGCAGGATCAGGATGTGAGGCTGAGAGAGCAGGATGTCCCCCTGCATCTGGTTATGCTGGCTCAAGCTGATCAGAACATAAGGTACAAATTTTCAAGAATTTCCTGTCTGACTATTGAGCTTGCTATTTATTGCACTGGTCTTTCAAGCAATAAATGGCTTGAAAAAGAAAAGAACATGAGAACTAGATGCCCATAATGTTTTTCCAAAGTGTAGCACAGTGAAGCACAGGCATGGCCCAAAGTGCTTCCTCTTGAAAAAGACAGAAAATACTAAAACATACATTATAATCTGAAGCACACAGGTACAAAACCAGCAGGTGACATTGCTGATCAGTGCAAAGAAAGGGATGGAAATTATGTCAAAGAAAAGATGTCTTTAACCATTTAGGGAAAGATTGAGGAGAAACAGCAGGAGACCCAAAGTTCCAGGCTGACCGACATGGTGTCATCGGGGTATCCAGGCTTCAATCACTTTCCAACAGCTCCCTTAATCTCATAGAATCACAGAATTGGTAAGGTTGGAAGGGGCCACAGGGGGTCATCTGGTGTAGGCTCCGTGCATAATCAGGATCATCCTTGAGCAAATTTTACTGAATTGTGTCCAGGCACTTCTTGAAATATCTCTAGTGAGGGAGACTCCACAACCTCTCCAGACAATCTGTTCCAGTGCTCAGACATCAGCAAACTAATGAAATTCCTCCTTATATTCATGTTGAACACCTTGTTCATTGGTTTCTGCCTGTTGCCTCTTGTCCCAGTGCTTGGCACCACTGAGAAGAGCCTGGTTCCATCCTCATCTTTCCTTCAGATTCTTAAATATGATAAAGTCCCCTCTCAGCTGCCTCTTGAGGCTGAATAGGCCCAGCTCCCTCAGTGTTTCCTCATAGGAGAGATCCTCCAGTCCCTTAATCATTTTTGGCCCCCTCCACTGGACCTGCTCCAGGAGCTCCGTGTCTCTCTTGTGCTGAGGAGCCCAGAACTGGACACAGCACTCCAGATGTGGCCTCAGCAGGGCTGAGTAGAGCAGCAAGATCACCTCCTTTGACCTGCTGGCCATGCTCTTCCTAATGTACTCCAAGATCCAACTGACCTTCTTGGCCACAAGGAGATGCAGCTCATGGACAGCTTGTTGTCTTTCTCCACAGAGCTCTTTCCAGCAGGTCAGCCCCCAGCCTGTCCTGGTGCATGGGATTATTCCTCCCCAGGTGCAGGACCTGCATTTGCCTTTGCTGAACTCCAGACAGTTCATCTCTGCCCATCTCTCCAATCTGTGGAGGTCCTTCTGAAGGGCCACTCCTCCTGGCTTTGTGGCAGTGAACTTTCTGAAAAAGCATCTACACATTCACCCAAGTTATTGATGAGTACGTGAAACAATACCGGGCCCAGAATTGAACCTGGGGGGACACCACAAGTGACAGACCTCCAGCTAGATCCTGTGTCCCAGATTACAAGCCTCAGGGATGTGCCATTTAGAATCCACCTCACCATCCAATCACCCAGTCCTGAGTTTGCCTATGAGGATGTTGGGAGAGACAGTGTCAAAAACCTTGCTAAAATCAAGGTAGACAATGTGCACTGCTCTCCCCTCATGCATCCAGAAAGTTGCACAAGTTCCATGAGTAGTGGCCAGTGTGTATTTGTAGCTATGAATCTGGGCCGAAATACTCTTATTACTGGGATGAGTGAGGCAGCATTTGTCTGCTAATAAAAACACCAAGAAAAAAGGAACCTTAAAAAAAAGCCTTTAAAAAAAAGTTATAATTTCTTACAAATTATTTTTTAAAAGCAAGTTTTGAAAGCAATTTTTGCTGTCTCTCTCTCTAGGAGCTGCCTTTTTTATGCCAGTAGGTAGCTGAGTGGCATTATGAGGATTAAGGCAGAGCAAATCCAAGTCACATTAGAAACCACTGAGAAATAAGGCTGGTTCATCATTGTTTTAAGGTTAAGTTCAAGGAATTTTTCCAATATTTAGATCAAAATAAACAGATTTTATCCTACTGATAAATTAATTACAATGTTTGCTTCTTAAAATTACAAAATAAACACAGTTTTGGAAATGGTTAGTGGGTCAAAGTCACAATACTAATTTAAAGGACATTGCTCACAGTAAGAAAGGTATAATAATGACAAGGAAAGGCAAATTATTACCTTTGTGGACACACAATACATATATATTTAATAATAAAAATGTCAATAAACTTTTAATTTAACATTTTATTTTCACTGACCTTAGCAACTGTAGATCCAAGTCTCACCCATGAAGAGTTAAGATACACTCAAGGCTAAAGACTAATAGCCCACACTGGTCAAAATCATTTTTTTGTAAAGGAAACTTGGGTTGTGCCTATGCACTGAGAAAACAGGCAGGTGCGTATCTGGGTTTTGGTTACATGAGGAGTGAACCTGGAGAAATCCCATGGGAATTAATGATATTGTCCTAGCAATAAACAGGTGTATAAGAGTGTAATTTTAGCCAACAGGCATACACAGACTCCAGTCTCTCCAGCACTCTTTACAGCATCAAAAAGGATATATTAAATAAGTAGCATGGTAAGGAATATCTTTATTCTGTACCAAACCCTGCCTTAGAGGGGGAGTTGGAAGCACTCTTGAATTTTAAGCAGCAAGAACTTCAGTAGGAGGTTCACTCTGGCAACAGTTGAAAAGGCTGAAGAAGACATTCAAACAAAAATGTATCAAATTCCAGAAATTTGATGAGACCAGGTTATGAAGCTGAACAGGGCTGTTTAAAGCAGCTGGCAACTCTCTAATTTATTTCACCTGTCCTTTTCATAGTGCCAGGGAGAGTCTGCCCCACATGTGAGAACCAAGTCACATCACTGCAGGCCTGATATCATGCCAACTCTCCTGAATAGCTAAAAAAAAAGTCTATTTTGTTTAATTGCCAGGTGTCAAGCAGGTTCATTACAGTGTACAGAAAGCTCTCTGTGCAACAGATCAGCCTGAAAAGGCTTATCTTTGCGGCTGCTGTCTATACAGTCATAATTAAATAAAAGCAGATGGAGGAGGCACTAAATAATTATGACTGCAAGATAAATAAAACGCTGGGTAAGTAACTTCAGAAGTGTAATTTAAGCATCTTACATAAATAAAAAGTATCAGCATCTTCTGTGATATGTTTTCACACTGAGGTAGTTCAGAAAATTAATATAATCAAGAAAACAATGAAGTGAAGTATTAAACCAAAAATATTAAATACGTGTGACACACGCATAATAGGAAACAGGTACAAAGTCATTCTGACTCACTCTTCCCACAGGCAAATGCAAATTTTCTGTGTCCTTTGCTAATGCATGTGCCAATTAATCTTGCAATCACATTATCACAAAACTGTGTTGTTTGGCACTTCTTCTTATTTCACAGAACATAAAAGAGCTTCCACTGTTCTTTACAGCCACAGCTCCATAGAGATCCAATCACTGGAACATGTCAGGGGGTCACTTCAGCTGTGCTAGATCTTGCCTGGCAGGCCCAGCTACACAGGATTTTCTGTCGTTTTTGGAGTGAGATGTATCGATGCCTTGGTCCTTCTTCAGACATCAGATGTAGACCCCCAAGTCACTGTGGTGCTCAGTGTATCAAGGTCCCACTCCTAAAAATGGTAAATTTTCCATCAGCTTCCAGGCACTGATTTCCCACCAGGTGCTCCAAGCACAGACACCAAGGCACAACAATCCATTGCACTGCCATGCTCTTCACACAATGTACTCGTGCATGGTGCAG
Source organism: Vidua chalybeata (assembly GCF_026979565.1). Taxonomy (NCBI): domain Eukaryota; kingdom Metazoa; phylum Chordata; class Aves; order Passeriformes; family Viduidae; genus Vidua; species Vidua chalybeata. The sequence continues at coordinate 96,789,694 of NC_071531.1, forward strand.
GGGCTGCCAGCCTGGCTGTGGGCACCTGCTTTCGTGCCCACCCCCAAAATGATGAAAGGGAGAAAATCTGTTTCTCTTTGCACTCACCGTGAGATATGGGGGCATATATCAGTAAGACTGTTTCACTTCTGGCTGAGGTGCCCAGCTAAGCATCCCTTCTGGAATCAGAAGATAAAAAAGAAAGAAGAACTTCTCAGATTCCTGCAGCCTGAAGGTTAAAATGCAGGAAGACAGTGTATATGGGGAGTTTTTATGCAATGTTTTTCAGCTGTGTTCCTCTAACATGGCTATATGTAAAGACCAGTTAAGAACATGAGGGTTCGAAGTAAGTGCAGTGCCAACCTAAAAAGCATGTTCAGTCCACCACTGGTCTTAAATGTTTCTTTCTCTGTAAATATGATGTTGGATGTTGTGTGGTCTGCTGCAAAGTATTGTTTGTTCAGTGCCAGGTAATCTGCAGAGCTATTAATTGCTCCTGTAAAAGATACAGTTAGAAAGTGGGACAAAATACTTGAACAAGCTTTTGAAAGAATGCATAATCCACATTGCTTTAACCCTCTAAATACGTATCTGCATAACATAATAAAAGTGAAGGTATTACATATTTTACAGATACATAAGATGGCTCTATGAGATCTTTGATCCAAAATCTCCTTTCTGATCTGTGTGGCAGATCTATTCCTTGATTGTATGTTTGCTTGCTTTTCTGGACAGAAGTTTACAGGACTACTGTTCTTTGTACACAGGGAAAATAAAATGTCCTTAAAAAATCTCACACATAACAAAGCAGTTCAAACATACAAATATATAAATGGAAAATGTTTTATTTTCTAAAATGGTCTCTCAATGGGAGTGACCCAAGACTGCAGAAGGTGTCACAAACCCTTGCTTCATCACCCATAAAAGGTAACTAATCACAGCAAGCTCAGCCATGCTTTTCAGCAATCTAGGGAGTCAATCAGACAGGAAAGGTTGAAAACCAGTCATCTAAACAAGCATATATAATCTTTGTACATAAAAGAAGCTATGACCTCTTTTGAACCATGGGATAATATTCATTATTGCAAGAAAAGCTTCACAAAGGAAAGAAAATTAGCTGTGTCTTTCAGTCAGGATATGCCTTCTGCACAGCTGGACTACACAAAGCATCTAATTATGGCAGCAAGGAGCTCAACAGGGTAAATTGCCTTGAGAAACAGTCTGTGTTAGCTTGTGACCAACACTGCACAGTCACCATCAGCTTGGGCTGCACACAGTATAAGTTCCTATCTGCCTCAAAAATGCCATGCAGATAATCGTTTACCCATGAACTACTGAAAGGAAGCAGCACATGACAGCTGGGTCAGTGGCTACACTTGAACCTAAGACTTGGAAGGCCTCCATTCAACAGTTCTGTAAATATAACCTTCAATAAGTTTCTAGCCTCCTAACTGTAAAAGGGAAAAATATTCCTTTCATCTGTGTTGAGGCACTGTGAAGATAAAGATTTTCCAGGAAGATACTTCTATAGCTTACAATATAGAATTCTGTCAATCAGCTTTGCCAGAGATGACATCAAACTGTGTACTCAAATAGTGAGGGAAAAAATAATTATGCAGTCTTATTCTCACTCAAATCTTTCCTGTTTTTGCATCCTGTTTTGCCCATCTCATCCACCTCACAGACTGATTACCTTCATTAGAGATGCACCTGTCTTCTCAGTTTTACCTGTGAGCACTTGAAGATAGGCTGTAATAAAAAATCTGATTGCAACTTGTGAATTCACATTCAAAACTGCTGAAACCATGGTCCTGTGGCAACAGTAGCTTTCCATTCTCATTTATCCACTGTTCAAGATCTCTGAAAACCACACTAACAGTCCCTTTTGTTTACAGCAATCACAGTCTCTTTTCAAAGTGGACTTACATTCCCAGTTTGAATGACAGAAGACTCTTCATTGTCCTTGTGTCCTTGTGTCTTCAGAGGTTAAGAAAAATCTCTGATATTTTAAAGAGAATCTAAGTAGTCTGTAATTAAATGGGAACAACCACTACCATGAGGACTAAAGAATGCTTGCTGGATATGGCATAAAGTATTTCAAAGAGTGTCCTGGGAGGAGAAGGGGAAAATGTGAAGACGAGTCAAAGAGATTTCATGCGAGAGACATGAATGGTTTCCAGACGTTAGATCAAATCCAGGTCACTGTGCCCATGGATCAGTAGACAGGTCACCATGTACTGAATTCAGAGGAAAGTGAAAGTAGTGGAGGCTGTTATGCTCTTGCCAAAGTTTAAATTAAGACAATTTTCACAACGAGCAAGAAAAAAAAAATAAAAAGTTAGGGAGGAAGAAACTAATTAAGTCCAACCCCTTTTCACCCCAAACTTCATCCCCTCCTGGGTCTTCTCTAGTTTTGGCTTTAGTGTTTGCAGTGGCAGCTGATTCTGTGTAGCTTCTCTTTATTTTTTACTTTTGCCCTGTTCACTGGGTGTTTTTTCCAGAACAAAAGAATGGGAAAAGATTTGTAGTTTCAAAACTAATTAAACATTTAGCTGAGGCTTCGTCTCCACCTAAAAATGATGGCCAGCTTCACAAGAGACAGACGAGCTACACCATCCTTCTGTTGGGAAACAGAGACACCCATCTACAGACACAGAGTCTGTCATATCTTCCTACAGGTACTTGGTGCTATGAAAGCAAAACTACTGCTAATCTCTCATTTAGGGTTCCATTTGAACAAATAAAAAGCATGATTTCTGAAAAGGCATCCTATTTGATCTGATGCTTTTCAAACTGGATCCTAACAGCTTTCACTGAGGCTGAATTAACATCTTTTGAAATTTGTAAAGATTATCGCTGACCTATTTAAAACAAAGACAAACAAAACTAATGAGAAAAAAATTCATTCTGCTCTCTTATTTTTACTACAAAGACAGACAGTCACACAGCCTAAAATCACAGCCAGGTATAAATTTTGACCATTCTCATGAGAGCCACTAAGATGAAAGCATTTGCTTGCTGAGCTTCATTGGCTGAAAAACACTTGACTGGTACATTTAAAAATGCTGCTTATCTGAACTGTTTCAAGAGATTAGCTTGCATATTTAATATGTTAATGTTTCACAAGTAAGAAGATTTGCAATGACTTATTACAGGACATATAACTTGGCAGAGCCCTGAGTCATTTAAGCTGGTACCTCAGTCACTAAATGCCAGCAACACTATTAGACACCACCTCAGAGTCTGTCTATGGCAGTAAGCCAGTTTTGCAGATCCTCTTCCAAAATCCAGTTTAGAGTCTGTCTTTCAGCAGGATATTTCCCAGTGGTTTATATTTTCACTGTCACTAGCATGTCAGTAAGAGTGCATATCTTTTGAGCTCTGGTTAATTTTGCTTTGACACTACTGACAAGCCAAGTATAACTTTACCTCAGGTTCTGAAATGTTAATCAATTTTGAAATATCCATAGATTGCATATATATCAAGGCCTGTAAGTACTCAGAGACATCTGTCAGGATCCACGTGGCATTGGCACGCTTGTTTTTATCTCACTTGGCCCACAGGGTCAAGTGATCATCAGCACTGATAACAAAATATATAATCTTGAAACAGAAGGACGTGGCCTTCTATTAAAGTTCTCTAAGATAAAATATATGAAGATATAACTCTTCTAAGATATACATTAATTTCCATTCTCAAATAATATTTTGATTACTTACTCTTTCTGAACTGCCACTGGCCACACTGGTAAAAAAATTTATGTCTAAATATCAATGTCCAAAAAAAAAAAGAATCACAGAATCACAGAACAACAACCATTACCTGAGTTGGAAGGGACCCACAAAGATCACTGAGTCTCCTCTTAAGTGAATGGCCTATATGGGGATCAAAAATCCTCTGTCTTGGATCTCTGCATAATTAGGTCATAATCATAATGTGATTTCTGTGGTTTAAACCTCTACCATTATGCTAGGTATAAAATTTATAGGAATCTCCAGACTTCAGGATATAAAATGCTCATTAATTTTGTGGAAGAGGAAGAAACTTCACCCAGAGCAATTTTATTGCTGAACAGTCTGCTACACTGTGTTAGGTCTGCTACTTATACTGGAGCATTTAATGCTGGAAACACCAAGATTCTGTACTTTAAGCCCTCACACTAAGACAGAGAATAATCTTTATTCTTATATTCAGCTCAATGAGCTTTCAGTCCGTAGCCAGAGGTTCATGCACTGAAAAGTGTGCTCTGGAAAGACCATTCCCAGAAGAAAGGGTGAGGCCATCTTTTCCAGCCAGATCCAAGTCTCAATGGCTTGTGACATTTTGCAGTGGCTTGGTACCCAGCTCACCATTCGGAAGTGGCAGCTGGAGCACAAAGATCTTGCAGCAGCCACTGCCCTTCAGAGACACAGGGGATGCTTGCAGTCACTGCCACAAAGACCCCCTTGCTTTCTTGGCACAGCTAAGCCTCCTCCTTCTCAGGGAACTCAAGATGCAAACTACAGGGAACTGAGATGTAAACTACAGTCAGCCTATCCACCAAAAAATATTGTGCCAGTGTATGCATGGGATTGACCGGTCCCATCACATGGGGAACCTCCAAGAAGGGAGTACCTTAAAGAAAATTCCCAGCAGATATTCTCCCACCAGAAAGTACAGAGCACAAAGGTCTCTCCTGCAAAGAAAGTGGGGAACTGTCCATAATCTCCAGCTTTCCTAAGGTGTTTAAGAAAAACCTGACTTGTTTCAGGATGCTCAAGACTGTGCACATTTGGAAACTCTTTGCCTACAAGGGCACTGTAGAGACCTTAGGGTGGAGGAAAGCAAGACATTCAATTAGTAAAACTGAAAGGACAAGAACCAACACCTTCTAAAGGGCATAAGGAAAAGTTTCCTCAATTGGAAGTCTCATTCTGAAAATAATTTATGGTTTCCCAAGCTTGGCTGCCTTTGCCTTGGCAGTGAGGCACAGATCTGAGTCACCTCAGAATGCGCAGCTCACCTTTAAGAACTTTTAAGCTTCAGTTTGAATTAATTTTTAATTGATACTTTTTAAAATTTTACTGAGAAACCGTAACACATTATTTTTGGAAGTTCAGTTTGGCAGAATGAAAAAGAGCTAGTATTGCACTCTGCAAATAAAGACCTTTTAGAGTGCACCTGAAAACCACTTATACTTTGGCAAAACTACTTATAGCTGTACAAATTTGCCCAGTATCCATCTGGAGAAATGTTGCTCTGCACTGCAGACAGGAGATGCCAGGGCCATGCTAGGGTGCTCATCTAGCCTCACCCCACCTACCAAAGACTGAGTATCCAACACTAAAAAGAAAACAGCTGCATTTGCTGTTTGTATTCCTGTGCTCATATACACACACACACCTTCCCACCAAACCAATGTCCTCATCTGTTTTTGATAAGGAAACTCACACAGACTTGCTAAGCAGTCTGGGTTGCAGGCTTGTGTAACAACTTCGGGCTGTCAATCCAGCAACAGTCCACTAGGTCTGCTTTTAAAATGAAGCTGTGATTAGCTTGAAGGAAATAAAATTTGCCTGTTACAGCAAGCTCTTTAACTGCACTTTTGACAGTCTTCAATGTTACAGAAAGGGAAGGAGCTCATTTTTGCTGTCATATGTGAAAAACACTTGCAAGCTGACCTGGTTTCTCATATATTACTTTTATACAGAGATTTGCAACAGTGTCTGAATTGTCTTCCCCTACCTGCTCTGCCAAATTATTATGGTATAAGCACTTCAGGAAAAAAAAAGCACAATTGCTTGAAATTACGCTAGAGTCAAATGTTGATAAAAAGGTGTCACAGAGGGAATGAAAACTAACTGCTGTGAAATTTAATGAAACCCACTGTGTGCCAAGGGCACAGGCAGCCAAATTGAATTTAAAAAAGTGCCAAGCAGAGAAGCTTGTAATCAGACTAGCCACTATGTTAGATGAGATAAGCAGAATGACTTTTTTCTATCACTAGATCAAAACAGACTGCAATTCTTATGCATGAGATGAAAAGTTACAGTATTTATCTTCCCAGCTTCCTGTGTTCTTAGCACCGGATCTCTGGCTTAGTGGCATGAAATGGAATTTGCCATCTCCAGTGTACGGCTTGTCCCAGCCCTTGCACGGTTCTTTCCTGACAGTTTTTATTGCAAATTGTTACAGAAAAGAGGAACAAGCTAATCAGAGCTGTTAATGGCTCAGCATAAACTATCTTCAGCTGTAGTGTCCACTTCCACAGCCTGGGCAATGAATTGAAGTCAATAGAGGGGAATAGGAAATATAAGATGATGCCAGCATAGAAGAAGGACTCTGTTCAACAGGGCTTACACAGAGAACAGTTGCCAAAACTTCACTTCACTGCAGCCTGTTAAGGAATCATTTTACTCCTTAATTATTACAACAGCATTATTTTGAAATTGTGCTAAGAAAAGCCTGATGTCTCAAACAGAACTGCTTGCATTCATTGTGGGAGTAATTCCTCAAACTCTGGTTAAGAACATGTGACAAAAAAAGCTGTGCAGCCCATCTTTGTCGGAAACAGCTTCAGTACACTCATTACTTCAGCTGTTCAGGGGGTTATGAGTAGTCTTAGCTCTGGACAACACGGAGTGTGCATCTTTACCTCACTGATGAATTTTAACATTGCAACCTGCTTGAATTTGCCTGGCCCAAATGGCCAGATTCTCCTTTTAATGGTCTGCTGATGAAGCTGGAATACTTTCTGGAGAGAAAGTTTCTAGCAAGAGAGATTTCCAGTACTGAACAAAGCTCTCCAAAGCCAGACATTGTGCTTCTTATAAAAGGATTTCTCATAAAAATGCCCTGACTTTTATCACGACCTCTTGATCTTGCAGAATGTGCCTGTAATAGTTTCAGGGCTTGTCTTGGCTGTAAAGAGTTTTATGCCAGTATTTAGTGCCATTCATCATGTTTTCACTGCTGTGCCAGAAAAATAACTTGAAAACTAACAGAATTCCTTGAAATCTAAAGCACACTATAGTACAGAAGCCTTAAGTTTCCAATTTTCTTGTGCACAGCCCATGCCGCATCTGAAATACCCTCTGCAAGTCAGCAGTACCAAAGAATCCATCTGCCTGCAGGTATGGCAAATGGAATTTTACGAGGAGGTGAAACTCCTCTCCTCTCACAGCCCTCTCCATTCCCACTTCCCCTGCTTCCTTATCGTACCCTTCTTCTGACTGCTCCCTCCTCTGCTCATACCTTTCTGAGGATGCAGTTGAAGTAAAAGAGCTTTTAAGGGAATAAAGGTCATCTGAACTTTACCCCCTGAAAGTAATACATTTATCATTTGTTACTAAGCCAAGATTTAGAGGTCTCCCTTTACTTACTCCTCTACAAAGCACATAAGAAATGTTTTATCATATTAAAAATCAAATCAACCCAAATCTACCTCAGTTTTGCCATTTGACTTTTTTTCAGTAAGGACTTATTTGGAGCAGCAGCTGCCTCTGCCTTTTCCCCTACCACAAAGGATTTCAAGAGTTTCATACATTATAACAACAACCATAACAGAAGCAACATGGTATGCCTGGGAACATTTGTACAAATTTGCCAGACAGATTGTACTAATCTCCAAGTGACATTCAAAGCTCGTAGTCACGTAGCAGCACCTGGGCCGAGTCAGAGCAAATTTTGAAACAAATAAATTTTATCTCACAGATACACTCACAAAGGTTCCTCATCATCACTCTACCCTGGTTTCTATAAATTGCCCAACACAAAGCACTTTTTAGTACATCCTAGTAACCATTCCCAGTGACTGGCATTCAGCTGTATTGTGTCTGACCCAAATGACTTGTGGTGCTCTGAATATCAAGTTAGTTCTCAATTAAAAAAAAAAAAAGTATTCATAAATAGGCTTTCATTTGGCTGCAGACTTGGACAAAAAAACCTGGAGTTGTGAAGAAGTCAGGCAGTGTGCTCCTCAGAAGTTGTAAGGCCATTTCTTATACATCGCTATGTTAGCAGGTTTCATAGGGTGCTGCATTTCAGAAGCAGCTTCTGTTATTCCAGATTGACCAGTCATGGCTTTATCTCAATACTTTCCCACTTTTCATTCATTAGAAAACTGCATTTATTAGAAATTATTCTCAAATTAACAATACAAATTTATATTCCAAAGGTATCTTTATTGGGAAACAATGCAAGACAACTGAACAATCAGCTTGCAAAAGAAAGGGTCGAATCCACTTTACTATAGAAACTACACCATGTTTATCAGAATTCTATATTTTCTGCTTAATTCTCTCTGAAGCTCTTTGTTTTCTGCTACAAGATAAAATAACAATGATTTCTAATAAGTTATTGTTTAGGTTTTTATTCATTATAATTTTTCTTCATATTCCTACAAACTACTGCCAAGCTTACATAAATGCCTGTTCTCCTAGTAAAGAAATGTACCTGCAAATCAATTCAAAGTGGTCAGTCCTCATGAAAGACTGGGGCTTATCAGGCTTATGCTAGAAAACGTGGACTCAGCTCACGGTGAGTCCTCTCAAGAAAGAGTTTTGTGCTAAGGTGTTAGTCCTGATGCAATTAATATTCCATACCTGGGGAATTAGGTAGAATCTAGTATCCCAAGATGGTCTCTGCACTGCCACACAGCAGCAACCTCCTCCAAATCCCTCTAGTCACAAGTAGCAACGGCACTGAGCTCCAGATCCTCTCTTCCCCTGGGTTCCATTGCAGAATATTGCTGTTGATTTCAACAGGTCAGGCTCTAAGGAGAAGCCAGACTGAGGGGAAAAAAAGTCTACCTCTGTTCTCAGATGTACCTGTGACATCAGGGGACTGACAGTGGAACAAACAAAACAGGAGATCTAATCAAGCTTAGTGAACCAGCCTTATCACCAGCATTGTCTGGGTGCAGTGACCATGCCCAATTTTTCATGCCTGAGAAGATACAGGACAACTTCCAGAAGGGATCTGTCAAATGCATTATTGCCCCTCTGACCTGTGATGTCTTGTGGTGGCAGAGTCATCCTAAAAACAAGGAGAGGATCCTTTCCTGGTCCTCTGTGACTTAAAGCCCTCTTCATATGATCTGAATGTCACTTAGGACCTTGCACTTGTGCAGCATAAAAAGCTTAACATCACTGAAGTCAACAAAGGTGCTCCACAGAGCAAAAGGAAATCCTTGAGCAGGAAGCCAGCCAACATGATGGTCACCACAAGCTAAGCAGCTGTGGTTGGAGTTTTGGTTGTACAAATACATCCTGTGTTTATTAATTACACCACACTCCTTCCTGATTGCTTGCTGCATGGAATTGACTTGCATTACATTGGAATTGAATTGAATTACATTGACTGCTCTTGAGTTCTACTCCTCACTTCCTTGAAATGATGGAGTTTGAAAACTGCCTGATTTTACTTTGTGAAGCCAAAGTTAAAGTCCTTAGAAGGCAAAAATATGTATTGGAGAAATAAAAGGATGTGAGCAAGGAAAAGAAAATACAGGTTGAATACTGTAAAAAAAAATTCCATGTGGAATGCATAGTAAGCTCAGTTTCCTAAGAGAAATGAGAAAAAAATACAAATTACATAGACATTTAACACCAGACTGGACAAAATCCTGGAAAATATACCATTGGGACCAATTCTGTCCTGTCTGTAGGGCATATGACTTCATTTGAGCTGGAAAATATTGAAACATTTTGATGCCTAAAAGCAGTTCCAGCAATATTCAAATATTCATTGAAATATCTCAGGAAGCAAAACAAGCCAGATCTTTCAATGCAGAAACAAAATTGCTAACTCCAACCCAGGTTGTTCTCTAATCAACACCAATGTAAAGGATCTGAAATGAGGTACCTCTGAATTTACTCTGACTCTACACCAGCAAAATAGATTATTTGGTCCCCTGCCTCACATTTTCTGAAGTTTCATTAGGTAATGCAAGCAAAACCTTTTGAAATGAAAAGTGTCACAGAAGTGCTGAGCATCATTGTTTCTTTCTAATAAAAAAAGGGATAAAAAAAGCAAGAAGACTGAACTTCATTCTAGAGATAAATAAAACAACACTCTGGGACTTCTTTAGATCAAAAATTCTGTTCTTAATGCAAAGTTCTGCTTAAACACAACATAGCTGCAGCAATATTCAAAACATCACTTTCATATTCAACATTAATAGGACAACATGAGAAGTAAAGAGATTCTTCCCAGTATTTTAGCAACATTTTTTTTAATACATCAGAATTTCCATTTTAAATGTGCTTCCAAAGCACCTAAAGTCTTGCTTGCAGAATTTGCTCCAGGCTGAAACTCTGCATGGGGCTTTGTCTTCCACTGTATTTAGTTAAAATTTATATTAGGATTAAATATAATTTTTTAAAAACCAAAAATGAATATGTATTCAAAACAATTCAGCATAAACAAGTTAATTCACTGGGGTAGCTCTTAAAGAAGAAAGTCATCATGAGAACACACCTGTTTTAGACTAATGTCAAATCCAGTAATGCTAGAATAAAAATAGTGATGTAATTTGTACTAAGTGTTACTGACTTCAAAGGGCACAAAAAAATTTGCAGCTTGTAAGGGCCCTGATGCTTTTTTTAGGAAGATTCTGAAACACCAGAAGAGTTATCTGAAGTGGTTGAGAACAGAATTAAAAAACTAAGACAGCTAAATATGAAGGCTACTCTCCAGATCAGTCTTCTTCAAGTTACATCTCCTCTGTTTCAGCAGCATTACAACCCCTTGCCTGCTCTGTACTGCTTGGTACCTTGCTGGCAGGGATGGCCTGCTCAGAGCTACTGATTCTGCACTTTAGGACCAGTAATGTTTATTACTGATCCTTCCTTGCTAACCTGTTCTGTTAAAATGGTCAGTGTGAGCTTAAATTGCAAACTTTGCTAACCAGGTTTCCTTCAGTGGAACTCACAAAAACCTGTGCTGTTAGATCTGTCAGGGCAGCAGCCTTTAGCAAGGCAGCAGCGGGAACTTCTGTGACCGAGGTGAAGGCAACCTTGCAAAACAGTATAATCTTTTGAAAATATACAGAATCTAAGTCTGCACCTTTCTTTACCTCTTTCAGGTAAGTACCTGCTAGTTGGATTCCCTATCAGTCAGACCTGATGGCCTGTGCATTCAGGAAAGATTCAAATAATGCAAGTCCCTATCTAATTAAGAGAGCGGGAATCTAAGTAATGTCCTTTATAAACTGACAGAGGACATACATTGCATTGGTTCATATATTACATTCAGGCTTCAATCCTGAATTTGTCTTATATTTTAATTCCTATCTGAACACAGCAGAGAGAGAGCTGGCTTATCTGCAATAAAACATATGCTACAGAATCTTTAAGATAATTTCACTGTCTAAATTCCCTTGTCCTGAACATCTTCCCAAACAGTTATACTTCCCTGCCTTACTAATTCTGGACTCCAAATCTAAATCCAAGAAATTGACTCTATGCTGTGCCACAGTATGTGAAGGTACCTTGTAGTGCTGAGAAGCAAAGATTGAACACAGACACAAGCAGTCAGAGGATTCAGTTTAGCAAGTCAAAGTCTAGCTGAAAAGGGATGAAGCTGCAAAACTATACACTGCATTTAATCCTTTAGTGGATTGCTAGAGAAAACTGAAGAAAGAACTAGTGTGAAACACATCAGCTGCAAAGCAGCTTCTATACAGGTTGTTCTGGTAAGGAAACCACAACAAAGCACATCTTAAATGGATTAAAAGCAACCTAAGTGTCGGATCTTAAAAGAAAAATAAAAGACAAAATATTCCTTGAGAAAGCATAATTTTGCAATGATATATTCTTAGTGCTACATTTTTAACATTTGCATTAATGATCTGGAAGAAAAGCAGTCAGAGTAATTCACCACTGGAACAACTTATGGAGATCAGGCTTTTCTCAAACTAATTAAATTCAGACCAGAAGTTTTTTTCTCAGAGATACACTCTAGTTCAAACTGAAATTATATGAAGGCTGTCCTATGACCCATGCTACTGCAAACCTCAGACTAAGCAGTCCCAAGGTCCTCTGCTGACTTTATTATTGCTGAATCAATAAGCCTATGACATGACACACAATTACTCACTAGCAACTTTTAACAGTGTCGCTTTCATTGTTTTCTCTTCTTCTGTTACCTTGGTGAGGCTTCTTGCCCTTTCATTTGCCTCTCCTGCAGTGTCTATATGTGCACACATATGCTGGATCTGTACCCAGCCTGCAGCTTGTTTTTGTCTAGGATGAGGACTGCCCCATCATGTGCTGACAGGAGTACAGCAAAGTCACTGAAGTTTTGCATCCAATGAGAGGAAGGTCTGACAAAACAGCCCTGAAAGCTAACTTGTGGGTGAAGAAGGGGCCTTGGTGTTTGACAGAAGCAATGACCCTGGCTTGCCTCCCCCCAGAAGTTAGCCTTTCAAAAAATATTTTTAGGCTCAGGAGAATGAAAGAACTAAAAGGCCGATTTTGCTTTTTTTTTTTTTTTTTTAATGTCTGTTCTATTTCAGGCACAAATTACAGGAAGAGATAGCAAGAATATGTACATATGGGGGAAAGGATGAAATTGCTTGGGAAATCTACAAAAGAGTCTGAGGTCACTGTTTTCTTCATAGAAGTCCCTTGACCATCTCAGATGTTCCTTATTCCCACAAGGCTTTTCTCAGTTACATTTTCTCCCTATGGGCAGCAAATTACACTGATCTTAGTCTTCCAGGCAGAAAGCAGAGAGCCTCACTTGAGCTGTCAGATGAAATAATGGTTATAATGGTTACTGGTCAGTGCCTTTTCCTCCGGCTGCACAAAAATCTTTCCCAGAAGTTTCTAGTTCCTGTAGTCAACTGGAACTAGTCTCCCCAGAGCCCCTTTCTCAGCCAGCCTCAGAACCAAGTTTGTTTTGTCCCACTTGAACCCCAGAGCTGTCTTTAATTGCCAGCCACGCTTCTTGAAATACAACTTTGTTTCAATGACTCTGTCTTTCCCAAGAGCCTCTTCTTAGTGTTTTAACTGTTTCCCCAAGCAAATCCTTTGAGGGAGAGCTTCTCTATGTGATCCCACAAGGCCACGAGACCTAGTCTTCTTTCCTCCTCTGTCCCTTACACTTCAGTATCATCTCACCTGCAAAGCCATTAATATGTCATTAACTTGCAGATTTTGTTTGGACCTGTCTCCTTAGAATCTTTAGACCAAAATCACAAAGGCTTTCTCTGAGATTTCATCACAGACAATACAGAACCAAAATATCACCCCACACTCTATGTTCTCCTTATCTTGAGGGATCAGTCCATATTTTTCTGCCCTCTGCACCCAGAAAACACTTGCGCTGAGCACCTTATAAGTGATGGAAACTATGATGGCCTCTATTGGCGCACAACACTCAGAGGATTCTCCAGCAATTTCATGTACTCCTGAGAACATTTTTCATAAGGCCATGTTTTATTTTCTGAGACAAAATCAGAAGTTGTTAGGAACTGTGTCCCCTTTTCTTCAAATAAAAAAATGCACCTTTCACCACCCCCTGCTCCAAGAGCTCTCCAGATTTTCTAACCAACAATTTCAAGGACCATAGTTTCAGGAGTTTCAGCATTTCCGTGACACACAAGGGAAACAAGAGAGAGAAAAAAGGAGAGGAAGAGTAGATGCTGCTGCATTAAATTGTTCATTTAATGAAGGGAGTAGCAAAACTTGTGCTTCTTTAGAGTGCAATCAATGAATACTAAACAGTAAACATGCCAGTTGCTGAGAGCCACATGGCTACCCCATAATCATGGAAAGGAGTCACTTCTCACGTGGCACTCAGAATCAGGGTCATAGTGTCAGGTTCAGAGAGGTGTCTCAGCCAGCAGAATGTTCTATGGTTTGTTCCCTCAGATCCGTACTCTGAGCTTGGTTTAGCTGTTCTACCCAGCAAAAAGGAGTTCTGAGCTAGTGAAGATTTCATTCCCATCTGCAGACCACTTTAATGAAAAGCTCCATCTTGCCAGCATAATGCTCTTTAAATTGACCATCCTTGCAGTACTCGTGCCTTTTGATCCACTGCCTCTCATAAAACTGGCAAACCTTTAAGTTCATTATGTTCTTAAAAATATTGCTATGTTCTTAAAATCATTGCTCTGCATTTAGAGAGTAAAACTATTCCCCAAATTAGTATGTCATATCTGAGCTACCTACCTTTAAATTTCTAGTTTCTCCATTTAAGTGGAATTGACTTGCCATGGCACAATGAAAAGAAGATCAATAATTACAGACTCCAATTTGCGATAGATTTGTTAAACTTCACTCCCTGCTGTCATATCCTCAATAGTTATGGTCAAAGCTACATCCTCGCAATCTGTTCTAGCTACATTACATATGCCTCAGTCTTCCAAACAGACAAAGGAAACCAGCTGGAAACACTGAGCTTAATGTTATCAGTGAAGACTGTATCCATCTACATGACTGTGCCCTCAAGAGGTTACAGACAGCATAACTTCCACCTCAGTTGTCATTTCTTTGAAGCAGTCCAAGACAGATGCCCAGGAATCATGGTCTGAGAAACCACAGCAGCAGTTTGCCAGCTGTGGACTGCAGACCATTGACATCCACTGCATAAAAGGCTGGCCTTGGGGAGTTGGACACTTCTTGTCCCCAAATTGCCTTAGAAAAAGTTAAAAGCATTGTTTTTCATGCAAGCAATTGCTGTAATGGCTACAGAGCTGCCACGTGATCAGGTATGGGAAAGAAAGATGCTCCCACAATTACCAATGGGAGGAAAAGTCTATGATGCAATCTTTCTAGTAGGAACAGAAACTCAACATGTTTCATCCCAGAGTCTCCTTAAAATACATATATACTCTGTAGCCAGGATCATCTGAAATAGTAAATACAGATTAAGTACGTATGAATAAGCAATATCCACAGAGCCCTTCTGACTCTGACTAGATCTGCAATTTCTTGCAGGTTCTGCCATTCAATTTTTATCAGAAGAGCAGATTTATGGTAAAAGCACTCATGAATAATTCACTCCCTTGAGCTGCCACATGCAGCTTGTGGAAATCCCAGCTGTAAGACCTTGGCACCATTTAGCTAGCACAAGCCACACTACTTTTTTACAGGTGTTATTCCACTGACCTACTTGGGAGTTATTCCTCATTCACAGTGCTAGAAGAAAAGGATCAGGCTGTTTGCTTACCATCTCTGGTAAGCAAACCTCTCTGCCACGTCTTCATAGCAGTAAAAATGCTTCTAGTGTTGGACTAAGTTTTAGCTTTGGCTCACCACAGCTTCAGTGGCTTGTGCATCTCCTGTGCTCTTGGGCCTCCCATAATAATCCATTATTCGTTGGCTTACTTCCTCCTCAAGTCTGCGTTTTTAAATCATGTTGAGAAACTTACTTGGATCCTAAACAAAAGGAGCACAAGTAAAGCCATAAACTAGCTACACTGAACCTGTCTTTATGTTGGTTTCTAACTTCAAGAGAAATATGGCTTATTCCAACACTCATCCTCTGCCACTGGAGCAAGAACCCCAGCAGGGTATGGGTGCAGGTGCCTCAGACAAAAAGAAAGTGAAACCATTTAGCTAACACAGAGGATCAATTAATAGCATCACTTAGTGGCTGCTTATTTTCCTAGGCTTTTCCATATATAAAGCTAGGTGGGAGTTCTTCTTCACAATTAAAAAAACCCCAAACATTTATAAGGGTTTTATTTGATTAAATCTCTAAGTGGAGACCAACTAAAATGACAATGACTGTGCTGCCACCAAGCCACATTCAAAGCCCACATCATGGTATACACCTACACACCTACAACTGCATTACAGGGAACAAAGAGCTGGCATTCCCTGCTTGTCAATAGAGTGTACAGCTCACAGCTATCTTGACATAAAACAAGATAATAATTATAGGCCTAAGTTAGACATCTGAGTAAATGAAGTAATGTCATTTAAACAATTAACCTACACTGATTTACAGCAGCCAAGGATCTGATGAGGGATGTAAGAAACTCCTCTTTACCCTAATATGTCCCTTCAGTTTATCCAAATTACTGGCTTTCACCACCTGGCCTCTCCCTTGTGCCCTCACAGTTAGGTTTTAAGCAGGTTAAGAAATGACAGTCTTCACTTTGGTCTTTTCTTACACACTTCCAGCAGTGCTGAATGAAATATGAGACAACCATAAAAGCCAGTAGAGGAGAAAATTAGACATGCTGCATAACTAATTTCTGAACTGTAAGCAAAGTTGTTGGCAATTTTAATTTCATATCACAGGTTCAAGTTTCTTTGAACTGCCACCTACTGAGAACATGCACTAGCTGCTCATGCCCTTCCAGACAGGATGGGATGCTGCCTGGTCAGCTTGGGCAAGCTTCAGGGGTTGCCATGGTGTGCTCTGAAGGAACCTCTCACCTCTTTCTCCAGGAGCCACCATCCTGCCTCAGAGAAGGGTGCATGACTTCAGCCCACACCAGTGTCACGGAGCAGGGTTCCTCCTGCGTCCCCTAGCCACGTGCCCACTGCTGGAGCTGCCGTATTTGCTGGGGTGGCTGTAAGCAAACAGCTGTAAGCAAACAGCTGTAAGCTCCCCTGCCAGCCCTGCTCCACAGGCACACAGGGGAGCATGTTCAGGAGAAAGGGGCCAAATGCAAATTAAAACCAGATGAGCCGAGACAGCAGTTGGAAAGAGGGGGTGGTTAAAGCTTGTGACGGCTCTAAGTGAAAATAGTCAGACAAAGCGGGCTTGCAGATTGTCACCGAACTGAGAACTTCCTCCACCCCCAGCTGCCTGGCTGGAACTGTATAATGGAGCAGGTTTCAAGAAACCACAGCTCCCAGCAGAGTTAACTCTCCAGCAGCTGCTGCACTTTCAAATTGTCAGACAGATTAAACACAGAAATGCCTGTGGGTCACAAAGCTGAGGGAAGGGTGAAGTGAGAGGGTCAGCTTGCTCTAAAGTGCAGAAACTACTCAAAAAGTTGGAGACAGGACTCCCTGTGGCCAGGAGGGAGTTACACTGGTATCATCTGGCTGATGGCTTGGCACAGGGCCCTTTCCCAGACTCAGCTGTCCTCACCAAGCTGGACAGTTAGTGGAGTTTCTGTCTTGTGCTTCCTTATAAGCTGCAGTCATGGCATGTAACCAGACTGCCCTTGCAGGGCAAGCGCCTGTTTGGAGGGGAGAGAAATGAGGGTTCCACTAGAGTGTCTTTTGAGGCATGAGCCAGGGAGCCTGGCTGGGACCAGATGCTGCAGGGCACCCAAAAAGCTGGCCCCAGCACTGCCTTAGCACCCAAAGCTCAGAGAAACACGTTACCTTATGGGGACAAGTGCATGTGTGCGGTGGAGCAAAAGTGAGTGCCACTGATCCGTGTGTCACTGGTGACAAGAGGGTGATGATTTACTGGGAAAAGTGCCCTGTAAAAAGTATGCTTGTGGATCCTATTTATTGTCTCATACCCTTCAAATACTCTTACAGTTACAAAGACGCCACACAATTACAAGTTAGAAAAAAGAGCGGAGGTAATTCTCCCACACAGTCTAGCCCATGGAGCCAACAAACCTGAGGCACCATCAGCAGGCGGCATGGGTCAGCCAGCCCAGCAGGGCTCCTCCCAGGAGATGGTGGGCCACCTCCACCAGGGATAAACAATCCACACTTCAAACCTGGGCCAAAAGCTTGTTGCCAGATCCGTGCAGCTGCAGAGAGCAGAGTTGGAGGGAGCTCTGCCAGTAATAGGGGTAAGAAGGAGAGAGTTTGTTCCCACACAACACAGCCTCTCCTCTGCCAAACCACAATGCTTCATGTGGATCCGTAGCCCACATGCTTCTCCAGGTACCTCCAACTCAGCTATGCTGTGCTGGAAACTACAACCCACAAAACTGCTGAGAAGATGCTGGCCCACAAAAGTCAGCTTACCATGTAAGCTCTCAAAGGTCACATAATGACCAGACAGGGACTTGAGCACAAGAGAGCACAGGCTCTCTGTATGTGTCTTTGGGCCACATACAGGCAGCCACACAAGCAGCTCAGTCATTGATGGAACCAAGTGGTCTCCCTTGCTAGGAGAAAGTTTGAATCACCCCCTCCTCTTCCCAAAGCACCAGAAGAGTCTCCACACAAGCAAACAGACAGCCTGGACATCCCCATCCCCTCACTGCAAGAGCACTTACCCCCCAGGAACTGGATTCCTCCTGCCACCCTGCCCACAGTCCTGGAGATGAGCTCAGACACACAGCAGCCCATGAGCGCTGTCAGGGCCACCAAGAGAAGCAGCCCGCAGCCCAGGCCCGTCACCACTGTGCAGATCCTCCACTCGGCACTCGGGATCGCCTGGAAGGAGGCATAGCGGCCACACTGCTCCACCATCACGGTCATCTGGCGGCTCTCATCCCGCACGGGGTAGGAACACCTCCGGAAAGTGCCGAAGGAAACAGACTTCTCCAGCTGAGACCCCAAGAGCCAGTAGGGCATGAAGAAGCCAACGCAGGAGGCAGCAGCGCAGAGGAAGGAGAGGAACGCCCAGACGACGCCGGCACAGGTGAGGCTGGAGGCCATCTTTGTATCTGCTCCAAGACCCCTCACGACAAGAAGACACAAAAGTAACTGTGTATTTTAGAGGAGCTTTATGGATAATCCGGAATCTCTCAGCCTTGACAAATCCTCACACTGGGAGAAGCTCGGATCCAAAGAGCCGGGGGGATATTTCCTCCCATCATGAAGTCAAAGGTCCCTAATTAAATAACAAAACACAAAAAAGGAGAAAAGCACAAGTTCAGTAACACTGACATTAGAAAAAATATTTGTCTCCCAGAGTGATTTTCCTTTCTAGAAGACTTCTGAAGGAAACATGTCACTTTTCTGTCCCCAAACAGACCCTACAATTGCCCTCAGTGACACTAGCTTCTGTGGTCAGTGTGATGGTGGTGGCCAGCAGCCCAGCTGGAACAGATTGCTGTGCACATCCAGGAATGCTCTGCAGTCACCTTCAGGGGTCCCCTGTGTACTTGCCTCACTTTTCTCCACTGTAAGTCCCAATCTTTCCAGTACCGATAGACAAAACAGATAAGATCTTGCTTATCCTTAGTTAGCTATACCTTCCTCCTGCAATGCCTGGAGAATGTACTTCACTTTATAGATGATCCTGCAGCTTCAGTGCAGAACCACCCACAGTGGCTAAGGCATTTCAGGATCAGACTCTTGTGACACAGGTAAAACTTATTAACACACCCCCAAAAGAAGTGATATGAGATGACAGTTTTTCCAGCACTCCAAGTTGTTTGGCATCCCTGTGCAAAAGGAGCCTTTTATCACTTGATGTCCCAAAGTGCCACTCCAGGTGGGCTTCTGGTAAGTGAAGACATTGCCACATCTTTTGGATTCACCCCTACACAACCTCAAGGAGCACACAATTAAAACACAGAGGTCTCTCTTAATATTCCTGCTTGCATTCAGCCCAGCTCTTCTTTGCCTCTTCCCAGCTCAAACCCAGGAAGGAGCCATAACCCCTTTGTATCCTTCTCAGACAACTCCCAGCCTCTCAGCTCAGTATCAGTGCACCCAAGTGCATTTTGACTGTCACAGAAACCTACATGCTATTCCCAGAGGCTGGGGGTGTATTTCTCATTAAATTCATGTTGGATCATTATTCTAACTGCATTTGCAAATTTTTGATCATTTCTCACAGTTGCTGCCAAATTAATTCTGATAGCTATTTACAGGGGCTTTTTCTTCTAAGCATGATTAGATGCCAATCAGTGAATCCAATTCATGAAAAGGCAATAAAATGAATACTACTTCAGCACAAGGAGGGAATGTAGAGAAAGTCTGTAAGTGAAATCAGCCATGTGCACCAACAAAAGTTTTGTTTACTTTTAAAACACTAAGAAAAGTCTCTTCTGTAATATTAAAAAGGTCTATACTGCTACTGAAGAAGAGTACACCTATCTACCCGTAGCCTACCCACAGAAATGTCTTTCAACCTGCAAACTGCCAAACCCCTGGGGATAAAAACTTGCCGGAGAGGCATGGCTGGGGGCACCATTGCTCCAGTAGCATCATCTAGAGAAGGATCTGTCTGTGTCTTGGCGTGGCACCAAAAATCTAAGCCAAAATGGGTCACAGCACTTAAGGGAGATCATTCCTTGAATCGCAGGAGGAGGTACGGCTAGAAATAGGGGACAACATGGGGTGTCCCGGGGTAGGACCCTGCAAATCCTGCGGCTCCAGCGGGGCAGCAGCTTAGGCTCCCTGGAGCCTGCTAGCTCACAGCCTGGGCGCTCCACCGGGAGGCGGGCTCACGCCTCCGGCCCCGAAACCCCGCTCCCCGCCCTTCAGGGATAGGAGGGAGCGGCGGAGAGATACGGCTTCCCCCGAGGGAAGGCGGCTGCCGGGAACCAAAACTCGCCGGGGTGATGCCAGGGGAAAACTGCGGGCGAGCGGGCGCAGCGCCCGCGGAGCCAGCAGGGTGGGAGGGTGCCGGGCGGGGCGGGCTGGGGTTCAGGGGACCTGGGAGGGGCAGGGGATCCCAGAGGGGCAGGAGACACGGGAGGAGAAGGGGTTTTGGGGACAGGGGGTCCAAGAGGAGCCGAATGGGAGGGAAAGGAGAATGCGGCCGGGGACGGGTTGGAAAGGCAGAGGTGCCGAGAGTGTGGGGAATCCCAGTACCCAAGAGGACGGAGAGCCGGGAAACTGCGGGGCAGGGAAGGGAGAGCGGTCCGGAGTGACAGGGAGATACGGGAAAGACGGGGGCCCGGGAGAGGAAGGATTCGAGAAGACAAGAGGATGAGAGGGCTGGGAATCCGAGCAGGGAAGGGAGTCTAGAGGGTCCGGTGCAACGGGCAAGGGATGCGGCTAAGCTGGGTGTCAGAGCGGGGAAAGGGAACGCAGGAGGGAAAGAGGGTCCGGGGATGCAGGGGATGTGGCCGTACAGGGTAGGGAGGGGTCGGGGAGGGAAAGGACGTTCTGAAGGCTGGAGGATCCGGAGTCATGAAGGGGATACAACGTACCGGGAGCGAGGGAGGGCAGGGGTTCGACAAGGGAAGGGAGTGCAGGGGGTCTGTAAGGGGCAGGAGATTCAGCCGCGCATGGAGTGCGAGAGAGCCGGTGTCCGGAAGGAGCAGGAGCGGCGAAGGGTCTAGGAGTGCCAGGATGGGGGCAGGCGCGGTGCCGGAGAGCGAAGGGCTACTTACGGACACGCCGGGCGTGGAGGCTGCCCGCCGCGGCTGCCGGGAGCACATGGGCGCGGGGCCGGCGGGTGGCGGCCGCCCCAAGCGACTCTACTCGCGGTCCCGGCGCGGAGGCGACGCGGGTGCTCCGAGGCGGGCGGGACCGGGACCGGGACCCTCCCCAGCCTGGCCCGTCCTTTCCTCCGCGCGTTCCTCTCTCCCCCCGTTTGATTCCTCGGGCGGCAGCGCACTCCACCGCCTCTCCTCCCCCTTCCCCGCCACCGCCTCCCCGGGCGGGACCCGCCGCGGTCGGCGCAGTTGCGGGGCCGCGGACGGGGCCGGGGGCGAGGGGCCGGGCGGCGGCGAGGAGCGGCGAACGGGAGAACGGGGGCGCGTCCCCGAGCCCTCACGGGGCGGGGCGGTGGTCCCGAGCCCGCGGGGTCGCTGCGGGGGTGGGTCCCGGTTTCCCGAGCCCGCCCTGGGCTGCGACGGGGGGGTCTCGGGTCCCGGGGCCGGCTTGGTGCGGGGGTGGCGGGGAGCGCTGCGGCGTCGCCGGGCTCGGCGGCTCCGTGCGGGGTGCAAGGGGCGGTGAAGCAGGGGACGGAGAGGAGGGAAGAGCAGGAGAGGAGAGGGTGGTAAAGACGTCGGAAAAGGAGTATTTTAAGGAAAGGGGGAAGATTGCAGTCCTTACATGGGAAAATATGGGCTAATCTCCTGATGGTGTGCGTGTGATAAGAACTGTGTCTGTCTCTGCATGCGAGCTGCTGATCCAGCATTTTGATCGCAACAGTTCCCGAGTTGGTCTACAGAGAGCAAATGTGATCACAGTACCGATCAGCTCCTCCCGGATGGGTTAGGTCAAGCGGAGAAACAGGAGCTTCAGCCCTTTCCCAGAGTGTCTTAAGTGGGAAAGTTTTGAGGAGGGGTTGCCATCTGCACAGAGAACCTCTGGGAGAAAAAGACATTTCCCATTCTGGTCTTTCCTCTACACCCAGAAACGTGAATATATTTCTCAGTTACAATTTTATGACAGGTTTAAATTATGTCAGCACCAGACATGCAAAATCTCTTTGGTAATGTTTTACAGTCCTGGTGTGTAATTTAAACACCATTCATTAATATTAGTAATGCTAAATGGAAGTGAGGTTTATTGTACTCAGTCTGCATTTACACCATTTAATAGTAATAGCAGCTATTTTCAGAATTGAATTACAAAGTCGCTTTATGGTATTTTTAAAATTAGACTTCCATTTTTTCCATGTAATGCAAAGTCTTAAAATCAGAATATTACTAAAAATGTATACTTTCTCAAGGGATAAGAAATGGATTGGAAAGTATCTAGCATGATCAAGTTTTCCATCCTAACATTTCAAGTGTATTTAAGGAAACGTGCTTCAAAAAATCAAAGAAGTGGGTTAAATGTAGGCTGAATGCTAGAATATATGCAATAAAATACTCCACGAGGAAGACAATGAAGGCATAACCCCAAAGCAGCCACACCATCAGCTTATTACCCCTAGGCTACATTCACCTGGTATACATCTATAGTAGCAAGTAATGTGGATCAATATGGTGTTGGATCTCAAGGTGTTGAGGGCCTAAGTGATATTCACACTTTTCAATAGTTTTTTCTTCAGTTTTACTCCAGGCTGGGTCTGTGAACTGAGGGCCCCATGAGAACTCCAAACGCATCTGATACACTCCTGGCATATGTCTTTTGCTGTATTGCTGTCTGAATCCACTCTGTGTACTCACCTCTGCTGGGTAAAATAAAACGTGGTAAGTGAGGATGATCTGGAGATTCACTTCAAAGGAACATCCTTGATCCACACCAAAACATGAAAGTGAATGTGCCCATGGGGTGTCTGACAGAAAGGGAGCTAGTATGACTTTCCCAAAGCTGAGAGCTGGAGCCTGCTCCACAGCATACCATTCCAGCATCCTCGCCTCAAATCACCTTTCTGCCTGGTGTTGTGCCTCCATCCCCAAGCATGCAGGAGCTCTCAGGTCTCCACTTCTGCAAGGAGCCATGCACTTTCTGGAGAGTGTAGACACTCCCTGTTTACCGCTCACATGTCTCCACTTGGCTTAGTGTGGTGTTCTACCACCTGCTATTCATTTTACCAATGCCTGAAATGACAGGGATACTAAGCTAATACTATGTCAGTGGAATTCTGCTCTTGGTGTAAAGAAAGGGAAGAATTGAGTACTGTTATTAAATGGTTGTTTAATTGTTTAAAGACTGAGGTCTGTCATTCTTTTCTTAGCCAAAGGCCTGGGTTATAATGAAACTGTGATAAATATGTCTAAATTAGACATGTGTTGGGATCAGACATGGGTAGAAATTGCCTGGCATTAAAATGACTGTGGAAAAACTTCTGTTTCACACATGGAAACTGTTTCTCAGTTAAAATTGGCATTGGAAGCCTAGGGAGAAGCAAACAAGCATGAATTTATTCATGCAATTTATCTCTTCCATGGTATATGCCAAGGTCCCCAAGTCAGTGTTTGCTTTGCTAATGGCATCTCTACAGCAGTTCATTTATTTGCCTTATATGGCCTGTACATTCACTCCCTGAGCTGCTGCCATTCTGCTTTCCCTCATGGAAACTGTACATTGAATTCTGTATCTCTCCTGAAGCATCTCATTTTGCCAACTGTCTCTGAATGCCCCCACAAGCTTGCTTCATGGCTTAGTCACTTGCTGAGAAATAAGCTTTATTTCACAATTCATTTTCTGTCCAGGGAGTTTTGTTTTGATTGGGAACAAATTAAACACATTGTGTATATAAGGTAACATCCAAATTCTCATTCAATTTTCTGCTAATGTTTAAAACTCATCATGCTTCAACTGTATCAACATTTGATTCGCCTTTTAGGATCATTGTGCATGGAAGTATTTTTCTTGAAAGTTAGCTGAAATATTTCTATCCTAGTCTAACCCGTTCAAAAGAAAAGGGGAGCTATTACATTGTGCTTTAGGATTCACAGTCTTTCTTGCTACCACAAAAGCAGATAACTCCTCAGAATATAGCAATAACAAAACACATGGTCCCTAGGGTCTCATCTATACTGAAAGAGCAGCTGGTTTTAAAATTGGTCCTGTTGTTTTGAATTTTAAAAGAATCCACTTGTGAGAAATCTTCCTAGCTGGTCAAGGGAACCTGAGCCACGGATTAACCTCTGCTGCAACCACTGAAGTCAGACTGAATCAAACACCTATGAATACATTGTCAGAAAACTACCCTAGCAGGGAGATGGAAAAATGCTTATAGATTTTACCATTTTACTTCTCCTCAATCCATTGACTAAGCTGCTGTTACATCTGGGGCACTACAGACTTGATGGAGCTAATCAGCGCAGCAGAACAAAGACAGAAAATCCTGTCACTGCACCTAAATCAATCCTGGCTAATCACAGGCTCAACCACAGACTCTTTCACTACAGTATGACTTGTAAGACAACATAAAATGCCATAGGGGAATATGTATGTTCCTGAACCCAAAGGAAAATGAAGCAGCTACCAAACCTCCATCTCATTCTTCAGTCTTTGACCAGAAAACAAACCAAAAGAGTTTAATCTTTCAGGCCACCATATGTTTTTGGTTGTGTAGTCTGCAGAAAAGTGATCACACCAACATGGTTCCGAGCATCTCACAAAACTGGATCTTCAGGTCGTGTCTGTACACGATTTTAAATCAAAAAGGAAGGTATAGGTAGAAAAATAGACTTGAGGCTATGCACTGGGAGCAACAGAAAGTCAACCCAATTATTCAAATATAGTCACTGAAAACCAAACAGACAAGTACTGTTAGAGAAATAACCTGATAATTAGTATATTTGCTTGAAATGATGTCCAATCTTGCAGCAGCTTGGGAAAAAAAAATCAACTAAACAGACAGGAAAAGAGAACTTCAACTCAAAAACCTGAAAATTTCTCAGAGGAAGGTAAGAAAACAAATTCAAGTGACTAGATCCTGTCCATCTGTATGGTGTCCTTCCAAGTCAAACAAATTGCATATTTTCTACTGTGGGTGGAACTAGACACCTGGGGTTTTGAGCTGTCCCATCCAGACCTGAATTTTAGCCTATAAACTTGGCTCTGATCCTCTCTCCACTCTATTTTAATACTGTCCTATCATCAACACATTTTTCTGGTGGTTCTAGTAGTGGTAAATTTTGTGAATTGTCTTACAAACAATTTATAACAAAACTTGCCATATTTCTGAAAGACAGTTGTCTTACCCAATGCTGTTGTTGCTAACATCAGTCTTTTAATCTCTGGGTGCACATAAAAATAATATGTCAACGCAAAACAAAAGAGGAAAAGAATCTTTATTATTTGCCATAAACCCTTTGCATGTTGTTTCATCTTTATAAAGTCATTACTTATCATCTATTATATAAAAGCCACCAGGTGCTCTACATTTTGCAAGGCTCTAAAATAGTAGCTACAGCTATTGATTTTCTCTTTTGTGTCCTGTTGTTGACAAGCCTGGTGGCTGTGGGAGAGGACAAGGGGGTTTATTCTGCACCAGGCCCTTGGCTGAAGGGAGGAATGCCTGTTCTGCCCTTGCAAACACTGCCAAAGTGACTGAACTCTGAGATTACAGGTCCCAGACCCATCTTCCTTTACCAGGGAATTGTCTTAGCCCTGCACAAACTCACAAAAAATATGGCTGGTTTCAATCCTAAATTTCCACTATTCTTAACTGGACTTTTTAAAATAAGGAACATCTGGATGATGGACGAGTGATTTCCCAGTAAGAAATGCTCATCTACGGGAAGCCTGCTTTCTGTGCATGTAGACCCAATACAAACAATTTAACAGTGTCATCTTACTTATGAGTGGGACACCTGTCTATCTTCCCCAAATGCTGGTAAAGAAAGACGCAGGGAACGTACCAAGAGCAGATCTTGCCGCGGCGCTTTCCCGCACTAAGCGGCGGGCGCGTTTGGAGACACGGGTTTGTTTAACGACACGTGCAACAGAAAGACGATGTTTCTTTTCACTTTAAAGCCTCAGTCTGGGATCAGCTTTCAGCAGGAGGTCCCAGTTTCCGCGCAGGGCCCGGAGCGCACCGGTGCCCCGGCGATGGGTGCCCGGGGCGGCGGGCGCGGGCGCTGCGCTGCTCGACAGTGACACTCGGTGGGCGGCGGGGCCGGAGCAGGGCTGGGGCCGGCCGCGACGGGAGAGCCCGGGGCAGGGGGGCCTCACACCTCCCGGCCCCGCGGGGCTGGCGCGGCTTCTGCCCTGGCCCCTCCGGAGCGTTTGATGCGGCTGCAGACGAGGAAGGGCGTGTGTGTGAAAAGCGGGGGTAGAGAGCAGAGAGCGCTTCTGTTCTTCATAAATCCTCTGGGATTTGTAACCGCCCTGGGCCGCTGTCCTGAGGCTTCTAAGGTGCCTTTGCAGAACCCAAAGGTGACTTTTAGCGGTTTGGTTAAACTGGGTGTATCTGAGAAGGGGGCTCAAGGCAGCGTCCTGTTCCTCCCCCAGTCGTTTTCCACAGAACTGGAGCAGAGCTGCCTCTCCCCGTGAGTTCCAGCAATCACTTGCATCTAGGTCACCCTATTAGATCACATTCCCAAGGATATGGCTAATGATTTCTGGGATTTTTAGAAAGGAAAGCTGAAAATCCTCGAGTTGGGGACAATGGCCAATTCATTTTCCAAGTGGAAGCTCATTTCCTCCCCCCCTCATCGTACCCTGAGGGTTGTACAGAACTAGGGGACTCCACGAAGCTGAAACTTCTGAAATCTCACAGAGATTTATCCACAGAAGAATTGTAATGCCAGCTCTTGTCAGCTGAAACCCAAACAGAACTCACTTCCAGGTGTATCAATGTCTGAAACACGTTCTCAGTGGGGGAAGAACCAAATTCTTTCATTTTACAACTCTCCAAAAGGCTTGTCCTTAGTAAATCCAGCATGTATATAGCATTCATATACCTACATGAGCATGCATTTACTAGATATATGTGTATTTATAATACAGATATAGGGATTATATACATATCTCTATAATACATATATAGGTATAGAGACAGGAGACCCATCTGGTCAAGCAAGACCTGCCTTTTGTAAATCCATGTAGGCTGGGCTTGATCCCCTGGTTGTCCTGCACAGGCCATGCAATGGCACTCAGGATATCTCTTCCATAACCTCGTCTGGTGACCAGGTCAGGCTGACAGGCCTGTAGTTTCCCACATCATCCTTCCAACCCTTCTTGTAGATGGCTGCAACATTTGCTAATTTTCAGTCAGCTGGAACTCCTACAGTTAACCAGGACTGCTGGGTGATTGAGAGTGGTTTGGCAAGTTCTTTTCACGAGTTCCCTCACTACTCTGGGGTGGATAATCAGGGCCCATATTCTTGGGCATGTCTAATTGCCATAGCAAGTCACTAATCATCTCCTTTTGGTTTATGGGGGCTTCACTCATCTCCCATACATGATCTGGGAAGGTCTCTTAACCCTCTCTGGGAAGGTTCAGCACCGAGAGTGTTCTCTCGATTTTATATTGTAACAAAATAACCTACTAATAGATTGTGCTTTTGCAATATAACTACATATTTCAATATTCCTTTTCTTGATGAAAAAGCTAATTAGCAAGGTCATTAGTTACCACTTATAAGGGGGAAGATAGTAATTCTGCTAATGTGCTCACAGGAACTTCATTTATATTACCTCTTAACCTTTACAAGGATATTACAATTTTAATAATTAATTGCTTTTTGCCATTTAATTTGCAGTTTACCATTTTCAAGGGAAATTGCCCATTAAAACAAGGACTTTTTTTTTTTAAGGAAAAAATTCTTTACTCAAATATAGATCACAAGCTGGCCTTGCAGAAACTAGATATTTGCTAAGCCATTTTCATATTTGAGTAGAGAGAACTCTATGCTAGCTCTGCATATTAAAGAACTGCCCACTGCTTGAGTCTTTAGACATTTGCAGAAAAATGAGGCAGAATGGAGCTCAGACTGGAGCTTTGGAGGCAGCGACAAAAAGGGAATTAATTTTTATCCTCTTCCTTCAAATTCTCAAAGGCAATGAATCCTTCCTCTCTTATTGATGTAGTAAGAATTTACTTTCGTCTTCCTTTGCAACCATCTTGTTTCTTCAACTGAAGTTAATTTATGCTGCAATACCCATCCATGAGGGCTTCTGTTAACTTCAGTGACTGAAAAAAAAAAAAAAGGAACTTTGGCTCAACCTCATAAAACACAGAAATTCTGTCCATGAATCACCAAGAACTTAGGTATATCCTCAAGACAGTGCCTGACACTTTGGAAAATGGAGCTCAACATATGCTCACACTCAAGTCTCTTTTAAAACAGCTACTAAATGAATCAGCCATAAGCCAGTATTCCTGTGGTAGTATGCCGACATATCTCCACTACTGATAGTAGAAATTGTGTGCAAATCCCATCACACTAAAAGAAATTTAGATAAATATTGGTATCTGAGAAGGTGAATAATGCATTCCAAGTGGCATGTCTGTGATGGAGTGGAAGACATACTTCTGAGAGAGGGATTTGCATGGGGATGGACAGAAGGTGACAAATGAAGAGAAGAGGCACAGGAGAAGAGGGAACAGAAGCAGCAGGTATGAACTAGACTGCAGCATTGATTTATGAATGAAAATGTAAACATTTTTTCTGATTCACGAGCAAAAATTAAACTAGCCCTTGGGCAGTTCTACCTTTTCAACTGGCAAGTCCATGATATGTCATCCAAAATTATATACATCTGCATGATATGTCACATGCCTACAGGCAGCAACTAGATCATTTTGCTGTGAAAACAAGATATTTTATTTTTTAATTGTAAAATCAAACCTCCTGATTTTCTTATCCCTTTCCCCATGAGTATAAGGAGAACCTGGGGTTACAATGGGATTCAAACACAGTATTTGATTTCCACAGTACTGAAGCTGGGGCATATTCTTAGAATTATTTGTAGAGAAGTCAAAAGCCACTGTCAGACAAACAGGGGTAAAAAAAATTTGTCTGCTCAATAGTCCAGCACACAAGTTTTCTATGCAGTAAGAGGAGAAGACTGGGTAGGAATCTGAGGATGAATTGCATTCTGAAAGTGCCTTTCTTTCCATGCTCTGATAGATGGTTAGCTATGGATTTTACTTCTGACTTTTAGGTGTTAGAAAACTGCTGAGATACATCCCTCTAAAAGTTCTTAATTTTGTCTGCAACTGTTCAGATACTCAAGTTGAAGACAGCAATAATAGATTCAGGCCACTTAATATTAAGAGCTCCATATATCAGCAATGGATCAGCAATTACATCACAGTAAAATAATCTGCTTTTTGACCAGTAAAAGAAAGTCTAGCTCCAGGCCAACATGGGCATTTTTTGTCATAAGCTTTCTTCAGTGAGGCACAAATATGTTAATTTTGCCAGTTAGCACTGCAATTTGGTTAAAGAACCTGATGCTTTTCCTTGAGATATTACCTTGCCTATATTATTAGTACTCTAGACTTTATCACATAAAAGGACATGTATGAGACAGAAGCAGAAAGAAGCCTCTAATCATCAAAACTAACGTAAAAATATCCTTTCAAAACCTCTAGACTGGCAGTTCACTCAACATGACATTTGCTTTTTGACAGGCATGTGCTCTACATGCACAACAATATTTTAAGATGGCATTATTTAAAGAAAGTTGACAGTGATAAGTGATGTATATTCAGACTGATGATACTCTGAAGAGAGCTTTACCTGCATGGACAAGAAAGTTGCTGCTAGTTTGCATGCAAAAGGAAGCTTGGGGTCTATTCTGGGGAACTTGATAATCTCTTGTAATTAGTACTGTAATTGGAGGTTGCTGGAAATGCTCCTTGAGCTTCTGCCAGGGAATGTGAGTGCTTCACAAAGCTGTTGACACCATTCTGTACACCCAGCCTCACCAACCAAGTCAGCTGCAGTAGATGCCAACACAGAACTCCTGCTTTGTCAAAACTCTCATCTAAGCAGAAAACACTCAATGCTTTTTCCTTCCAGTGTAGCCACAGAGCGACACCAGCACTAGCCAGCCCATCACCATGCTCCCCGCAATGTCCTGCAGCCCACTGGTGATCCCAGGACACACTAAGTCACCATCAGGCTGCCAGTTCTTGGCAGACTCTCACTCCATCCCCACTATTTCAGATTGTAAATGGATAAATATGAGTCACATATACCAAAGTTTAGAAACAACACTTGCCTGCCCTTGGGGACACAATTACTTGTTTCCAGTGCATCAGTCATGGGGATGCAGGCCCTGTAATAATGCCATGAAGGTAGAAATGACCACCAGAAAGGGATGCCAGGTCATTTTAGCAAGAAACAGAAGGTTTAAATGTATTTCATCTGGAGGTGAGCAGACCTTTGCATAGAAATTGTTTGCGATTTGCAGTCAACTGCGGTGACTGCAACCAGTGTCAGGCATTAAGTAATAAGTTATTTTTATACACAGCAGCTCTCCAGCATCTCTGAGGGTGATGGCATATCGCCAAGGCTTTGGAAGGGCTGTATGAGCTGACACACAAAGATGAATGGTTGAGGCAAGCCCAGATGACACTTCTGAGTCAACTTTACAGAAAGAATCAAATCCAAATAAACCAGGTAGCTCCACGCTGGGATTGCTGAGAAGCTGTTTGGCTAGGATCCTGACAGATATCTGAGAGTGTGACTTCTGGCATTTTGGAAACTTTTATTTCTCCTGAAGTAGCAATAAAGTCGCATTAAATTCACCCAAACAGAATTGTTATGAGCACTAGGAAAAGCTATTTATGACACCCATACCTGTAAAATTAGGTTGATGTTGTATTACTGCTATGAAAATTGCCGTGATCATCAACATGCTTTTTGCAACTTTTACTAGCAACATCCCTCAAGTGCTCTTTCACAAGACAATGGCTTTTGTGGTGAAGCTGTATAGTTTTTGCCTCATGCCCCACTACTGCTTTTTCCCTCAAGAGCTCCTTGTGCGCTCATGGCTCCAGAAACACTTTTGCCTGATAAAATTGTTAGCTGTCATTTAAAAGGGAGTTTCTACATGCCAGATGTCCCTGACAATACAATCTTGTCTGTTCTGTGCCACTACAACATTTGTGCAGGATTTGCTGGGCTAGCAAGGTGAGAATTTTATCATCTTATGTAACTACATCCCAATCAACAGCTACCAGATCCACCGGAGCAATTACTAACACTAAGGACTGTACTTTGGATACTGACTATGGTAAAAAAATTGCCAGGAGCTGAGAGAAGCCTGTAATACTACCCTGCTTGCGTGGAAGAAGTATGTGTGTAGGTGCAAAAAGGGCAAGAGGGCAGAAGCTGTGTAACAGGAGTTTAAAAGGAGCTTTGGAAAATTCAAATAGACTTCAAAACACAGACCAGCCAGTCAATGTAATAAAAAATAAGGGGTGGGGGGCGGAAAGGGCTGCAAAAATGCATTTCATTCTACTTTTATGCATCTCTGGTCCTGACAAGTCGAGTTATACTATCTTGGAGTCCTGTATGAATCCTGAATGACAGAACTATATGCTACATTTATCACACATCTTCAGTAACTTGAACTCCAAAAACAAAGTGACCACAGTGGTTGGGTTCTGGAAAGAACAAAAATGCTTCAGTGAAGAATAGTCATGGTTGATCACTAGCTGGGGGGGGCTTAAGACAATACCTGAGTTTCCACTAAGGCATCACAAGAAGAGCATGTTCACAAGAAACACACCAGAAAAGACAAAGGAGGAAAAAACTAAGAGATTTGACAGAGATCCATAAGACATGGATGTTGGACCCACAGGTCAAACTGGATAAAAATACAGCAGTGTTGCATCCTGGGTTTGGGTTCAGATTAGGGGTTCTGATCTTTGTTAGTTTGCCGGTTCTGTGTACCCTCGTGCATCCCCCATGTTTCCCCTCCCGCCCCCACGGTGGTTAGCTCCAGGCTGCCTGCCATTGGAGATCCCCCCTGCCACTCCTGTGGCAACTCCCTGCCCACTCCTGAGGATTCTGTGTCCATCACCCCATCCCCGTGGTCCTACTCGGCCCAAAGCCCCGTATCCACCCCTGCCATGTTCCCGTTGGTCGCTGTAGTACACCTCATCACCACGGTGTCTGTATTCATTGGGTGGGAGGGCTCCCATCCTCCCTGTTCCACCCCATATCATCCCGCTCCCCCCTGGTCCCAGTGCTACTTTCGTCCACACGAGGTTGGGAATGGGCTGCAGCTTCTCCATCGTGGCTCTCGCGGCCCATAACACATCCAGCCGCCATGCGGACGGGTTTGGACGTTTTCCCTGCCTCTTCATTTCCTCCCTCACACCGACGGCAAAGCGCGGCCAGCCCACCCCAGAGTGCAGCAGCAGAAGCTCTCGGAAGTAGCAACAAGCGCCGGCCCCAACGAGAAGCTGAGGTGCCCAATCCGGGCACTCGGGAGCTGACTGGGGCTGAGAAAAATAATGCACTGTCGCTCAGCAGCTGGAGTCAAAGTTTGCAGTAGTTATGGTCTTTGTCAAAACTTGTGTTGCTGATGTACTGACTCAAGAGGTATTTTACTAATGCCGTCATTCTTGCAATTTATTAGATCTACCTTTGGCTTGATCCACATCATGACCCTGTCGTGATCTCATAGAAGGCCTTTTGGTGATCAGCTGATCTGAGGGCACGGTCCAGTAATTTAGGTATTGCTCTCTAGATTTTCTTTGCTAGACATTGACTTCAGCTGAGATCAGGACATAATGAAGGGTACTGTTTCTTTTTCTGATGGTGAATAGTTGTAATTTTTGTTCAGTTGTTTGGGTTATTTTTATTTCACCTATAAAACCGAACACATTCCAGGGACTTTTTGCCAGCAGACAGTCATTGCTTGAAGAGAGAGGTCAGCAGGCCTGGCACACATCATTATCATGTTATGTGTCCTGCTTGTACTTTTTTTCCTGCAAAAATATTCCTTTCTGTTGCTATATTGTCATTATAATGGTAAGCATACTAGTGAGCATATGCAAAGGAAGATAAGCTTTATACTTCAGCCACAGAGACGTGGTGTCACTGAGGTGATGCCATTCATCAGCCACAAGCAGATATTTGTTCTCACAGCTCCATGATCTAAACCATGTGTTTGTTTTTTTTTTTTTTTCTTAGGTGAAATTTGGGCCCTGGCTGAAGTGAGTGGCAGTGCCATGACCAATGTAATTGACCTTGCCAGGGATGTGGCCACATACTTTAGACAACCACTTGCTTAGAAAAGTCCTTTATTCTGTAGTGTTCTAGAATCAAATAAATTTAGATTAAACCCTATTAGTTTTGCTGATACAGTGCTTCCCTTGAAATCAATGGTTGAGGTTTTTTAGCAGGAGATGAACAGGAAGATTTCATGGGTTTGGTATGTATTAAAGTGCACACTGTACTGCTAGTGTTATCTTTTCACTGAGTTATAACAAACAGAAGCTTTATAGCTCCACAGCCAGGTGGCTGATTCAGCATCACATATATTACAGCCACTATTGCTGACTGTGAGGCATGACAATAAATCCTCAAGTGAGATAGCATGAGCTAACCTAAAACTTCAGAACTGTACATCCTCCTGGACCTTCAAGGGACACAAACTATATGACTACGTGTTGCTGTCAGGGTGACTTTTGGCCAAATCATTCACAGAGTCATATTTCCAATTTCCAGATGATGTCAGTATTGTCTGAGTTTTTTTAAAAAAAGTTACCTCAGGAAATGGATTGATTTGGAAATGGTCAGGAATGATCAGGAAATGGTCTGGTGAAAAGATTCTACAATATTAACCTCTAAGAAAATAAATAATTTAAAAATCCAGCTCTAATTGACTTAAAGACACAGAACATTTTCATGTGTTCCTGTTTATTGGTTGGATTTTCTAGTCCAACCTTAGCACAAAGACACATCAAAATACTGGAGAAAGCCAAGGAATAATTTCAT
The DNA here is from genome assembly GCF_026979565.1 of Vidua chalybeata. Classification (NCBI taxonomy): domain Eukaryota; kingdom Metazoa; phylum Chordata; class Aves; order Passeriformes; family Viduidae; genus Vidua; species Vidua chalybeata. Next base: position 96,823,755 of record NC_071531.1, read on the forward strand.
GGCAGAGAACTAGTGAAGATTATAAGGCAGTGGTGGATTTCTTTTGGGGTATGCTGTCTGCAGTGGAGAGCCCAGCATAGCCAGGTTCCACTCACTGGATCACGTATAGGGACATCAGCATAAAGGGCTGTAAACATTTTCACAAGGATGATATAGTTGAGCAGCAATATATCATAGCCAGCTTCCTTCAGATGCTCTCCTTCACTGTAGGACCTGAAAATTGTATGCAAAATAGCATTGTCAAATTCTTTTTATCTATTATATTGTAAGAAAAATACAATGAGTTATGGGCATTTGTTATATGACCTTTCACGTCCCTGACTTCATAATGCTTCCCATTCCTATGTGCTCTGTGCATCATATTGAGGAAAGTTCTGTATTAGTTCTCCTTTCCTTTCCTTTCCTTTCCTTTCCTTTCCTTTCCTTTCCTTTCCTTTCCTTTCCTTTCCTTTCCTTTCCTTTCCTTTCCTTTCCTTTCCTTTCCTTTCCTTTCCTTTCCTTTCCTTTCCTTTCCTTTCCTTTCCTTTCCTTTCCTTTCCTTTCCTTTCCTTTCCTTTCCTTTCCTTTCCTTCCCTTCCCTTCCCTTCCCTTCCCTTCCCTTCCCTTCCCTTCCCTTCCCTTCCCTTCCCTTCCCTTCCCTTCCCTTCCCTTCCCTTCCCTTCCCTTCCCTTCCCTTCCCTTCCCTTCCCTTCCCTTCCCTTCCCTTCCCTTCCCTTCCCTTCCCTTCCCTTCCCTTCCCTTCCCTTCCCTTCCCTTCCCTTCCCTTCCCTTCCCTTCCCTTCCCTTCCCTTCCCTTCCCTTCCCTTCCCTTCCCTTCCCTTCCCTTCCCTTCCCATTTGTAAATTTCCTTTTTCCTTCATCACAGAAGTCTTCCTTTCTCACTCTCATTTGCCTATAACAACACCCATAACAAGAGCTATTCCTTCTTCTTTGTGTTTAAGAAAACATTTTCTTTATGTCCTGCTCTGTCACTCCTCTTTTGTCACAGGATAGGGAAATACATCCAGCTATGTCTTTGACCCCAGTCAGCCTATTCATCCACTTAAGTTTTATTACTACTTACTTACCCTTTTGTGGAACAAATTCAGGTCACTACTACAAACCTTTCTTTGTCTTCAGAAAGTGCATGTACTCCCAAGCATTTGAAAGTACAGCAGCACTTACTAGCTTTGACTAGACAGCAGGTGACATTCCTGACCACACCTTGTTCTGCAGGCTGAACTGTACTCCTGTCTGTGCACCAAACGAGTGGTTTGTGAACACTTTCACCAGCTGCACAGTGGTAACAACAGCTGTCAAACAGTTTTGCTTCTGAGAGGGAAAGCCCACAAAACCAGAAACCACCATAGTAAGGAACTAAGCAAATGAACAGAAAACACCCTGTGCCAGGCATTTCTGAACTACATACATCTGTAGCTCTGATCCCTTTGGTAAGGGAACTTGCAGTGGTGTAAATTACACACACTACACAAACTGTCTACCATTGACACACAAAAACTAATAAATGAAATCAAAGTACCTTCTGGGAGTTACAGATCACAAAATCCCAAGCATTTTATCCCGCAGTGTACATCCAATTGATTTAACAGGATGTTTGATGATGGGCAAGCAGACTGGTAAGAATGTCATGCCAAACCCATCTTTGTGATGAACACAAGACATGGCACACCAGCTGAGTTCTAGATGGTGACTTTGTTGCAGTCACATTTAAAGTTCTGTTGAAAAAAAAATCTGTTCTGAGGAAAAATCTACCCTGCAAAAATTATTTGCATCAGAGAGGCTTTCTTTTTATAACTGCATCTAATATTCCTAAAAGATGAACAAGATATAGGCACTGGTATCCTCATACAAACAGCTTTTAGACTTGTGAGGTAAAAAAGTGCTCCCTTGATTATTTCTTCTCATTTTTCAAAAGAACATATGCATAGATAAACACATGCTATTTCAAAACTCCATTGGTTCCTGTCAGCCCAATGTTTTACATTAGCTAGAAGCATTCTGGCTCACAAAACACATTCTTGAAGAAACGCACACCCATGAAGAAGCATCTGAAAACAGAACTGGTTGCTTCAAAAGAAAATGCATGTACCAACTAATAGAGGGAATTCTTTCTGGCTCCTTGTATGTTTGTGGTATAACTTGTTGGACAAGACTTGGCAATGGTCATGACTTATCTGACACTTGTGTTTCAGATGTTGGAGTCTTTCTAACTTCAAGGTGTGCCTTCACTCTGTCAACTCATCCATCAGGTTAACAACATTTGAAGTGTTGTTCAAACAACTAACAACATCCAGCTTATAGGTGGGAGGGGATCTTTCTAATAGTAGGATTTTCTTGACATGCTTAAATATTAATTGCTTACACCTGTGATGACTGCGGGCTGTTTTATCTCTTCTGACATGGAGAAGGGAGATCCTGGCTCCTGGAAGCTTAGTCAGAAGTAAAGGACATCTAGAAGGAGATAACATCAATGTAATAGGGGGGGTGAGAAACAGAAACTAAGGAAAACAACATGTCTGAAAATGCTTGGAATCCTTCTTGCTGACTAGCCAAGAATAGAAACACGGCACTACACAGACTGTTCAGAAAAGCCGGCCTTCTATGTAGAGGACCCATGTGAGGAAGCAAATAAACAAACAAAAATTAAATAGCAAAATATCCTATCACTGTCTCCATCACACTAAGATTTCAAGGGCTCTGGTCATACAGTTTTTTCTTGAGGTAAACGACTCAAACTAAAAGAAAAAATAATTAATGAATAAAACCATTCAGAAGCTCAGTGCTCTGACCTTGGGCATAAAGGCAATGTCTACTTGATGTGCTTGCAGTTATTTTCAGGAAGGGTCTTCAGAAGAGCAATGTGAAATCCCCAAACTCCCAAAGAGTTAAGCTACTGCTTGAATCTTTGGGTTTTGACCACACACCATCAGACAATTGGAAAGGTGGTGCTGTTTTCACAGCTAATACCATGGTGAAACCCGTGTCTTCTTACGTAATAGCTGTGCACTGTTAGCCATCCTCTCTCCATGGCATCTTACCTTTATCTGCCTACCTGCTTTCTGTCCTTTGGAAAAGCCCACAGAAACCCTCTGCTGCACCTCAGCATTTCAGATGGGACAAGTGACAATACAAGAGGTCATGGTCTTAAGCTGCAGCAGGGGAGGTTTAGGTTGGATGTTAGGAGGAATTTCTTTGCAGAGAGGGTCACTGGGCATTGGAATGGGCTGCCCAGGGAGGTGGTGGAGTCACTGTCCCTGGAGGTGTTTAATGAACAACTGGATGTGGCGCTCAGTGCTGTGGTCTGGTTGAGGTGCTGTCAGGTCATAGGTGGGACTCGATCATCTCAGACATCTTCAGCTTAATTGACTCTGTGATTTTGTGCTCTGGAGTTGTGAGGAGACCTTGGGAGGTCACTTCTGTGTCAGTAAATGCACAGCAGAAACAAGACAGCCTCCTCATTTTGACACATATTACAGCCACTGCTGTCAGCTTATACAACAGAGATCTCATTTATTTTTTCCTTACTAGCTGTCCTCATAAGTAAAGCATTTGTTTTGTGAAATAAATACAGCTATCTGCTCTCATGAAGTGAACCCTCTATCATCCACTCAAAATCCTTTATTTAGTGAGTAAATTATTTTTAATTATTAATATTTTAATTTTTATGTATTTTTAATATATCAGTAAAAACAAACAAAGAAATAAACAGAAAAAGCCCGAGTGCCATCTTGCACCAGGTAAGGCCTGGCTCTACAGCCGGCCTGCGTTAGTCCGGAACCAAATGCTCGGAGCGCGTTTCCGCCGGAGCCGCTCCGTGTGGCGCCGCTGTGGCCGGGAGGGCCGCAGCCATGGCCGACACCGCCGCGCCGCCGCCGCCGCCCGCCGCTCCCGCCCCGGGGCTCCCGGCTGCTCCCGGCACCAACCCGCTGTCCCGCAAGCTGAACAAGATCCTGGAAACGCGCCTGGACAATGACAAGGTGGGTCGGGCGGCGGCGGCGTGACGGGGCGGGGGCCGGATGAGCCGTCAGGGGCCGCGGGCCCCGACAGGCTTCGCGGCGGGGAGGCGAGTCCTGCCCTAGCCTCAGTTCCGCTGCGGAGCTGCGGGCGGTCCTTTGCTGCATTAATTACAAATAAAATTAGCTTTCGCTTCTCCAGCAACATGCCGCGCTCCTGTTTTATCCCTTCAGATCGCAGGGAGGTTTGTATTACTTGCCTCGGAAGGGCACTTCTCAAGCTTTTTGTAATTTAGATGTTTTCTTGCTGTGGATAGGTAATTCATTTACAGAAAGTAGTCTTGTTGGGTAAAGCTACTGCAAAATTGTGGACAAAGTTTTCTGTCATAAGAGAAGAAGAAAGGCTCAGCAATTATTTTAGTTGTTTGCCAACTGATGCGGAGTGTGTTAAGGTAGCTTTTCCTCTAAAACCACTTATTAGGTTTGCTTTATTTTTAATAAGACCATGAACTTGGGGTTGGTACAGACTATTTAACCTCCTTCTTTGTAACTGCATGCAGACTGAAGGTCCTATTTATTTTCTAGGAAATGCTGGAAGCACTCAAGGCTCTCTCAACCTTTTTTGTGGAAAACAGTTTGCGCACCCGAAGGAACCTGCGTGGAGACATTGAACGACGAAGCTTGGCCATAAATGAAGAATTTGTGCACATATTCAAGCAAGTTAAAGAGGTAATGTTTTTGCAGGATGACTAGCTATTTTATGAGAGTACTGCTATGTGATTTAAAGTTTTACAACAGAAAAAAAAATTAACAGGTATTTTAACTTTCCAGGACAGATATACTTTTACAGTAAAATTGTTTCATTGGTTGGAAATTGGATGTTTCAAACAGATCCAAGTCCTGAGTGAATCTTGATGTTTAGAGGTGCATTGCTCTGCACTGACTAACAGGCAGCCCAGAGCAACAATGTTCCTTGTAACTAGGGCATCGAATTGTGGTGGGAAGCTGGGCCTGGACACAGCATTTCTGATTAAAAACACAGTTACTGTTATTTGACTTACTTAGGAACTTGAGAGTATAAATGAAGATGTGCAAGCAATGAGCAGCTGCTGTGAAGACATGTCCAGTCGTTTGAAGGTAATATATAAATGGAGGTGCTTTGAATATTTTTCCTTTTGAGGTGTGACTACATTCTTTTAAAGGAGAGGCAGAGAGTTATTTTTGAGGATTAAGAGCAGCAGCAAGATGTTTCCATGGTATGCATGTTATGTTACTTTAGGATACTAATATGCTTCTTCTTACTTCTTTAGAAAATGTATCAAGGAAGTAATTTTAATTTCTTCCAAATTGCAGTTCAAAATGCAGCCATATACTTATTTTGATAATAGCAATATGATATCCATGTGTATGTCAGTGGAGAGAAAATATTTTATTAGATTGGATGTGTGTGAGATTTAAGAGTTAATTTGTGTATGTCCATTTAAAATGGCTTTTGTATTGACTGTGTCTCTTGAGTTATGTGTCCATGTAAATACCTCAAATGTGTTCATAGGAAAGTATCTGGTAATTCAAACGGGGAGACAAATCTGGTGTGCATCTTCAGTTTATTGGTTTTGTTTCTTAACATTGTCTTGGAATGCTGATATGCAACAAAACCAATTCTGTTTCACCTTAATCCTGAATCTGAAATATTTCTGGCAGGGCTGGGGAGCGTAGGAAATTTGTGTTTTATGGTGCATTACTGAATCTGGCTTGGTTTTAGGGTAGATGTTCAAAATTCAGTGCAGTGATGCATATAAATGGCTTATGGATGCTGAAGTGTAGATGTTTTGCCAAACCAAACCTGTTCCCAATACAGCACATAAGTTATAGTATGTGAATAAGAATCCTTCACCAAAAAATCCTGTGAAAACAGTTGTTTTCCTCTCCATATATGTGTGTGTGTGTGCAGATATTGGATGTCCTCCTACTTAGATAAATAGGTTTCACAGTTCATTGTACAAATGCTTGTAGCTTGATGAACTCATACCAAAAAACGTGAGAGTACAGTGTAGCCAACTGCAGTACTTAATTTTCAGTTTTGGAAGGAGCTGGGTAATGCACCTCAGAGGTCCCAGATCTCTTTGAACATTGTTAATGTGGATATATTCCCTAGTGCAGTTCAGGAACTGTTAGACTAAGCTCTTAGATGTGGAAATGAGTCAAGTGTCCATGCAGATTTTAGCTCTTTTCTGTCTTTAGATCATGAAGTGTAAGTGTCGTCTGTGATATTTTTTTTTCTTTTCCCAGAGTAGAGCCACCCTGCAGAGATTTCTTTTACTGTTGTAGTCAGTAGGTAGTTTTGTTCTGTGCCCCACAGGAGGTTTCCTCTAGAGCTCTGTAGAACTCATAACTTGTCTTGATTCAATCCATATTTTCTTTGTATGAATAAAGTTTAATAAGCTCATGAACTAGCTCTCAGTTGTGAAATACTCTGGTGCTTTATCTGTAGTAGGACAGGAAGACTTGCAGGCATGTGCTCAATCTGAATAAGACAAAAATGAGCTAAATAGAGCAAACAGAAGATACAAAGAGGAGGATTTGGGGCATATAATGCAGAAAAGTGTGCAAAGAGAGCAGTATATGAAGAAAGCAGAACAAATGTAGGACATGAAAGGGAATAGATTTGGATAAGCCAAAAAGCTTTTTAGCTTTGTTATTTTGTAAGTTTATAATACCATCTGATCCAAATAACCATATATTGTCACATCTGATTTCAGGACAATGACTTGATAAATACAGTGGCTGAAAGAAGGAGCAAGTGCTAAAATGGAATTCAGTAGGGTTGAAGTATAATGAAATTGGTAACTAATAGACTGAGGAGGAGAGGAAGAGAAAAATATTTCTGTTTGGATCCACAAGAAACATCAAATACCAGCTTCCTGATTTTTCTAGCATGTCTGGCTCATTTCTGACAGTTACCTTGTTAGGTTAGATATAAGCTCTTATATTTCATACATAAAATAATGACAATATCTGGCATGTATTTGAATGCACATATGTAAAATCTGGCTTCCTGGTATATCTAGCTAGATCCAGAAAAAATGTTTTTCTTTCTTTTCTGCTGTCCTACTGTTAGCATTGTTCGTGATAATCAGTACTTCTGCCCAGAAAGTACTGGAAAGGAAGCAAATTTCCTCTTTTTTTTTTAATTGAAATTTGCAGTTAAGTTGGACATGAATTGTTACAGTCCTACTTTCACCTTTCAAAGCATTCCTGTACCTTTACTGCTTTTCTGTTGTAACTAATGTAGTGGCAGATAGAAAGGCTGAAATGAGTCAGTGTGTATAGATACTTTTGTTAAATCTCTCATGGGTCTCAAGACTGGCATCTTCAATTTGGCAAGCTGTAATTTGGCTGTAATACAGTATTGAAATTATTCACAGAATGTCTTTATTGCCATTTCCACCTCTTCTCTTGCAGTATTATTCTGTACTGAATACATTTTGATTTTAGGATTTTTTTTTTGTTAAATCATTGCAGTTTTTCTGCATAAGGGATCACTGGCATCCAGTGTGAAGCCAAAATGTCCAGCTGTCTTTTAGCTTTTCACAGAGCAGTAAGTTCCAGAACTCTTTAGCTTCAGTTGCAGCAATCCTTTTAGTTATGCAGTTGCTGTCTGATGTGGAATTGTTTCTGCATGGATTGCCTTGCACTGCCATCACTCAATATTTAGGGCTGTGTTAAATTTCCTAAGTTAGAATGGTAGAATCATTTGGATTGGGAAAGACTTTTGAGATCATTGAGTCCAACCCAGCGCTGCCAAGTCCACCACTGTCCCATGTCCCTCAGTGCTACACCTGCAAATCTTTTAAGTACCTCCAGGGATTGTGACTCAGCCTGAGCAACCTGTTCCAATGCCTGACCACCTTTTCAGTGAAGAAATTTTTCCAAATAATTGTCCTTGGTTCATGCAGTTCTGTAAGCTGTTGGGCTGTAGAGCTAGGCTTGCTTAGACTAGCAGAGCTGTGTCCATAATCTTTTCTAAAAAGACTGAGTGGACACTGGGACTGGGTAGTTTAGCATCCACAGGTATTTGTTTGATTTTTTTATTTTGTGACAGCAAGCAATTTACAGTTGATGGGCAAACAAAATAATCAGAACTATTTCACTAATATTTCTAGTTTCTGTATTAAATATAAATTATAAATAAACTGTGAATATAAGTGTATATAAACATGAAAATATATATGGATAAGGATAAAAATGTATTTATTTTACAACCTGGACATAGGGAGAGTTAATGAATGCTTGTTTCAAGAAGACCTTTTATTTCAAAGAGTATAGTCTTTAAATTGCTTATACTCAGCTTCAAAAGTATTACCTACTATAAAGATTGTTTAATACAGTTGATGTGTTTGTGTTTTAAGCATGCTTAACAATTCTAATTTTTTTTCTAGGCAGCAAAGGAGCAAACTCAGGACTTGATTGTAAAAACCACAAAACTCCAGGCAGAAAAGTATGTATACTACCTTATTTATTTGATAGAATTTTCTTTTAGATGCGACTCTGACACTTTGATTTATGACTTCGGGATTTTTCTCAATACTATGTGTGTTTTTAGCTCAGTTGTACTCTTAGGTTTTTGCTAAGTGATCCAAAAAGGTAAGAATGTGTTTTAGTGTTTATTTCAATAAAAACTGGCTTTTTAGGAAAAACAATCATTTACAGTGGTAGCACATGCTAAATATGGATGTGCTTTGCCTAAAGTCTGTTGATAATGTAAGTTATATTGTGTCTTAACAGATATGGACCAACTCAATTTCTTGTCAGTTTTACAGGCTTCTTGTTATTAATGCTTCGTATCCAGTGGAAATCTGTCTTTTTCAGGGGCTGTACGAGGGAATGCGAAGTTGGATTCTAATCTACTCTGCCATATGTAAACCTGACTAAAATACACCAGTGCTGTTTAATAAGCCTAGCATACACCACTTTTTCCACTGTTTCTCCAGCCTCCTGTGGAAGAAAAAATGTGTATTTTTCACTTTTCAGTATTTTTATTCCTGAGAAGGGGATAATAGCTAATGATGGATTCAAGCAGTCTTTATTGTTTTTATGTCAAGGATGTATGGGTTTATAGCTTCAGGTTTTCTCGGTGTAGAAGAATGAATCCCCTTGCTTTGTGAGCTTTCTTCAGAAAATTATATACAGTTCACTGGAGGTTAGAAATAATTATTTTGCAGCAGTAAACTTCTAGTAAAAATTATGGTTTTGGATTGCTCTCAGTGAGCTTTCAAAATCAGTAGGTTTATGATATGAGGTTCAATAGAAAATCTGTACATATTTTAAACATCGAATGTAGAATAACTGCATAAAATGCAATGCTGTTTCATGTAAAGTGAAAGATTTGGTAAAGACAATTTAAGTGAGCAGTAGTCTTAGAAAATACATCATTTTGAATATGAGTATGTAAAGTAGTAGAACAAAGAAGTGTTTATATATTTAGTCTCAAGACAGGGAAAGCTGCTTTGATTCCTTGTTCTGAAGTAGAATCTACGCCAAGACCAGTCCTAAGTGGTGTGTGTCTAATTGGCCTTAAATTTCATTAAAGGAGATTATGCAGACTGTACATCAGTACCTCTGCAATAATAGTCCTTACTTGCACTAAAGTTTACTTAAAAAACTTTCTGATAATTCCTTTAAAAGACGGAACATCCCCCTAGTGTGAAGAGGAAAAATGTTTAGGAAATGGTCTGTCCTTCTAAGGGTCTGTGTGACCTTGGAGTGCATATGTAGGAAGAAGTTTGTAAGTTTATTTTTGAAGTATACCATGAAGTACCCATGAGCAGAAGCCAGAGAGTACTTGTGCCTTTTACAGTCTGATAGTTATGGAAGATTCATAATACCATTTATTAGCAAAGTTGAATTTTTCCCTGCCTAAACGTGTGAAAAATTGTGAAGACTGGTTCCATTTGGGACATTTTAGTAATTTGTTCTTTTAACTTGTTAAAGGGCTGTTTGTTCTGATGCATTCCTTTGGTTTACATCAGGCATGTGAAGAGGCATCTGCTGCCAGATGTTAGGGGATTCCTGAACACCTGAAATCTTACCTCTGAAAAAGTGCAGGTCCCAAATTGCTGATGCCTTCAACTTAATGTGACCTTTATTAGCCAGCAAATGAGTAAGTGGTGAAACTGGAAGGACATGGCTTTTCTGTCTTCTGAGGGTTGTCCCAAAATGCTGTCTGGTTGAAATGCAGAGATGAAAACTGACCTGTTCTGTTATGTTCTGCTATTAGGCTTAGCATTTATGTGACTTACTTTAGCTGACCTTGTTTTTGTAGCTGGAAGAATGTTAGGATTTTATTAGATGATCTGAAACTGAAGGGAGACTGTAAACTTCCAGATGCATTTCATGTATTAATGTTAACTAGGGATTTAGATTATTTTCCTTTTTTTGCTGTACTTGAAAAGGAATGGCTGTCTCAGTGGTTCTGTGTGGGTACTAGGTTTTTAATACTAAGTAGTTTTGTCACTGTATTATCATCATCATATAATTAGTTGTAGTTCAAGATGGTTTTCAGTTTCCAAAGCTTCCTACCTGAACTCTTGTTGGTTATTGTAGTCTCTCAGGTTTGTGGTGTGAAGGTAGAGCTGCTCACCTGGAGTTCCCTGTAGGTAGTCCTGATGAGTGCATTGGAACTTCCTTTATTGGTGAAATGTGTGAATTTAAGATATCTAGGTAAATATTTGGGATAGAAAATTAGATGTTTGTTTCAGATTTAGGTTAAAACTTCTGCATTCTTGGGTTTTTGCTTTGCAGCATTTTTTTTTGTTACTTAGTTTGTGAGCTTTAGACCTGCTTTGGCATAAATGCTAAATATAGGGTCTTCCTTAGATAAGAAATTTTAAAAGTAATTAATACAACTGCATTTTTATATTTGTTAATATGTCAGAGTTAGTGCATTTCTTAGGTCAGGTTGCTTATTCTGAATTTATTTCTTCTGTGAAGTCTAGTTAAAACTACTGTACATCAGAAACAGTTTTCCTTCACACTATTTAAATTATTGTATCTGCTTAGCATAGGAACTAGGATGATTTTTTTTCCTTTTTCGTTTAAAACTGAGACTTACCATAACTTAATAGAACCATGTAGTGTGAAATAAAGTAGTCCAGACATCCAACCCATATCTTCATAACAAAAGGTTAAGCTATTGCTTCTCAGTAACATGGAGTCTTGAATAGAGTTCATTTTAATGTATTTAATAACAAACTTCTATAATAAAGAAAAACTGAGTTAGTTAATTTAGACAATTTCTGGTAATTCTTAAAAATCCACTTCTGTTTCAGTTATCTTCAGTAGATTACTTCTACTTGAGCACACTAATATTACTTTTGGGTTGCATTAGGTTTTTTATGTATAGTAATGAGGAGCTTTGTTTTCAAACAATGATCATCTGTTGTGCTTTAAAAGATGTTTAATTGCTATTGCTAGTAGGCTGATAGAAAAAGGATCTTGCTCCTTGAAGTGAGATTTTAATAATAGGTTCCTCTGACTTGCTGGTTCTCTGCTTCTCTTGTTATACTTGACTCTAGTTTTGTTTGCATTTTGTTCGGTTTTGGTGGTTTCTGTTTATTTTTGTAGGTTTGTTTGTTTTGAGGTTTTTGTTGGGTTTTTCTGCTTGTTTTTTTTTTTTTTTTTTTTTTTGTTTTTTTTTTTTTTTGTTTTTTTGTTTTGGTTTGTTTTGTTTTGGTTTTTTTTTTTTTGTGTGTGTGGCTGAAAACTTATTTGCAATACTGAACTACTTCACCTTGCATACGGGACAAGCGTCCCAGACTTCAGTAATTCCCATACCAGAGAAATAACTTGTTTAATTCCAAATACTCTAGGCAGAATGCTAGAAGCCTGTCTTCATAGTAATTCTACCAGCCACTTAATAATTAGATGTTGTGCAAGATGTTTTGCTGTTTTTGAGGTTAGCCACACGTTACAGTGATCAATGTAACAATTGAGAGACTAGAAGGTAATACTTGAAATATTAATTCTTATAAAAATAAGTAACAGCAGTTATGTAAGTATGTAAGTTATGTATGTATATGCTCAGGGGCTTCACTGAAAATAAGTGCAGAAATGCAAAAGTTGTTGAGGGCTAGAACTAGTGTTCTAGAAGTAACAGCACAATACTTTGAAATCTGTTATGAAAGAATGGAAATGGCTCAGACAGATATTTCTTGAGTCAGGCTACTGGTTCAGAACTTTAGTGGAGATGAGGCACTTGAACACCTTTACAGGCTATCTTATTTTGCTACACTCTCTTAATTGTGTTCTTAAACACAGTGAAATTTGTATTTTGGTGTCAGAATCATTGTTAGCTACATTGATTACAAAAAAAGCCATTTACATAGCTCTGAGATTGTTTTACTTTTTAAAATAAAATTAAATATGATTCCCAGACAGGAATGTAAGTGTGATTTAATTGAATCACATTACATTCAGACTTGATCTTTATTTAAAAAATAACAAACACTTGTTTGTTATTTTAAAATGACAAACACTTGTTTGATTCTTGGAATTTAGTCAATTATTTAACTGTCACCTCTGTGTTCAATACAAGCTTAGAAGTCTTAGGAAAAATGTTTCTAAGTGAACATCTGCTTCAGTATGCTGCACTGCTGATCTCTCTTCCTTGTCTCTTGGTGGTGCCCTTTTCCTTTTCTAACAAATATCTTTTATGTCATAATCAATGTGGAAATTATGCAGGAAGTTCAGCACTATTTGTAGCAGGTTAGAGAGGTTTTCTTTTATCAGCCTGTGCTAAGAAAAGTGGTGATCTGTTGGTTTGCATTGATGGGATGTATTTCATGTGTTGACCTTTTGAAACTTGTATTTGCATTTATTCCCATGAATGTGCTTCATGAGAAAAAGCAGTGATTGTTTAAACTGAATTCCATGTGGGACAGAGTGAATACTTCAAGTTCTGAGGCTCATTTTCTATCCTGATTTGTAGCAAAGTAAAGCATAGGTGACAAGGTGTAGCAGAGGAATAAAACCAACTAAAATGGATCTGAAAGAAAAAAAAAAAAACAAAACTAATTTGTCACATTCCAGCCATGACCAGCAGAGAACATGCAAAGCCTTATTTTCTTACTAGCTTTTCATCCTGGCAACTGTGTTGAGACATGAAGTACTCTTGGTCAGTATGAAATGAGGCATGGTTTTAGGTTGAGAAACATTCACCAGAAGTGCAAAATCAGTTATATGATACCATTTCTGACTGATGTTTGTCTGATCTGCTCTGAGAAGAAAAGCCCAGGAGTAGAAGGGCCAGAGAACCTGCTGTCTTCACTGGAAATTGATTTTGGTTTTATTGTTTTCCTGCTATCTAATTTAGTTCTCCTTTTGCTGCAGCTTAAGCTCATTTGTTTTGATTTTATTCCAGGTGGATGTAAAGAACAGCGTGTAATTTCCATGCCTTTGGCAACATTGTTGAATTTGATGACAAATTTGGAGTTAGACTAAGCAAGCCCCTTTCAAGTGACTTTATATCAGATTTTATAAAAGATAAACTCAAGATACCAGTCTGTTTGGTATGGAAATATCAAATAGCTCATCTCTAAAAGATGGAAAAGAATGTGTTAATTGGAAGCACACTCCTTTTAAACTTAATCTCTGTGCATAACTTAGAAACCATGGATCATGGATCTTAACCATTGCCAAACAGTGTTTTACTCTGTGTGTTTGCATATCTATATCTTTATATATCACATGATTTCTGCAAAGCTCTGCATATGAAAATTTTGTCAAAAATATTCCATAGATGCATATGCATCATATTTAGAGGAAGCCTTACCAGTATAAAAGTAGAAAATTATTTAATTTCTTGAATTTATTTACAACATATAAACTTTTTTATTCTAGTAATTGGTAATCTGTTTAGTAAGATTTTAATCATTTCAGTTCAGAATTATTGGTTCACTTTAGATTTAACCTTTTCAATTTTTCCCCATTTATTTTTATCACCGAATGTATGAGATGGCAAGGCTGCAGCATTGCAGGCTATCTGTCTCCAGCTAGGTGTTACAGATGGGAGAGACATTCTAAGTTCAAGTCCACTCTCCTGCTGCCACATGTTATTTGCATGATGACTTTGGTAAACTCATCAGCTGTTCAGTACATAACTAGTGCATTATTTTTACATGTTGTGTGTGTTGCTATTTGTGGAATGCTTACCCCAAAAGTTCATTCTTTCCAGGAGGAGCCTTTCCCTCATTTCCAACCAAATTATTGGATACAAATTGACTGTTTTCTCATCTTGTCCTTTGTCTTAAGAGCTGCCTTCACCTCCTGTGATAAATTAGTTTTTCCATTTCCATGATCATCCTGCTGGCTGTGGTCTAATGGGAATCCATTGTTCTTGCACACAGATGATCAGGATTATGATCTGTTTTCCAGATGAGGTCTCACTAAAGCCTTCTTTACTATTATTGCTATTTTCTTGTATCCTGGAAACATTAGACAATTCACTGGGTTTTTTGTCTTCCTATTTTTTAAGTAAGGAGAACACTTCATAATAATCCATAATGATGGAATGGGTCACTGAATACCTCCTCACAGTATTTCAGTTCTGCTTCAATAAGAGATGTGTTTGATGGATAAAATGCAGAACAAAACATTTGTTCTCAGCATTTACAAATGCACTTTTGCACCTCTACTTACTCTTAAGAAGGGTTTTCTAATGCTTGTGTGTAACTGTTTTGTTACATAATCTTGTATATTTGCCTTTCACATGACAGAAAAATAATTTTGCAGCTTTATACAAGAATGTTAAAGATGATTGTTATTTACTTATGAGTTAGAAATACTCCATTATCTTGAGGCTTTAAAAATGTGTTGAGTCCTCAGTACCACAAATTGAAAGTAATTTCAGAATGACTGCTCTGATTCATCCTAAGTAGAAGAAACTAGCAGATTTTTATGCTGTATGTGATGGCAAAATAAAATTAAGCTTTGGAAAAGTCTGTTTCTTCACCTCATTTTTGAGCTGTCTAGGTGATAATCCTAACAAACAGTGCACATTTGTATTTGGTTCAAGGGAAAAGTGCATGAAGTGCATAGTTTTCCCAGCCTCTTGAGTTCTCTTGCAAAAGAATTCTGTCTCCCTGGTAACGATTAAAGCTGGGGAAATTGCTCTTTGTTGGAATCCTGTCCTTTGCCCAAGTTCTAAATTCTACCAACACTTGGCACTTCCCCTTTTGCATCAATGCAAGGATCCCATAAGCTGTTAGTTTCATTCATTTATGCAGGATTAACTGTGTTAAAAGAAAAAAAAAATTGGGATAACAACATGGTATGGCCTTTCCTGAGCTGTACTGCACTGCTTAGAATTTATAAGTTATTATATCTACAGAAAGGCCAGTGGGTCTTGAAATGTCCAGTCATCTGCACATAAGTAGTGACTACTGTGAGTTATATGTAAAACAGCCTTACACTGGCTTTTGCTGTTACCTGCATTGTGTTTTGTTAGGCACTTACTGTAGTGAAATGATTGTAGCAACCTTGAGTGACATTTTAATCCATTGCCCTGTCTTAGTAAGTTAGATTAAATTCTAAACACCTGTTAGCTTGTATCTGAGGAAATAAATACATAAATATATATAGAAAAAAATTGAATACAGATCTGAGTGTATTGGTCTCAGTAATACTGTACACTGCCAGGCAAAAATCAAAGGTATGTACAATTTACATATTTTGTTCCTGATCCATCATCTAGGGTATAGGGTCTCTTTCTTGTGCAGATTGATGGCAACTTTCACAGTCATCTCAAGCAGAACTGGCTAACCTGGGTTCTGAAAGGGAGTAGCTCTTTGAAATCCTGTGTGCTTTGTAAAGAGGCCAACAGAAACAGCTTTATCAAAATTCAGACACATGCTTTTGTTTAGGAGAGATGTTTGTCACCACTTTCCAGTCACTGTCTTGAGTAAAGTGAATGAGACATTGCTGCCACCTTAAGGTTATTTGCTGAGTGCATTGTGAAGCTTAGCTTGCCCAGTGTGCTTGAGTTTAACGTATTGACTCTATATTATAAAAGTTAATTATTGGGAGTGCACAGAGTCCTATCAGTGTGCAGTTCTGCCAGGCCTTAGCCCAAGACACAGCCAAGGATGGGAATGGCTTTAAAGTGCAGTATTTGATCAAACCTTGTTCTCCATAGCAGCAAAAATGGAGGGAGGACTGTGAAGAGTGAGGATTTGCAGAAGGAGAGATATGGATTAGCAAGATTAGTCTTTTTTTATAAAGGAGTAAAACAGGGCACAGAGTTCCAGGACTGACTCACGAGCATGCTGTTTGTACAGTTCCTGACTCTGTTCCTTGTTCTACCACAAACCTACTTCTACCTGAAAACTGAGAAAACCATTGTGCCCAATATACTACACTTAAAATGAGACTTCCTCCTACCCCCAGTTTGGTCGAAGTATACATTAAAAAAATCTGAAGAACAGAAGATAATAATAAATTGAGATCTCCTATAAGAACACCTTAAGGTTTATGCACTCAGGAGATACACAGGCTTAAAGAGCAAAAGAGTTTCTCAGCATCCTAGCTGCTCCTCTCTTTGTTGAAGATTTGTTTCAGTTGAACCCAAAGAAGGCCTTGTGTTTGCCTTCTCTCATCTATTTGCTACCTTCGTTCTCTTACCTAAAGGGGGGGGATAATCCAGTCTGTTTTCAGCTTTGTGGATTGTATTAAATTGAGACTTCCATCCCAAGAGGAGAGACTCAGAGCTATTGAGTCTATTGAAGTTAATTCACTAATTTACATTTTCTGTTGTTTAAACCAAATACAGTGGTGGTGATGTTGAGGCATTAGAGTTGCTCAGCAAAAAGTGTGAAACAGGAATGCTTTGTTGAAAGCAGCATCACTGTGTTAAAATTTAAGTGTCCTTGGCTGATTTTCAATTTGAGTAGCCATCTTGATGCCTCTAGGGTTTTCTTGGGTCATAATATTTATAATTTTGATTATTACTAGTAGTAGTTGCAACTGACTATTGAAATGAGCTCTTCTTATGCCCCAGAGGAATTCCGAAGTGTAGTTTTCGTGAGAGTTTCATAGCAGCAGTGAAGCCAATGCCTCTTGCCTGTGACAGCTCCTGGTGCTGGTGCGCTCCACTCCCTTAGCACAGGCTGTGGTAAACTGAATCCCCAAGGATTCAGTTTGGTGGTAACCTCTACCCCCAAGAAGTAAGAACTTCTGGATTTTTTTTCCTGGCAGATTTGTTCCCTGATATAATTCACTACATGATGCTGTAAACAATGGTGCTGGCACAGTGCGAAGGTCAGTACAGCTTAGGGATGAGCAGGGATGGCTGAGGCAGCCTGAATAGCATGGCTTACACATCATTGCAGTGAGTATATTAGTGCAGAGCAGACCTGCCCCATCTTTCATCTGTGTTGTGAGAATTTCATAGTTATCCTCAGAATGTCACTCACAGGCCTAATATTGATTTTTAAATAGTCTTTTGTTAGTATCTTCCTGTCTGTTTCTTGTATGTTTTGTAGACCACTTCTCTGTTTGCCTCTTACAGCATGACTTGCTCTCTTCCTGCTGAAAATTTACTGAATTTGTTCAAAATGGTGGTGTTCCTTTCCCCTTCCACTGTGTTAGAAAGTGCCAGGATTTTCCATGGATGCATCTGTCTGTATAGGTGGTTATAATCATCCTCTATCACTCTTGTCCCTTCCCTGAGAAACATTTGACTTCATGGAGACCCAAAATTTGGAATTGTAGAGTTTATTTAGAGAAAATTAAATACTTTGACAGTTTTGCAATGCTTAAAATCAGTGTAAAGATAAAATCATTATATTTGCCTAGGACCCCAGTGAAACCTGAATTATTAATTCAAGATGTGGTGGTATTAAAGCATATGAGTTTTTGGTTTTCCTTTTTGATTAGGTGTCTGCTGTGTAACTTGGAAGTATTGACTTACTTTCCCCTTTGATCTCCATAGATTTTACTATTAAAGTACTGTTGGATTTTATGTTGCTTTCCCTCTCATTGTTCAATGTGCTAGAGTATTGACAATTGCAAAACATTTAATCTGATCTCTAAAAGAGTTTGTGGAACTGCAGGGTCGGAAAGTCATCTGTGTCTACAGAATGGAAGTCTGTTTTCCATAATTAGTAGCTGAATGAAGTTCAGACACTAGTTGGATGGTAGAGAAGGAGTAAATAAGTGAAAGCTTACTTTTCAAGCTTTGATCTTTCAAGGAAATTTAATTATACAGTATATAGAAGCATACTTGTCTGTCTTACCACCCTCTTATAACTATGTATTTGTCTTGTAGTAATTATATCACATTGAAAGATGAAATACTCTTAAAGGAATTGAGCTTTATTCTTCTGCAAATAATTAATTAATGCCTTCTCAATGTCCTGAAAAAGTAGTCTTTATTTCCTGGAATACTATGTGCTCAAACCACAGTTCAAACAAATTTTCTGTTGCTACAGGAATCCCAGTCCATTCCATTTGTGCTATTCTGTGGTTGTAAGGCATGTGACAAAACCTGTGCAGGAAAATGCTGCCCATGAGATGGTGTTTGCATATTGCATCCTGGCTGTGTTTATTCCAGGAACAAGAGAATTAGCCATTGCATTTTGATTGCTTGTGACATTAGTAAATTGATATCCCAACTGTCTGGTGTTACAAAGAAATGGATCTGGTCTGCAGAAAAGTAGATTAATCTAAGGTTAATTTTGTAATTTGTAAATGCTATAGGCTTTTTCTTTCCTTAGTGAATTTGAAAGGTAGTAACATCAAGCATTACAAATGTGCAAGCACAAAGTATCTGGATTAGATAACTTATGATACAAATGTTGAAGGAATATTATTTTAAAGAACTTAGTAATTTTCAAATGTGTTAAAATACCTCTACCTTGTCTTTACTGTATAATCTGTGTAAGCTTAATAGAAAGTCTTATGTGAAAAAGCAACTCAAGTGTTTGATGGCAAGAATGTGCTATTATAATTTAGTAATACCAGTTTCTGATGCTGGTTGTATTTCTGAAAGTATAAATATGAAAAATAAGTCTTTGAGATAAGCATAAAAAGCTAATATCCTCTTCACTTTGTTTTATTACAGTCAGAGATTAGAAATGAAAGCACAAGTTGCAGATGCATTCATAGCAAAATTCCAGCTGACACCGGATGAAATGAATCTGCTTCGAGGCACAAAAGATGAGCCAATTACTGAGGTAGCTCAATGAACATTAAAATCTTCACCCTGAACTAAAATGTAGAAATGCCCTAACTGAATTGTACACGAGATATTATTTTCGGTTTGCAATTTAATTTTTTATTGAGGAATGTACCTTTTAAGAGAATGGAGAATTTCTGATGAGTTTGAAATGTGTGATGAAAGATTCAAGTAAAGGAACAGAAAACCAACATTAAATTCTAGTTTATGTAATGAGTTTGAGGCAAATGAGCTCTCATGTAATCAGTTTGAGGCACAGGAGTTCTCATATAGTTCTACACTTCAAAAAGATGGTTATGAAGTCTGAATTTTCAGTGAAGACATTTTAAAACTTCATGACTCTCAAAGCAAATGAGAAGCTTGCAGCTCTCTAGTACTGCCACTGTGCATGTGTGTGTACATTTTGCATATTCATGTACACAGGTATTCAGTGACTTGGGACAGTGTAAACTGAGACTTTCCCTCAATGCTATTTAGTTGCTAAAGATACTAGGTGCTGATTCACTTCAGCCACCATCCAAAAAAAGTTTTGGAATATGTTATGGTTTGAATAAGAAGACACAGTAAAAGGAAACTTTTTCTACAGTAAAAGCAAACTGAATAAATGAAAGAATTGAGTATACTGAGTAGACCTTTTTATTATTGTAGTTGCATGGAAAGCTCCACGTAGTGTATCAGCAGGTAGTCCAGATTTATCTCATTTTCACAGGCATCCTGTTTGCAGTTAAAGCACTATTAAAAACATGGAACTGATAACCATAAACAGTTCTAATGGAAGCATAAATTGAATGTGCTAAATAACTGTGCACTTGAGTAATTGCTGTATGCTTCTGTACCACAATTACCATGAAAGAACATTCTAGTTCATCAAGTTTCTAGAAAGCGCCTATTGCAGGGAACAATGACAGCAACCCTGTGCCAGTTACTGCGTGATTGGTTTGCAGCCAGAGAGGGCTGCTCTTTTTGATACTTCATCTAAAAAGTGTGCAGAAGTAACTGAGATAAAACAGTTGTTCTGCTTTAGTTGGCAGACTTCAGTAACATCATGTGTGTGCATTTCCCCTATGACAGAGTCAACCAGTGTGCCTAAAACACCTGTAGTCAGTCTTGTGGTTTGGAAATGTTCTTTTATCCCGAAGGAAGAGTGCTTTGGGTTTTTATAAACATGGTCTTTAACACAATTGATGCAAGGCAGTAGATTAAATTGCTGGCCTCTTTTACTTAGAATATGTCTATTTTTAGGTGATGTGAGCCAGAATGAAACTCTGCTTTCCTGAGCAATCTCTGTTCAAATCACAGTAGATGTAACAAGCAGTTGTATCTGAAATAGCTGGTCGCCTCCAAGGCATTTGAATTATGTCTTCATAAGAAGTCATGTTTGAAAATGTTACTAGCTTTCCATTTGCACTCTGAAATTAACAAAGTAACCTTTTTAGCCATATGTACTTGTCTTCTAGGCTTTGAGTTTGTTTTTTTTTTTCACTGCTGCTGTTGAGTTACTCCGCAGAGAAAGGTTGTTCTGGAAAACCTTAGTCTAGTCTATTGCAAATGTTTGGTTTTTTTTTTTTTTTTTTTTTTTTTTAAGAAATAGTTACTCCATTTTATGAATACAAAAAATATCAAACTGTAATCATTGTACTTTACAAGTTTCATTTTGCTCCTTAGTTTCTATCAGTAATGGGAGACAGTGATGTAATGCATAGCAGTATCCTCAAAATCTCCCTAGAGTTACCTAATGGATGTGAAACACACATACTTCGCAAGACAGGTTTAGAAACATATCTTTTTTTTTTCCCTTGTTGTGGATGAAAAGAATGATACAATGGGAAACCAAAAAATCCTAAGGCTCTTAAGGTGAAATGAAAGGTAAGTGGCAGAGGTGGGATGTGAATTTTAAAAGCAGCTCTTGGAATACAGACCTGCAAGAAACTTAGGAATGGAATTGAAAGAGGGAGTATGGAGTGCTAGAGATTTGAAAAGAAATTATTGCTTTTACACACTACTTGTGTTTTGTTTTTAAATTTCTTTAGGATTTTTTCAAGGCTTTGGGACGAGTAAAACAAATTCATGATGATGTCAAGATTCTCCTCCGAACAAATCAGCAAAGGGCGGGGTAAGTCCTACTTAAATGAGTGCAAGAGAGCCATTTACAGTTAAAAGCAGAAGTTAAAGCAAGGCCTCATTCTTTGCTTCATATGACAGAATACATACACAGAAATATACAGAATATTTCACCAAAAATTAAAAAATACTCAAAATTCTAATAATGGTATGTTTAATTTGTCTTGCACATGCCTAAAACAGTATTTGCATATAAACTTTTTATTTGTCTTGTAGCTTGGAAATTATGGAACAGATGGCTTTACTGCAAGAGACATCTTATGAACGACTTTACAGATGGACTCAAAGTAGGACTAAGAATGTTTTTATGTTTATGATTATTATGATGATTCCAATAATTCCTGCATGTGGATTGAACTTAGCACAAACCCTTTCCAAGATATATTAACATTTTGGTTTCCTTCTTAGGAAAAAATGTGTTTTGAACCAGTTAAGTGGCAATTCTCTCATTTTTTGGGCCAATTTCATTATTATAAAAGTGGATTATTTGTTTGTGTTTTTAGTAGATGGTTTTCCACAAAGAACAACTACTACAGTTTGGTAGCCCAAACAAAATTTTAATTGTATTGAATTTCATTTCCTTGTGAGTTTGAGGGAAGTTGTTGGTTTTAATGATTTGGTAGTAAGATCTAGATTAGTGGGAAGGGTGGTGGATTACTTTGAGAAAAGAAAAAAATCCTTTTGTCAGGATGCTCTTTTGAATGACAGTAGGGTTTTTTTTTTTCCCATATGTACCCTGGACGTAGCCATCCATGTTCATTGTAACACCTTGATAGTGTCAAATATAGTTGCTTTGGAGAAGAGGGAAGTAATAAAAAAAGCAAGAGACTGTCTCACTAACAGTAAGATTCATGATTCATGGTGGGGGAAAATGGTGCAATGTGATTTTTATATTCATTAGCTGTTCTTCAGTGGATGCTGAAACCTCAAATAATAGTTGTGGTTTCACCCTTATGAAAAGTCATAATTTTTCTGCCAATGTTTGATTTAGTTTATATGATTTCCACATTCTTGCTAGGAATGTACAAAATTATATAGTTATTTTGATGAAAGAAAAAAAATATCAGAACCAAATGGCAAAACAAACAGCTTGCTTAACTAGTTGCTCCATTTTTTTCTTAATAGTTTACCTGAAATGTGGTAAACAGTTACAGAGGAGCCCAATAAAAATCTGAAGGTTGAATGAGTCAACATTTCTATGTGGGCATGAACAAATAGTAAGCTTCCTTTAATCCTTTTTGTTGTTGAAATTTTTGATGGACATGCATTTTATAGTACTGCTTGCAGGGGAATTTAATTCTATTAACACTAACTAGCTCAGGTAGCATATTCTGAAGTCTTCAAGATTAAAAGCCTTTCTGTTTTTAACTCATTTTCTTGTTTGACAGCTTGTATAAAATGTATTACAGAGTAAAGAATGTGCTTTTATTTTGGTATTTTGTAGATGAATGTAGGACATTGACACAAGAATCATGTGACATTTCTCCAGTTCTCGCTCAAGCCATGGAAGCCTTACAAGACAGACCTGTGCTGTACAAGTAAGTAAATGTTAGCTATCATCTCTGACAGAAGCTAGTATTTTGAGCATATAAAACTTAAAGATGTGTATGAATTACAGTGCCAAGGCTGGTGGTACTTTGGTCCTGTGCCAAATTCAAAATTACCCAGAAACTTAAGTTATAAAAAAATCACATTTTGACTACTTTAAACTTGGGAAGTCTTTTCAATGTAATTATGATATAGGAAATGTCATTGGACTTTTTCTAACTTAAAAGTTTCTAATTAAAGTAAAATGTCAGACTGTTTTTATTTAAATGAATTGTGAATTTCTGTTCTCTCATTCTAGGATTTTTCTGAAGTAAAAAAATCCTGTTCAAAACATGCGATTGTGTCATTTAAGTCCCAAAAGTAAAAAAATTGGTAAAGTCTAATTAGCTTTTACTGAAGTGCTTATGGTAGAATGTTTTCCATTATGAGTTATACAGTAGTCTATTAAAAAATTCTACATATAGACCTCTAAAGTGTATAGGTATTTATATATGTATATCTGTGTAAAATACTGCTGTTCTTATTCCAAATTTGCTGAAGTGTTGTTGAAGTAAATGAAATGGTACTTAGGAAAGTGAACCACCAGGTGGCACTGTAAGAACTGTTTACTGGGGTGACCATCCCTGAAGAGGTTATTTACTCTTCTTTGGGTTTTGGCCTTTTGGCTTTCATTGGGCTTTTTTTTTTTTTTTTTAATGCATTCATCACATTTTGCAACCATTGAAAATTACTTTCAGCCATAGGTATCCAGGGCAGCAGAGTAACAGGCAGCCTTTCAAAGGCTACCCTTGTCTTTAAGAGTGTCAGTGCAAAGGTATAGGTACTTGATGCTGTAAAGCTCCATGGAGCCCTTCACAGGAAAAATGCATGGGGCATGTGGACCTGAAAAGTGCTGTCAGTGTAAGAGAAAGCTCAGATCAGGATATGCTCAGTCAGCTCTGCTGGTTAATGTGAGGGAGAAGTGGTGTCACTTGACCTCCCTGGCTGTTGGATGGTGTGTCGCAGTACTTCAGGCCATAGCTGGGAACTGCAGTCCTTTCTTGCATTCTTTCCTCTACACCCTCTTTTACAGCTGCAAAAGATCTGTCACTATGCTATTTGCAACATTTTATAAGATTCTTTTTAGATACAGTTTTATTTTGTGTAATAAATACTTTGTTGAATTATGATACTTTGAAACTTCATAAAATCACTGTTTTGCTTTCTTAGTTCAAGGAAAGAAAACCCCATCTTGTGTATAAATCCATTCTGGCCAGTTTAACATGAATCTGCAAAAGAGAATTTTTTTTTTTTTCTGACACTTCTGTCATGAACAACAGTAATAGTATTAACAAATATAGAATTTGATAGGTAAGACTTTTCCTCTGCCAAAAAGGCAAAAAAACCCATTACTGTAGATGATGCAGACATGTGTCTTTCATCATAGATTATCAAGCTTAATTACTTGCTGCAGCATATTATCAAAATTGCAGTACTGATGCTTTACATTTTAAATCTCAAGATTTAGTTTATTCCCTTACAAAAATTTTTGTATACCTTTAAGTAACAAATTGCTGAGTTTGTAATGTAGAAGTTAAGTCACGGAAGAAGATAATTTTAAATAGCTTTTTGTGTATTAGCACTGCTGTGTGAACTAAACACTTGCCCTCCAAATCGCTGCCCTTGCATCTGATAAAGACTGTGATTCAATTGGGTGAAAGTGAATAAAATGGAGAAGGGCAAGAGTTTAGAAACAAATCTACAAATTCTTGGTTCCTGATATTGACTTATTAACTAAAAGTGTCAGAAGGATTGCACCATGGGTGGACTTTTTGAAGCTGCAGTCAGTAGGGAATGTAAAATAAACCTTTCAAATTGGTTTCCCCTTCCTGGCTCTAACAGAAAAATTGAGAACTGTTTCCTAGAAAACGCATGGAGACATAGCTGAAAGCAGTGTTCCTCTTCCATCATCCACTTAGGTTTATAAAGTTTTTTTTCTTTCTCTTTCCCCAGTGAGCATTACTGTATATTTTAAACATTAAAGCTGGGTTGAAAAAAATCCAAATGTTGTTTTCTTCTACGAACATGAGTATGTGTAATAACATAGTAGTAAACACTGTGTTCTAGTGTAAATAATAGTTATTGCTGAATTTTTTAAGATGCAGGATTTTTTAGTGGTTATACCCTGCTCTACTGAGAGCAAAAGGAAAATTAGTAGTTTCCTTTTTAAAACAAAATTATCATTATTGAATGCTGTTTTCAGAACTAATAATGATCACAAAATCCGTTTCACTGCTGTATATTTAATGATCTATTGTATAGCTGTTCATTGGAGAGGAAAAGAAAAAGCTGACTGGTTTCTATAGACGCTTGAGATTTTTCACTCCAATACTGCTCCTTCTAGACAGTGGGCAGTTGTCAGATGCTAGATCTCTTCCACTTTTAATTGCATAATTTTTGTAAATAGTAATTTATAGATTTTTTTTGTTAGACTTCTATCAATTGCAGATATTTACTCTCCAACCTAACAAGTACAGTGTTAGATGCTTCCACAGAAATTTCCAGATTCTACAGTGTGCTCTTTCCTCAACTCTTTAATATAATAATTAGGACTAAAAAGGACAAAACTGAAGGTTCCTGACTTCTTATAGCAGAGTAGAAATCTAATTGAACTTAATGTCAAACACTTTTGAAACCATTTATTATTTTCTTTTAAATTTTATTCTCTACCTCTATTAAATGTGAATGCAGTGCTTATTAAATGCAGACTTAAATAAATCAGTGAATAACATTCTTTTTATTAATATTATTTTTTATATATATATTCCTCTGCTGGGTGTCATTGGTAAGTGACACCATGCTCACTCTTTAACAATTTTCAGTTACATTGGAAAAATAAACTGTAATGTGTATTTTCTTTCTCTCCTTCATAGTTTGTGTGTTGTTCAAAATGCTTAAATTGTTTAAAAAAAAAAAAAAAAGAAGTGTTCTCTTACTTGCACATATAACTGGAGTGTTCGCAGTGTTCATTTCCCATCCTTCACTTCCTTTCATACTTCAGTGCCAACAGAAAGGTAGCCCACTCCAGAAATGAGCCATGTGTATGTTATTGGCACCTCCTCTACCAATGGCAAGCCATTTGAGATAATGCATTCTGGGCTGTAATTGTTTATCCATTAAATATCTAGCTAAGATTGCTCTGATTAAAATCAGTGAACAATTATCAAATGAATATGTCTTTCCCTAGTAGTCATGCAGTAGCCTAGAAGGAAGAAGCCTTGTGTTGCAGTGCAATAAGTTGCTGCCTCTGTCAGTCAACTGGACCTTACACAAACAGGAGTGCCAAACCTGTCAAAGATGCTTATGTGTACAAAAATTGAAAAGCTGAGTTTTCATGTATTTGATTCTGGGGGGTAAGGGAATGGGAGGGTCAAGGAAGAGTTCTCTTTAGTATCTGTTCAGAGTCAAGAAAATCACAGAGTATGCTGAGTTGGAAGAGACCCACAAGGATCATGAAGTCCAGCTCCTGGCCCTGCAAAGCACCATCTCCAAGAGTGACACTATGTGCCTGAGAGCATTGTCCAAACACTTCCTGAACTCTGTTAGGTTTGATGCTGTGATCAGTTCTGCTGGGGAGCCTGTTCCAGTGCCCAGCCACGCTCTGGGTGAAGAACCTTTTTGTAATATCCAACCTAAACCTCACCTGACACAACATCAGGCCATTCCCTCAGGTCCTGTCAGTAGTCACCACAGAGAAGAGATCAGTGCCTGTCTCTTCTCTTTCTCTCATGAGGAAGTTGTAACTGCAGTAAGGTCTCCCCTCAGTCTCCTCCAGGCTGAACAGACCAAGCGACCTCAGCCACTTCTCATGCAGCTTCCCCTCAAGGCCCTTCACCATCCTTGTTGCCCTCCTTTGAACAATCTCTAAAAACTTAATTTCTTGTTCTCTAACAAGTTAAGGTTGTTCTCTAACAACTTAAACTTCTTGTTTATATGGCGGCACCCAGGACTGCCCCCAGCACTTGAGTTGAGGCTGCCCCAGCTCAGAGCAGAGTGGTACAATCACCTGCCTTGCATTGATAGAAGCATTGATGCAAAATTTCTAGAATTATAAAAGTGTTTAGTTGTGTAAATGTTCAGCTGTGAGGCTGAACTAATCAACTGTGATAAGGCAGACTGGGTTTTTTAACCTGTTTTCATGTTTCCATAACAGATACACGTTGGATGAATTTGGGACAGCTAGAAGGAGTGCTGTGGTCCGTGGCTTTATAGATGCTCTTACTAGAGGAGGTCTGGGAGGTACTCCCCGCCCTATTGAAATGCACTCTCATGATCCTCTGAGGTACAGTACTAACAATAATATATATGAGATAATTTTTTTTTTTTGGCATTTTGAATTCCTGACACCATAAACCACTAATTTTCAAAGAAATTTCTGTCTTTCTGTAGGTATGTAGGAGACATGCTGGCCTGGTTGCATCAAGCTACAGCTTCTGAAAAAGAACACTTAGAAGCTATGCTAAAGCTTGTGACTATTCAAGGTAGCACTGGTTTTAAAACATAAATTGTGAAGTGATAGTAAGTCTATGATACATAAGAAAATGTGACTAATTTCTTAGGCTGGGCTTCAGTTACAAGTCTGAGTTTAAATTTTCCTAAAAATAATCTCAGAATAGCTGGTGGTTGCATTCTACCAAAAGAAGAGTATTTCAAAATGCATTCTATTTTACTGTACTTATAATAGATATACATCAAATTTACAAAGGGACATTTTAGACTGTAGTTGAGAGTTCAGAAATTGTTTGTAATTTATATGAATACATGTCTCTTTGAAAACATTACATACTATGTTGAAGATTTTCATTATGCCTTTGTTCTTTTGTTTAGTAATTTTTTAAAAATATAATTCCTTGTCTCTGTAAGTCTCCTTGTTCTACAAGGAAAATGGAATTTTCATCTGCCATTTAACATCATTCTGGGTTTATGGAGGTTGATGTAGGCCACTCACAAATAGGTGAAGCTTTTTAATATCAACTCTCCTTCAATTCAGAACAGCAGATTCTCATGCTTAGTCTTCAGCCCCTTTGCTTTGTTTTCAGTAGATTGAACCTATACTTTAAAGACTTTTATCCTGTAGAAGCTTTAGTATGATTTGCCACCATAGTTTCAGAGAAAGATATTTTTGATAAATTAAGCATGTGTACTCAATTGTAACAAACTCATTGTGAGAACTTAAACCTGGTGAGCTCTTCAGATTCTATGTCTCAATCCTGCTCTGGGTTTTAAACTGAATATGTATTCTGATTTCCCTTACTGCTGTTAAGTATTAATTACCTTTCCTAATTAATGGTGTGAGAAAAGGAGGCTGTTTAGGAACTGTTGTAAATCACAACCAGGAGGAATGCTGGTTTTTAAGTACAGTTACAGTGTACTGTGGAAGTGAATTTAATACTGCTTGCTTGACAGTATTTCAGGGAGACAGGAAAGCAAGCCTCATGATGGTTTTATGGTAGAGAAAAAGACATGGCAGTTCTTTGTAGATGACTGACCAGTGCTTCTGCTGTAACTGGGAGCCCTTCAGGAAAAGCTCCATTTACATGGAGCATGTAAATGTGTCCTGTTCTGCTGTGGGCTGGACTTCTGCTGCAGCACTTTGTTCTGAAATTCTCCCACTTCTTTGTGTAGTGCTTTGCTTAACTATGAAGTTCTTTGGCCTTCTGACAGGATGTTGGGCTGAGCTGATATGACCATGGAATGAGATATATTTAGAGCATTTCAGCCACAGAGCAAGATACTTGATAATATAGAGAATATAAATATCTGGGGGAGAGATTTTCAACAAAAAAATCACCAGGACAAAACCTTTTCCTGGAGAGACTGGTATAAACAAGAGATTCAGTATTTTAGTCTGAAGGAAAAATATCTTTTTCTAAGCTCTTCAGGAGTGGGTCTGCTATCACTGTTGTGCAGTTTTCAAGAAATGTAAAGAGGAATTCTTCCTTTCATACTGGGAGCAACAAACTGGGAGCTTGGGAGGTGCTGTCTGTAACTCTTCCTCTGTTTCTTTGGGGAGATTTTTTGGATGACAAGGATAGTGATGTGATAAGGTCTGTAAGACAAAACAGTACTTAATAAGATACCACTGGATTTAACAAGAAACAGTTATGGGCAGTGCAACCCCAAAGTACCCAGGGATTATATATTCTTTATAAACACAGATCCTGAGTTGGTAGTGAGGACAGCATCTATGGTACTGAAAAACTCAAGCTGAATTTTCTGTGCTGTTGTGCAGTCTTTAGGTATCTGGCTGTGCAGGCTAGAGTAAAAACCGAGTTAATTTCATGTAGCCATTTAACAAGTGGACATCTTGTTTATTTGCAGTTAGAGATAAGGAGAGAGATTTGCATCTTCAGCGTGCAGTGCTTCCTAACAAAATTTGAAATCTAATGTAAGCATTTCTGGAGACTTTCATCACAAACTGGGAGTTTTTTTCATTCCCCTATAGAGGGAGCCCAAGCAGCTGCCATAGATAAGACACCTACCTGGCAGTCTGAAGTTAGGTCAGTCAGATATTTTCACTTCAATCTCAGCTTGAGTAGTTTTTTGCAGATGGAACCACTTCTATTATTTTCCTTCAGGTGTGTCTGTACTGAGTTCAGATTTCTGTTTAAATTCTCCTATAAGCTCTGTGTACTTTCAGGACTGTGGAGAGTGTGGCAAATCACAGCTGTACAAAAATTTCGCTTCTCAAAAAACAACCAAAAAAAAAAAAAAAAACCACTTGTATGGTGCATATGGTCCCACTGGATGAAAAATTTTATGTGTGGCACTTCTTTTTTTTGAGAAACGTTTCCATCCCAGTTTTTACTTTAAAGTGACCAAACTATATAGCCCATAAAGCAGAGCATGCAAGGATGGCTTTTAAAAAGTTTTAAAATGTTAAGCTTGCAAAAATTAACTGTTTCAGATTAATCTGACCAAAAATGCTATTAAAATTTTAAGTGCTGAAAACACATTACAAAAAGTTTTAAGTCTTTTGCTGAAGCGAGCATGAAGCATCTGATTTTCCTCTTCAGAGTTTAGGTATTCTACAGCTAGCAGAAGCCTCGCAGTCATAAAGAAATCTTCCACTTGCAAGGAATGGAGAATTGCAGGCATTTTAAGAGATGCAGTAGAAACCCATTTTTTGTGGAGTTACAGATGGAGAACAGAAGCTAAACAAAGTACAAAAAAGATCTCTCCTTTTATAGAAGGATACTCAGAGAAGAATTATATATGGTGTAGCAAAGAGTTGGAAGCGTATCTTCAGTTATGAGCTGTATTCTAAAAGTTATTTTGGACCTTTGAGAATTGTTTATTCTGTAATTCTTTTATGTCAAACTTGCACCACTTATATAAACCATTCTGCTGGAAAATTTCAGTGCTTTTGGAATCCAGATATTCTAATTGGACATGAAAATACATATGAAGGCACAAGCATGTGGTATCTCAAAATTTTTATTCCCTGTCCTTTGGTATTCGAACTTGTATATTTTTTGAGCTAAAATTTTCATACCAAACAACTTGTTTTTTAGTCAATCTGGTCTAGATACACTATTGCAAATACATTCTAGGTACTTGTTACATTGATGAGCAGTATAAGTGTGACTGTTCCTGCTAAAAAATGTGTAAATTGCTAAGGTCTGTCTGGGAGCTAGCCATTACGTAAAAGAGCATGCATGCTGTGGTTTGTAATCTTACTTTTTGCCTTGATATCAATACTCAAGTATGTAAGCATATTTTTATTACCAGTTCAGAATGTTGAAATTCTTAGAGCCACCACACTGAATTAAGTTGTTACTGCTTGTATGGCTTTTTGTGTAACTTGGTGTAAAGAGGCATTGGCACAGATCTCTGATCTTTCATTATTTTTACTCTCTGAGGTAATCTGTCTCAGTCTGAAATAAGCAAAATATAGCTTTGGGTCACCTGATTTCTGTCACATGTCACAGTCAGTTTGTTTACTTTCACTGCATGGGTCCCATGCAAGATGAACTCCTGTTGACAAGTTTTAAATTAGAATTAAAGTATTGCTTTCTTCATAAATCTGTTCTGAGTTGTTGCTGAAGTGAGAGCTTGAAGATCTGTTGCTTTCAGTTTGATTGATTTATGACAGCACTGGTTGCCATGCAACAATTCATTTGTGTTTTGTGATAAGATGGGGCAATATTCTCTTTTGTACATCGTTCTGTGAAAGATGAGTTTCAATTGCTGCTGGGGAGGAAGCTTTTGCCAGCACTGCAGCACACAGTAGTGTGGAGGTACACATGTCACTTCATTAGTAACAATGCCACGAGCTCGTCAGTAATCAGCGCTGACAGACACGTGTGTTTGCCAGTCAGGCCTTTCGCAATGGGGTGTACTGCTGCTCCTTGAGCGACTCACCAGCCTGGTTGTTTTTTGGGTGTTTTTCTAGTTTAATTTCATGAAGTGCTAATATTGAGCCTTACTGAGATAGCTTCTTGCTAAATCATTTATTCTTCCCCTTGCTGTTTCTATCTCAAATTCCCACGCACTGTGTTGCACTAGGAAGCAATTGCATAGCAAAAGGTAATGACTCCGGGACTGTTTTGCCATGCAGCTATTTCTTAATGGTTAGATTGGAAGTATGGTGGAGGTGTGAACTAGTCATGTGGAGAAAAGAACACACAGTTCATAATGCTTTTTATGGAGGAGTACCTCCTACATTTGTTTATTTGTTTTATAGTCTTGAAGTTACATTTGCATAATCTTAGCATGTGTTTGCATTAACTATAGGTGTGGAAGAAAATATTCAAGAAGTAGTTGGGCACATCACAGAAGGTGTCTGCAGGCCTCTGAAGGTGAAGTATTTTGTTTTCCTTAGCACTCTAAATACAAAAGCTGTTCTGTCATGTTTTTTCAGAACTTGTGCTCCCATCTCTTCAGTGTATTTTCACTGCCCTTGGTTAAGAATTAGATTGTCGACTTCTGAAGGACTTTTTATCAAATTAAAGATTCCTTTGTTCATAGATTTCTGGTTTATAATAGTCATATAATGAGAGATACTAGGATGCTAAATTTGAGTCTTGATTTTGGTTTACTTTTCCTATATTGAGGAGTGCTGATGTATAAAATTACAGCTTTGTGATAAGTGTATGGGAATAGCTGTAGTGGGTCAAATGAAAAATCATTGTAATTTACTAATCTGTTTTTCATAGTGATCATTATG
The DNA here is from genome assembly GCF_026979565.1 of Vidua chalybeata. Lineage (NCBI taxonomy): Eukaryota > Metazoa > Chordata > Aves > Passeriformes > Viduidae > Vidua > Vidua chalybeata. The sequence goes on from NC_071531.1 coordinate 96,855,814, forward strand.
CTTAGGGAAGAGTGTACAGGTTGTGCAGTTGTGTCATACTTCTGTAGGATAGTTTCCTTGCCTGTTTGTGAATATACTGGGGACTTACTGAGCCATAACTTCTTTGTATATAATAGATCTCAATGCTTGTTCTCTTGCGTGAACATGTCAAATTGATATAAACTGATGATATTCACAACATATCCTTCAGGAGGGAAGTGAACATTTCAACTCTTGTTGTGTGAAAAGCTAGTTCCTTTTGGGGTTTGTTTTTTTGTTTGTTTTGTTTTGGGGTTTTTTTGTTTTTTTGTTTTTCTGTTGTATTTTGGGTTTTTTGGGGTGTTTTGTTTTGCTTTGGTGTTTTGGTTTTCTTGGGCTTGTTTTAAGAAATCCAGCTCATGTTTTAAAGACACTCTGAAAAATTGTTTCCTAATTGCCATGTTTATGCTACCTCAGTTTTTCTTATTTGTCACATCTTTCTATACTTGTCTTTTTTTCAAACCACAGCCTTAGTAAATTTAGGGGACACATGTGATAGAAATCATTAATGATGATCCATCAGGTGATTGACTGACTTGTCTATTGTATGTGCTTCACATAAGCACTGAAGTAATCAAGGTGATGAAGCTGATACCAATTATTGCCTGACTGTGCAGTGTATAAATCCAGGTGGTTTTAAAGCAAAATCTACTGTGTCTAAATACAATTATAATAAATTTCTCTTAGGATTCTGTAGCTATAACAACCATATCCAGTTGACAAATACTAGTCTCAAATGTGAACAGCTAGTTTCTTGATACTATACCTAAATTTCTAATAAGAAGAATTTCTAATAAGGTCTGGAGAGGGGTAAAATGCAAAAAGGTGCCATTTAGAAAGTCACAGAATTACAGAATTTAGGTTAGCAAGGACATCTGGAGGTCACTTGGTCCAAACTCCCAGCTCAGGCTGGGCCACCTAGAGCTGGTTGCCCAGGACTGTGTCCAGGTGACGTTTAAATACTTCCAAGGATGGAGGCTCCACAGCCTTGCTGGGCAACATATGCCAGTGCTCAGCCACCTACCTGCACAGTAAAGAAAAAGTGTTCCCTGATGTTCAGACAGAATCTCTTGTATTTCAGTTTTGTGCCTGTTGCCACAGAATTATGATCATCCTTCACAACCTTTTAGTTTTTGATCTGTTGGAAGACACCTGTCTTAATAGACACACAATCACCACAGCTCTGTTTTTTTGGAAGATATTTCCAAACTTTCTGTGCTCTTGAATCAGTTCTGTTAATACTGAATGCTGATGTTTGAGTTCAGTAATTCTGTGCATTCCAACAAAGTGATTAGGAATTAAATCAAACTCCTGTGTAAGTCAGAGGAAGTTTTGGTCTTGATCTGAGTGCTTGTGATTTTTATAATTAAGTACACAGTAACTTTAATTTCAGTTGCCAAACGCTTTACATTTACGTGCTGCTAGTCTCTTTACAAATAATCCCCTGAAATATTGTTGTTAGTTAGTTACTGTGGTAGTAAAAAAAAAAAAAAATCTTAAAAGAAAAATTAAAGACCTTTCCATTGTATTCTGTATTTTAATAGAATGCAATTTAGATTAATTCACTGCCATTCTAGACGTTCCAGTAAAAAGTATGAACTTTTTAGAGTTATTTAAAAAGCTTTTAATTTTTTTTCTTTTTCTTGGGGAAACTTACTGTTCCCCAGGCAAAAGAAAAAAAAAAAAAAGGTAGAAAAAATCCCCCCTGAGAAACCCCCAAGCAGAAGAGCCTTGATATAATGCAGAAAAGGTAATTAGATAATTGCAAGCCACCATGTTCAGAGGAACAACAGTAATAGATTCAGTTTGGAGGAGTCTTTTCTACAATACATTGTAGAAGGGTTATACTTACATGCAGTCTACACTGCCCACATTTCTTGCTGATAGTTGGTTTGTGTTTTAGGCACTTAAGTGACTCTTGAATACTCCCTAGTGGTAGATCTTACCACAGACCTCTCATTTCAGATGGAGGTAGGAGAATCCTAAAAAAAACATTTAAATTAAACTCCTTGTCTTTTCCATAACATTAAGATGCGTTCAAAACAAAATGTCTTGGATGTCCTATGTGGACTGCAGGTAGCCTTTTATGGTCAGCTAACAACAGGACGTACAGGACTGAAAAATAGTGAGAGCTCTAAGTCCAGAGCTTCCCTGAACAGGTTAGGTTGTGTCACTTGCAAATTTTGGTTCTCCAGTGCCATGAAGACTTCTGTATGGGAAGCAATAGTTCTTCTTTTCCCACTTTGTCTTTTTAATTTTTATTTTTCTCTCATGACCCTAAAATCTAATTTTTTTTCCTTCTTCCTGTTCAGTCTTGTTCAGTTTTTAATTATTTTATTTACCTTCAGTTACTCCTTTGTTTTTTTTTTTTGGTCAATGTATTGTTTTCCGTCTTTTTCCCCTGCCTGCCCTATTCTCATTTGCTGTACAACTAGGATATACTTTGTATTCATGCCCACAGGACCTTTTAGGTAACACTGGAGACATTTAGTTGTATATAGACCTTTGTATATACAAACACTTTGAAGAGCAAAGTTCACCTTTGTGTTGAAATAAACTTCATGCATTAAGTATTGCAAATAAGAGTTAAAAAGTATTATTTGGTTTTGGTCTATGAATTAGATGCAAACTGAAAGGATTGAGCAAACATAATCTTAGTTGGTTCTCCCTGCAGCTGGCTCTGAGAAGAAGGGACTGCAGCGCATCATGTTCCATTGAACAGCAAATAACTTGGGAGAGTGGGTGGTGGCTGCTGATTTGTGTGTAGCCTTTTCACAGTCAGGCACGTGGGAGAGCAGTGCAGGGATAAGTCACTGTCTATTCTGCCTCATAACTGCACAAAGATTGACCCTGGGGCAGATTTTTATGAATGGATTAAGACTCTGTGTACCATGGAGAGAAGACATCAGCTGTCCAACTGTAAGGATACTCAGCACCATTTTGTTGTGTAACCAGTATCTCCTGATTGAGATAAATGATCAACTTAGCTAGCTATTAGTTATAAATATATCTAACTAAATACTGGTAAGAGATATATACACTCTCCTTTAAGGGAAGAATTTATTCATCCAGGTGAAATTTGTTTCTTAGGCAAAATACCTAATATTTTGATGTTCTGAATTTCCACATGATGCTAGAAATCTATTGCTATAGTTTGGTGATTCAGCAGCATTGCAGCTGTTCTTGCTATTCAGTGCTGGGGAAGACTCTAGTATGTATATTAATCCATCAAATGATGTCATTATTTTTAAATTTACAATAACAGCCAAAGTCTGTAGGGACTGTAGGATTTTTGGAAGGCTTTTTGAGTTTGTAGTTTTTTTTTTTTTAAGAGTGCATATACATTTGTGTTCTCTGCCCAGATGCTTGGCAGCCCCGAAGCACTTCAGTTCAAGCCAAATAGTAACGTTAACTGGACAGTCTCTTTTAAAATTTATTTCTGGTTGAATTTATTTTTCAAAAATCAGAGATATATTGCATATAAAGTCATAGAAGGCTGGCTTTCAGAATTTGTGACCTGAAGGACGTTTGTGTTTGTTCATGCTACAGGTTAGAATTGAGCAGGTGATTGTTGCCGAGCCAGGAGCAGTTTTACTGTACAAGATTTCTAATTTGCTCAAGTTCTACCACCATACAATCAGGTATGCAAAATTAAAAAATAGGTTAAAAATGCCTTTTTTCCCTAATTGTGTATGTAAGAACAAATCTGCTAGGAAGAATACTTTTGTTGCTTAGTTGTTGCTCTGCACTATAACATCAAGAAGAAACATATGTGATATCAAGTAGAAACCGTTTACCCATTACCATTCCTCAGTTCATATCAAAACTGCTTTGGAGTACAGCATCAATTTGCCACAGTAACGATCTCTTTATTGTTCTGTGTAGATTTAAATAGAATACAAAAAAACTCTGCACAACATTTCATGTGACAAAGTCAAGTCCCCTTTGAAAAAATGTTACTAATTTAAATTTCTTCAGGTTTTGGGTTTTTTGGGGATTGGTTTGTTTGGTTATTATTGTGGGGTTTTTTTGTTTGTTTTGAATAGTTGTGTTCTGATAACGTTTTTTCCCCTAATTATGCACTCCCTTATCTCACTGTTGAAGATGCACTGATCACCTTCCAAGCTCCTAGAGGCCATCAGGAATACAGAAACGGGAGAAAAGCCAGAGCTGCTAATATATATATGTTGTGGCATATGCTGTAGTTCATGTTGGTTAGAAACAGCAGTAGGAGAAAAATCTTCCTCCACAGCCCTGGACTGAACTGCTGAGAATTTGAAACATTAACATTACTAGTTGAGCTTCTCTGTCTGAAAATACTTCAAATGTTGGGCAGACTGGGATAAGTTGTTCTTGGGCACCTCCCAGCTTGGTGCAAGCTTTGAAATGTGATGTTAAAATGGAAGGGTGTAGGCAGTCTTATCTGTTGGTTTCTGTCTTGTTAACAGCGCAATTTTTAAAGACCACTGAAATACCTTCTACCAGCTGAATAATTTCCTCTGCGTAGGGAAGGTGCACCTTAGTAATGAAAGGAAAAGCAGTTTGAGAAATGATCTATTAAACACAAGATTACAATCTGAAAATAGAGATTGAGGTTTCGTCCTATTATGACCCGATGAATTTTCTCTGAGAGTTTGTGGCTTAAGAGTGCAATTCCTATAGCCAGAGGGAGAGGAGAGGAGCACAATCCTGTAGTGCCATTTAAGGGTTATGTGGTGTCTGTGCTAAGTGTGATAGTTTAACACTTGGAATAGCAAGGCATGAATTCTTAGAGTTTTGGGGATGCCCAGCATCTCAGTGAAGAAATGAGACAAGTAATGCTATCCTAACAGGTAGTATGATAGAATATTGTTAACCCTTTTTGTTATGTAATTTTTTTTTTGATAACAGAAGTGGATTTATTACATAAGAAAGCAAAAATCCAGTAAATTTTAGTACTCTACAAAAAAGTTTGTGCAAGTTTGATAGTCTATGTTCAATATTTGCTTAATAACATACTTGATGATTCTTGTTCTTATGGTCAGCTTATCTCTCAGCCATTATGGAGAACTGTGCAATTATTTGTTCTAATTTTTAAACTTTGAAAATAATATTTTTTAAAATTATATTTAGGTATGTGACTATTATGTTGTCCTGCCTTTAGATTTGTTAAATAATTTAAATTTTTTTTTCAGTGGTATTGTAGGAAACAGTGCAGCCACACTGTTGACAACAATTGAAGAAATGCATTTGTTGAGCAAGAAAATATTCTTTAATAGCCTGAGTCTTCATGCAAGTAAACTAATGGACAAGGTTTGTTTCAAAATTGTACAGCTTTCATGTTTCAAGACATGCTTGCATTTCCCTTTTGTCTAGTAAGATTCCTAGGTAAATAGCTGTTTTATATGTCAGCTTTTCCTAAAGTTGAAGTCTTGTAATTTCAGTATTTTAGTCATAGAACTACATTACAAACTTGCTGTTTATAACTTAATTCTAATAACAGTGGAGGTTTTGTAGTTTTGTGTCTAAAATCCTGTGGTTAGCAATATTCTTTTGAAGAACAGTTTACATATTTTTAAAATCTACAAGAAGCAGCAAAAATAGGAAATTTTCTTAAGTGCAGTAGAGCAAAGTCAGGTGATTGAGCTGTATAATTTGTATTAATGCATCATCAGATCAGATCAGATTTGTATTAATGCATCATCATGCATCATCAGTTAATTGTGCATCATTCCTTTTTTGAAGGTGCAAGGTATATCCCAAAATGATAAGCTAAGTAAAAACAAAATTTGGGCTTTTCTGTCTATTATAAAAGTAGTTTTAACACAGGAAGATTGCTGTAACATTTGTAAATGCATTTCTAAATTATTTAACGTACAAAAAAAAGGAAAAAAAATACTTCATTTTCCAGAAACTATTCTTTGTGTGGACTTGTAATTTGCTAGCCACTCAGGTTTTCTGAGTTTTGTCAGTATTCTTCTGTGGTTCCAAATGAGTTTTCTCATTCAGCACAATCTGTCTGGTCCTAATTTCCTGCCTTTTTGCAGGGGCTGGGGAATGACTTTTTCAGAGAAGCAGTTGTTCCTCCTCTTCTCTCCCAGATATCCATCCCAGTAACTCCTTTCAGTGGTTTCATTTGTTCATTGGGTTACTCTTTAGCTGCTACCACCCACAATCCATACTGCTAAAGTCCTCTTAATGCTGTCAAGTTGCTGTCAAGTATTTCCATTTGAATCCAGGATCATATCAATAATAGATCCTGTGCTATTAATGCTTCTTCAAGGATCAGCTAAAGCTGTTCCTAAAACATGCAATGGACAAGGACAACATGAATTTACCAAAAAACGTTTCATTTCCTGATATGTAAGCTAGAATAAAATATCTGTGTAAATTTTCCTTATATGAAAAGAAATCAGTGATGGACCATATCAAAAATGACTGCTCTTTGCTTACAAAGTGCTTAAGGAAAAAAAAAAATTTGGTTTGACAACATCTCTTTATTCATCTCTTTTTAATTTATTTATTCTGTTGGGTATTACATCTATACTCAGTTAGGATCCAGCATGATTTTCCTACTCATGTAACTCACAGTCTGTGAGGTTTTGTTTTGGGTGATACGCTGTTTTCAGTTTGGAAATGTGTAGAATTCAGAAGAAGGATGATAAAGGAATTATGATCCCCTAGTCCATAGTGTGTGTTCTTTCTATTGTCACTGTGGGAAGGTTGTGTGTTCCTCTTTGCCCTCTTAGTTCCTCTTCCCTCAGCCTCCAGTCTGGATGTAACTGGTTCTAGATGTTGTCATTGTTTTATAAAGTAGTCAAATTTGCTTTTACTGGCCTTAAATAAAGGCAGTGATTGCATTGCCACCTTCGGTGGTGTGTTATTACAAGTAATGAATGACATACCAAGCCTACCATGTAATGGGAAAAGATCATAATATTGCTCATTCTCAGAAACACATTTATAAATTAAGTCTGAAATACCAACAATATTACATTGCCTATGTGCCCTATGAAGATCTTTCATCAGAATATAATTGAGGTCAAAAGCTTAAAGAGATTTAGAGGACTGTTAGATATATGGGTAACAAATTATTTATTAATCTGCTTCAGGAGTTAACACCGAGGTAACTCTATGTCTGAGAAGAAATCTTCCTGTTCTAATGTGTAGTTCTTGTAACTGAGTTTTTGCTAGTTCTCTGTAGCACCTTATATTATTACCCTTTATGAGTGGATTACTGAATTGATAGAATTCTTATCTCTTCATGACTGAAATTAGTTTTGCTTCATAAAAAATACAAAATTTATAGGCTGATTACAGTCAGAGAAATATTAGTTTCCATGGGATAGATGTTTATTTTATCATAAATTTAATTCTCTTGTTACTTAGTTTTATGTGTGTTAGTGTAAAGATAAGCAGGTTTTATGCCTTTTCTTTGTCTTTGTAAATTTAGTAGTGAATGTCAGAATGCCTTTACATTTTAAGGAAACTGAAGGTTGCTTTTTACCATGCTTTTTATAAATGCTTATTTAGACCAAAATTGTGTATATGTATTAGTAGGATTTTCTTCACATCCCAGCTTTTTTCTAGCTTTTTACCAGCTATGAATGCAATGCAATTGCTTCCAGATTTTTTTTTTATTTTCTTTTCAGAGAAGATTAAACCCCTGGAAGATAGACCTTTTGTGCTTACATAGGCAGTTACAAAAGCATCACTGCTGTTCATGTTGTGCAGCTAGAGAATATTCACTGGGAAAATTAGTAAATTATTTTTCACTTGAACAATCTGGGAATTGTAGTTTCTTACTTGAATTTAGATTATGCATCTTAAGGCCTTGACAAGTCTGTTCTAAAGAATAACAATTGTCCAATACTTCGATTAAAATAGGATCCTTAAGACAATTTGAATAATTTTGGAAATACATTAAAATGCAAATGGGATGTTCTGAAGTAAAAATACTTCTATTTCTATAATTTTAAGTGCCTCTTCTGTTTAGATTATTGGAAGGTGGTGAATGGTCTGTCAAGTAGACAATTTTAACAATAGTATTTCCTCAGTATCATCTATTATTGCTGATAATTCTCTTTTTTAATATCTACATTGTCTCTAGTGTTTGATAGACCAGAATATGATTTAAGCAAATCTTTCACTTAAGTATAGCTAGTTGGGAACATTTTTTAAACAATGCAGGTTTCATTAAATGTGCTAACTCCTCAAGATCCCATCCTTAGGATGCAGACAAATGACAGGATGGTAATTGGATGTCCTCATCGCCACAGACAATTTAATTCCCTAGATTATTGATTATCCTGAGTTGAGCATTGTCTTCAATCTGCCTGGGATTTAATTTCTAAAGCACAGTGGGAAACTGAGACTTCAGGCTGTTCTTTCTAGGACAAGAAAATAGCTTCCTCTTCACATCTATTTTTGAGAAGAGTCCCATATTACATAAGGAGTGTCACTAGTGTGGAGGTGTATGGAAGCTTTTAGGCAGTCATAGATCAGGATTCTCTTTCTTGGTTGTCAAGCCATCGGTGTAAATGATAGAGGGAAATCCCTGGTTACTTCAGAATACTTACTGGTTTGCCCAGAAGCACTTTGCTATGAACTTTTTTTTCCATTACATAAGAAAATCTCAAGCATCCTGGTTGGAATCTGAAAATAAAATACTCAGCAGCTCTCAATTTCCAACTGTTCTAAGAAAGCTTTTTTTGTGGTGTTCTCATTCTGGCTTCTCGGGTAGCTCTGTTTGAGCTGAAACCCCTGTAACAGAAATATTCAGCAGATTGCTGGAAAGCAAGTCCATTGTTACCAAAGCAATGCAATACACAAGGGAGTCTCTTTGGTTCTGACACTTCTTGAACCTGTCATGAAGCTTGGTAACAGTTATTGCAAAGCCACTTTTTGGTGGGGGTTTAAAATGCCATTCACTACTTTGAGATTCTCAGGCTCCTGTAGAGCTCAGTGTTGACATCCTACAGAAGCTGTGCATCACCAGCCACCTCCTGTGTCACTGAAGGTTTGATGCATCAGCTCACTGGAGACGCTGTCTCTCCCTTGCCTTAGTGGCTTGTACCCTTCAGAGCCAGTGTTGGGCATTCTTGCCAGTACTTTCTAGTTCTGGTAGCAATTGATTTGTTCTGGTTCTTGGTTGAACTAGAATGTTGGTTTTTTTTTCCAGTATTGGTGTCCTTGTGCTGAAAAAAATTGTGTTTGTATTTGTTAGCTTTTTTGGCTTTTTTGGACCCAGCCATGGGTCTACCAACCATGCTAGGAAAGTGGATCAGAATTATCATTAAAATCCTTACCTATCCTTTTCTAATGTTTCTTTTCACTCTGTGCTTATAAATCAAATGTATAGGAATTCAGGATTCTGCTTGTGTTACTCGTTGTCTAGTTCTAAGAACAGTCCATTACAGATGACCATTTTACAGATTATTATAAATCCAGGAGAAAATAATGAATGAAAATAATTGTCAGAATAACAGAAACTGTTCCAGTGAAACTGGGAGTAAAGTTCAGAGTACCTAATGGACTGGAGTGGATGGACTGCTCTTTCAGTCCCCTCAGTATGGGAGTCATTTAATATCATGAATCCATTGGTGAGGCATTTTAACAAGTGTGTTAGACCAACTGATGTCAGCATGTTTTATTGGACCACCTGTTAAATTAGGAGAGTGGGAATTTTCAAGCCCACATATCCTTCCTCTGTTGTCACTAGTGTTCCAGAACAATTATTAAAGGAAAGAATAATTGCAAACATTTAGTAAAATGGAATGACAATTATCATAAGGGCACTAATGAAGATTGTGCCAAACTCCAGTCATCTGTTGTCTGAGCTATTAGAAGACTATTAGTAGAGTATCCCAAATTAAGTTTTGGGATTATTATTCCTTAATGCTGTTCTTTTTAGAGTAGATGTATGCTAATTAAATGCTGTGATTGCATTATCTTTTAAGTTTGTCAGTGAGAGAGATATTAAAACGTTGCATGGGAATAATTGTAAACTTGTCCTTCATAATTTGATTCCTGCCAGAACGAAACCTATTAGGTTTCTGGGAAATCAGATGTGGGGCAGATTGAATAAGACTGATTATTATTGTTGTGTTCTGAATGCTATTGTGCTTTTAAATGGATCCATGAGAACAAAGCAAAACCTAGTTATCTTTTCTTCCAAGACCAGCTTGATAGCTGAAAAGAAAAGCGTGCCATTAGGCATTCTACTTTGTTGACCTCTGCAGGATCCTAATAGGACCAGAAAATCTTAAAACAGCTTCTCTGATAAGACATGCACTCAGGTTTCTTGGAGTGCTGGTGAATATTGTCTCAGCTGAGGAAAATGGACTCTGCAGTTGATGCTGCTCAGTGTAAACTTAGAGCATGAAAAATTCATAAGATTTTTACAAGGTTCCACTCTGTAGTACTTTGGATCCAGCCCCTGATGGTGGGTTTTTTTTAAAAGGCTGTATTTAAAGCTGATTAGGCTCTTATAAAAGCCACTAACCTCCCATTTGAGACTTGTAAGTAGGCTTTCTCCGTGGAGTTCTGTGTTTTAAATTACCATTTTGTTTTATTTGGTAGTAGTATCACAGAATTAAAGAATGGATGAGTTCAGCAGGAAACTAGAAACCATCTAGTCCAAATGTCTTGCTCCTGACGCAAAGTGTCAGCTAGAGCAGGTTGCCCAGGACTTGCTCTAGCTGAAGTTTTAATATCACAAAGGATAGACTCTAAAACCTCATTGTGCAGCTGTCTCCAGTGCTTGACTAACCTCACAGTAAAAATTTTTTTTCTTGTGTCTTAATCTGTGCCCATTGCCTCTTGACCTGTTACTGGACACCACTGAGAAGCGTCTGGCTCCATCTTGATCCCTCACTTCACATATTTATACACATTTATAATATCCCCCCCTGAGCCTTCTCTTCTCCAGGCAGAACACAGCCTCTCCTTGTGTAGGAGGTATTCCATTCCCTTCATGAACATTGTACCTGTTGACTTTCTAATGTTAAAGTACCGCAATATATCAAGTTCTGATCGACTGTGCAGTATTTTCAGAAGACAATTTACCCTTTCTTAAAATGTAACCTTTTCTGTAAATGAGAAAGGGAAACAATTAACATATGTGCACACTTCTCGATTGCTGATGCTGCCTTTTCTTTTTTCTGTATTTTCCTTTGCTGTTTGTAAAATTCTATAAGACTTGCTCTCATAGATAGAGAAACCTGCTCTGTTATATATTTAGAGGAAGATTACTGGCTTGGTATCTGTTCCCCACTAATTAATATGCAGAAAAGAAGATACAAATTTTTGTACTAAAGCTTATGTGCAACTTTTAGTACCCATTTCAGAATTCATTTCAGTTTTGTGTATTGGATTTTAAAAATGGATAATTTCTTGGGGTTTTTGAAAGGCTGAAGAGCTGTTTGGCATAATTTCTGTATGACTGAACTGATAGTTAAAACAAATTAGAGACTTAATACTGTGTTAGAGTATGTTTTAATGCAGTTGAACTCTCTACTGCAGAACTTCCTTAATCATGTTCTAGTTAGCTGCTGTCTAGCTTGCATCTGAAAGAGGTACTTCAAAAGTAGAACTCAGCATGTATTTGAAACCTATTTTTCTGGAAATAAGATAAATTATAATGATCTCTTAGTGCATGTAAAACATTCAGGGCATCAATTCTTTTTTTATTGGAATAGTGATTAGTGCTCATGAGTTGGAGTTCATAGGTTCCTGTATAAATTTGAAGTGTCTGTTTTTAAATTTTCTTTTTTGATTTTGAAAAAAAAAGCCCTCACTTTGTATTACTGTATTCTTGTGTTAAAAGTTAGAATTTTCAAAATTAATATAACACTACTTTGATTTTCTTTCCACTTACTGATACTATTGTCTCTATTGCAGTAGTCAGGAATTTCAGGGTAACCCAAATAAAATCTAGTTATCTAAATCTTTTTTTCCTTGCCATATTTTCTTCTTTCATTATGTTGTTCCTTGTTCTTACCTAGAAGACAGTGGACTATAAAGGAACAGGCAGGTGAAAGATGAAGCTAATCTAAGAGCTTCTGAGCACTAGCTACCTCAGGAGACAAAAATTCTGTGCAAAGCAGCCTGAAAATATAATTGCCATGATCTATGTGTGTGTTGGAAGTGAAAACTCCATCAAACTCTAGTCTAAAAGTAATGCCAAAATATCTGAACATGGTTCAGTTCAAGTCTGAGAATGGTGTGTTCAGGACACAGTCAATAACCCTAATATAACAAGAAGAAACAAGAAGGAAGTCATTCAGTGCTGTAAATTTCAGTAAATTTTACTGCTGATCAGCACTGAGTAAGTGCCTCTCTTTGAATTACTGCTGCTTTATTGCTAGAATATTTCATGCTTTCAAGACCGCTTGGGCTGCACAACTATTCTTTCAACCTACTACATTTATTTTTCCATTAGTTTTTTCAGTTCAGTATACTTTCTTTTGGAAAGTGAGAAGAACATTTTATATTCAGAAGGATGAAAAAAGTTTTTGTTAAATCTGTCACTGGTAACTGTGTGGGGACATGTATGGTATCTCAAATGTTTCAGAGCACAAAATCAGAGCAGCCTGGTTTCAAAGAGAGAGATTTTTTTTTTCTTTCTTTCTTTGTTCATCAGGTATAGATTCATTTCTAGAAGGCTCTGTAATGTTCAGCTCTGAAGATGTTTGCTGTGCTCTCCTTGGTTTCTTTGGCCATCAGCCTCTGCCCCTTGGATATTTTTCCTTTTTTTAACTTTAAGATTCAGGCATCCATATTACTATGCCATTCATCAGTATTTCTCATTTGGGAAGGCATGGAACATGTTGCCTATGACTTGGAACCATTCAAAGCTGGCTGCCTTTTCTTTAGAGCTGGAGTCTTAGGAGTACTACAGAAGTGCATGCTGCACTGCTCTGCTGTGGCCAGATACCCTGACTGATTCACATGGGCAAGTCCCATCCAAACTTACTTCTCCCTATCTCCTTCTGGAGAGATTATGCCTTTAAGTCTTGATATACTCTGTATTGCTGGGGGTCTCCTTACTCCCACTCCCAGCCGCATCTGAGTTTGCCCTTGCATGGGCAGAACAGAGGAAGGTGGGAAGTGGATTGTTGGCAGAATGAAATGAGGTGATAGAAAGGGTTTGGAGGCAGCAGGAAGCCAGTTTGAGGAGCATTGGAGACAAAAAGATGCAGCTATGTTTGGAGTGGAACCTAAGAAATGTGTTGCAAAAAAGAGGTGCTAGATTTTCTAGAAATGTTTTGTTAAGTGTTTAATGAGTATTTGCCTGTTTCAAAGAAAGGGCTAAAGTATATGAGCCTGGGTTAAAAATAACATAGTTTCAGTCCATTTCAGGGGACCCAATTTTCATAATTTGACTTGGAAAGTATATTTTTTTCTCTTATATACACAAACTTTCCTTCTTTATTTTTTAAACATCTGCATTACCTGCTTCTTACCTTTGCATAAGCCAGCATATCAGTTTGTGTAGTCTCATTGCAGTTCATGTAGGTGTACTTGAGTTAGCTTGTGTGCAGTTCATTTGTGTACTGGCAGTTTAAGGTACGAGCTTGCTGGGGATAGAGACTGTTGCATTTGTGACTGCAGCTCACATACTCAGCATCACAGGAGCTGTGCAGTCTTGTCGAGAACTGCTGCAGCATGGCTCTCATCTCCCAGAGCTCTGCCTGCACTAGATTCTGAAGTGTTTGCAGGAGGTCCTGATCAAAGTGAACTCAATGGTGCCAACAAAGTGGCTACTCTTTGTCACCTAATGTAGTAAATGTATTTTTATTCACTGCAAAAACCAGTAGAGTTTGAGTTTTTCCAAATGGTTAAGTAGGTATAGTCTGAAGGAAATGAGAAATTCAGTGTTTCTTGTTTGGCACTGAATGAGGTGGTTATGCTGAAAGTTGCAGGCAGTTACTGTCTGAAATGTGCTAGATTTGTCCATTGTCAAATTAAAGTTCTTCTCTATATGCCTGTATGTAATTTTGTTAATAGCTCATTGCATTTGTGCTGACAGACTGGATGGTATTTGCTGTAAATGAGATTAATAAAAGTCCCCACAAACAGATAATCTTGTTCTTCAGGTTGAGCTTCCACCTCCTGATCTTGGCCCAAGCTCTGCTCTAAATCAGACACTTAACTTGCTACGGGAGGTTCTGGCATCTCATGACTCATCTGTTATTCCACTGGATGCCCGTCAGGCTGACTTTGTGCAGGTACAAGAATGTTTGACTGCTCTGTGTGTGTGAAGAGGAGGGAGAGGGGCAAAAAAAGAACGTGTAAGTTAGCTTCAGTGCACCAAGGTAGATGGAGCATTAATCTTTTTGTCTGGTCCCATTCTGGAGTTCTCTGTCAAACCAGGGTTTGTAATGTGCATAACAGGGTGACTAACAATATGGATAATTACAGTTGAGTATGGAGTGCTACTCTCAACACCGTATCTAAATTCAGTTATCCAATTACTACTCCATTAAGTAAATACACCCTCAAGATTGCACAATTACCAATTATCTAATCTGGGTTATTCTTCTTCCTGCTAGGCTGGAATCTGTTCTTGTCAGGTTTTTATGCTTTCCCCATCACTGTGGTAGGTGATCACCTGCTGACAAATCCAGTAGAAAACTGCTTTCACAGTTGGAAACTCTCATTCCTCTTTATTCTGCTTTGGGAATAAATATGTGATAGAGACAGAATGAGGTTAGAAGCCTCGTGTGACATGATTTCCTCCCTCCCCTCCCCCTTTTCTGTATGTTTACTATTTTAGGTTCTGTCTTGTGTGCTAGATCCATTGTTACAGATGTGTACTATGTCTGCTAGTAATTTGGGCACAGCTGATATGGCAACCTACATGGTAAATTCACTTTACATGATGAGGACTACTCTGGCTCTCTTTGAATTCACTGACAAACGTCTAGAAATGTTGCAGTTTCAGGTAAGCTTTAGCACCCCCAAAAGAAAATGAACTTATTACTGATTTTTGTGCACTGTAAGTTGTGCTGTGAAAATATTTATCTTAAAATCAACCCAAAGCCAACATTATCAAAATCAGGGAAATGGGTTAAGAGGGCTTCTTATCAGGGACCATGAGCAGATAGCATCTTTCATTTTAAACAGACCAAAAATTATTAAAATATTTGGGTTTGTTTGGTTTAGTTGCAGATAAACCCAGACCAGTGAGTATTTTCATTATCCTAATCATTCTAATATTTATCTGCAAACTGTATGAAAAGAAGCAAATGGAAGTTAAAAGCTCAGCCAAATGGCTGACTGTATTCCATCATATATTTAGTACATCATCTACAGTTAGATCATCATCTATTTTGTACTAGAATATTGGGTAGCTGAAGTTACTTGCTTCAGTCCTGCTTTCTGCCTCTCTTTTCTCATTAGTTTGGTTTCCCCTCACATCCCGGGATAATAGTTCATAAGTGGTACAATTTTGAAGTGGAAGCCAAAATTTAGAAACTGTTGACTTTACAAAAACTTGGCCACGGCCCATTTATATTTTGCTACATGAATATGTCTGCAGTATATCTCAGAAGAGCCTTTGGAGCTGGGGGGCTTGAAAAAAGTCACAAATTCTTATTTGAAGAGATCAGCAAGGATTGGCTGATCCTTGAGAGCCATTTTTCACTTTCTAATCCTAATCAGAATTTCTAGCACCTTTTAGCTCTGAAACAAACAGACAACCTCACCAAACTGTCTAGGTATTTCTAATTTCTTTTATCAGAGTTCCTTTCACAGTAAATGTTGCAATTGATGTATTCTTCAGAAAAGCAGTAGAGCTGAAGCTTATAGATTTAATACCATTTACTTTCTTCAAACATTTTACAAATACAGGAACAGACTGAAAAAAATCTTTAAGATTATACATAAGTAGGTTATTCAAGTGGAGTTAGAATGGCATATTTAATAGGAGAAACATTTTTTAAAGAAAAAGAATGCACTAAGACATTTAAAAACTACAAATTGAAATATTAAGATTTCCCTTCTGATTTAAAAAGGAAAGTGTGTTCTTCCAAACAATTTTAGGAAGTAAAAAGGTGAACTCTTTAAGTATCAGACAAAAGAGTCTTACATTTTACTAGAATTCAATATATTATTTTTTTTTTCTTTTCTTTAGGATTGGAAGAAAAATTTGTGGGGTAGTTATCTGTAAAAATGAAGTAATAATGTATATATACCCAAATGTCTTTCTGAGACTGCTTAAACTGAAAAATGATTGCTGTAACTGGGTTTAGGGATTAGGTTTTCCTGCAAAGTAAAGATTCTATTAAGAATGTAAAATACTCTTCCAAGTTTTTTCATATGAAGATAATTAAAACAAAGTAGATAACTGTAATTTTATTGTCTATTGTTCTTTCAGTTTACTTTTTAAAAATGTTTCATGTTTATCAGTATTGAATTTAAAATCAATTCTGAGTATGATTTAGTTTCAGTTCTTTTTCCTTATGGAAGACTGTCTCTTGTTTATTGTAAAATTGCCATGTTATCGTCCGTATTTTCAATAAGAGTGGAATGGTTTTTATCACATATTTCCAAGGAATTATAGCAAAATTAAATTATATAGGAATTTTTAAGATCAAGGCTGCAATCTTCATTTCTGGTGGTGTTGTATTTACAGATACAAAAATAATAGGTTCTTTTATTAGTCAGATATGAAGGAATTCTCTGCATTCTTATTATTGGTTGCTTGTAATATGAAAGATGTAAATGGATAAAATAATTATGCTGCATGTATTTGTAGCATTTCCTTGTTTGTTGATCACTCTCTTTATTTGTGTTTTCTTTTGTTTATTATTTGTGTTTCTAGATGTTTTAACCCCAGAACTTGTTACATTTAATATTCTCGTACACTCTTTATAAATACCTTATGCTTAACATTTCAGATTGAAGCTCATTTAGATACACTCATAAATGAGCAAGCTTCCTATGTGCTAACGAGAGCTGGTCTGAGTTACATTTATAACGCTCTGCAGCAACACAAACCGGAGCAGGTGAGCTTACAGAATTTACATGATGAGGGGGTACCACACACTGGCCAGCTAGTAGAATTTTGGCACTAATGTTTTTGCAAATTGACCTTCCTCTGAAAGCAAAGGTTCAGTAATGTTGGTTTTTCACGTGGGACCAGGACTATCAGACACTGGCACCTTGCAGCTACCGCTTTTTTTACTGTGTACTCAGCAAGCCTAGCAGGGTTGGTGTGCAACAGTCCTGTCTGGTACACACTGGCTCTGAGTACCAGCACTCCCATGGCACCTAGGACATGTTAGACTTGCTTTGTATGTAAGCAGCATTCAGCTTCTTCATTGCCTCCTATAGCACCACGCATGGAGTCCATAGATAGCTGCATGCCTTTGGTAATTGCTGCTTTTTTTCTTCTGTGGAAAGCTGGCAGATGAGTTTAGTAGTAGTTTGAAATAGTTTCTTCTTTCGCCCTTATTTGTTGCTGTAGCTATTCTAGTACCAAGACAGTGAGATTCTCAAAGTGAAAACTTGAGATTTCTTAGAGGAGCTGAAAACTGGAATTCAGAGCTCACGCTCTCCCTTTCTTGTGAAGCACAGTTGCAGTGTGGTAGGTGTTAATACAGCCCTTCTTCCCTTCAGCTGTGCTTATGTCCTTTTGTGATCTTTTGTAGACATGAAAAACAGTGTTTTCTGGAGAAAGCAGAACTCTGTTGGAGAGCTTTATGTTGTTTCTTCAGCTAATAATTTTGCATAAAGTGCCTAAACTAAACAGATTTTTATGTGTAAAGATGAATAAATAAATGTGTGAATGATCTGATTAATAACTCCGTTTTCTATTCACAAGCCTAGCTCCTGTTTTAAAACCAATTTCAAGTTGACTAGGGCAGGTTGTTAAAGGGATGTAGCAATTTTCATTTCTATCTGTACAGCTGCCTGGCTGCAAGGGTGATGTTGTCACAGAATGTGCTAGGGGCTTAAGCAGCATTTGTGCATTGTTCTGCCCTACCAACACAGAAGGTTTACTGGGAAGCAGGTCTGAATTCTTCATGGTCCAAGAACAGATAGAGCAAGGTTGTTGTCTCTTATGTCCGGATTACCAAGGGGATGTAGCTGGTTTGCAGTTCAGTTTTTATTCTAGACCATGTGGAACTCTATTTTTGGCTTTATTTAATGGTGAAGAAGGAAGAAAAGGTTTTGAAAGGACATATTAAGAGTTCCGTATTCTCAGCTTTTAATTTAAGGGAGTGGTAGAATACAAATGAGCTGTTAACAGCATTTCAGTACTGAAATGGTGATAGTTTCCAAACATTTAAGATCCTGTAGCAGGACCAAAAGAAAAATAAACCACTGAACCAATTGTATATTTATGATTTATCTTTTTCTATATGCTAGGATGACCATTTTTATCCCCTTATTTACTTATTGATTCTTAGGGTCCTCTTTCAAATTTGTCAAGTATGGATTCTGTGTCCCTGAAGGTTGCAATGGTAAGCATTTATACCTTTCATATTATGGTGGTGATGCTGTGACATGGTAAATAATACTGTTAATTATGTGATTAGAAGATATTCATCTAATCAGTCCTACACTTTAAGAATAGCTGAATTCCATATCTGGGAATACTTTCTTCATTTGTAGTAATTTGACCACTTGAAGTAATAAATACATAAATTATTTCTGAAGGGCTAGTAGTAGAATATTATTTTCTAAGCCTTGAGATGCAGATCTTTACTTACAAGAATGCTGTCCCATGAGTCATCTTAAATTGCTAAAAGCAAATACTTAGCTCTAATTAGTTTTAATCACCAAAGTTTCTTTTTTTTTGCCTCTATGCTTTGAAATATAGGTTCTGCTATAATTTATAATCTTAGTCCTAAGGCTTTGATTTTATGCAAATAGTTCAGCTTTACTCAGAAGTTAGATTCTGGGTATATGTCACAGTTACGGGTTTTTTAAGTTGAAAGCTACAATATATTTTAAAGCAAATTATCAGCTGATATTTTTTCTTAGAGTGTGTGAAGGCTATTTTGCATAGAGATAGCAATGCCACAGTTCAGTAGGCAATAATGTATAATCTCTCCCTCTTCTTGCTTAGCCAAGTTTAGCTTTAATCTAAAAGTTTAACTCAAAAGGCCTGCTCATACAGCACTGTATGTACACATCCATGGAGAAAAAAAGGGGATTTAAAAAGGTTTTTTAAAAACTTGTGTGTTGAATGCATCCCAATGTGTAACCCATTTTTTTCTGCTCAGGATTTAAACCAGCAATTCCCAAGCTGGTTGGATGAACAGAGCTCTGACACAGAGCACTCAGTGGTTTACTCAGATCAGCATGCATTCTCATTAAAACTTAGGAATTTTGCATTTAAATTATCTTCTATTTATCATAGTCTTCTAGACTCACAACAAATTTAAAGGCTGCATCTTGGAGACCTTCTCTTTAAATTATACATAAGTAACACTGTTATCTGTAGTGGTATTTAATAATTTCCCTTGAATAGTTAAGAATCCAGCTGTTTTATTTTTTTCATTACTTAACATCTTGTTCTGTGAACACACTTTAACCAGAATGGAACCAAGTATGCTGAAATCAAACCTACATAAATCCCATCTATCAGCCTAATCTATTGGCTTCTCAGGGTTTAAACCAGGGGGGAGTACTTGCAACCAGATACACTGCCTCCCATTTATGCTTGAAAGTTTTCCAGGTTCCAGCCTTTTAAGTTGTTCATATGTGCTTGCAAATGAGATGGTTAAGTTCATACCCTTCTCAGCAAAAGCTCCCTTGCTTTCCAAGGACGGAAAACCCCCAAAACTTAATTTGTAAGAACTTTGACTTCGTTACTCATTTTTGTCTATGTTTTAAATAATGGATCAATGGGGATTTTAAGATTTACTAGCTTGAGAATATTAATTCAGTGAATGAATGAACAGGAAGGTTGCCATCACTAGATAAACTTACTTAGGGCCTTGTCTTAGTGAGTAATTCCAAGGATGGAGATTATACAGGTTTTTTGTATAATCTGTTCAACGTTTGATGACATTCCTGATAAAAATTTTTCCTCTCACTGTCTAATTAAAATGCTTCTTAGTGTAATATGTGTTCAGTATTTCTTGTGTTTTCACCTGTAAGAAGACTTGGTGTCATATTCTCAGTAGTCACCCATTTGACCACACAGTCACAGAATGGTTTGGATTGGAACAGACCTTAAGGACCATCTTCTTCCAACCTTCCTGCCATGGGCCAGGAGTACTTTCCACTAGACCAGGTTGCTCAAAATCCCATCCAGCCTGGCCATGAACACTGCCAGGAATGAGGCAGCCACAATTTTTCTGATTGACTTTTGAAGACAGGAGTAATGTTTTTTCTTAGAATCAAAGCACTGCTCTTCTTATCACTATATTCTGTGAGAAAGAGAAGTAGGCTTAGAAGCAGTTCAAGAATCCTGAAGTGAAAGATTTGCTCTTTATTTTTTCCAACATAAGCAGTGACTCCCTGCCAAAAAGTAAAAAGAAACATGCAAAAAGAATCAAGCAACATGTCTAATTTGGACAGAATAGATAGTAGATGGCTCTGAAGCTGTCTTGTATTCCCTCTGCATCGAATAGACTCGGTGTGATCTTCAGTGTTGTGTAAGTACCTGCACCAGATGCATAGGAAGCTTAGATGGATAATTATAGAAGCTGAATTCTCATTATTTGCCCTCCACTCATATTCCTTAGAGTCAGAAACAAAATTTTGGTGGCAGAAGTACTGAAGTCAATAATTTGTTTTGGGCAATTAAGTTTTGTCTTTTAATGTAATCAGAGATGTTTTCAGAAATTGTGGTTTTACCTATTTTTTGTGTGATAGCAAGGCATTAATATGTTGGTCTCATATTCTCTTCTTGAAGGCTCAGTTTGATCGCTATCTGTCTGCTCCAGATAGTCTGTTAATGTCCCAGCTGAATTTCCTTCTGAGTGCCACTGTGAAGTAAGTACCTCGCCTCTGAATTTCTATTATGCCTGAATAATGATCACAGAGATGAATTTGATTAGGTTTTAGTGAATCATGATGAGAATTCAAGTTATTAGTGGTGGTGATATTTGCATTGTCCTTCAGGTCACAATTCAGTTGTGTTCTGACTCTCCTCTTTTTGAACAAGCAGTGAGGAGTATCTAATTCTGTAACTTTCTGAAGTAATTACCTTTGATTTAAGAGACACCATCAAGGTGAATTACATTGTGAAAGTATTCTGCTGTGTCAGTAGTTTTTTGTCAACTTAGTTGTAAATTGATTTAGAACTATTTTGTAAGCTTTCCAAAGACAGGTGAAATATATAATTCTCTAAGTTTTCTTTTATCCCCACTGCTTTGTCAGTTCTAGAATTTTCACCTTTGTTGTCTTCTGCTGTAGAATATTGGCATTCTGTCTCATTGAATATTTTGCTGAGATTATTTTACTTTTCACCTAATGTATTTTTTTTTAGAGATTTCTTCTTTGAAGTATGGAAGTAAGAACTTTATTATTTATATCTTGCCTTGTTTTTGAATATAACTGAACCCCAAGGCTAGGGAAAGTGCCACGAATTTCTTTCCAATTAAATGCGAACCACATGAAGACTTTCTGTAGTACTTAAACTCAGAGAATTATATGTTGCACTGATCAAAACTTTCTTTGACATTATTTTTCACACTTTTGTGAAGAATGCAGGTAACTGAATATACCAGAAACCGAGACAAGTACATCACATTTTACATAATGCAACAGTATTTGGAGTTTCATTACTGGTGTTTGTCCTCAGTGGGGTTGTAGAGCATCTTGCAATTAAAAAATTGTGTCAAGGAAAAAATAATTATTGTTGGGAATTGAATAGAACAGTTTGTTCGGAAGGGACCTACAATGATCAGCTAGTCCAGCTCCCAGGTTGTTGTGCTGCATTGCTCAGTTTGTCCTCATCCAAAGACTTCTAGTGTCACACCATACAGGTGGAGCATGGCTGGGCGCAGGGAATGCTGATATTTTTCAGATGGCATTGGGTGACTCTGCCAGATTTACCATTTCCATAGCTCAGCTGGCAGAGCTGATCCTGTTGTGGGAGAGCTCTACTCTCTGTACAGATGAAACAGGCTAGCTTGACCAGTAATGTCATTGAGACATCACAACTTCTGCTTCTCAGTGTCAGGGCATTAAAACTGTATTTTAGCTCTTGATGTATTTTCTTAAATGTAGGTCTATTTAAAAATCATAATGACAGTAAATGTATTTTGAAAGCCTTAACTTTTCATTGCTAACACAGAGGCAATTTTAAGACTTTATGCTACCATAATGACTGGCGCAGTGAAATTACTTGAACTTAATCAATCCTTCTGTCAGATGAACCAAGATAAACTGGTTATGTAGGCACTCTTAGCCTTAACCCATTGATAAGCTCTCAGCACATGTTAAGCTGAATTCATGTCATCTTTTAGCAGTGGACAGTTAAGAGGGAAGGTGTGTAAGGGTGATTGCTATAGCTGCTTCAACTCAGCTAACATGCAGAAGTTTATTAACCTACTATAATCAGTGTTATAGATCAGGTTCTGCTCAGAATGAAAACAAAATAAATCAGTTAGCCCATTAGCCTTCAGGCAATTAGCTTTAAACGCAAGCAATCCTTCTGAAATTAAAATACCCATTTATACAGATGCTTGTAGAATCACTGTCTGGATAGTCAATATTTTTGATAGTAAATAAACCTTGAAAATTCAAAATGTTCTCAAAATTCAAACAAAACATTTAACCAGTGCTATAATTTTAATCCCTGGCTATAGTAGTTGGAATTTTCAATTTTGAAGACATTTTTCTGGAGATCAGATAATCGAGAGCCCCAACCTATGAGGTCTTTGGTTCTCAGAATCAGACCACATGCTTTGATGAGGGAGCAGCGTAATACATACTCATGGGCAATATCATTTAAGCTTTGCAGCTGTGAATCCTTCCAACACTACCAGTGCATGCTCTTGTCTTTCAAATTCTTTCACTCATTTAAAAAGCCTTAAGCTATATATTCATATGGTTGTTGGTCTTGAAAAGCTCTTTTCATTTGTGTTGGATCACAGAAACTGAATGCTGAAATTACTATTTTTAGCAAGTGCTGCCATTTGTGTTAGTAATAAATGTATCACGTTGTTATGGCAACTGAAATCCTAATGTACTGATTAATGGCACTGACATTATTTGATTGAACAACATGTGATTCTGTTCCATTCTCTGAATATTTTAACAAACTTTTTTTATTTATTCATTTGGTGCATCCATTCTACACAAATTCAGTGTATGAAATGCATGCTTTCATAAAGGATTGTCATGTTACAATACCTTAGTGATCCCAAGCTGAG
Organism: Vidua chalybeata; assembly: GCF_026979565.1. Lineage (NCBI taxonomy): Eukaryota > Metazoa > Chordata > Aves > Passeriformes > Viduidae > Vidua > Vidua chalybeata. The sequence goes on from NC_071531.1 coordinate 96,879,156, forward strand.
GTCAGTGACAGTTGTCTTACCTGAACACCCTGAATATATTTCCTTTGTAATAGGTTTGGATTTGCTATTATAAATGCAGTCTTTTTTTCAGGTATTCTAATAACCTAGTAGTACTGGCAGTTGATGCTGTATATAAAAAATCTGGATACTGTGTGTCAGAATAAAATGCGGGTTTGGTCTTCTAACCTGCTTTCTCATAGCTTCTGTTCCTTAATGTTTCCTGTAAAGACTAAGATTTTTATACTTGATCTTTGAAATTTTTTTAACTTGTAAATTTTCAACAGTCTGTGAATTCAGCCCTGATTTTAGTGGATGCAGTTTTGTTGTCTTTGTTTCTCTGCTTCATATTACAGCAGGGCTGAATGTGGATTTGTTGTTACCTTGGTTTCTTCAGCTTCCGCTGGAGTTCCCGTTGCATGGGGTTGGCTGTAAACTAGTTGCAACTGCTGTTCCTAATAGATAAAAATTCATCTGCTACTGTAAGCACCATCACCATGATGATTAAAGTAAACTGATTCAATGGGCAATGTAAATTAAAATTATTAGGTTGTCTTTAAAAAATACTAAACTTTCCAGTTAAGTTTAGCATTCAGTCTCTGCATTGTTACTCATTTATCTTCAGAAAAAATAATAGGACACAGACTTCATAGCATTGTTGATAAAAGGTTGTGTTTTAAATCTCTGACCACTATCACTAGTTTTTTGTCAGATTATGGAATCATTATGGTATCTTGCTGTCAAGATAAAGCAAATAGAATATATTTGCTAGTAGATGAAAAAAAAGTATGTATTTACAAACACAATAAGAAGCCACTGAGGGTAGAAGATAGATCACTAAGTTTATCAGTCTTTTAAAAGATACAGGCAAGTGCACGTGGGAAACTTATGTCTGCTAATCAAATCCTTCTATTAGCTTTTGCTTGACTGTAGAAATAAAGAAGCGCCTGTCTTGGTTATCAGGTCATATATGTGAGTTTATCTGTGTATGATACAACGAGAGAAAAAGCCTTCTTTTTTTAATTTTTAATGTTTATTTATAATGTATATCTTTAATTCCTTATTTGTAATACAGTTATATTCCCTACAAGTTACATATTATGTTATTTTGTTTTGGTTTTTAGAGAGCAGATAATAAAACAGTCAACAGAACTCGTCTGCAGAGCTTACAGTGAGTTATATGCAGCTGTGATGGATCCTTCAAATGAATATAAGGATCCAGAAACCATCCTACACAGATCTCCTCATCAAGTTCAGGCACTCCTTTCATAGTCTTGCGTCCCTCAGATTAATCAGAATCCATAATGCTGTATTTCTTGAGTATTTGCATTGAATTATTTTTCTGCTTTGAATTCGGTTGTGTAACTGTATAGTTAAAATATGTAGGAATGCAGTTTTCTTTAATTTGCTTGACAGAAGTCTAGTCTTTCCTGTGTCTTTGAATACTTTCAATAAGCCAGAAAATAGAATATTGATTGAAAATTATTTTAATGTATTTCTCTGATGGAAGTGGACCTTGACAATGTGCAATCTCTTTGAAAAAGGAGAAAAGCTTTTTTCCTTGCTGTACATAATCCTTTGAACTGCAGGTTTAACCAGTGTCTGTTATGACCTCACAAATATTTTTATTTGCTCTATTGTCTGTTCTCTCACTCTTTTTCTCAGCCTGCCATCAGTAAACACCAATAACTGAAATCTTAATACAACTGATACACTTTCAATGACTCATGCATCACTTTGCAGCTCATAAATAATTTCAGAGTGTTTGATGCTCTTTTGCAAATCCTGTTGATTAAATCTTTGAGGCAAAATTTGTGTGTTTTTTTTTGCAATCTATTATCTGGTGTTTTCTGTCAGGAAAAAAAATGTTTGAACTACATGCTTGTATATAACCTGTAAGTTAATGCTTTAAATTATTTTTATAATTCTGTTTTACTGGAAGGATTTTGGTTTAGTGCAATTGTTTTCAGTAAGAATCCTTGTATCAGTTAAAACATACTGATCTCCTAAGGCTGGGACCAGTAACAATGTAGGTTAGGAAAGTGGTTTGCACAACAGTATGGCCATTCCTCCCTCACATGTACATAATTTTTGTTTTGTTTGTTTTTATGTACAGAAAAAGTTCATCTGCTCTAGTACAAGTACTTACTCAGTTCATAATCCACCAAGAAATTTTCATGGTTTACATGACTTGGTGTTTAAGTGGGAGAACTGGGGTGTCTAGATGTCCCAGCTTAATGCATAGAAAGCCATAAGTGAAACTTTCATTTCTTTTCTCCTTTGGTGCAAGCTGAAGCTTCCCTCTGTAGAAGCCCTGATATTACAGAGTTATGATTTAGGGGACTTCTGCTTCCAGGAAAAGAGGAAAATAAGTAAGTAGGATATTTGTTCTCTGTTGGGTCTTATGATAATTATCTGCAAATTCCTTAAACATAGTTAATTCTTTAAGAAAGTACTGTTAAAAAGAAACCTTCAGGAAACAAAAAGTTAGTAAAATGGATCTGTGACTAGGTTTTTTTCTTCATTTGTTTTTAAAGGATAATTTAAGCAAACATGTTTTGTTGGAAGCATTTAACTTTTTCTTCTCTTTGTTACTGTAGGAATGCCACAGAGTTATTACAGTCACCTGAGTTTAGTCTCACAATATATGTGGCTTATTTTATGTACATCAAGGGGGAGAGGAGCAGTCATTCATATTGAATAACTTATTTTACTTTTATTAGTAGTAATAGTCCACATATAAAATACATACTTGATGGCAGCCAAGTCTGCAGCTTAATGTATGCTTGCAAAAGAGCAAGACATAAAGAACAGCAGCAATATATTCTAGCCGCTTGGAAAACTCGTTGCACAAAATGCATTCAGTGCGCTCAGAAAGCAGCTTCTGTGGTAATGCCACAATAAAGCAATAGCTCCTTTTCCAAATGGGAGTAATTTGTTGGTATAGAAAGTGTAAGTGTCCCTGGAGTTCTTGGGCCAGGCATAAATCTTTCTGTAAATATGAATGTTAGATTTATTCTGTTTAAAATCTCTAGACCTGTAAGACAAAAAATTCCAGAAGCTTAGAAAAGCTCTAATGGAAAATTACCAGGTAAGTCTCTTTCTATTACTCAGATTTTGCATTGCCATAGTATACCTTCAGGCGGCTGTTCATTGTTGTTTAATAATGTTAATACTGCATAATATGCCAGTAATTATTATCTAATATATGAAAATTATATCAGTTGTGAAAAGACTATAAATTAGCTTGAGATGAGCATACTCATAAGAGTGAACTTTTTCCTGAAATAACGCTCAACCTCAGTCTCCAATAATCAGTAGCTTGCATGAAAATTAGTAAGAAGTTGCTTCCTATGTTTGATTCCTTGTAGAGACTTAATTATCATTTTGTCTTCTCTTGGTAAAAATGCAAAAGCTATAGAAGTTATAGTTTAGGAAAATTAAAGTCACTAGCTAATTTTGGTCTGTGCAATTAATGACCAATGGTCATGAATAAGAAAGGACATCAATAAAAATATTTGACTTACTGACACTTGTCTTCCATGTTGTTATTTTCTCTTCCTTGCCTTGCTATGAGTAGGAAGGAAAATGTGATTTGATTATGACCTGCCTTTTCCATCTTGGTATTTCTGACCCTTTTATTTTACAAATTCCCAGGATTTCCACACTAGGAACCTTGATGCTGCAGTCCCCTGATTGACTAGAGGATCCAATAGCATTTCAGTAAATGAAATTACTCTGGATGTCAGTAGCTGGCCCATTTTCAGACCAGTTACTGCAGCTCTGACTTGAGCATCCCATGCCTGAAGAGATGCTCCTGTGCTTGGGCTGAGTCAGTCAGCCCTTCTGCTCTTGGTCCTTATCACTTTTCCTGGAGGGACGTGGCTTTTCCTGGAGAGAGCGACTCCCCTCTCTGTGCTGGGCCGCGACTGGGGAAGGTGGGAAAAGAGAGGGGTTTGCACACTGCCCACGGTAGGCAGCACTCACTGCATGTGACATGCTGACAGCCCTGATCTGAGAACAGATGTGTTGTCTGGTACAAAGAGCACTTTCCTGGGAAGTGGGAGAGATGGGTTCTGGGCCAAAGGAGTTTGGAATCAACATATCCCATCTTCCTGGCAAGCACCCAGCCCTCTGACTGTTGTGTAGTATGAGATGGGGCAGGTCTGTTTCTTCTCTTTCGAGTTCAGCAGCTGTGCATAAATCAGCGTAAAATACAGGAGGCAGGAGATGGAATAAGCAAGGAGGAGTGTGGCCCTGTGGCATGTACATAAGGGGTCTCTTAGACCTCCAAGGTCTGGATCTTCCTCCATTTGTTACATCAGGACCTTATGTTTGATTCCAGTACATGAGTCCCTGAAATACAATCAGGTTCCCAGGACTTTATCACCCACAGAGTATCCAGTAGGCAGCAAAATATGAAGTTGGGCTTGGGTTGGACCCAAGGTGGTTGATCTGTGCTGGTGGCAATTCCTATGTGTTCACTTCTACATGTACAGTTTCCTCCTTCCTGCTTTATAAATGTGCACACCACTGAGGAAATACAATATAAAAGTTGTTTTAATTACAGCAAGCAAGCAGCAGCCCAGCCATGGTGATTTTTTGTTTTCTATTACAGGAAAAGAGAAGCTTGCAGGGGTTTGGAAAGGTGACAGTCTATTTGTTTTGCAGCATTTCAGAGTGCTCCTCCCTGTTCACTAAGATTTATGACTCTAGCCCTGCATTTTGTCTGTTAGACTCAGCTATAATTATTTTTATTAATGTTTTGAAATATGTGTTGAGGGAAAATGCTTTCAGAATTGCTAAACTTTTCCATTCGTTTAAAAAAATGTAACTGTTCTTTGATCCCTTTGCTTGCCTTGCTGAATCACTTTGTGGGCAACCCAGGGGGTGGGACACTTATAAAATTTTGAAAATTAAACAAAGAGGTTAGACATATTTCCGTGAGCAAAACACACCCTCCAGAAAGGAACACAGACATGGGTGTGGGTTTATTTGAAATCCACTGCCACCTGCTTCTGAGGGAAAATGTGGGAAAAGAGACATTTGCTTATGATGAGAACAGCCATCCAAAACGGCCTGGCTAGGGTTAGATGCTGCAAATGGATATTTAATTGATGTTATGTTTGAGAAGTTCAGAGGATTTTCAAAAATCATATAACTCAGCTCACACATTGAATTTACTTGGTAAAGATTTCCAGAACTGCTCCGTCTTTTCACTACCAGTCTTAAGAACTTCGCAAACTTTATTTCAAGCCAATCCAGCAACTGCAGCACAAATTCTAACCCTTGAATAATTAGAGTAAAATGAGATGCTTTGAGTCAGCCCATGCATACAAAGCAGTAGTTGAACACAGAGCAAATGTGTTTCTTGAAAGAATTTTTTAAAAATGGGAAATTAATATAATTTGAACTCAGATATTTGTCCTGAGAGGTAGGAGAGGCAATGCCATTCATGTGGCAGGGCAGATCTCTCTGGTAATCCACTACACAGTAGAAATCAGCTTCAGTTTTTCAGAATCAAACTCCTTGGAAGTTTTTAAAGGTGCTCATGTTCTGTGCTAAGCTGTTGTTTGCCCAGCAAGGTGGCCGAGTTGTGACCCAGTGGGGATGTCCATGCCTGGTGTACCCAAATGCTCAAAAGGTGGGTGAACCTCTTGGCACACAAAGATCCTTTTCCAATATTCTATCTCCATCCTTTAGTAAAGAGGCACTTTGTGCAGAGCTAATGCAGATCTGAACTAAACACAGGACATTGCTCCTGGCTTGGTCCTTGTCCAACTGTTTATCCACCCAGAGATGGTGCTGGTAGATCTCCAGCAATCTGCAGAATCCTCTGGTGCAAAACTAAGGAAAGGCAAAGCACAAAGGAACCCTTTACACCTGAAAATGCACACTTCGTACAGTACTGTACATATCTTGTGTGCATTAAGGCCTAAATTAGGGTATGACCCACTCATGCTACAGTTGTCACACCAACTTTTCCAACCTACACTGGAAAGATGAACCACAAAGGCTTTGCTCTTAACAAAAGGAGTTTGTTTTGACTAGCTTACTTTAGTAATAAGGAAGCCTTGATGGAACAAGATATGGCTGAAAGGTGTTTGATAGATTAATGCAGAGGAGCTGGCAGAAAAGAAAGAGACTGTTGCATGTTTCATATTCAGACAATGAAGCTTTCACTTGCTGCCTGGTTCACAGATGTGGCATTGTCAAATTGCAGGAAAATGCCTGGCACACTGTATCGTTGACTATTTTAGGGAGGAAAAAAAATCAGAACACACTATTTATAGAAGCCACACAAATAAGTACTGAGTTCTTATCAGCCAAAGATAACATTAGTTGTGATTTATCAAAGTAATCTTTATTTTATGGAAAATGGATAATAGGGTGTAATTTAATCCTCTGTGAATGTAATGTATATTTCAAAGGGTTCTTTTTTGTCAATAAAACCATTTGTTGTACTTGTTAAACTAATTAGTCTGGTTGCTGTTTCTTAGGACAGGATAAAAGATGCCCATTAATAAAAAAGGGGAGGAAAAGATGGGTTTGAAAGTTTGTGAAAAATTTTGTACTCATTGCAAGCCAGTTTTCTGAACAAAACAGATTTTGCCTCTCACTGCAAGCCTGTGTTAACTGAGTTTGTGCAGATTATACATTTTTCTTTTTTAATTAAAAAATAAACTATTACCCCAAAAAATTAATCTAATTTGTGCTTCACCTCCTCCAGGCATCAGGGTCTCCTCCAACTTTTTTGGCTACCAATGCTGGCACAAGCTACCAACAGCAGCGCTGAGCGCTAGCGGTGAGGGTGATGTTCCTGGCTGTTTCTCTCTCCTCTCTGCATTTTTTCCACCATGTGCAAACACATTCCAGGATTAACAGAGAAAGAGAAAAGGGAAGAAAATTGAGCTGAGTGCATCCTGTGCCAGTCCCTGGCCAGCCATGCACCTTTTGCTGGGTGAGGAAGAGTTTTGCAGGGGTAGAGCATGGGGCTGAAGCTCTGTTGAGTCTTGGCTCTGAGAGGGGTCCTGGCAGCAGTGCCAGACTGTAGAGGCAGGACATGAGATCATTCTTTGGATCTGCAGTTGACCTTAAAAGATCAGAAAGGCAGAAGTGGGTAAGAGTCAGAAGAGGAGATATATTTTATTATAATATTTTTTTCCTTTTTTCCTTAGTGTTTTGGTGTCTTTGTTTGTAGCCTGGCAGCCTCATGAACTTTTAATAGGAATTTATGAATGATTTTCAGAGAAGGACTCTTAAAAGACTAGCTAAGCTCTTAAAGGTCTTCTGCCTTAGAAACGTCTCATAAAATACTCCTTAGAAGGACCAAGTTATGGGGAAATTCTTAATGGTCTTTTCCTGGTTGTAGCAGTTTTGCATGATCATCCCAGTTTCTTGATTCTCCTTGTACTCTCTGTTGTAGAAACTGTCCAAGTGCAACATTTCTAATTGTGAATTACTGCATCCAGTGGTTTCAAAGGACCTCAGATCTAGACACTGAGGTGAGAAGCCTTGGTCACACGTCCAGCTCCCAGGGCCCCACTGGGGAGATTGTAGAGCAGATCTGCCCTCTCCAGCCCTTCCCCACTTTGTTCTGAGGACACCTGCCTACTTCAGCAGGAAAGACTTGCCCCTGTACACAAAGCACAGTTCCTCTGCTGCCTCCGTTACCTCTGTCCTGAGTGGAACTCACAGCTTGGGATAGGGCTGTCCATCTCCTTCTCCACTGAAAAGAAAGAACAGGAGAATTACCAAGCTACTTGATTTTTGTAGGTGAAATAAAGCCTTCACTTCAGCAGCCACGCGGTCAGAAATCAGAGTGGCAAGTTCAACCCTTCCACTTGGATCTGGTGGTCCTGCTGCCTCATACTTAAATACTGTGGGAACAAAACTTTATCCCTGTGAACATCCATCCCCAGCTGTGGCTCAGAGAGAAAGGCTCACCAGATCTGTGCCTCAGATCTGGTGCTCCAGTGCACCCCAGCAGAACAGACTGGGCATCTTCTCACAGCAGCCTGCTAACACTGCGAGGCAGAGCTGACGTACCCCATGGGCTTCCAGGACAGTGACCCAAGCAAATGCCCGGATCAGCTTGCCAGCACTTTCTTGTGGAAAGGGCTCTGAATCTGAGGATGCTCTATCCTTGCTGTGCTCCCTTTGGTTTCAGTAATAATTTCTACTTGAACATACTCATGCACCATTTCGTTATTTTATAAGATACGTGAATTTCTGTCAATCCCCTTCCCCAGGCCTTCTTGGCAGCAGTTAGGAATATCACAGTAGTGATAACAATATGTCAACTTTCTAATTAAATCAGATCAGTTTAGAAAGTTCTTTGAGTTTTATGTTTCTATACCCAGAATGACAAAAGGACTGAAAACTGCCAACCATACCCAGAGCTGCACCAAAAGCAGTGTGGCCAGGAGGGTGAGGGAGTTGATTGTGCCCCTCTAATCTGCTCTTGTGAATCCCTCCTGGAGTACTGTGTTCAGCTCTGGGGCCCCCAGCATAAGAAGAAATGGACTTATAAAAGGAACACTTCCCACTCCTCTGATTGCTGAGGCAGAGCCCAAGGAGAGAGGTGATTTCCACACAAGGAAGTGCAGAATCTGTTCCAGTAATCCGTACTAGGCAGAGAAAAATAGCGACCTTACTTTCAAGCTTACATTTTTATGTAAACACTGAATGAATGATGTGGCTTTTACTTCGGGGAATTGATATGGACTGAGAAAATTGCAGAAAGGAGAGATGTGGTATTTTTTACTGGTATTTTTTCTGTCCTGCAGAGCCTGTGTTGTCTTTCATAAACAGGTGAGGAGGTGTCTGTGGTTGTGAACATGTTCTTCCTTTTTCTTCTTGGAAATCCACTCTCAATTAGTCTGGAACATTAGATAAACTGGTGCTAATGAAATAAAAGGTTTTATTAGGTTACACAATGGTATGCAGTGACTTAGAGGACAAAGTGAAATATTTACTCAGGCTAACTTTAGGAAATAAAACCGCTAAAGAGATCACAAGTAAAACAGCTGAAAATAAAAATTGCATGTGTCAGGTAGATTTGTAAATTAATTATGGGGATAAATAATATATGGGTGTTATGTGGAGAGAATTTACTTTTTTTTTTTTTTCTAACTTTCTATTGTAAGTCTTTGCAGTTACCTCCAAACACCCACTACATGACTGAACTTTGGATCAACTCTGCAAAACTCTTCAGCATATGATTAAGACCAAGTGACTTCATGGGAATGTAAACATGTACTTAACTTGGAGTCCAACAGGTGCTTGAGGCCCAAAGACACCTCTTATTGAGGGCATGGCTCACACTGATGTCAGGAGCACAGGACTTGGTGCTCAGAGTGATGCTTTTCTGATCAGGTCAAGAAAATTGCTTCAGAAGAGATTAACTGTGCTGTGGAGTTGCTTATCTCCCCCCACAGACACCACAGTAGTGACCAAACTGGAAACTGAGTTTGTTTGGGTTGGCATAGCTTTAAGTAACTAGAGATTCCAGCATGGCCTAAAATACCCTTAAATGCCACAATCCCAGCAGAAACAAAATAATTAAATGGGCACTTACCCAGCCAGGTACATACACACACTCCTGTCTGTATTTTTCCAGGCAGAATGTGTAGGCTGCAACCTTTCCCAGATATTTTTGAGCAATATCCTCCTCAGCACGTCTGGGATGTCATGAGACCTAAGCTCTGCAAGTGCCAGCCTGGAGCCCAGCTCATGAACAGCCTGCTGCTCCACACTCCTCATTCAACAGGTGCTTACCCTGACTGCAGCCACAGCAGGAGGAGTTTGTACAGCAAAATTGGGGCTGAGACCCCCCTAATTGCCTCAAACTCCTCCATCTGAAAAACTCAACAGTTGGTGCAAACCCCAAACTCCTGAGCAGAGATGACTTTACATGATTTAGTAGGCATTTATTTTTCCCATCCCCTTATGTCCTATTTTCTCACCAGGTAAGCAAGTACACGTTCCCAAGCAGCACCAGCATTTCTGAGATTGATTTTACTGATTTTCTGGATGCAGAAATGCAGTGGATTTAAAACATGCTGTTTGGGTACTGAGATTTACAGAAGCAGAAAGTTTTTCGCTTCCCACATACACTTACCCTGGACACATTTTCTGTACTCATGATGTTCTTGGTCTAGAAAAGTTGCTCCAAGTGTTGCCTAAGTGGAAACCAGAGTCAGCTCAGAGCTCTGTTGCAGGTGACTGAAGTGTGTGGAGTGGCAGAAGGTGAAGCATGGGACTGCCTGATTTTTTCATAGTTTGTTTTTCCATTGAGTTCCCAAAGCTGTAAAAGTTTCTACACACAATTTAGCACACAAGTAATCCTACTGCATGTATCTATTTCAAATGCAGCAGGTGAATTCAAAGGAAGGGGACATGTGCACACGTTTGTTCTCGTGACCTCCATCCCACAGGCACGTGAAAGGCTGCAGTTTGAAATTTGGTCCCTCAGCAGAGGTACAATCTTGAAATAGCCTTTAAGAGTGTACCATCACACCTGAGTTTTTTCTGATTGCAAATGAAGACAGAGAAATAACACTCAAGGTCAAGGGCTGAATCCAACAACTGTACTTAGAGGAAAACTCCCAGTCCAGCTCTCTCCATGGAGAAGACAGTGAGATTTTAACAAACCAGTAGAAAAAAAAATGTTCCTTTCTGCATTTCAGTGTATTAAAAATATGAGCAAAAATTTATACATGTATATTGGCCAGTGTTTACACTTTCAGAGAATCTCCCATTAACCTCAGATTTAATAGATTAAAATTAATATATTCACTGCAATTTTATTCCCTCCTAAAAGGAAAAAGAGACAAATTTAATAATAAACTTTGTAACTTAGATATTGATGCTGCTTGTTGTTAAAAGAGCACAGAACATGGAAATTCCCTGGCACACTTATTTCCCATTTATCTGTTTTCTAAACCATACTTTTCAATAGTCCACATATTTAAAGCTCAATCTTCACAGTATGTCCTGATTTTTGCTATGCAAGTGGAAATACATGGAGTGCTGTGAATTTAGATCCACATTTTTATATGACACCCATTCTGTCCAGTTTCAAGACATAATACAGAACATTTGCAAATCCTTTATGACTCTCCTATATATACATTGTTATTTTAGAATCAAGCTGTTAAATGTATTGCCTGTGACTGATTCCTTGTGAAAAGTCTTAACTGCAGCAATGATCAAAAGCAGGTTTTGGTCCAAAAACCCTGATGGAGAAAGAAAGCAGGAGAAAACAACGTGTGCAGTGTACACTTCAAATGCAACAGAGCAAGAGTTAGCTTAAATACTTTAATCAGAAGGTGAAAAGCAGTTTGGTTTGGCAGTTTGTATCTCCTTGCCTGTAGATCCCAGCTCCTGAGAACGGGAAACGCTAAAATCACAAGTCAGTAAAGAAAAGATTCCCTAGAATCAGAGGAAGTGTGAGGGATGGGAGCAAGGAAAGATATGGTTTGCAGAAAGACATGCATGGAAAATGCTCATGAGAGGCAGAGATTACTTAAGGCAGAAATTAAGATACAAGTGGCCCAGAAAACATGACAGGAAACTGCTCTAGACCTTGATGGCAGAGTGAAAGACAGAGGAAGGGCTGGCAAGCTCAGATAAAGGAGATGGTTGCAGCCTGAGTGATGGGGACGGGGACTGTGCAGAGGCTGCCAGAACACAGGGAAGGAGGGAAAGGTATTTCTGTGGATAGCAGGACACTCTGTCTTCCACTGTTTCAGAGAGGTGGGGAGGGGGAGTGAGCAGCAAGATCAGAGGGTACTCGCTGAGCAATGAAACAGAGAGGAGAAATTAACAGAGAGCTAATGATCACTCTGGAGTGAAGGATCCTGCCATGTGCTCGAAATGGCAGGCAAGAATAAAGGCTTTTCAGGTTTCAGGTAATGACAGCTCAGACAAGCCCATCTATGTCAGAAACCTCAATGCAGTGTATTGCAGACGTTCACATGCCAGGCACAGAGAAAGAAAAGCCCCTTCATTTAGAAAACACCAGAGTCGCTTTCACCTTTCCATAAGCTGCAAGCCCCACAGCTGGCACAGTCCTTGTTCCCATTTGCAGTGCCATAGGCTGTATGATGCAGCCTGCAGGTGATGGAGACAGGAGGGTCTGTGCCTGTCCCCTGTCCCTGTGCAGAAGATAGAGGGGCTCTGGAGAGCCTTGGAGGATGCTTGGGAGAGGCAGTAGGGATGCACTCTGCCAGTGTGACCCTTTCTGCTTTTGGCACCGGCATTAGAATTTAGTGAGCTCTGTGGGAAGAGAAAGGGAAGTGAGAAGAACAGATGGAAATTGCCCTGCCTGAGCTCCAGCAACCATGATGCCATTGTTTGCTAATGATGTGGAGTGGTTCGCTTGGAGCAGGGGAACAAGCAAGGGAGAGGTTTGCAGAGCCTGTAGTGGAAACAGCAAAGCAGGAAATCTGGGTTTCTTTCGTGGTTGTCACCACTGGTGGGGAAATCACTTAATCTCTGTACTTCAGTTCCCCCACCCTGGGTGTTGTAAACACTCGACGGGAGTCAAGAATAGGCTCTGGTCCTGGCGGGGTGGGAGTAGCCTGAACACACACACATGTGAGGAATGGGCTTCTCTGCTGCGTTTTCACATCCAAAACCACAGCTCTGAATAAGCAGATATTTTATTACCCTGATGCTGAGAGTTTAAACTGAATCTTTCCTCTCTCCTTGTTATCCGGCCATAAGGTGCAGGAGAAAGGCAAGGAGGAGGCTCTGCCCAGCCCTCCTTGTGCATCCACTTGAGTCTGCTTGCAGCAGGAGATTAAATTTGCTTACCTGCCCTTCTTACTCTGCCTCTCCAGCAGCGTTGTAGATGGATGCCAGATCTCTGCCTGAAATAGAGATTTTTGGAATTCACTTGAGTTAACAAAATGAATTAAGCATTTACATTTTAGCTTGCAAAATTATGTGTTGAATTTTAACCTTTTACTTAAAGAAACCTCTGCCATAGTACAAAGGACATAGGAAAATGCAAATTTCTGAAGCTTCTTGCATAAAGAACAATACCAGAGGAGGCAAAGAACCCAGATAAAGGGGCTCCTCTGTCTCCAAGCCTATCAAAACTGACAGATGTACTCAGATAAGCACCAAAGGACCAAAAGCGCACGCGCAAAGGAGAGAAGTTCAAAAGTTCAATCATGAGGAAGACCACAATCTTCAGCCTCAAGAGACCACCAGAGACCCCCGCAGGACCACCACAGCAAACCACACGTGCCCAGAAGGGCGTGGACATATTTAGCATGAGAGGCGAGGACAGGCGGGGCCAGGGGTTGAATATGCACGGCAAAGTTGTGCAATGTATTGCATATGGAACAGCTTTGGGAATAAAGGTGTGGGTCAGACCGAGGCTCGGGGCACAAGTTTTTATGAGAGATGTCTCGCTTGTGCCGGGTGCTGACATACATACCCACTTCATAACTACCCCAGGTTGTGGAGTCTATTTATTTATTCCGCGTATCGCTTCATGCCCTCACCTGAAACACCATTTAGCAAGGACTATGAGGTAGTAAAGTAAGAATAGTTGCCTACTTAAATACTTAATGAGGTCCTAAAGCCAGAACAAGCAGCCTAGCATCAAATTATTCAGAAGGTAGCTCGGGTCTAAAGCATGGATGTGTGCCTGTGGAGGGCAATGCCAGGCTTATAAGCACCTACAGAACCACAGTTTTGGCCCTGCCTAAGAATTCACCCAAAGTAATTGCAGCTTTAAGGCTTTGCTTATATTTTTGCTGCTGTTCATGTTTATTGAAAGAGATTATTTCTTCATGTTCCACCTAGCCAGATGAAATTTTTCACTGAGAGCTGTGTCTGCTGTCTAAGTAATTGTTTCTTGTACGTTAGAGGCAGAACTGACTTTCTCCAGCCCCTTATACTGGTGGTTCATCCTATAAAGACACTGTTAAGCTGGTCATGGGGAGTAGAGATGGGGAATGGGAGTAGAGATAGCACAGATATTTACCCTTGCCTAGGTTGTCCTTATAAATACTTAAGATCTCTTACCTAGTAACTGAAGATTTGTTTTACATGATACACCCTTTTCCTATTTTCTTCTCTTCTTCTGCCCTTAGCTTTTCTATATCAGAATCATCTGACTCTCTTTATCTTGTCACTTTGACACCCTTCTTCTGTTGCTAATGCAGTTTCCCTCTTTTACCTCCCTCCCCTTGCAAAGTCTCCTTGCCTTTGTGCCCTTTTCCAGGAGCATCATCTTCTATCACAAACTGCAGATTGTATCTTTCAGCCTTCTCCCCTAGTGGTTGATTTTAATCCTTAGTCCTAGTCACTTGTGACTAATTGGATTGCTTTCATAACTCATAGACATTTGCACTGGGAATTTCCCCTGTGGTAATTTAAATTTAAGTAGCTCCACTCTCAGTTGTTTCTATTTTCAATCAGTTACTTTTCAATGTGAAAAATCAGGTTCAGGGTGGGTTTTCCTCTAACTTCTTTATTTTGAAGACCATTAAGGTGTATTCTCTAGAAAAGGAGATTTCTTTTTTAGCCTTTTCCTTTGTTTTGTTTTCTGTTGTTTGTTTGTTTCTTTGATTTGTTTGTTTGCTTCTTTTAACAGTCACAAAACATGGAAGAGAAGGTTTTGATTTAATTTCCCCCTCTTCCTACATTGAGCAGTTGCTCAAGCCCTTTCTCCTGTTTTCTATCTCTTGGCTCCTTGCCCCCCGGAGCTGCCTGGGATTTCTTTACCACGTGGCACTGTGCCAAGTAGTGCCTTCCCTAAGGCCTCAATATCAAATCTCTAATTGCTCTAAGCACCATGTTCTTCCTGTGCTCTTTAGGCTGCATCTTCTTTTTTCAGTGGCTTTTCTATTTCTTGTTCAGCACTGCTTTTACTTACAGATATTTTAGAGTATTGATGACCTTCTCAGGCTGTCTGTACTTGTTTTGGTGGGGATTTTTGGTTTGTTTTGGTTGGTTGTTTTGTTTTTAATAGATAGACCCTACATCTCACACTGGTGGAAACAGCCATCCTGTAAGACCATGGTGCACCCTTGGATCTCATGCAGATGAGTCTGTGTTCTCTACACCTGAAGGGGGATACAGTAGACTCAAAAACAGCTATAGGGAATGGCAATTAAAATGATGAGGAGAATGGAGAAAACTGCATATGAAGAGAAACTGAAAAGGCTGGATTGCCTCGATTTGGAGAAGAGAAGGCTGAGGAAGGATATGACAGAAGCTTACAAAACATGAAGGGGGCTGTAAGGGGAATAAAAAGCTATTGTTCACCTCATCCATCAGTAGAAGTGTGGGGACTCAATGAAATATGAATGAATTTGTAACAGATAGTAGCAAGAAAAAATTTACATGGCAAATAGAGAAATTTGGGAACTTGTTGCCACTGGAGGTTGTGGAGATGGACAGTACCATAGAATGCAAAGGGACTGGAGAAAAAAGTCATGAGCAATAGATCAATAAACAGAATCTGAAGAAAATTAACCAGGATGTCCCCTCTAACCTCCTTAGTCCTGTGATTGCTGTGTGGTGCACTTCACAGACAGTGAGCCTTGAGTGGCACCAAGGCTTGTGTGTTGTGCCCAGAGAGCCAGGACACACAGACATTGATCTGATCTGATCTGATCTGATCTGATCTGATCTGATCTGGGAGGACATTTCCTGCATTCTCCTGCCTTTCCTGTTTATTGCTAGAGATCATTAAACAGCAGGAATAGCACCATGCAGAGAGAAGAAAGATGAGCAGGAGCATGGCCTTTTGGGGAGGATGAATGCTCAGAGGATGACAGAGTTAATAGGAGTCAACAAAATTTCAGAGGGCTCAGGTGAGGCTGAGACACTGAGATGCCCAGCAGCAGAAGGCAGAGGGAAGATGTGATGCAAATGGGTCTCCTTCTACACCAAACTATCTTGTTAGATAAAAATTGCAAGAGAGGAAAACTGATTTGTAGTTTTGCCCTGCTGCAACTCATTGTGGGTTGTAGTGATAATGAAAATAATCCAGAAAGGAAATATGGCACTCCTGCAAACTGTTATGAAATGGACCTGCTATGTGTTAAGGAGAAAATATGTTGCACACAAAAGGATACTTTGTGATTAAAGCCAGTTTCCGCTTTTACCCACCTTTCCCCTATGGGCTTATGAGTGCTGCTCAATCTGTAATTTTTAAAAACAATATGCCTACCCCTGGTCTTTAGCCTTGTCTACCCAAACTGAGCAGTTACAGCCAGGGACCATCTCTGTGTATCTAGTACCTGAGAAACATGATTTAATTTGGCATGTAATGCCATTCTGTAAGTGCTTTTTCCTTTGGTTGTGCTGTAATGTCAGAGTATGTAAATCCAGTAAATACATCCACTGATGCTATAAGGTAGGAAAATCGTAAGTGAGCAAGTGCAGCATTTTCCTGTTGTGTATAATCAACATCTGGGAATTAGAAACACAGAGGTTTTAAACCACCATTGAGCATGTGCAAGGTGAATATCAGAAGTTTGTAATGGTGAATAAACTTTGTTTATTCAAATATATGTCTTTTGCAAGACATAATATACTTCATGGTTAGAAAATCTCCAGCCCATGATGGAGCTGGGACCTGGTGTGAAGGTGGATCTCTTACCACTCCCCTTCATGAAATCCTGACCACCCCATTTGGTCCTTCTCCTGGACAATTGTAAGCAGGAGGGGAATCAGCTTAACTTTAGATCTGGTCGAAGATAGAAGATTTGCAACTCCAGTTTATTTGTAATACAGAAAGTGTTAAAACATGCAAGCACATAATCAGTAACCAAAGGATAATCTTTTAAAAAACAGATTTTTTTTTTTGTGCAAACCTGTTCCCATTATCAGCATTTCTGCATGATTCCTGTTTACCTTTTGCTAGAGAGTAATTTCACAATCAGCTTCAGCTAGTTCATTTTCCAGAAACCCAAACTGAAAATTAAAATAAAATTGATTTATAAAAAGAACTCAAAAATATGCACAACATAGGAAAAGAAAGGAGGGAAAGGTTTGCCTTGAACCCTGATAAAGAGGTGAAGTGCAATACAATCCTGCTCCCTATTTACCCAGTTCAACAAGCAGCTGTGTTTGGTCCAGCCAAGTGAAAACAGCAGCAAAATGTTCCTGTTTATATTGGGGCTCCTTTAAACCTGTTTTGGTGGCTGTTTGCTTGGCTCTAATTTATCAAAAAAAAACCCCGAGACACCAGGAAAGAGTGGTTCCAGTTGAAAACCTTGAGGCAGGGATTTTTGCAGGCATCAGTGGTGCTGAGCAAAATTGTCCAAAAAAGCTATCCAAGTCTCAGCCAGAGCCAGGCATTGCTGATCTCCACACACTGAATCTGCAGGAATTTGGGAGGTTAAAGGCTGGACACAAGCCAGAGTTTGTAAAAACAGGACACTTGACTCCTGTTTTGTGGCAGATGCTTGTGTTAACATCTTTCTCTCCTACAGAAACCTTCCATCTGCCTGTATTAATTAAGACCCACCAAGAGCCAGGCTGGCCCCAGCAACAAGTCCCCTCACCACTGATTCCTTCTGGAGCATTTCTGTCATCTAAAGTTGATGGTGTCTTTTTAAATGCAGCCCCAGCCCTCATACAGGTAGGAAAAAAAATCCAACAAACAAACAAACAAACAAACAAACACTCCTCAATTCCTTTTTCCCTACTATTTGACTTGTCAGAACATCAGTGCTGAGGAAACTGGATACCTTTCATTTCAGCAAGGGGAGGAGAGGCACTTTTATCACCTTTTCACATCATGACTGCAGAAAAATAAAAAAAATAAAAGAAAATGAAATGTTTCAAGTTGAGTGAGTCCTCGGGTGGTGCTGCAATTTGTCAGATTACATGAAGGTTTTCTGAGACTTTTGAAACATTTTCAGATTAAAGACTTTCCTGGAAACTGATGTCTTTCTCTCCTTTTACCTGAGGACTGTAAAATATAGCCTGAAATTCACTGTGGTTGGGCAACAGAGAAAGAGATCCTCACCCCAGGATGTCATTATTGAGTGCACCCTCAGCAAATTTACAGGTGACATCAAGCTGACTGTTAAAGCTGACACACTGAAGGATGGGATGCCATCCAGAGGGACCTGGACAACCCCTGGGGGCCCTGTGGAATATCATGAGGTTCAACAAGGCCAAGTGCAAGGTGCTGCACCCGGCTTGGGACAACCTCCAGCATCTACACAGGCTGGGGGATGGGCAGATCGAGAGCAGCCCTGCCCAGAAGGACTTGGGGTGCTGGCAGGGGAGAGGCTGGACACAACCCAGCAATGTGCATTCCCAGCCCCAAAAGCCAAACATGTCCAAAGCAGTGTGGGCAGCAGGGTGAGGGAGGGAATTCTGCCCCTCTGCTCTCATGAGAACCCACCTGGAATGCTGCATCCAGCCCTGGGGTGCCCAGCACAGGAGGGACATGGACCTCTTGGAGCAGGTCCAGAGGAGGGCCATGAAGATGATTAGAGGGATGGAGCACCTCTCCTATGGGAAAGGCTGAGAGAATTTGATCATCCTGGAAAAAAGAAGGCTTTAGGGGGACCTAATTGTGACCTTTCAGTAGCTTGAGGGACCTTACAAGAAGGGAAGGAGTCTGTTCACAAGAGCATTTAGTGACAGGACAAGGGGGAATTGTTTCAAACTGAAAGAGGGTAGGTTTAGTTATTAGGAAAAAATTCTTTACAGTGAGGGGAGTGAGACACTGCAACAGTTTGCTCAGTGAAATTCTAGGTCCTCCCTCCCTGAAGGTTTTCAAGACCAGATTGGATGGAACTTATGGCAGGGGGATTGGAATTAAATGATCTTTAAGGTCACTTCCAACCAGTCCGTTCTATGATTCTGTGACTCTGTGACTGTCCTTTAACCTGCAGATTACAGGAGCCAGGACTGCATATATTTGTTGGGGTAAAGTTGCTACCTAACCTTTGTACTTTCAGTCAGTCTGTTTTGTATCTTCACAGTTGATTTTTGCTCGGAATAGTCAGCCACAGTTGTGCATGGTATTGTGATTGCTACCTGCATAACCCCTGTGATTTCAGGTTATCTGAAGAACACTGTTTTATTGAGATACTGCTTAAAAATGCAAATATTGACTGTGGGAATGCCCAGAAAAGATGGTTTCCCGTCTGACTTCTATTTTTGCAAAGGAAGATAAACATTATACAGTGGAAAGAACAAAAACATGATGGGAGTTGAGAGCATGAGGCAACAGCAGAAGATAGAAAAGTTCTTTAGATGAAGGTTTTTGCAGAACAACAAATACACTTGCTTTGAAAGCCACAGACATTGTTTTCACATGACAATAGCTCTCATACAGGGGCCTCGGGCTCAATGTAATCTTACAAGGTATTTTTAGATGAGGGTGGCTATTGCTGCTATCAGAGTGTCTAACCTCAACTATCCCTTAGTGTGCCAGTTCCTTGCTTACCTTCCAAATCTCTTGCCTTGGCCTTCCACAATAGCTCAGATTTCTGAGTCTTCTGTGTATGAGCAGATTTCTCCCAAATAGTTGTTGTAGTCTGTAATGAAAGTCTGTGAGTTCAAAGCAAGGCTTAGCCAACACCCATACATACAAACTCAGAGGTAAAAGACAGAAAGTTGGAAGTTCATTTAGAAGACATAGCTATGAAAAGGAGAACAATTCCCTTCTTCTTCTTCTCTGCCCTTTTTGTATCATTCAGACAATGTGGACTTTTTCAAGGCGATGTTTTATCTATAACTTTGTGAAGTTAAGTCTATCATCTTCAAATTGTTGAGAGCTTCAGGCATGAAAGGTTGTGGTCACCTAAAAGCTACTTTGCAAAACATTCTTGGTGCAACAAAACCATCATGTTATGAAAAAAAAGAGAAAAAGAATTCAAACCTGAGACAACTGCAATGCAAAAATTCTGTAATTGGAAATAATTTCCAGCAATCAATTGATGTTCATTTACAGGGATGTGACTAGGGTCCAAAACAGGACTAGCAGACAAAACAGCTTGCTCACTGGGGCTAAGGCCTTGTCCAAAGTGGATGGAGGAGAGGGGGCAATGTGGCAATGTGAGGTCTAAGCAGACCCTCAGCAAGCCAGTTTTTAGAGCAGCCTGGAACATAAGTCATTGTGTGGCTGAATCCATTTCAGCTATAAAAATTGCCACCAAAGTGACTTATGATTGATAGCTGATAATACCTTTAATCTTACACTGCCTGAGTCATCCTCATTACAATTAGCACACCAAGAGCAGCTGGTAAATTAGGGGTGTAATTGCCTTAACATCCCAACAGTCAAGAAAAAGAAGAATGAAACTCCCAAATTAACCCCAGTTTCCTGGAGGTGAGTCTCCTCATGGAGTGCGCACCTGCAATCATGAATCAGCTACACCTTTTTGGTGTCCAACTTAAGTAGAGAAAATCGGTTTGGAGGCCATTCCCCAAAAAGTCAGAAGGCAGCAGTGATGGAGCAGGGTCTGTGTCACACAGGGAAGGATGAGTCTGTGCAAGAAAGGGTACCAAGGCATGGAAATCAGGAGTTGTGTCTGTGACACAGGCATGCCTTCTTCTGACACCATATTTACCAGTAGATCTCCTCTACAGAGCTCTTTTCAAAGTTTATACAGTCCTCCCCAGCAATGCATGCAAGTGTCTTCCAGAGGACACTGGTGACAGAACTGTCATCTGCCACACCAGGTTCAGTTTCATCCATAACCTCAAAGGCAGTTTATTTCAGCTGCCCAGCATATACACTGCAATGGTAGATAAATTGGTGCCTGTTCTCCTTGGTGGGGATGGAGCCAGTGCCTCGGTCCAGCACTATGGATCAGAGAGACTCTTCAGAGAGTAATCCAGTGTCCCAAATATTGTACAGCTAATAAAACACAGGGCATGCATCAGTCCCAGTCCTGCTGCATCTTCCCCCTCTTTGTTCATCTCCTACTGTCAGGAAGGTTGATGCATTTCCCGTATAGCCACCCAGCTCTTTCAGACCAGAAAAGTGACTGCTCTTCCCTTTGAGGCTCTGGAGAACTGCTGCCAAGAAAAAGTAAAGATGTGTCTGGTGCTGTGGTGAACTATGAAGACAAGGATAGCATACCTCTCTTTTCTGAGAAAACTGGGGCATCACATTCCCTCTTTAATCTCAGAGCTTTGTGATACCATTCTTGATTTCCATAATATTTCAAAATGTTTGAGGGGTGTTGGGGATAGCTTAGCAGGGATACATTTTTGTACTCTTCCTTAGGTAAGTGTCACTACATCAGAAACAGGATCTCTGGGCTGCACAGGTCTGTCAATTCTCATCTTCTTAACATGCTCGTATTTATCTCTATGCCAATATTTTCCACTCGATGAAAAACCTTTTTGGAATTTTACTGTAATACATTCACAGGCAACAAACATATCTACTCTCTGTCTTCGATTTGTGAGCCTAAACAAGCTGACAGCTTTCTCTGTCCATTCATAGAAAAGGTCTCATTTCCCTCAAGCATCCCACACTGTGAGAACTCTGCTTGGAGAAGCCAAGGGATTCCTATGATGTGCACAGAAAATTACCAGGCATGAAACATTTCTGAAAAATACTGTGGTTTAAGGCATCCTATAATCAGCATTTTTTACTTTTTCTTCTTAGCACATTGAGGTTACCTAATAAAATGGATAAATGTCCTAAGAAACCAATTCAAATCCTTAAAAAATTTCAAGAAATAGAAAATCCATAAAATAATTGTAACTTTTTTTAAATCTAAGCATTTTCAGTAAAAGAATTTTAATAAAACACACAACCTTATGTTACAAGTCAAAATAGCATTAGTAGTTTCAATGATGCTTTAAATTAAGCTGATTTATACATGTATTATTTAATATCTCTAAGCAATATTTGCCTCATTTCATATAGATTTCAGGTTGCTTTTGGCAGTTTATATATAGTAGCTAACTCCTTAGCACATTTGTGAATGTGATTAATTTATTTTTAGTTGTTTATGGCAAGTTAATATGTTTCTGTAAGTAGCAATGATGGTAAAATTCTCCCAAAGCATGGCAGTTACAGATGCAAGCATTATAAAGACTAAATAGTGTGTATCATCTTATAATTTTTTTCCTTGAGATAATACAAAATGAGGCACAGTCAGTTAAGATATTAATCCTGTATGTTTAAAGTCCCTGACAATGAAACTATTTTATGAAATAGCTTTTAAGGCAGTTATAAGAGCGGTTCTCTCTCCATTAACACCCACACACACATTAAGCAAGCCTCCATTTCACTCTGATAATTTTAGAACAGGATAGCTTTGTTATGAAGCTGAGAAAGCAACAAACTCTGTGTTTCTTTTGTGCTGCCTGCAAAATGGGGGAGATGATCTCCAGAAGCAGGTGTCCCTTATACAAAAGCAAGCCACAGACAGCAGGGCTTGCACTCAGGTGATGCCCCTGTGCCTCCTGGGGAGCTGCTGTCATTTTATGGGGGACCATCACTGCTGGGACCCCAAGATAACATTTTGCAAACGTTTAATGTCACAAAAATCGTCTGCTCATGACAGAGGTGGGACAGGGCACAAAACTGCTTGTCAAAGGCTGCATCACTACTGCTCGTTCCAATTCATCCTGGGGGGGTGTATGTATGCATCACACAGAGCTATATATATATCTATATATGCACAGTCACATCTGCTTTAGAATGGAACTCCAGTGGGGCACTTAAACCCAAAGTGATGGTCTGAAGAGGTAAAAAAAGGCTGTGGGGGGAGGCAGACCTAAGGCAGACCTCGGCAGGATGTGGCTACAGCAGGTACTGCAAGTGCTTTGCCTCTTCTCAGCCTTGCCTACTCTTACCAAGCTGCTGCGCTGCCACCGCGGATGCCCCCGTTTATGGCTCTAGAGCTGGGACGCTGTAGGTACAGCTTAGGTGAGCACCTAATTCCCAGTGGAGCTCAAGCAGGAGCTGGATCTTCAGACTTACCTCCGTCTGTCCCTCTGCCCCCTCCTTCTCTCCTCTCCCCCTTCTCCTTTGCTCTTACAGCTCATTAACTTGCTTATTTCAAGCTTGGTCCCAGCAGATTCTCACAGAGGCAGAGCAGCAGCTGAGCTGCACAGACAATTTGTGTGTTATTATCTAAAAGGAATTGCTGCTGATCGATTGACAGGAGGGCAAACTAAGGGACAACAGATTCTCCCCTCCTTTCTCTTCCTTCCTTCCCTTCCCTGCCCCTTCTTTTGGGCAGTAAGAGGGAAATACCTTGTGCCACTCAGCGAGGATAAGGCACCAATATGGGTAATGAAAATATGCACAATTCTGTGATATAAGATGAAAAGCTTAGGCACAGAAGCACTCAGGCTTAGGGGGAAAGCCTGACTCATAGCTCATGGGCATTCAGAAGAGATCCTCAGTGGCTGCAGTTGGTGCTGCCCGGTTTCACTCACTTGCAGATGAAGCAAGTGTTGCTGTGGCAGGAGACAGCCCGGTGGTGCCAGAGCAGCGTGGCTGTGAGGACGTGACCCGCGGGGGTCTGTGCCCCGTGCACTGCTGTCAGACCCCCTGGCACCTCTCTGTTCCTTTCATGGCCATGACATGAGGGCTATCTAGAGAAACTATGGTGCATCATGCCTGTGTCCATCTCAGAGTTTGTAGTGACAAAACCAGCAGGATAACCTCTTCAGAGAAATACCACCCAGCAATGCTAGAGCTGCTGGATACACAGAGCAGCTGTGGGTTTTTTTCAGTTAATAGGTCATGTGCTCCTGAGGCTCCATGTTGATCCCATTTTCTCTATGTCAGGATGAGATCCGACTGTCAGGAGAAACTCCAACATAACCACAGCACTGAGGAGAGGTCAGCTCTCTAGAGCATTAGCTGCCACAAAAGCTGTCCTAAGAAGAGCTACTGGTTATCACTGGTTCTGCTGTTTTTTGTGCTGGTGTCAGCCAAATCTCTTCAGGATGGCACAAGAAGGATGGGTGCAGAGGAGAGCTTTGCTTCACCAGAGGCTGGAAGGAGAGCACAGAACAGCAGGGTGGGAATCAGGTGTGGAAACTCAGCAGAGCAAATAAATTAACATCCTGTCCCCAGTGGGAAAAATGTTCCCATGCTGCTTACAAAGCCAACAGAGAAAATGGGTATTTCTGGGCCACTGCCCTGTGCAGGGAGGGATGGAGGGCAGCCAGCTCAGAAGAAAACCCTGCAGTGCTGGCGGCTGCCTCTGAGCAGGGGAAGTCCCTGTCATGGTGGGCCTTGCTCTGCCCTCTTGGGCATAATTATTGAGACTCTTCATTTCCTCATGTTTGCTTTAGAGTAACAGATAGATGCACCACATGATACTTGTGTTTTGCCTTGGTGCCAAGTACTATTACCCTGTATTCTCTGTATTGAAATGTAACAGGCACACCACTTGCTTGCTGAAGTTTATTCTCCCAGTGCACAAGACAGAAATAAAGCCAGATTTTTTTTTCTTGCAGTCTTACACACAGGAGGATGAGTAAAACCCCACCCAAGTAGGGTTGCACTTCAGCAACTCTTAAGCACATCTGCTTTACAGCAGCATGTGCTTAAATGATTTGCTAAATCAGGACCTTCAAATGGAGCCAAAGCCATTTCAGGAAAAAGGCCCCAGTGCCAGCAATTAGATGGGGACTAGCCAAATCCAAATTTTTTGTGTTAATTATAGGAAGGTATTTTATCTACTAGTGCATTCTTTCAAGTCATACATATAACTCTTCCACAAGTCATCCAGGAGATCAAAAAAACATTTTGCAAAGTTTCCAAGATGCAAAGACACAATAAGAGGAAATAATTATTTTTTCCATTAAATGGCAAAAACAGAAAGAAGGGTGCCACTTCTCTGGAAATCACATTGGTTCTCCTGCTCCACTGAGGCTCTTCTAGGAAACAGGACTGTTCCTTTGGTTCCCTTTGAAGAGGACAATATCACTGAATTTCAAGCCATTCATTTGCAGAGGCCAAAGACAAATATTTTCATGAACTTTGGCTACTGAATCAGGGAAAAAATGTTTATAAACAGACACTGATGTTATTGATGACATACTTGGCTGAAATCACAAAGGCTTATCAGTATTCAGGGGCTTCTGAAGTAGGGTTTGTAAATGTCTAATATGTGTGTAAGTGAGCTATTTCCTGTAAATCAATGTACCTTACTTTTGACTTCAGCTTAATAGCAAACATACCCTCCAAAACAAATGACACAATCATTGCTTTAGCTCTGCATGAACTCTGTCCTATACCATTCTGTTCTTTTGTCTTTTTCTTTCAGCAGAAAATTTGTACTTGTCATAAGCTTCAATTAAGGTAAATGAGCGCTATAAATCTGGAATCCCTGAATGTATAATCAGCAAACAAAGGCTGGTTTCTTGGATGTTTTTATTAGGAGGATGTACCTTAATGAATAGATAGCAACAAATGCTAGAGATGACAACAGCATGGCAAAGTGGGGACTTGCTTTATACGGTTTTAAGAGTGCTTATTCTGATAATTTAGGAGACCAGAAGAATAACATGAAGCAAACACACTAGTTCAGAGATCAGGGAAAGAAAACAACCCCATTTTTTCTTGTTCTTCAGACCACAGAAGGCAGATGGATAGAGGTCTCTGTATTCTGGATTTCTGTTATTAGCAACATTTTCATGGCTAGTCCCTCCTGCCAGGTGTTGTAAACAAACAGTATCCTGAACTTGTTGGAGCCCAGCCAGTTTATCAGACCTTCATGTGCCCTTGTCTATTTTTCAGAGCTGCCATGTGGAAAGCACACTGTTGGCCAAGCAGCAGAAGCTGATTGAACTGGCTCTCGCACCACTGGTGAGCCTGGTCCACAGCTTTATCTTGCCCTTTCTTTCCAAGCCAGTACCAGGATCTAATGCACATAATTTGTCCTACAGAGATTCTGGAGTAGACCTGTTGTGTCATTTCTCAGGCACAAAGTTGGCAGAAGGCAGTTTGTCTGCCTCTTGCATGGCTCACAGAGTGCCCAGCTGAATCACCACAAAGTGGGAACCTGCAGCGCCGTGAGCTTTCCCTGTTCTATGAACTGAGGTAAGCGAGCAGCCCAGCCTTGCTCTCCCATGGGCACTGGCACATCACAGGGTCCCTCGGGAGGCTGACGCTTGGGCCCTGCACTGGGCAGGGAAGGTAAATATGTCATGTGGTGCTCTTTGGACAAGGGCTGTTTGCCAGCCTTTAGAAGAGATTGAGGCTCTTGTTTCACAACTGAAGGGGGGAAAGTGAAAACATTTGGGAGTTGGTCCTGTCTGAGTAAACACATCTCTCTATCTAAATGGGATCTCTAAATTGCTAAGTCTTCAGTAGTGTTTCCATCAGTAACATAACGTTACTCAGAAACCTCTTACACAGAGCAAAAGACGAAACAACTCACCCCAACAAGCAGTCAGGGCTTAAGATCACTTTGAGATTTATGAATTTGAAGTTATCTTCTCAAATTCAAAATGGCTGCCCAGAGAGAGGGAGGAGATAGCCTGGACCATCTCACACATCTACGACACGATCCAGGCAGAGCAGAAACGAAGCCAGACCTCTCTGAGCAGGTGTGTATGGAACCTTCCTGCCAGCGCTGCTTGCCTGTGTGGATTCTCTGATGTCCAGGCAAGAATCAGTTTATCATCCATCACCTCCCTTCATGATAATTCTCATCTAAAGGGAAGAATTAAACCACTGGATTCACACATTATAGAGACAAGAGAGACACATGCCTGCACATTTTCTAGGATTATGTATTAACCTTAGGAAAAAAGAGTTATTTATCTGCTAGAGTAGAAGATAGTGCCACAACTATTCCTAAAATCAGAAGTGCTTACTGAAAAACCTAGCAGGGTGTAGTTCATTAGCTAAGAGGAATCTTTGCTATATAGCTTCACCCATACAAACAGCAGAGGATCTACCTGCTCCTCTCCCTGATGAGCACAAACACATGCACAGCTCCCCACATTGTGATGTCACCGAGATCAAAGACAAAATCTCCCTGCACTTGAGTGGAGCAATTGGGTGCACAGTGAGCTCCTGTCCAGCCATGCAATGTAAGAGAAGAAGGTCATCAGCATGGTGAACAAATGTAGGTAAAATACACACACACTTCCCTTGTCTAAACCCTCCATGCATTTCATGCAGCATGGATGCAAGATAGCCACATCCTGGAGTATCATGTATCATGGCATGATCACCATCATTGCAAGGCATCACACTGGAGAGCTGGACATGCAGCATCATCCTTTAAATCTTTCACTCTTTTCACCAGACACCTGTTTTTGTGCCATTAACCCAATGAAAATTTGTCTCAGTGAATACCAGGGACATTTCTCCAGCAGCATGGCTGGGACAAGGAATCCACTGAGCCATAAGATGCCCAGAGTCTGTGAAAACTCCTTTCATCAGGAACTTTGGCTTTGATTTTGCATGGGTCTGAAATTCACCATTCCCAAGGGATGGCTGCAGCATGCTGTCCAGGGACAGGGATGTAGATGGACCAAAACATCCTGGGCCACTGCTCCTCCTACCAGCTGGGCACTACTGGAGCCATCCTTGGGTCTGGGAAAGTCTAATGCTCTGTCAGGTAAGTGTGCTTGAAGGCCTGAAACTCTCCTTTGTGAAGGCTCCATGCATGACTGAGATCAGGCTTGAGGTATGCTGGGAGAATTAGGAATTCATTCCCTTGCTGCAAGCTCGGTATGGGGAATTTTCTCTGTAATATCTGAGTGCTGCTTTATAATAAGAAACTAATTACTTTAAATGAAGTAAGGCTCAGTGCAACCAGAGAATTAAATATAAAGTATAATCATGCCTTGTATCGACAGGACAGCAAGTAATTGGCTACTTTCCTGCAATTTTCACCTCAGCTCACCTTGGTATGCAGTCACTTCACTGCTCTGCCTCAAACTTTGTTTCTGTGCCAAGTTAATAAGGGTGCAATCTTTTACATTAATTTCAAGAGGTTTTGGAGCAAGCCCTGCACATGTGGGAATTACAGCTGCAGTGTGATGGTGCTGCCTGCTGACTCTGAAGCTTTCATTCACAGAGCTCATCGCACACCAGTCCGTAGGCAGGCAGCCAGAAATGCACTTGTTAGCTCCTTGTAGATACACCTGCGAGGTGATTACAGCAGCACAAATGGATTTTTGTGAACTGGTAGTCACTGAAAAAGCCAGTGCTTTTCACAGATGCAGGCCACTGGGTCTGACCCAGTAAAGCAAACTAAGGTCAGATCAAACCATTCAACTCTGTCAGTTCGTGAGAATGTTTCAGCAGTGCTGTGTTTGGTACCATTCATCGAAATGAAGAAATTAGTGTATAACTAATAGTTACAATATACTTCCTTTTCTATTCATACTCCAGGGTATTTTGGGCTTCCAGGTTTACTACCTCTGTCTGTCTGGAAAATGTTGAACCTACCTTGGCTCTTTCCTTGAGCAATGTGGCAACAACCAGCTGGGGAATACTTTCAGTTACTGATCCTGCTCTCCATTTCTGGAGTAATTTACTGAATATATAATATTTCAGTAATCACTGAAGCAAACCTCGGTCCCCAGCTGCCAGTTGACAGATCCTATGGATTTTCTGTCCTCATCTCTCAGTTAATGTTTAAATATTGAATAGTTATTCTTTGTTGATAAATATTTAAGTGAGATAGGTATGCTTCTGAGGGCTCTTACAAGAGAGATGGCTGATGAGAATTAAAAAGAGAGGGTTGATTTGAAGCCAAATGTAAATCACAGTGAGGATATGACCTAAGTCTCTTATCCCTTGGATGAACAGCCACAGAACTCTAAAATTAAGCAACAGGACTATAGCAGTGTAGGCAGCCAACACCTTTCAGGGTATTTGTTGGTTCATTCCTTAGGCAATGTCTCTGGGATCCACCCAGGGCAATCAGATACAAATTCCTAGAAGGACAAAGACCCTATGTGTAAATGTGTAAATGTCCTGCCATGCCTTACTGCAGCTGTTCCCTGACAAGAGGAAACCACCCCAAGTTGTTCCAGAGGAGTTTTTGATTGGATATCAGGATTGTCAAGCATCAGCACAAGCTGCCCAGGGAAGTGTTGGGATCAACACTGTCCCTGGACATATTTAAAAGATGTGCAGATGTGACACTGAGGGACAGGGTTTAGAGATGGGCTTGGCAGTGCTGAGTTAATGGACTGAGCAACCTTGAATATCTTTTCTGCCCCAAATGATTCTATGATGCTATGGCAACACCAGTGGTTTTTCTGTCCTCTTCCTAGGCATAAAACTAGCAGGAGTTCCATTTCCTCTTTCCTCTAGCTGATTGTGGAGCTTTCTTGGCCTTTCCTTGCCACCATAAGCATTAGCTTTTCCACTGTGCTGGGATTTGTATTGATTTGGATCTTAGTTTCAAAACACAGCAGCCCTGGCTACAAGCATCTTACTGCATCTGTACTTGTAAACATGCTGAAAGGTCCAGAGGATCATGTCTCTGGAGATAGCTGAGCATCTCACGGTTCTGTAGAACACAACAAGAAGAGGAAAGAGCAAGACATCTCAAATATGGTTAATAATTCATCTAGAGGTCTAAGGGGGAGACAGAAGAAAAATGGTTCTCATGAGCAGATCTGGTCACGACCAGTAAGACTGTTGTTAAACTGACTCCCTAAGGGATATTTTTTGGTACTTGAGCATAAATATGCAGGTATATTTTTCTTTTGAACTGTGCCTCACCCATGTGCTTGGAGCCACCCTCACCTGCCCTCTGCCCCTTCAGAGTCTGGTAAGTGAGACAGCTTCAGCTGAGAAGACCACAACTGTGCCCAAAAGGTAGTCAAGAGGGTTGCAGCACTGCAGGAGAAGAAGCTTTCAGCTCAGAGCAGGCAGGGAATAGAAGATATCTGCCCGTTCTTTGGCCTGCAAAATCATTCCATGGCCCCTTGCCAACTTCTCACCACCAAGATGTGGTAGAAATGGAGCTTCTTGATCCCAGCTTGGTTTTATCTGACTTGTTGTTTTACACACAAAACACGGCCAGCTCTAGAGCTACCCAGGGACAGAGAGCCAACTGCTAAGTGGGATTTTACATCTTAAATTTATTCATGGGAGCAGATTAGTGGATTAGTCATATTTTTTTCAAGTGCTGGTCCATAGTATCTCAGAGTCCCAACTGTAAAAAACAGGATCGTTTCCAGCTTTTGGAACTGTCTGGGAAAGAATGAATTTCTTGTGAGGAGTGTGAAGTCAAAAGTGATAACTGTGCTTTGGTGTATGAACACACATCTCAGTGAGTTCCTGGGATAGAGGTGTTAATAGGTGCCATGGATACAATAAAGCAGAGGACTTGTTTCCTGGTGGAGTGATATTTCTTTCTGTTTATTCATATTACACTTATTATAACACTATCAGCATGAAGAGGGTTATAATAATGAGGGCAGCAGAGATAAGATCATGTGCCTGCACAGGCTGCGGGTTCCTTGCACACAGCTTGATCCTATTCAAAGGCTTAAACATACTTAAATCCTATCCAAATCCTTTATCACTTTAAGCCTCTTATGGCTTTAATGCTTCAAAAATACACCCTGGATCACTCAGCCTGACAAACTGGAAAGAGAGGAAAGGCTGGGACTTTTGATGGCATGGCACCTGGAGCTTGTGCCTTGCACACCTAGCTCAGGGTTCTCAGAAAATCCTCAGTGGCCAGGCAGGATTCCTCTGGGACCAGGGGCAGGAGGGGGCTCCCTGACCCTTGTCTCTAAGGTGTGGAATGGTGCTGGGCATCATGGACATGGCAACATGTTCCTTTCTGGGAAAAATGAGATGGAAGTGGGTTCATGGTGCTGTAAATGAAAGCCTGGCAGTGGGCTGGTTGAAAAGGTCAGTGTTCCCCTCATGCTGACGCCCCTTATCTTGGAACAGGACAGTGCCAGATATCCATGTCACCAGTGTTTTAGGGTAACAATTGCAGGGGTGTAGGGTTTATTTTCCAGTCTGTGTGCTCACCCTGCCTGGCATGACAGAGACCTTGCACTGGCTAGAGCCTATAGCTTTGATTGGAATATGAAGAAAGAAAACAACAAAGTCACTCTTGAGCTGGAGTTTGCTCTGCAGGGAGATCTCTTTTTAACTCCAAAGTTTAGGTATTGCGGGAAGGCATTATCATCCACCAAAGTTCTTTTTCCAAAGACAAAATAAGAGGTTCATAGATTTGACATTAAAGGATGCTTTTAAAGTGTTCTTTTGCAGTATATTTTGTTGTATATATCCACCAAGTGTGGGAATAAAATGTCATACTTGGGGGTTTACTCATCATGAGGCTTCTCTTGTTTCAATGAAAATAATTGATCCCAGACATGTACATGCAATAGTGCTTTGCAAAGAACCACATACTGTACCAAATGCTGCATACTGTACTCAGATTAGAACTTGGTGTCAACTCATGCGAATTATTTGCAAGGCAAAATACAGAGGAATTCTCTCCAGGGTAACACTGAGGTTACACCAGTTCATTTAGCAAAGACAAATCAGCTTCTGGGCTGGAAAAATATAGCTTTATGATCTGCTTGTGGGGCTGTTCTGGTTCAAATATGAGTGTGCCAGCAGCAAATGCTAACAGGACGAGTAAGCCACATGTCAGAGATCAGCAGCAGTGACCATTTTCCAGCACACACTGCAGACGGCGCACTGGGGACGAGCTCCCGCTGCGGCTGAGCGGGGACAGGGCACACAAGCGATGCTGAGCTCCGACTGCACAGCGGCACTGCGGATGCAGGCTGGGCGCTCTCCCTCCTCTCCCCATCACCTCCCCACCCCAGCCTCCGTGCAATCGTGGCCCAAAGTAACTGAGAGTGACAGGGCAGCTGGGATGACAGCGCGATGGCACCCACACAGCCTTCCTACTGCTGCTGACAGACACTCATGAGGAGGGAGCAGCATGTTTTTGGGTTAGGTGCTACCTCCCCACCCCTGCCTGCTCTCATGACAGCACAGCCTCTTCAGTCTGCAAGTTCAGACCGCCTGATTCACTAAACTTGTACCATCCTGCAAAACCCTCTTATGTTGTCAAGCCAGACCTCACAGAAATTGCTCTGTGGGCTAATGTTCGTAGCTGTCATGTACATCAGCGACAGTGTGCATGTGCCAGCCCAAACTAGGCACCTGCCAGATTCATCTGGACATAAACTTCTATCAGCTAATTTGATCTTTTAGCACCAGGACACCTCAGGTCACATATGAATCTCATACAGCACAGCCTCATCTGAGAAGCTTCTTCAGTGCCCTGAAGTGCTGACTACAGTTCAGATCCCCAAAGCTATTTTGGCTGTGTATGGGGGAAATTGTATCCCTGCCTTCTTAGACTCGTATCACACTCCTCCTCATGGTAAAGATACAGTGCTATGTTAAGTTTGACCCCTACTCTGCCCTTCATCCTGTTGGGAATTTCTCTCTTCTCAGAGAAGCCCATAGACTCATCCAACTCCTTGATACTCTATGACTGATGGAAGGGCAAAAAGTGCAAAAGGGTCTGCAATGCTTTTCAGGGCCAGAGGGTGCCTCCATAGGCACTGAGGGTCAGAGTTACGAGCTTGCTGTCCAATAGCAACAAATTGTGGGAGCTATAGGGTCCACAGCACTCCACATCCAGATTTGATGTGCTCCAGCAATGACCATGACCAATTATTAGTAGCAAATTTGGGGAAATTTAAATTTCCCTGAATTACTTGACATTTCCATAGTCTTTCTGATGACAGGCCAAATAGATATGGGGTGGGGGGGTTGTTTGTTTGTTTTCTTAAACTTTAATTTGCTGTTGTTGTCATTGTTAGGGTTTTTGCTTGGGTTTGGCGGGTTTTTGTTTGTTTGGTTTTGTTTTGGTTTATGTTATGTTCATGTGCTTGTTTTGTCTTAATTTCCACCCCTGCTTTCTGTTTTTCCAACACTGGGAGAAAGTCTACCCTTGCAATATTTCTGATGTGACTTACACCCAAAGGAGCTGGTTCCATATGATGGAGACTTCCAGCCTTCATTGGCAGTTCAGCACATGAACTACAGATTTCACATTACCTTCCCTTGTTAATCAACTGCCCAAGAAATCCCAGATGAACAAACATATCCTTTACAGTTTGCCCTAGAGAAAGGGAGAAGTCAATGAAGGGATACTGCATAGCCCTGTGCATGGAGTCTTCAAAGGAGACCAGCATCACAAACCCAAAGACGGGCCTGTCATGCAAGCTTGTCCATCTCCAGAAGAATTGGCACCATCCTCTGTACCACATGTTGACACCTAATAATCTGATCCTTTAGTACTCTGACAGCTTGGGAAATCTACCTGTGTCCATCTTCTGAGCTTGGTTCTGAGGATCAAGTTTGTCTATATGTATGTTTGTAAGACTTTAACACTGGTGTTTGTTTTGCCTCTGTGTGTGGGGATGTGCACATTTTTTTTTTTTTTTCCTTTCGTTCTCTTTGATCCTACATATGAACTTCTGGAGCCATAGAAAGAGAAAATTCTTGCATCACCTATAGACGTGAAAATCACCTTCACAAATGTCATGTACAAACAAACAGGCAAAATGATGGCACCCTCTATCAAACTAGATTTTTCAATCGCAGCTGTGTGCTGAAGGAAGTCTGGGTGGGAGGGATGGACATGTCACTTTCTACCTCTGGTCTAAACTCCTGCTGTGACTTGTGAAAGAAATCAAGGAAGGGAAAAGCATCTGGCTGTCTCCTGTATTTAGACATCTTGTGTCTCACTCAAGCTGGTTGAAGCATCTGCACGTAGAGCCACCGCCGCTTGAGCAATCTGTCTCTGGGACAGCCCCAGGGGTGTTCATGACCTGTGCGAGCTGGGGCTGTGTGACCAGGGTGTGCACAACCTGGGCCAGACAGCTCCCTGGTGCAGAGCAGGGTGAAGAAGATGTTGTGAAAGTCATCTAGGTGGCAGTAGGCTGAAGGCAGGTGAGACCCTCATTTCTCATCCCTTACCTCTCCTGGACACAACCCAGCTCTCAGTCTGGCACCGCATTCCTCTCACATCGGGGTTTACTCCTGAAGAACTGCTGCATCAAACCTAGGATACAATAGTGTGAACATGGCAAAACCAGAACCACTCGGCCTCCCCAGCAGCCCCTTCTCTCCCTCTTTGATCACCCATCAAGTGCTAGGCAGGTTTTATTGCAAATATCTGTTTTCTAAAAATGACTTGACCATTCATTCTTTCAATTTCTAGAAATCAATGAGAAATGGAGAGCTTGGGGGGAAGCTCTGGGCACTGAAGCAAGCACAAGGACATTTCTTCCAGCCTCCTCATACCAGAAGCCACAAAAGCTCCTGCAGGATGCTGAAACAACTTTAGAGACTTCTGTAGCAAAGACTCAGATCCTTAGGGACTTCACTTGTACCACACCCAGAAAGTATGAAGACCCTTCTACATATTTGGCCCCTACATTGCAGGTAGGTCAAAGCCAAAGTTGCTGAGAAATAAAAACAGCCCATTCCACTGTCCAACTGCCAAAGACAATATGATGTCAACAGCGATGCATCTCAAAGATTTGAGAACAAGAACTTTCTTCTAAATTGTACTGATAATTTTCCTGCAAGAAGTAAATTTAACTTGTCCTCTCCATTGGCAGCCACAGCTTAGGAAGCTTCCCTCGTGTCTTGGTTTGCATTGTGCTTTCTTCCAGGGCTGGGTAGACAGGTGTATTTTAAACTGGGATTAAGAAAGACAAGACATCTGAGGTCAAGAAGATTAGCAGTGAAATTTTGTTTAGCTAGACAGATCACTGACTGCACTGTACTGCAAGAGCTCCAGTTCAGCTGGCCTGGCCCAGCTGTTGAGGTAACAGGCCATCTTGCACCTTTCAACAATGCTGTGGGTTTATTTCCCAGCAGAAATACTTGAACTCTGTCCAAGAGAATACTGCCTCTCACTTTTCCCCCTAGCACAGGAGGACAAGCAGGCCTGCTTGAACAGGAGCTTGCATTTCTTCCTGCCTTGCTCTCCAAAGGCATGTGAGCTCAGTCTTATCACTCCAATCTCTGTGGGCCTGAGCCTCTGGGGTTAAGAGAGTTCAGGACCACACAGAATCAGATGCTACATTAGGTGGATGAGTCCAAAGCTGAGGCTAAAGCTGAGAACTGTGTCGTAGGAAAGAAGATACTGCATTAGCTGAGTGCCATGATGCTTTCAAACACTCTTTGATACCATGATGCTGGGGTTTGTATTTTATAAGCACAATCCGAACACTTTGGTGAGCTCTTTTGCAAAATTCTGCTAATCATTTGCAGTATCACCTATGCGTTTCATCTTCTTTTAATCAGAATGTTACCCCATCACTTATTTCACCATAATGATCCTAAAAAAGGTATAAAAAGGTTAAATGCACTACTCTGATGGCAAGGAGCTTGGCAATGAAAACATAATTTTACAAGTTGCTGCCAGACAGTGAGTTGCGAAAGATTCACCGCGACCAGCAAGGAGACTGGATATCGCCTTCCCCAAAAGTCTTTGGAGTATAAATATTTTTTATCAGCTGTGTAAAATACCAATGCAATGAGTGTGTGTGAGAATGCCGACCAGGCTGCAGCATGTCTGCCTGACCACAAAGGGAGTCTGGGACGGAGGAGGCTGTGATGGATATAGGCTGGGAATCTTCTCCTTGGGACAGGCAGCAACAAAGGGTTTCTAGGATTTTTCAAGACAATCATTTCTCTGACCTCTGAATGCAGAAGGACACTCATAGCAGTCATGCCCCCTAAAGCCTGATTGCTATTGCTCTGTTTATTAAGCACCTCCCCAGTTCTAAATAAGTAGCAGCAGATGCCGGGCAGCACTAAGACTAATAAATTGATTATTGGTAGCTCAGAGAGATTCTCCCAATGCTGGTCCCCTCTTGTGTGGGTCCACTACTGCTCCAGCTGTTACCAGGGAAAAGATGCATTTGCTGCAATTTTGTTTTATATCTCATCTCTGCCTCCCCCACAGTGTACATTATGGAAAAAGTAAGAATGTAGGCAATACCCTACATTCACTGAGAAACAGCAGTGAAGTAGCCTTATCAGGGGGATTTTCCAAAATTTCAAGGTCTGGTTTAGCATTTCATTTTGGCACTTGTTTGTCTTGATTTATCAGGGGAAAAGAGGACCAGCCAACTGTGAAATTCCAGAAGGTTTTACTCAGTTGTACTGATGGTGAGAAGTGTGCCAAACCAATAGCAGAAGGTTTGGTGATGTTTTTATTCAGTAAATCATCTGGTAATTGTAACATGTAAGGCAGTTTTGAGCCATAAATGCCCTGACCAAAGCTCCCTGTTCCTCAGCACCCCAGCCCTGCTACTGCAATCCTCAG
The DNA here is from genome assembly GCF_026979565.1 of Vidua chalybeata. Classification (NCBI taxonomy): domain Eukaryota; kingdom Metazoa; phylum Chordata; class Aves; order Passeriformes; family Viduidae; genus Vidua; species Vidua chalybeata. The sequence continues at coordinate 96,915,452 of NC_071531.1, forward strand.
TTCCTCAGCAAAAGTGGAAAATATGAAGGCACTTTCTCAGATGTACTGTCCCAAATTCCAGCTATCTATGGCTCAGGGAACAGAAGCTGTCCTTATTCATGACCTCCATGAGCTCTTCTTGTATGAAGTGGTGAAAATTGCTTACTGATGCTCCCCTCCCTTTTCTCTCGTATCTCAAACTGAAGTACAAAATACAGAGTTCAAGACAGAATAAGGGGCTCATGGCTGTGGCCTCAAAAGGCAGCAGGAATCCTGGAAGAACAGTGAAAAAGAAAGGAAACCAAAGTAGTTGGCTGCGCAATATTGTGATATTTTTATGCCATAGCAATGTCAGATTCAGCTCCTTCTTGCAAATTTCAAGAGTTTCAGAGATTATATTTTCAAATATTATTGTTTCAGAGAAATATTATTTCTACCAAACATATATCTATGTATTTCATAGCTTAGTGCTGTCTCTCTAAAGAAGGGATAGGACAAATACTGCACGACTTGAGCACTCATTACACTTCATTAAGAGAAACTATTGTATATGTAAAAATTCAGGGCAGGAGCAACCTACAGGAAAGCACATTCCAGTAATCCTTAAAAATAATCAACAAATACCTAGAAATTAGGGAATGATTGGAAGGCTATACTGATTGAATAGTTAAGTCCTAACAGATGATTCACGTACTCTAATCAGTGAAAATACATGGAGAGAAACTTGAAAACCACTTAGCTGCTGAATTGCTTGGCCCAGTGGTAGTTGTCGCTTGTTTTTATTGGCCATTAATTAATGGATACATTTAAAAGGCTAAATATAAAAAGGCCCCTTACAAAAAATGACTGTGGCAAGCCGAGCGCCGTGTTTGACCACGACAGCTGGAGCAAAGGTCTCTGCGTGGTTATCGCCGTCACTCCAACTCACTCATCTGGAGCCTCTGCTGCCGTTTTGCCTCTGCCTGCTCTGGGCACAAGAGCTGTTTGTCTCAGGGCTGCGTGTTCCTCAGAGCCACTGAGAGCGCTGGGAGCAGCCCAGGGCTGTGGCTGGGATGTAACCCCCCCATGCGCTACATGCGGCTTTTCCCTGCACCAGCTGTGGAGATAATTTAATTTGTCCATGGAGCTTTGGTCACACTTGTCTGCACTTCTGAGCGCTGGCAACTGTGCTGCCTGGAGGTGGGGTGGGCTTCAGGCATCTCTCTGTGTATTTATAACTGCGCCGTGCCCCACGACCGGAGGCAGCTGACAGCGGGCGGCAGTCGGGGGGACCGAGCCCAGGACTCTCGTGCCTGCTCTCCAACCAGCCACTGTCAATCAGGATGCTCAGATTTAAATTTCATTAAATTTAAACAGCTAATCTGTTTCCACAGTGAAATGTCTCTCAGCAGGAAAATGCTGCTTCCATTAAGACAAACTTTTTTTTTTTTGTAATTTTGTTTTTTTGCATTCAAGTTATTTTCAAAAAATTGGTCAGAAGCCATCAGTCAAAAGCATTCCTATTCAGCATTTTTGAGATGAAATTTTATTTTCCATTTCAAAACAACTTTTCTATTTCATATTAAGAACTTTTCAGATGTTCTAAGTTCCAGAAAACCTAGCCTTTTCATTTTTTCCCCAAAACTTATTCTGACGAGAAGCATTACTTTTCTCTTTTCAACATTGTCTTCTAAATGGTTTATTCTTTTTGTCATTTTCTCATCTTCCATTCCCAAAAAGAAAAAAATTTTGAATCACCAACTGTCCTTTGAAATGTAAAAAGTTTGTTCCCACAGAGCCCTTTATAACAGAAGGAATATATTTCAGTGAGTGTTCCTACCATAAAGAGCTTCCAGTAAAAACTGGTTTAAAAGTCATTTAATTTAAATTTCCTTTTCTGCATAAGCTTCTGCTGGTGCTCACTATTGTTTCTAGATCTCTGTTCTTCATTCATAGCAGACTCATTCTGACCTCAAATCCCACTTCCTACTAAGCCTGGGAATAGAGATTCATAACTTCACTGGGTTTCGAATACCATGGATTTGGTGGCGATACTGCTTTTACAACATTTCATAAGCTCCTCTCCTCACAGCAGTCTCCTTGTCCCATAGGCATAAATGAGGAGACTGTCTCTCTTTTCCTACTAAAATTAAGTCTACTTTACAGGTCCCAACAACCTCCTTTCCAATCCTCTGAAAAACATCTGATTACACTCAGGGCTTTTGTTCACAATCCCATTCAGTTTTGAAATTTGCTGCTTCTCTATCAAGCCTGAAAAACCTCTGAAACCTGAAAGCCTATCTGCTTTTTTCAAACTACATTTTTCATCCAATAAGAGAAAATATCTCTACCTTCAGACTTTACCTTGCCTTTTATTGCAGCTCTATTGTACAACAACTATTATTCTCAGAGACAGACATCACGAAGCAGAGCATGAGACAGCAGGAGGAGAGCAGAATACCACCATTATGCCAATACCATGTTGTAGTCCCTGGAGTAAGATTCAGGGCACCAAATACAGACGTATCTGCTTGCATCCTCTGTCTGCCGAGGAGTTCCCACTCTTGGTGTCAGGATAAGGCCAGGCTACTTCACACAAACCCTGCTCTTCCATAGGAACACTCCAAGTCACACTGTAGGGAACAGCCCCCCCATGCACCTTCCATCTTTAAGAGAGTTGCTAAAGTAGGGCAAGAAAGTCTTCTAATTAATTTGGAGAAGCCAATGCAACTAGAGCTGAAAGCCCTTCGAATATCCAGTGAAGAACAAAGCCAAAATCCAACAGTCCTTCCAACATCATAACTTCATCAGATAAGAACATTTTGTGTACATTGGGCCAATTTATTCTGGAGTAGAAAGCTGTAGCCACACACAGCCCACCCCACTGTTTCCTGTGGGAGTCACTAAAAAAATCTTCTGTCCTTCCATTCCCCTGACCAAAATATTTCTAAATATTCGGGGAGGATCTTGCAGGCAATCATATGACTACATTTAGGAAGCAAGCAGAAAACAGCAGGCAGTCACCAGGGGATGCACATTCATTCCTTCTGTATCTCGCTGAAGTTTTTATGAAAGAGAACTTAACCTTTCTTTGGCTTGCAAAGCCCTAACCAATTAACTGCTATTTATACAAGATAATTCCTTATAATTGTAATAGGAAGAAATTCCTCCTATCCAAATCCTTAGAGGGCATAAGAAATACAAGAACAATAAAGTGTATCTAGCCCTGAATATTTGACCTCTTCTACTAAATTTTAGAATCAGACTGGAGCAATTATTCCAGCATAAATTCCCTTCTATTTCAGAACATAATGTCTACCTAGGGAACTATCATGGAATCATGCAATCTGTTGGTCATTTGCCCATGTAGATTAGACCTAAATCTTATTTTCTTGCAGTTCCTCAACTACTGTCTTGCTTCAGATATAATTTAAAGAAAGGGAAATTCATACCATGTGCTTGAACTCTTCTGCCAAATGAAATTCAGGGTATTTTGATTGTAAATCTTAAAAACTATTAAGTGGAGTAGATTATTCAGTAAATCTCAGAGACAATGAATTAACTTAAGAGCTACATAGGAGATAATTCTCCAAATAAGATAGATTACCAAGCAAAAATTTTGTAACGAAGGAGAGCAAGCTGAAATTAAGCCTGTGGGGAAAACTTTTTTTCACAGTTTGAGCTTTCTCCTCTTCCTAAGCCTGTTTCATCATTATAATGGGATTACTGATTAATGGCTCAAGCAAAGGACTTAGGATTCATGAGCTTCATTTTAGGGTGCACCAGGAAATCACCTGGGTTACAAGAGAGTAATGCCTGAACTGCCTCCAGTTCTGTAGAAAGTTCCTGTGGGAATTTGTTACAAATGGAGACAAGAGCTTAGCCAAGTCCTGTCCTTGACTCAGATTTCTCTCCACCTCTGTTTGGGGTTGCCTGCGCCCCAGATTGCTCTTGTCTGCTAGTTCTTAATAATGGCCCATTAGGTCTATTACAAAATGAATTATTTATTGAATGGACACAAAATTAAAAGACTTTAAACAGGCTGCTTACTACACCCTTCAGGTGGTTGTCACAGATATCATAGTGGCCTCTTTCCGCTGCAACCTCAACTTGCTCGCAGCAGCCTAAACCATGGGCAGCAGTGTCTAAATTTTATACCATTGACAGGCAAACTAAATCCCCCCTTGGGTTTTTTCACAAGAGGCCCTCAACCCAACCACAGCAGAATATTTTCTTCTTTTGAGTATGTGTATTTCCTTACTGGGAACATTCAGCACATTTGTTGCTGGAGGGGTTGTGCAGCTCTTAGTTACCTTGGTGACCCTCTACATTTCCTATAGCCCTGTCACAACCATCACCTGCTGGTGCTGGGCCCCTCTTCTGCCTTTCCACCCTTTGTCCTTCATGCCTCTAAAGCAGCATGTCTGCAAGGCCAAGAAAGCTGCCATGGCAGTTCAGCTCTGCTGCAGTGTCAGTTTGGAGCACTACATGACTTGAGCAAACTTACAGAAACGTTACAGGAAGCTTGGAGTGAAGTTTGTGTTGGAGCCCGTGGATGAGTAAATGGTGTGGTGTGAATTGTTGTAATCAGAACAATAACAAAACCAGTTTCTGAATGCTCTGAACTGCAGCCAAATAAGTTGTCTTGAACTGTAGTATATAGAAAACATCAGACTTGTCATGCTAGTTTCACATTATTTCATGATCTTCCCAACAACTCCATCCTCAGACAGGCACTAGTTTATTCACAAGTTAATGCACAGAATCAGATGCAAGACTAGATGTATATGTAACAATATAATTAATATTTCAGAGAAGTATGATGTAGTACAAATACCTAGGGTGCCCCAGGATATCCTAAAAAAATGGAGAGAAGTCACCTGTGAAAGTCAAAGAGCTTTTCTGTTGACTTAAAAGAAATCAGCATGTAACCTTAAAAATGCAGTGTTCAAGAAGAAAATCAGAGGTCACTGAGTTTTTGTCACGTTTTTAAAGTGCTTTTGCTATAAAATAAAACTCTCTTTGCTGCCATTAAAACACCATCCAAAATATGATAGCCTTGATATTGTTGAGTCTGCAACAGAGTATAAACACATTCTATTGGCAACATTGCATGAAATAAGCGCTTTCAAGTGACCTTCAGAGTGGTAACACAACAGATCATATTCTTCATTATTATTATTTCTAGGCTGTTCACCATAATATGTGAAGTATGAGCCAGACAAGCAAAATTGCATCTCACTGAGCTGATTTTTAATGTCTTGATTTGTCAAGTAATGGGGTGTCTGTTGGCATACATGATTCTCATTCACATACACTGGTGATAATTGCAGGAGAGTATCCAGAGCAGCTATTTTTCAAGCACTCAATATTGACGATTATCGTGAAGAATTTCCTAGCCTGTCCTGGATATAATTAACAGCTTGAGCAAAACATCTTATTTACTGCTATTGCTAAGCTCTTCTGAATAGACTTTCAGGGTGGTGAATTGACTGGTGCATGCAATCTTTAAAGGATCAGATTGATGGTGCGTGCTGCGAAGACAAAAGGATCTCTTTGACAAATAACAAGAAGTCTAGTTTGTGGATTTCACTGAAGAAGGGCTTCAGGTATTAAGGGGAATAAATGCTGCAGTGTGGTGGGCTGCATTATAACTCTGTGCATGGACTTGATCAGCAGCCCTGAAAAACTCTTTTAAACAGTAATTTACACAGTTCTGGAGGGGAAAAAAAGCTTCTGTTCATTGTTTGCACATTAGAGTAAATAACATTTGATGACAGGAAAAGGAACATTTGGCTCTCTCCGCCCTAGGACTCTGAATTTGTCTTTTAAATTGCTCACTTATGGTTATGCAGTGGATTCTTTAATGTCTTTTTTGTAGCATCCTAAGTTTGGACGTTGCTGTATTTTTTTTTTTTTTTTTAATTAGTGCTTCCCTAGTCCACCTTGGGATGCTTGGCAGGGACTGGGAAAGGTACAGTGGCTGAATTGATGTCTGCCTCTGCCCCACCAGAGCTGTCAGCTTTTAAAATAACCATGCCTGATTACAGGATGGCCATGGACTGACTGTGAGGGCTCAGATCATTAAAATTGGACTTGAATAATATAGCTTGACCCACTTACTCAACCCAAGTGATCAGTCACTATTTTTACAGAGAAAAATGCTTCAGAAGTCTGAGTGTGGTCTCTCCAAAGCAGTGGAGAGTTATTCTCCTCACCAGCTTCTCTTCTTCTCTTCATAAACTTTGGGAGTGTCAGGTTTAACATACCGGTATCTGCTGATGAGAGAAACATTTTGCTGCTGCAAACCCTGGGTTAGTATCACCTGTGGCTGTCCCCAGCAGACCATGCTGCTTTCTGGGGGCTTGCTTGGAGGTTACATGTTATGGGCAGAGCTGCCTGCACAGTGGACTTGCAGCCATCGGGCTGCAGCTGGTTTGATTATTATTAACAAGCACTCAAACCTTATGCTAAAATTTCACTGTAAAAGCTCCCCCTACCTTCTCCCTTGTTTCTCCCAGAGGAGAAGGTGGCTGCTAGCCAAGCAGCTTTTATAAGACATGTTTTTCAGACAGGTGTCTATAGACCTATTTTTTGGGAAAGGGAAGGAGAGGTAACACCAGAGGAAGCCATAGCTGCTGAGCTTGTGCTGGTCTGCATTCCAGGAGGATCTCATCCCATGGCTGGGAACCTCTGCACTAACACAGAGAGGCAGTGTGAGTTCTGGTCACCCCTCCAGGAGTGTTTGCCTTCTCATTCTACATAATCATTTTTGTTAAAGTTGAAAAACCAGCCATAAATCTTTGCAATGGTTTTGGTGCCTTGTTTTGTTGGCTTTTTTCCCCAAACCCCAAATATATAGCAGAATTGAACCTGACAGTGTTGTCTTTAGGTACATCATAATCTTTCTACTAATTCACCTCATGCCATGCTGGAAATATGCCTGACAAGTGTTTGTAATTTGAAGGGAAAGTACAAAAACAAAACAAAACAAAACAAACAAACAAACAAACAAACGAAATCCACTACATCACTTGCAGATTAATGAATATATTTTTTTTTTCTTTTTGAAAAATGATCTGCTCTAATTTTCAGCACCCAGTACTTGTAGATGTTAACAGTATGAGAAAATCAAGGTGATGCTGGAGCAGGCTGTTCACAGATCTGCTAAGAACCATTCCAGGCCTTTGCATGTTTGTTTGTTTGAGTTTTTTTAAGTGCATGAATGGTTTACAAACTCAGCAGTATCTCAGGTGACTTTGGACAAGATTCTGCCACGTAGTCTCCCATTATATACTGTGGTACTGTGGCTCCAGATGCCATTCTCTGCCTGGTCAAGGCTGTTAAAATCATTTACTTACCTCACTCCTGTAAATGATCTGGGCCCTTGATCTTCCTGAATCCCAAAGTGCCCTAAACAAGCATCCTTTGTTACACCTGTTTTCTCAAAACTGTGGGTTTCCACACTCTAGACTGGTCCTACAGAGACTTAGGAAGTCAAGTAGAAAGACAAAACTTTTGAATTGTCACAGTAATTACAAAAACTTGTGTTTGCACCACAAAAGAAATTTAAAAAAAAAAAAAAAAGAAAAGAGAGAGAGAACAGGAAGGGGGAGGAGGGAAAATTGCTTTGAATACATTGAGTAGCAAAATAAAAATTCATTAATGAAGCTGGAATGAACATTCCAGCGAAGACCATTTCAGAAAATAATGGGGAAACATAAACATATGCTCATTTCATCTCCTCTAGGGCCCTGTTGGAGAGGAAATGCAGCCATGGAGGAACTTTCAAAGCAAAGCACAGGATTTCTGGTCCTCCTCCTGTTTTTGTCTCTTGGACACAGACCAGAGCAGCACAGCAGTATCCACAATAAATATTCCTTGCTGGTCAGTGCCAGCAAGAGGAAGAATATAGGTTCAAGCCAAACATCATGACTGACCTGGCGTGCCCTGACACCCAGAACCCTCTGCATGGGGAGAAGGACAACCGAGTGTCATGTGCCTGGGCACTGCTGCAGCACCAGGCAGGGCAGAGGCACAGCAGAGCGCTCCCTGTACGATCAGTTCCCGCACCTCTGACCCGTCTGGGCAGAAATGTTCCTGTTGATCAGATTCCCAAGACAGAGCCTCTGTCACAAGTCAGAAGGGCACAACAGAGACTAGAGGGGAACATACTGCATGCAAATACCACATCCACCCCAAATCTAGCAGTGGGTTGTTGAGCTATACATTTACTAACACATGCAATAATTTTTAACAGAAAATCTGTCATATTTTGGCTCAAGTATTCTAATTGTATACAGTAATAAAAACTGCTGACTGTAAAAATTCAGTTCAGTAGTTGCTGAAAAAGCTGATTTCAACCAGGAAAAGAAAGACTGTCTTACCAAAGCTTGCAGTTGCTGCACTACAATGAGTTAATACAGACTGCAGCTTGTTAAAAGGACAGAGATGAACCAGCACATATATGTAGGGAGGTTTATGCTAGCACCTACTCCTACAGGGTATGAGTCAGGACAGCGCTGTTGCTCTTTCACTTCTATAAGCATTAAACTTCTTTGGAAGCTTTTCAACTCCAAAATTTCAGGTACATTTTTTCAACAGACTAACCAGCTAAAATGTCTGCATGGTAATAGAGACAAGTTTTTTAAAAAATTAACACAGGTAAGAGAGAAGGAAAAAGAAGTAAAAGGAAAGAAAAAAAAGGAAAAAGGAAAAAGAGAAAAAGAAAAAGAAAAAGAAAAAGAAAAAGAAAAAGAAAAAGAAAAAGAAAAAGAAAAAGAAAAAGAAAAAGAAAAAGAAAAAGAAAAAGAAAAAGAAAAAGAAAAAGAAAAAGAAAAAGAAAAAAGGAAAACTGGGTCCATTTAAGAGTAACAGTACAAGAGTAAAACTGAAGGTCTACGCCTTAAATGTTTGAGGCATTATACAGGTGCATACTGTTTTAAAGGTGATTTGCTAACTTGACTTAATCAGGTATTTACTTCTTAGCTGCAATCCAATCCAGACTCTTTCTTAATTTGATACAGGTCTGATCTGTAGTGTTTAGAATATATTAATTCAGAGGGTACCACTCTCTCCTTTAAAGCAAAACAATAAAAAAATCCCAAACTCATTGCAACATGAATGATGCTTTAGAATTTACTTCATTTCCACAGGTTTCTTTTCCTTCAGACAATTAAGTCTTATGAGTAGTTTTTATTCAGCTGCTATCCCATACTATTTACAGCCAGAAGCAATTTTTCATTCCTCTTCAGACCCACACATACATGGAAAAGGCCAGTTTAGCTTCAGAGGTACATGTTAAATTAAAGATGATAGTGGTGCACACCAACTTATACATAATATGTGTAAATGTTGGTGTTGTCTGAGCTAAATTTTAGGTTTAGAAATTCCTCCCAAGGCATCAGCAAGAAATTGGAGAGTTCATAAAGACAGGTCTGCTACAGATCCTCATCATAACATGATCCAGACCTCCTGCAAGTGGACCAGCACCATGGCCCTTTTCAAATATCCTGATGGAGGTACAGAAGCTGGGGGTTATGGCACTACTGAAAGAAGGTGGGAAGGTGTGCCTTCATAGAATCTTTAAACCTGGTTCCCAGAAGTTAATACCCTGCTGGGAGTTATTTGAATAAGACAGTCTCATCCATGTTGCCAACACTGAACTCCTGCACAGCCAGGAAAGTGAACACTGAGCAACCTGTAGCAGCTAGCAGAGAAAGCACAGGAAAACAAGAACAATTATCTTGATGAGCCATGGCTGAGGAGGCTCCTGCCAAGAGAAGGAGGGCCAGAGCTGTCATTCATGGAAGTTTTAAAGGAGGTACAAATGTGCAGAAAAACCCACAAAAGAAGGGCCAGGACTTCCTGAAGAATTTTCTTTCTGACACACCATTTGATGAGCTGTACTCAGCCATTTCCAGTTTTGAAGCCTTTGTGCCTTTCTTCCTTCAAATATAAAATTTAAAGTAATAATACTTTAAAAAGTCTACATGTCTGACAAAATTTAACACCTCTCTGGGTAAATACATCCCACTGCACCCTGTAGCTTTCATTGTGAATCAGAAGAGATGACTAATGCCATAACTGCTTATTAAAAAGAAAATTATTAATTTCTTTGTGAGCTAAAGCCTTAGATTTCTTTTTAACACTTTAAAACCAAGGAAAATTAGTTTTGGTGATATAAAGCACAGGCATTTGGGTTTTTTGTAGATGTAAAAGAGCATTTTTTTCTCAAGAGCTATTGCTGATTTTTCTTTTTGCTTGACAGATGAGCTTATCAAGTGTCACTGACATTTTTGCAGTACTGTGCTAAAATATGCTTCATTTGCTACTCATCTGAGTACTTCAGATATGTGTCATTCAGATGGCACTAAAGGCCTGATCCAGCAACCATGTGGGCTGGAAATGCCTCAGTTTCCTAGAGACCTCTTGGTTTCACTCCCAGTGCCTAAACCAAGAGTAGCAGATAACCTGGTGAAGAGAGCTCTTTCCCAGGCAGTGGGAAGTGATGATTTGAACCTCCTCAGGCTGGTTCAGAATGCCTTTCACCACCTTTGGTGCACTTTTCTCAGTCTTTAAGGCAGCTCAAGGATGTACTTAGGCATTCAGTGCTCTTCTAGGCAAGAATAAACTTACACAATGAAGAATCTGTTGCTTACCCTCTGTATCTGTGAGCACTTAATCCTCAAAAACCACCAGCCATTTGAAACGATACTGTAACTGGGGTCTCAAACAACAATACCTGACTGAAAAGCTAAGTAGAAATTAATAGAAAAAAAATTTGGGTGATAGAGACCACTGCAGTCACCTCATCCAGCCCTGTACTGAAAGGAGAGCCAACTTCTAAGCTAGACTGGAGGGTGGAGTGGTCCTGTAAGCCAAGATCTGGTTATATCCAAGGATGTAGATTTCCCCAGCCTCTTTGGAAAACCTGATCCAGTTCTACAGAAGTGGTTTCACAAGCACTAAATGTAGAGGAAAATCATTTCCCTGAACCAGCTGACATCTACTGATGCAGCTCAGGATCCTCCTGACCTTCTTCACCCAAACTTGTTGCCCTCCTGGACCCCCAGGTCTCTGTCTGTAGAACTGTGCTTTCCGGGCAGTTTGTCGACAACCCATAGTGCTGGGATTATTGCATGTTTGCACTCACCTTCATTAAACTTCATGAGGTTTCTGCCAGCTTGTTTTGTGAGCTTGCTCATGAATCACATGACACATCATTGAATAGGAGCCCTGCTTTCTGTTTCCTCTCCCCACTTTGGTGTCATTGGTGTACTTGTCATGGTTTCATTCCATTCCATCATATATACTATTAATAAAGATATCAAACAGTATGAACCCTTTTATCAAACACTAAAGAGTGTCACTCATAACTGGTGATCATCAGTTCAAGCTATTGGCCTTTATTGTTTCAGTGGGAAAGCCCAGATAGATTTTTTTCACCAGCTTTGTGGTCCACCCACCACATCCAGACCTTCCCAATTTGAGCACAATGGTGCTATGGGACAGTGCATTTAAAGCCTTGCTAACAGGGTTTTGTTTTCTGAGCCAGCCATCTCACCAATTGTGTTCAAAGAACACAATGAGACAGTCAGACATGACTTGCCCTTGGTACTGGGGCTTCTCCTGGAAGCCATGTCCAGGCACATGAATTGTGGTCGTCCTGTGCAGAGCCAGGAGTTTGGCTTTGATGACCCTTGTGGGTCCCTTCCAACTCAGGATATTCTGTAATTATATGATTAAGTGATGATAATTCTATTATCAAAATGCCAGGTCAGTTATCTTTCTCTCTTTCTCTCTATGTCTTCCAGAAGAATTTGCTCCAGTGTCTTCCCAGGGATTAGGGCTGGGATGATCCTGACCAATAATCAGTTGACTGGTTTGCTACTCATTTCATAGCACAGCTTCATGCTCTCAAGCCACTCTTTTACCCAAAGTGGAAGCCCCCCCCCCTCCAACTCCTCTTTCAGACCTTTTTAAAGACAGTCCATGGCACTAGGCATCAGCTAAACTCTCTTATTGCATCCCTCTGATCCTAACAGAAAGGTTGTGGCAGGGATACATTGGTTACTGGAGATTTCTATTTACTTCTCTCTTAGCAGCAGATGCAGCTTCTAGAAGAAAACATCCAAAGGAAGATATTTAGTTCCAGAGGTTATATTTGTAGTTTATTGTTATGAGATTACAGCACATGAGCTCCTTTGCCTTACACTATTGGTTTTCGCATGCTTTGCAGAATTTGAGGATTCTTAAATACTGGAAAACAGGCTTAATGTAATGCACCTCTGACAGTAAATGTATCCTTTCATTGGAAGATTTGGTTGTTAAGTTTCTTTACTTTATGGAGATTGATGAGGTTTACCTTACACTTAGGGCTATGCAAATAATTGATTTTGGAGTCCAATGGCAGAACACAGCTAAAGCCAAACCCAATATTTTGAAGTCTTTCTTGCCAAAATAAAAAAACGAAATATTTTATTTTATTTGCTTTTTGAAAAGAAGATTGAGCTCAATCAGAAACCAAATGTTTCATTTCATTATATTTTTAGCAAAAAAATGAAACTAAACAAAACCAACCCCCCCCCCCCCCGCAAAACCCTTAAACACAGACCAGTAAAACACCAACAACTAAGAGGTAAAGTCACAAAACCACCATGGGGCAAATTGTCCATTTTACTTGTTTTCCCAGTGTTTGGCAGACTTCCTGATCACAGAACCATCACTGAATCTTGAGTTTGTTAGGATCTGGAGATCCTCTAGGCTAATCCCTGAGCTCAAAGTAAGGCAGATGAGAGTAGCTTAATCTGCAAAGCAGGCTCCATGTGAGTCCACACTTTCCACAGGACAATCCCTGCATCTTTCTTGCCGTGTGTTTGCAATGTCACTTTACTGGCACCAGCCAGTTGGCTGCTGGAAGGTTGAGCAGAACATGAAATGTCACACAGGCACTAGGATACAGATTGTCACACTAGTTAACAGGGTGAAAATCCCTCTTAAATAATTTTTACTTTTTTAGAAAAATTGAATAAATCTTAGCTATTCTGCTAATTAATACTCCTCTGCTGCAAAGAGAAGATACACAGCAGAGATAGGATAAGGCAGAGCAGTCCCCACACTGCTGAAGAAGCTTACATAAAGCAAGCTGTTCATGACTCTTACAAAGCATAAGTCTTTGATTTTTTTTTTTTTCTGTTTGGTACTGATTTCCCATAGTGAAACTCTTAAAATGAAGAATACACTCTTGAGTGGCGGGGTATGATCCTGCAGGGCTCGCTCTGCTCTTGCTCCTTGTCAGCAGAAGGAGGACCTTGTGTAGGAAGAGATGGCTGCACAGGTGAGGAGGCTGGGTCATGCACTGCTGTATGTTTGTAGCCAGCCCCGGACTCAAGGCCACTCCAAATGCTCCAAATGGTACCCTCAGTATTCAGGGCACCTCAAAGCTATGTGCTATGGGTCTGTCATTATTGTAAGTTTGGCCAGAGCTGAACTGTTGAAGAAAGATTTGACCTTGGCCATTTTGAGGACCTTGCTAATACAGCTCAGGAACAAGGTACTATGACAAGGAAAGGCACAGCTTTCATCCTGCTGACAACAGATTTGGCTACTCATTTGGTGCATCCTTCCTTCAGTTTGCTTGTGAAGATGGAGACCCAGCAAGCCCCTGGGGTATCACACACTACTCCACAAAGACCAGATCTAGCCAGTCCCTTGCACCTGCTGAAATTCTACCTGGCTCCCCTTTTATAAATAAGGAGGTTGCATGAGGCAGCCTGTTCCCACACCTGAACTGTCTCACATTTGGCTGAAAGGTTTTGGGGTATGGCTTAGGGTAACATTTGCAAGGAAATACAAGGACTTCCATTCTGGTGTGGTGGTGGTGTGGGAGCAGGCTACATGACTTTTCCAAGCTCTGTGTCCTGTGGTGCTTCTCTTCAGCTTTACCTTGAAATCCCTTGCCCTTGTTTCTCCTCCTCCACAGTACATTCCTCTCTGAGACTGGAGAAAGGCATGTGGAGAGTCTACAGCCTTTCCAAATGTCTAATATTTAGGCAGAAGGACCAGAGCAGAAGGAGAATCCTACATCCAGTTTTTTTCCTGAGCCATAGTCACAGCAAACTGCTTGCAGTATGCAAAATTTCTGTGGCATGTGGTGAATGGGAGACCAGCTTTACTGTTTAGGTTTGAGTTAGAGCTGAAGAGTGTTAGACTAGAAGATTCACATTGTAAAATAGCTCTACAATGTCCTCAGAAAAAAACAGGAATTTTCACCACAGCACCAGATTTGAGCCTTTATTTATATTGAAGGAATTTTGGACACCTTGTAATGGATCCCCCAGATGTTGGGGGCCCATGGGTAAAGAAAATGAAATGACTCCTCAGACAGCACTATTCAGTGAGTCACTAGCAGGGGTGGATACAGAATTCAAGGACCCACGATGTTGAAGCCTGTGTAAAAACAACTTGTTGCCACTAGGTTGTCAATTGTTTTGGCTTCTCTTTTAGACATGAGAATAGAATGGGTCATAAACAGTGCTGCAGACATGAACAGTAAGACTTTAAGGCAGTTTTACAGACAGAGAGAATGTTAAAGCTGGTTGAAAGTTCTTCTGATAAGTGACTCAGAACGTGTTGGACTCTACAAAATTAGTCATTTATTAAAAGGTGTAAGAATAATTTCTTAATCTATTAATGAATGCACTCTACTGAAAAAGTGACTAACTTCCCATAAAAAGAGAACAAAACTGTGGGTGCACAAAGTAACTTTGTTATCTTCCTGCCATAACTCAGTCTGTTTCTGCCGTCTGTACAGGCACATTCAGGAACCGAGTCCACAGGTGGCTGAAGGCACTTGGGGGGGCTGACAGACTCATGCCTTGAGGGGAAACCTTTTCTTGGAAAGTCTGACTCTATACTTATTTGGAAGACAGGGAAAGCAGCAGCAGCAGCCTCTCTCATTTGCTTCACCAAGCCTAGACCTGTTTCCAGTCAAGCTATTGGTCCCAGCCACTTTTTAACTGTTGTGGTTTTACGGACCCAGCCCTTATTTTATATTTAGGCCATTTTCTTGTAAGAAGTCACAGCTGTGACTGTCATTTTACTACAGTGAAATGTGTCAACAGGACCAAGAATAGCAGCTGTCTATCAGACCTTCACCTAGTGTGTTAATGGAGATACCAAGCATTGGAAACAAAACAAAAGGCACAGAAACAGAGAAGGCAGCTCTACAGTGAAAGTCATATTTGAAACACTATGCTTACTTATTTTCTTCCCTAAGACAGAGGGTATAGATTTTTTAAAAATTAATTCAGAGAGGCTTATTATGTCCAGACCAATCAAAGGTAATTGAATGTACTGGGATAAACCTTCTGCTGGGAGGACTGGAAGGTCCAGAATCATCTGTACCTCTTCACCATCACCCCAGCCACCTATTCTGATTGATATTATTTGAGAACTTCTGTCTTCCAGCTTCACAGGAAAACATATATGGCCTAGGAGTACAGCATGAGACTTGAGAGGAGGTTGTCTCAGCTCTGCCACAACTGCCTCAGTTCCAGACATAAAAACTTTCACTTCAGAAGGAGCTGCTCAATTTTGAGATGCTGTGGTCTGTGGTGCAAAGGCCAGCTCTCACTCAGTAACTAGCAGAGTCCCTAAGGGATCTGAGACCTTGTGGCACTCCTATTGCTCAGATGCTCAAATCTTTCATTTGATCTGCTAATCAGCTTCTGGGCACAGAAAACTTTTACTGAAGCCACCAAGATTTCTGTGGCTTTAAGTTCTAGTGTGCAATTGCCTACAGATGATTACACATTATGATTTAGTTGCCCCTCAAAATCTGTCAGGAAAATTTCAAGTGCCTTGACAAACCCTGCTTCATAACCCCAAACAAACACATAGTAAGTCAGTATGTTGAGAGAGGCATAAGCAAGTAAGAGTCTGCCTTAGCCTGCCTGAGTCACTAGTTGTTGGGACAAGTTTAAAAACTACAGGTTCCCTGAGGCACAAAGCAGAGGTAGCTGAAAGCACTTCCTTCAGCATCTGTACTGATGCTTAAGTGGTTCACACTAAAAGGCTTTAGAACAGGGTTCCTGGGATTTTTTTTTTTTTTTTCTGGGAGGGCTGTTTAATGAATTGAACATCAAGCTGGGGCCAGATAACAAACTTAGTGTGAAATGAAATTTCCTTCTGTTTAGGGATGTAGTGTAACAAGCTTTACAAATTGATGCTGAAGTAGAGTAAATACAACAGCATTTATTTTTCCACGTTCAAGGGAGATATATGAAGGGGATTTCATTTCCAATAATTTAAGACAAATGGTTCAAAACCTTCCTCAGTCTGAAGGACTGAGCAAAGGTAGCTCCCAACACAGATCTGCACATGCCACTCCTAAAGGAGATTAATCCAGATCCCACAAGATTGATGTGTCTAGAAGAGACCTCTCAAAGAAGTTTTTTAACTCAATATGGGATAACAGGAGGGCTCAGAGGAGTGTTTAGGGACAGAAAAGTTGTAGAAATTAAACTCATTATTGCCTTTTCCAGCAGCCAGTCTGGGCTGGTCAGTTTTGCACAACATTGCAGTGTTTTATGGAAGGAATTTGGGTGCAGGGAAGGGAGAAAGAGTGGTACAGTAATGTGTACTGTGCCTTTTAGAGAAAGAAAAATACCATCAATAATTATTATAATGTACTCTAAATCATACAACAAAGGAGTGTACCACGTCAAAGGATTGAAGCACTGATGGAAATGGAGTTTGTTCAGTCTTAGACTTTACCATATCAGCATGATGCACCTAGTTAAGAGATTCTGAGATTCTAAAAATGAGAAAAACCTGACACCTTTTTGAAATGCCTATGGTAAATATACCTCCTCACCCTTAGGTGACCCAATGCTTGGGTCTGATTAAATGCTTATTTTTCAGAATGATATGTAGAGATGGCAAAAGCATCACTTCTTTCCATATTTTGTTCCACTGGTTAACCCTATTTGTCTCCGGATATCTTGGCCTTTCTGATCAAAGGTCTCTGATTTCTACATATGTACATTGGCCTGAGTTCTCAACCAAACTGAAAGCCCTCTCTGTATAATGTTTTGCCCTCCCAAGGGACATCAATACATATTATGGTCATTCTCCAAAAAACAGGTTGCAGTTAAGCCTTGGTTTGGATAAACAGACCTAGCTCTCCCTATACCACATTTTTCTCAGACCTCAAAACATTTTTATGGCTTCTGTTATGACCTTGGACACAAGTTGTGTGCTTCAGGGAACTCTGGAGAGTGAGGGCTGAACCCATGAGAGCGTGGTTCTGCTTCAGATACTCTTGTAAGAGATTAAAGATCTGGGATGAAAAAGATATGTGTTCCCCATGAATGCTGAGTGGTTCCTCGGGGGGAGAGCTTCAAAGCAAGGAATCTAAAAGACCAAAAGTATCTTAAATGTGGATATTTCAGCAAAGGGGAAAAAAAAGATATTCAATTCAATATGCAAACAGTTAAATCAGGCAACACAGATGGATAAAAACTTAAAAATTAATTTGTATTTATGAGTTTGTGTTCACAACCACCACTGTCAACTGATCGTACCATTTGTCACTAAATAACAGGCAATGTTGAGATCACACTCTCCTATTATTAGAAATGTAATAGTCATATCTTTTTACAAAAACCTGTTTTTAAATCTGTTGCCACCTGGGAAACTAGATTAAACAGATCAAGAGTTAAGGTTACCTACAAATATTCTGGGCAGAGACATAATTAGGGCTGTTATTAGGATTATCATTTAGTAGGCAGTGTAGATGAGACTGAGAAGATAAGCCACTATCAGTTGTGGTTGAGGGCTAAAGTGATTATTAATCTTGTAAGTTCGGGCCATGTGTTTTCCTGGAAATGTGGACGTAATGTTGAGTAACTTCCAAAAAACCCAAGGTGGGACTGCAGGTGGTTTCTCCTAAAAAGCTTTTCCAGTGTGGCACCATCAGCAAACTGGTAAAGTGCTGGTGTGTGCCAGAGCCTCCTTGTAGCTCTCCAGCGCCAGGACAGTGGATCATGTGGCATGAGGTTGCAAAGTGGGGCCTAAGGCTGCATGCCAAGCAGCTGCATGTGTATGCCAGCTGATGTGGCCCCCTCGGGGCCCACACTTTCCATCCCAGATGCTTCACTCTGGACACAAAGCACTCAGCACTGCTGCACAGGACCTGCAAGGGCAGACTGTGGTAAGAAGAAATTTCATGCTAGGATGGAAGATTGAAATAATTTTTGCATTGAACCATGGTGAACAGGTTGAACCTTTAAACAAACATATTTCAGAATGTGTAACAGCCCAAGTACTCTGCATGTGCCTGCAGTGCATGACTGGTGGACATAGAATCACAGGATGGCTCAGGTTGGAAGGGACCTTAAAGATCACCTGGATTCAACCTGTCTGCCATGGGCAGGGACACCCTCTACTAGCACAGGTTGCTCAAATCCATGTGGGTGGAAACCTGATCTAGTTGAAGATATTTCTGCTCACTGCAGTGGGGTTGGACTAGATGACCTTCAGAGGTCCCTTTCAGCCCAAATCATTTTATTATTCTGTGTGAGATCACCACTTGGAGCATCTTCCTGAGAAGGGTGAGCAGTCAGCTCTGCAGCACCAGCTGCTCTTCTCTGCTACCTCTCACCTCAGTGAGACAGACAACTGCTCATCAACTCACCCTCCCCTGGGAGCTGCATTTCCCAACTTCCAGGCCTTTACCACAGCTGCCCCCAGGGATTCATTGCTGTAGCTTCTTGTCACATGGAAATCCTCATGGGATTGGGTACTGGGACCTGTGTGCTTCCACTTCCCTCCCTGGCATCTGCAGGGGGAACTGGCAGCACCTGCAATTAGATGTCTGCACTGCACCAGAACTCCCCAGCAGGGACCTTCCAACACACAGCAAAGAGCACAAGAAATGACAAAGAGCAGCTTGGTGCCACAGGCAACTGGCAGAGGTCAGCATGTCTCTGCAGGGACTATAAAGATAAACATGGCTGTCTGGTGCTCAAACAGGCTTACTAACCCAGAAGATGCAGGCACTCCCCAGCAGCCCTTTCTTTCTGCTGCTGTGGCTTCAAAGAACCCAGGAGATATAAGAAGGGAGTTGGAAATGATGCAGGTTTGATGGGGTTGGTGGGCTCTTGTCACAGGAACAGGCCTGTTCCTTGGAGCAGACTAAGCACTCCTACTGAACACAGCAAACCAGTGGCAGCCCCTGATTCTTTGAAGTTGCTGATGTTTTGCAGCTTGCTGAGCTGCTTAGTGAGAAACCCTCATTTTGTTTCAGAAACAGAAATAAATTGCTTTCCTTCAGATAACTGATATTTTTCTTCCTCTTGAAATACTCAATGGACCTGTTTTTATCTGTGCAGTGTTTACTTTCCAGGAGGCTTTGCCACATTTGCAGCTTCATGAGGTTTTTTTTTGCCTCAAGCTCCTCCACAAAATACACAGAGAGCTGAGGGCTGGTCTCTGCTGTTGGGAGGGTAAATCTGCTCCCAGTACAGAAAGGATGGCCCTTCTCATGGCTTTTTCTTTTCTTGGTTCTATTTTGACATTTTATCTGCCTTCATGCTACATGAACAGGAAGCTATAGGGACAGCCACAAATCATCTTGCTGCCTTATGTCCTTCAGCTCCACTATTTTTACACTTGTTTTTGTAAAAGTGCCTCTACATTTACAGGATGAAATGGTGATGGGAGAATGTCTCTGATTACAAATTCCATTGCATCTAAGAAGACCAAGTGCCGTTCCCCTTATTCAAACCCAGCCAAGGATCTTTCCTACTCTGAATTTATAGTAACCATAATTCCAGAAGATCCTCAGATACCTCACAGTGGTTTTTTTTTCAGCACAAATAGGTTTTACAGCTGGGCGAGGTCTTACATTACAGGGAAATTTATGCCTAAAGACCTACTCTTAATTAGTCCTTCAGCTACTCCAGGTGGTTACAAATCCATCCACAGCACCCACTGGAAGATATAAAAAACCTACTCCCCTAATTTAATGTACAAAAGTATTTGTTATTCCACCAACAGTCTGGATAGCAGGAAGGAAGACGTCAGGAAACTTTAGATTCATGTCAGACCTCTCAATTTTCTCAGTGGTAGGGAAAAGCTCTCCTCTTTTTTTTCCTCTTTGTACAGTCTGAAATGTGACCAGTTGAACCAGTTCAATGTTGCTGTGAATAGACAGTCCTAGAGGTCCTAATAGGTAGTAAAGCACACTTACTTATTTCTGCTTGCCCTAAAACTTTTGTTAAGGTTTTGCTGAAGCTCATCGTGGCAGATTGACTCTGCACACATAATAAAAAATAGTCCTTGATACAAGAAATGCATAGCTAGGAGGTGAAACCTACAGAAAACTGTATATGGGGTTTCTTTTAGTGTCATGAGTAGTGGCTTGTTTGAGGTAATAGGGCAAGCATGTCTGTAAGTACTGCTGATTTACTGAATTAATAAATAATCTCCCTTGTGCATCATTGCTTCTTTAAAAGAACAAACAAAAAAAGAAACAACAGCAACCAATAACAACAAAAAAACCAACAAACATGGAGAGTTGTCATTAAGCAGACCAGCCTGGCTTCATATGGTTGACCACAGGAACAAAGTCCTATGAGGTCATTCTCCATGGTGCATCTCTTCCCAGTGGTTTTCCTAACTCATTACTTAATTTAGCAGTGTATTGATCTACACCCAATCACTTTTGTACCTCAGCATTTTTGATGTTGGCTTTTCTAGTAAGAGAGTCCATACAGCCTTCTTCAAATACAATGGCACAAGAAGTCCTTGTTACCCAAAATTTTACCCTGATAGATTTCCAGCAATAGTGTACAACAGCAAATTCATTAAGTCAAAGAAGCTATGTCAGCCATTGCAGAATTATATACAGTTTGCCATAGTAATTATGTGAATTGGAAAATAGGAATATTTATAACTGAAAATGTAAACTTCCCCAAGCTGGCCTCACTGGGTTCTGTAAATGCTTTGAATAGTTTTTATTTTCTATGCCACAACCTCTCTTTTTCTGCCAGCACATTTAAACATGAATAGCTCTTTTACAATACTGCTGTGGAGTTTCTGCATCTGCCACAGAGACAGATTCAACCTCATGTTCTCTTTGAGCATTTAATATAGTAAATTTCTTCTCTAATAAGTTAATCCCATGTTGAAGTAAAGCTAACATTTCATGTGGGCTCTACATTCAGAAGAGTAGACAGATGGAATTATGCCAAGAGACACCAAACAAGGATAGAATCAAAGGATCATTTAGGTTGGAAAAGAACTCTAGGATTATCCAGTGCAGCCATTGTCCTAACACTATGAAATCCACCATGAAACCATGTCTCCAAGTGCCACATACTCATGTCTTTTAAATTCCTCCAGGGAGGACGAGTCTGCTACTTCCCTGGGCAGTGTGTTCCAATGCCTGACATACCTTTAGGTGAAGAAAATATTCTTAATATCCAATCTAATCCTCCTCTGGTGAAACTTGAGCCATTTTGTCTTGTCCTATCACAAATTACCTGGGAGATGAGACTGATCCCACATGTTATTACAACCTCCTTTCAGGTGGTTGTAGAGAGCAGTAAGATCCTTACTGAGCCTTTTTTCCATGCTAAACACTCCCAACTCCCTCAGCTGCTCCTCATCAGACTTGTTCTCCAGACCCTTCACCAGCTCTGTTGTCCTTCTCTGGATTTGCTCCAGCTCCTCAATGTCCTTCTTGGAGTGAGGGGCCCAGAACTGGGCAAATTATTTGAGTCCAGTGCTGAGTACAGGGAAAAATCACTGCCCTCGTCCTGCAGGCCACACTATTCCTGATACAGGCCAGGGTGCATTGGCCTTCTTGGCCCCCTGGGCACACTGCTGGATCATGTTCAGATGCTGTTGACCAGCACCCCCAGATCCCTTTCTGCTGAGCGGCTTTCCAGGCACTCACTGGCTGTAGTGTTGCACAGGGTTGCTGTGACCCAAGTGGGACCTGTCATTTTACCTTGTTGACCCTTATACAATTGGCCCTGGCTCATCGATCCAGCCTGCCCAGAACCCTCTGTAGAACTTTCCCCATGGAGGGTTCTACAGAGAACAGCAGATCTGGAGAGATAATAGATCAAGACTGGCCTGCTGATCAACACTCCTGCCCAACCGCAAACTGACTGAGGATGCACTCAGTTCCCTTGTCCAGATTGTTGGTGAAGACATTAAACAGAACTGGCCTCAATCCTGTGCCCTGGGATCACCACTAGTGACCAGCTGCCAACTGGATGTAACTTCATTGTGGATGTAACGATTCTCTGGGCCTGGACTCCAGACAGGATTTTACTCAGTGGAGAGTGCACCTGTCCAAGACCTGAGCAGACAGTTTCTCCAGGAGACTGCAGTGGGAAATGGTGTCAAAGGCTTTACTAAAGCCCAGGAAGACATTCTACAGCCATTCCCTCATCCTTTAAGCTGATCACCCTTTCATAGAAAGAGATCATGCTGGTCAAGCAGGACTTGCCTTTCATACACCAGTGGTGGCTGGGCCTCGTTTTTCCAGTTGTCCTGTACATACCACATGTTGTCACAAAAGATGATCTACTTCATGACTTTGCCCAGTACCAAGGTCATACTCTCAGGCCTGTAATTCCCCTAATCCTTCTTGCAGCCTTTCTTGCATTATATTTTCTAGCCTCCTGTCAACAGGGACATCTCCCCATCAGGGCTGCTGATAAATGATGGAAAGTGGCTTGGTGTGCACTTCTGCCAGCTCCCTCAGTACCCTTAGATGGATCCCACTGGGCCCCAAAGACTTGTGTGGTTCTCAGTGGCATAGCAGATTACAGACCATTCCCTCCTGGATTGTGGGGGCTTTGTTCTTCTCCCATCCCTGTCTTACAGCTCAGGGAGCTGAGCACCTGAAGAATAACTGGTCTTACTATTAAAGACTGAGACAAAGACAGCGTTAAATACTTCAGCCTTTTCCTCATCCTTTGTCACTGTTTCCTCCCACATCCAAGGATGTGAAGGATGGAGATTGTTCTTAGACATCCATTTGTGGCTGATGTGTTTATAAAAACATTTTTTGTTGCCTTTTACAGCAGTGGCCAGATTAACTTTGGTCCTTCTAATTTTCTCCCTGCATAACTTCATGTTATCCTTGTAGTTCTTCTTAGTTTCCCTCCAAAGGTGATAAATTCTTCTGTTCCCTAAGTTCCAGCCAAAGCTCTCTGTTCAGCCAGGCTGGTCTTCTTCCCCACTGGCTCATCTTCCAGCACATGGGGACAGCCTGCTCCCGCACCTTTAAGATTTGCTTCTTGAAGAATGTGCAACCTTCCTGGACCCCTTTGCCCTTCAGGACTGCCTCACAAGGGACTCTGTCAGCCACACTTCTAAATTGGTCTTAGAACTTAAAATCCCTGTAATAATAGACAGGAACCTACCTCTTGGCACTGATTAAAGTAATTTGGATTTTTTTCACTGAATTTACTAGTACATATATTGTGCTGTTAATTTTTGTCTCCTTTTCTCTCAGCAAAATTTTTCTTCCTTGGTGCACACTGTGAGTCTCTTGTATGTGATGAAGAGCTGTGTAAGACATTTTCCACTCTTCTTTATTTGATTCTTTCATAGCATTTTACTATGCTGGTGTGTGGGCCTTACGTGACTGGTACAAATGCAGAACTGGCAGAAGATGCTACAGATGCAGATAAGAAGGAAAAAATAAGCACGCGACATCTTTTAGAAGGAAGAATTTCTGTATTAAATACTCACTGCCTTGCCAAGCTGCAAAAATGTCAGTGTCTGGAAATAACAGATCTTCATTTTTTCTTTAAAAACTTATAAAATACATATAATGCAAACAAACTCAACATGCTCAGCACAGAGAGAGTCTAGATGGAGGTTACAAAGCTTAAAAGGAGTCACTGACTTTCTAAATAAGCTTTAAATCCATGGTTAAAGCAAATTTAGGGATGTAAAATCATACTATGGAAGAGCAAAATTAGAGCCTAAATATTATGCTATGCTGAGCTTGCTCTAATCAAATTCATTTAATCCCATTATTTTCTTTCTTGCGTATCACAGATGAAAACAATGGAGCCCTCTTGGCAAGAAGCCAGTCTGAAGCCATCTATTACCCTCCATACTGAAGTTCTGACAAGGAGAACAAGGCAGCTGCCCTTACAGTAATTGATATTAATGACTCAGGTTAGAGACCATTGTGCCAGCTTGGGACTGACAACAAAGAGAAACCACAGCCCAGCTCCATGGTAATAGGGACAGTAGTCTGAAGACAGATGAATATAATGGGAGCAGAGCAGTGTAGTCCTTTAAAAAAAGTTATTTTGTCTTGGATGTTATTTAGATGAGACATCAATATATATTAAATGAGAACAAGAATTGCAATTGTAATTGGCAGTGTCTTTCTGTGTCATTTCTCTGATGTGTCCTGCACTTTGTTTGTGGGCTGGAAAAGGCAGATGTGGGGTGCACATTGGCCAGGACAATTGCATCCCTAGGCACAGTGCAGTGCAGGGGGGAACTGCCTAAAGGTTCAGCCCCAGCTGTTCCCCAGCAAGCCCTGGACTGAGCCCAGGGCCTGTCCAGACTCCATTCCCAGGCTTCTTACAATATTCATAGTAAGGTTATTTTCAGTGTTTTGTGGAAGTCTGTTCTAGTTTTATCAGATGCCTTCAGATTTCACACATTTTTGCTGAAAATTAGCGCTTGCTTTCAAATTAGCTGGAGCTGCTCTAGCCAGCAGAAACAGTGATTTGCATTGGTGAAAACCAAAGTGATTGTACCTACCCTGTATAACTTCTGACAGGCTCTGCTCTGACAAAACATGGCTCAAGGTTGAAATGTAAGGATGGAAAGGCAGCCCTTACAATACAAGAGACAGCATTTACACCGGAGAGCAGAAATTTTGCAGTGCTGCTTGGCTTAGCTTGTGACAAGCTTTGGTTTTCAGTTTATTAAGGGAAAAGTGGTAAAAGGGACAAATATATGCAAGTGGCCTCTGTTGTATCAACATGGGGACAGATATTGTGTTGTGACCCTTGGAGTGATACACCACTGTGAGCTGTCTCAGGCCTAACTCAGGTTTCCCTGGTCTTCTTCATGTGCTATTTTCTCTTGCTGCTTTAACCTTCTCCAAGCTTTCATATCCCTTAGCCCCCAAACCGTCTGGAACATCACACAGATCATGTGAACAGTGATTACCACATACCACTGTTCAGCCTCTTGGGGTGTTGTGTCTTTGGCCCATCTTATCATCAAGGTGTTGAGAAGCTCAGCATTGCAACATATGCTGTCTGTTAAAATAAATGTAGTGTCTATGTTGTCATTGTTGTTGAGTAAAAGGCTTTCCTAAGTAGGTCCTTGAGAAATACATTTTCTTCTTGACCTAATTCTCTTCAAAGGACTGAGAGATAGAGTCAAGTGTATCACACTTTTGAAATGAAAATAGCACTCAAGCTTGCTCTATAATTTCTGGTCTCTCATGTAAGCATCTGCTGACATTCCCTTCAAACTTTGACTGCTTTTGCAAGTCTGGAGTATTTTAGCATAAAGTAAAAAGAATGAAATCTTTCAAAAAGAAAAATTAGTCTGTATGTCCCTACCCACTATTCAGGAAGAAAGCAAATCCCTGGCTTACTACACAAATATCAACACTGGAAATGCTCTTGCTTTCCCAGCCTCTTCTCTACTGTCACACCACTGAAGTCCAAATAACACAAAGCATTTACTCACTATATGTCTGGGCTGATAATTATTTAATGACACAATAATCTGAAATGTCAAGACACAATTAAAATCTGATTTTAACTGTTACTTTTAAGCCAAAAGATATTCAAAACTGTGATTTAGTCTGCTATTACAAAGAATAGGGCAAAATTTCAGGAAGGAAATGCTTATCTGATAGAGGAGACACCATAATCAGGCAGGTAGCTTTTCCAGTGGGAGGCTCATCCCCTGCACTACCTTTTTTTAGATGATGGATCAGATAATCTTTGAAGATGTTTTGAAACCTACAGAAGGCAGGGAGGTGATTATACAGAGCCAGACAGGTCCCACCAAGGACAAATCCTGCCTGACTAATCTAGTGGTCTTCTAAATGACTGCATCAGTGGACAAGGTAAGAGCTAGACATACCCTCTCTGTGGCCTTTTGTAAGCACCTTGATAAGGTCCCCACAACATTTCTACCTCTAAATTGGAGTGATATGGATTTGATGGATGAACTGTTGGATGGGTAATTGGCTGGATGTCCACTCAATGACTCAAAGACCAAGGGCAAGTACTGGGTCCAACACCATCATAAACATCATCATAAACACAGTGGTGCAGTTGACACACCTGAGAGAAGAGATGCCATCCAGGGGGACATTGGCAGGCTTGAGAGGTGGATTTACATGAAGATCATGAAGTTCAATTAGGACAAGTCCAAGGTCCTGCATCTGGGTGAGGACAATCCCCAATACCAGTACAGACTGGGTGAGGAATGAATTGAGAATCATAGAATCCTAGAATGATCTGTCCTGAAGAAAGAATTTGGGTATATCGGTGAGTGTAAAATGGGACATGAGCCAGCAATGTGCAATTGCAGCATGAAAAGCCAACTGTAACAAGTACAGACAGCAGGCTGAGGAATTCAATTCTCCTCTACTCTGCTCTGGTGAGACTCCACCTGGAGTACTGCATCCAGCTCTGGAGTCCTCAGCACAGGAAAGACATGGACCTGTTGGAGCAGGTGCAGAGGAGGATCACAAAATGGTCAGAGGACTAGAAAACTTCTCCTATGAAGAAAGACTGTTGAGTCTGGAAAAGGTTCTAGGGAGACCTCCATGTGGCCTTTCAATATACAAAGGAGACTGAGAAAGACTTTTCACCAAGGCCTGTAGTGACAGCATGAGGGACAATGGTATTAAAATGAGAGTGGGTAGATTTAGACTCTATATAACAAAGAACTTTTTTTTACCTGAGGGTGATGACACAATGGAACAGGCTTCTTAGAAAAGTTATGGATGTCCCTTCATTGGAAGTGCTTAAGGAGAGGTTGGAAAGAGCTTGCAAAAGGTCTCACTGCCTTTGGCAGGTGAATTGGACTAGATGAGCTTTAGGGGTGCCTTCCAATGAAAACCATTCTAGGATTCCATGAAATCCACTAAGTATGGTTATGTGTATATCCACATATATATGTGTGTGTGTGTGTATAAATGAAAAAAAAGTAATGTCCCAAGCATTTCCAGACATTTAGTGCCTTTTCCCCCCTTTCTTGTGCTTGAGATGCTTTTGAGACCTTTCCATTGTCTCTAGGATGCCACAGATAGAGAATGTTAAAAGATTCAACAGTATAGTGTGACTTCTGGGCCAAAAGTAGCCCATGAGGAGTTAATACATGGCCAAAGTAAAAGACCATAGCCTGCAGTAAATCTTTACAGGTGGGTAATCCTAATTCCCAGATGTGAAAGGAGACACAGAAGCCCACAGTGCCGCTACCATCTCCTTATGGGAACATCTCCCAGAGTATTCATAAGCTCTCAGCTGTGTGAGGTCTGCCATAAATGTCCTGTGGTTGTCAAACTTGGACATCTCAACTCTGTGTTTTGCAGAGTAGAAAAGGTCACTATCTCTGTATAGCTCTATGTGATGTCTCTTTTCTCAGTCTTGGCAAGTTCACCTTGTACAGCTCCCTCCTGAGCTTTGGTTCTCCTTTCTATTTGCCTTTTTAATCTTTATTTACATACCTTTTCACACTCTGTCCTCTGGGCTCAGAATTTCTTCCCTAGGGGACCTGGAAATGTCTCCTCTCATATCTATAGAATTCTACCCTTTTATGAATTGCCCAGATACATGACTGGGGTTTTTTTCTGTCTGAGTATTCATAGACAGAACCTTCCTTTATGCCTCAAGTGAAGTCTTGTCGTCACAACAGAATTACTGACATTGTTTAGAAAAGTCCAGATTGTACATTAACATGAATTCTCCACTTGTGCCAGATTTTGTATGAAGCAGCTCATAAGACAGTCCATAAAAAAAAAAAAAAAAAAAAAAGTATACATGTTTCAGAAACAATAGCATTTACTGTCTGGAGATCTGGATCTTCCTAGTTAGTCCAATAGCTTTTCTTTTAAGCACTGTGGATGCCTGAAGGCACTGTATGATCATCCATTTGCCCATATTTTTCTGAGCAAAGGTGAATCTCACTTTTTCTTCCAAGAAGTATTTGGCAAATACTGAAATGTCTTGGTATAAGAGACTGGCATACTGGGTTTAAATCTTAAGGCTCATAGACAACAGTAAGCCCACATGTTACACTATTAGTGTTCAGATATTCTTCAACTGACAGTGAAACAAATGGGTTCCAGCCCAATATGTTGTCTGGTCTGTGACTACAAGACAAATTCAGGGTCATGAGTGCCCTTCAAGCCTTGAATTCGTGTGTGATGGGAGCTGGAAGGTTTGCTTGATTTAGATTTTAGTTCAGATTAGGGTAGACTGTTATTGAAGAAAAAACCTTAGCTGTAATACTTAACTGTGCTAGTCAAAGCCTGTCAAACCCTTCAGATAATGTAATGAATCTTGTAAATGGAGTAACTGATATGCCTCTCCGAGTGTCACACTCCAGCTAGTCTTCAAAAGATGAGAATGACACTGATGCTATTAGTTACTAGGGACTACACGATTACAGAATCACAAGCAGTGTTCCCCAGGGCTCGCTAGTGGGGCCAGTTCTGTTTAATATCACAGAACACAGAATCAGCTGAGTTGGAAGAGACCCACAAGGATTATCAAGTCCATCTCCTGGCCCTGCACAGAATCATCCCCAAGAGTCACACCATGTGCCTGAGAGCATTGTTCAAACGCTTCTTGCCACTTCCCTGGGGAGACTCTTCCAGTGCCCAGCCACCCTCCGGGTGAAAAAAACTTTTCCTGATATCCAGTATAAACCTCTGACACAACTTCAGGCCATTCTCTTGGGTCCTGTCACTGGTCACCACAAAGAGATCAGTGCCTGCCTCTTCTCTTCCCCTCATGAGGAAGCTGTAACTGCAACGAGCTCTCTTCTCAGTCTCCTCTTCTCCAGGCTGAACAGACCAAGTGATCTCAGCCACTCCTCATGCAGCTTCCCCTCAAGGCCCTTCACCATCCTTGTTGCCCTCCTTTGAACATTCTCTATCAGCTTAATGTCTTGTTTGTATTGTGGCACCCAGAACTGCTCCCAGGACTTGAGGTGAGGCTGCCCCAGCTCAGAGCAGAGCGGAACAATCCCCTCCCTTGCCCAGCTGTCAATGCTGTGCCTGATGCATCCCAAGACAGGGTTGGCCACCCTGGCTCAGATTCAACTTTTCATCAACCAGGACCTCCAGGTCCCTTTCCTCAGTGCTGCTCTCCAGCCTCTCAATCCCCAGTCTTTCCATATGTCCAGCGTTGTCCCATCCCAGGTGCAGAATCTGGCACTTTCGCTTGTTTAACTTAATATGGTTGGTGATTGCCCAGCACTCTAAATTGTCAGGGTCTCTCTGCAGGGTCTACCAGCCTTTGAAGCAGTCAACACTTCCAGTTTTATATAATCTGCAAACTTGTTTGGTATTCCTTCCAGTCCTGCATCCAAGTCATTAATAAAGATGTTGAAAAGCACAGGGCCAAGGATGGAGACCTGCAGAACCCACTAGCAACAGGTTGCCAGTCTGATATCACCCCATGCACTAAACCTTTGCCCCATGTACTCAGCACTGGTGAGGCCACACCTCAAGCCCTGTGTTTGGTTAACTCTGGGCCCTTCACTACAAGAAGGATATTGAGATGCTGGAGTGTGTCCAGAGGAAGAAATGGCATCAAGTTGCACCAGGGAAAGTTTAGATTGTATATTAGGAAAAATTTCTTCATGGAGAGGTTTGTCAGGCATTGGAACAGGTTATTCAGTTAAGTAGTGAAACCACAGTCACTGAAAGTGTCAAAAAAACCTGTGGATTGGGCACTTGGGATTATGGTTTAGTAGTGAACACAGTAGTGGTGTTGGGTTAACAGATGAATTGGATAATCCTAGAATTCTTTTCCAACCTAACCACTCGTATGAATTTAAGTGCAGCATTAGAAAGGTCACAAATAGCTATCAAAAACCCTTATATCCATACCTGATC
The DNA here is from genome assembly GCF_026979565.1 of Vidua chalybeata. Classification (NCBI taxonomy): domain Eukaryota; kingdom Metazoa; phylum Chordata; class Aves; order Passeriformes; family Viduidae; genus Vidua; species Vidua chalybeata. The sequence goes on from NC_071531.1 coordinate 96,945,564, forward strand.
AGACTTAAATACATTAAAGGGAGCAGTGAAACAAAATTTGTACCACCTTCTACTAGTAATATATAAATGTCCTTGGTGTTAAAGGTGCAGGTTTTGCTGAACTATCATCCTCATCAAAACAAGGTTGCCAAAATTACTGAAGCCCCACCAGTGTATGACAGAAGCACAATTTTGTCCTGCTGTTTTTTATTTGGTAGACATACGCATTAGCAGGAACTCAAAGTCCCTTTTCTTGTAAAGACGTCAGGGGCAAAATGTTAGGCTATAGTATTACCTGGTATTATAAAGCCCTCTGAAGCAGGCAGAGTCCAGTGAGTTCTCAGCAAGATGGGAACAGTGGCTCATTCACATCACAGCTATATGTTATTTTTGGCATGCAGTTCACTTTTCCTTATTAGAAAAATAAAAACAATTCAAATAGAAAGTTCTTCTAGCTTGGTGTATATACCAATTTGGCTGCTTTCAGCCATATTGATTTCCTTTCACCTGCAGAAACTTACTTTTTTTGAAGTCTGCAGAACTTTCTTTGAGGCTGGCTCTTTTCAAGCTCTTTTTGTACTTCCCCTCTGACTGTGGAAAAGGGTTATCCCTTGGGAATGAGGATGGATCTGGTTATGGGCCATGGGGAGAAGGAGTCAAGGTAGACAAAGGGTGGTGAATGCTCAGGGTAAATCTGACTTTTTGTGAGCAAAGCACATACCCATGTACAGAGGTGGCCCTCATACAGAGACTGTGGGGATGCCACATATAGGCAGTGTGCCCATACAACTCTCAATGTTTCCCTTTTACATAACTTCTCTCTAACTTCTAAAAACAACCTCTGGAGCTGGCTGGGCCAAGGATTTTCAAAAAACTAAGACAAGGTTGATTTTGTGCCTTCCACAGAGATTAAGCAGAAAAAAATTAATTAATTATGTCTGGAAACCTTGTTCTTTTATTGTTTTAATTGAAATACTCCATCTGAACACTACAAGGCCTGATTCAGGGCAAGTCAGTTCTAATGGCATCACTCCAAGATGGTTTTTGCTTTATTCATACCAATCCATTTTAGCACAAAGTTAGTAACTTAACATATTAGTACTTACTGACCTACATCAACATAATATATAAGGTGTAAGAAAAGATGAGTTGGTCTACTTTTTATAGGCTTTACTGAGGGGATGAGAATATACAGTTGTACAATATAACTTTTCCTTATTAGGAGAATAAAATCTCTAATGCTGGAAAGCATCTCTTGGTCGTCTCCTGAAGTATTTCAGATTTCAGTGACTTCTTGTTATTTAAAAGGAATGTAATTCACATCCATAGTGGTCATGGGTTATTTTCTGGACTAGATCTCTGTCATGATGGCAGGCATATATTATACAGTAAAATCGTGCAGGGCCAAGTGTTGTTTCCACTTCATTCTGAATGAACAGAGTAATAAGTGAAAGAAGAAAAACTCTTCATTTCAGCTTGTGTTTATGGAGATCAGCTACCTTCCAGACTAACACAGAAAAGAGAATTGAATTTTGTCAAAATTATCCAGCTTTGTTTATATATATATATATATACATACATATATATATATATATATATAACCTAAACTGCTTTCTCAAACTTGTGTTTGGTTTAACCAGAACTAAACAGGAGAAACTTACCTTCACCTGAGTCTGAACTGAAACTCACCCAAAGCCCAAAGTAGGTACTGCTTCAACTTACCAGCTAATAGAGGAGGTTAGCATGTCCTGACACCACTTGAGCACTGCAGGAACCACATCTCTTGTGAGACTTGGATTGAATCAAGTCTTAGTTGTGGTTAGCCCAGGATGTAAGTATTGGCTTTATTGCCATGCTCCACCTAAAGATGATGACTTCATGAAAAGAGGGATTCATCTCAGCTCAGAACTGGACATTTGATTCAAGCTAGCTGTCTTCTTCATTTACAGTGATAGATTTAAGGATATCCAAAGGAATATTCACAGAGAGCCCAGGTGGCTACTTTAGACTAACTTCATGATTACCAGGAGACAGTTGGACAAAAATTTCGGAGTTGAAATATCTCCTCACGTACAGACACCTTTTGCTATTACAACCAACTGCTCCTTTGTTCCATAACTTTCCAGCTGACATCTTCCCTCTTCCTGAGGCACCTCAAAGCAGGAGCTTTCTGAAGTGATTGGCTTCCATATCATGCGAAAAATTCACTTTTTTCAAAAGATGGCTTTTTTTCCTCTGTTTTATCACAAACTGGAAGCACCAGTCTGAACAAAGCCAATGGAAAATATGCACTGGAAAGTCCTCATGAGCTAGGAGAAGAAGTGGCAGAAGGAGATTTTCTATGTTTATTTTAATTTAATTTCCACGATTGTAAGAAAACAGGTAGGTAAGATTTTTCTCTTGCCTCTTTTCTTAGTTCTTGTTCCATCTGTAACTAGTCAGGAAGAGATTACAAAGAAAGAATGGGTTGTTCAAACTCGTTTGTCCATGAAAGTATCTGTTGCAAGAATTATTTTTTCTCTCAAAAATCTAAAATGCTTCATTTTACCAGACAGACTAGATAAATGCTGTGAAGTAGTTATACAAAAACAGTTGAATTTTTTAAATGAATCTACTTAGTTGTATTTGCATCTGGTCTGGTTTTTCTTTCCACAAATATTCATGCAAATAAGTTTTTTGGAACAAAGTCTTTTTCAAAGTAAATATTAAAGATGAGCAGTCAAATACATATGCAAAGGAAATTTTACATTGCCTTTCTGCAAGTCTTCAGAAGCAAAAAACTCAGGAGTAGTAGGTTTATTCCTGATGTCAAGAAGCTGGAAGAATACAGAGTAGCTGAAGTGACACGTCCAAAACAAGAAATCCAGGTCTTATTTCAAGGGTGCAATCCTAGTTCCCCTGAATTCATTAGTGGAATGCCCATACATTTCACTTTGACAAGATTTTATTATACTTCTAAGGTACTGAGTCCACTTTTTTTTTAGCGTAAGGGTTAGACAATGCTGACTCAATAAATTAAAAAAAAAATCCCTTTATGTTTTGGAGACCTTTAAATAGCACAGAGTAGTCAAATAATCTTTTTCCATTACTGCTCCAGGTTAATTTTAGAAAATTTTTGGGCTGTGTCACTGCCAGAAAAGTTATTTTGCCAGCCCTGGCTATGCCCTCCCATTCCTTCCCTCACACCTGGCACTCTGGTTGATTTGTTCAGCTTGACTGATAAGCTGAGCTAGCAGAAATAAAAGCTTGTGAGCTGGCTTAGGGACAGATTGGCTTCGTTGTGATAAGCCTCCCGATCTGTTTGGCAGCTTGGCTGTATAAAAAGAGGAGTCTGGAGGGAAGGTGTCAGCAACACTGGCTCTGGGTGGGGGAGCTATGACATGGGACTGCCTCTATGTTGCTTTCAAGCCAGAAGTGTGGAAAAAGACACCTTTAGCTGCTCCTCTGACTCTTCTGGACATTTTGCCTCAAAAAGGTGGAAAAGTAGAGATGCTATTTCAGTTTTTAGTAGTAGACAAGGGTTGCTCAGGAAGCAGGCAGCAAAGCAGCACACAAGAATATGCTAATTTGGAAAATGAGTGTTTTCAGTCCTGTAACAAAGACAGGGAGGCACAATCTCCTCCTTCCTGGTACTGGCAACATTTGTTAAAACAAATGCTCCCCTCCACACCACGTGCTTTCCCCTTGGGCTGGGCATGTGCCCCAAGGGGTCCACAAGTTCTAAACCCAGCTGGTGCTCCAAAGGCTCCAGGGTGATGCATCTGATGCATGTTTCTCTGTTCCCCCTTTCCTCACTCCCACAGCACAGCCTGCCAGGCTGCTCCTGCTCCCCTGCGTTCCAGGATACACTGCCACCGAATTCACGTGGATGCTACTGCACTCACAGCTCTGTTACCTGTCTTGGCATTAGGAAGCAGCACTGAACTGCCTCTCCCAAATGCCAGTTTGGAAGCCAGTGCCTCCACAGAAGCAGGGCAACCACCTCTTTCCACTAGCAGTGGAAATCCCTGCAGCATCAGGATGTTAAAACTTTGGCCTTTATCTAATCTTGTCCATCCACCCCTTCCCACCATTCACTATCAATGTCTCCACAGCTGTAGATGTGTTTTGCTGTAGCCAAACTCAGTCATTTCAGGTTCCCACAGGAGTACTGTTTCTAGACCCTTATAATTTTCCACTGTGCCTCTGTTGAAATAGAGAACACTGAAAGTCTTTTATGGAGGAGGCTTATAAAATATGAACATCTGTTTGTTATGAAACTTAATGCTGTCAGCTTGTAAGAGCCATCTAGAAAAGTATTTAACTCAAAGTGCTCTTTGTGTGTATTGGAACAAACGGTTTATATAGGTATATTGGAGGGGACACCTGCCTCAGGTAATATTTATTTCAAGATAGAGTCATTGGGGATTTAGAAAGGATTCAAAACAGAGAATGTGAATTCTCCTGAGATTCCTCTCCAAGGTACACTTAAAATGCCAGATTTTCTTGGCTCAAGACCACTATCAGACATGTTTTGTTACCTGGAAATACTTGCATTTCTTCAGTTTTGGCTTTCTGAGATGGTTGCACTATGAAGTAAAAATCACTGGCATTCACCAGCTACAAGTGATGATTGACAAAATAATGTGTTAATATTCTGTGACTACAAAATGCTGCCTCACATGAGTTGATTCCAATGGAAAGTTAACAATGGGCTTATCTTTGAAGGGATACTATTGAATTATATTTGGTGTAGTAGGTGGTTTTATACCTTGCTTTTTTATCAAACAGGTTTAATAAGCAGCATGAGAACAGGAAAAGACTAAACAGTGAGCTTTGGTCAAAGCACTCATCAGCTCATCTATGTATCTGAGAGGGATGAGAGACTTACTCTTTTATAAAAATTATTCTTTCATATTAATAGACCACTTGATACATTGTCGCATGTGAGTGTCAGATATTGCCAATACTGGTGACAGTGGTATCTTAGAAATTAGGAATGGAAGAAGGTCATTAGATTTACAGTTGGTCCTTCTTGTCTTGATACACCGCTAAATGACTTTCTCTGGTGTGTTATCTGCAATTGCATTTTAAATGAGTCCAAAGTTATACTCTGTTAGTCAGTAATCAGGGCTGAGGAACTCAGAGCCAGAGGAAGTGTGCAGGTTAAGTGTCAAGTCAAAAGAATTTGTTCCTAGTGGAATTTATTTTTTTTCCAAAGACTATTTACTGTTTTGCATTAATTCAAATGGAGCCAAGAAGACTCAAACTGACAAAGCTGTGTCTCAAAAAATAAAGTGCAAAACAAAACCTGCTGGTGATGTTTTAAAGAAACACTGAAATATAGTTGGACCATATTGCATCTCTATGTTCTCCAAGGATTATAATTTTTTTTATCATGATTTGTGTACTTTTCCCCCTTTTTGCTTTATAAGCAACAGAGAAAAAGAGGGGAGAGGACAGGAGACACAAAATAACTGTATCACACACAAAGAGTTATAAAAGGGAAGGTTCCTTTTACTCTGTTAGTCAGATTATCTCAGGTGTAACTTGAAACACTAGAAGATCCAAATGGAAACTGAACAGAGGGTAAATTTAAAAGTTTCGAAGAGATGCTGTAAAATATTTCAGCTTAAACTTTGACAAACATTTATTTGTGTGCACACAGTCAGTTTAAACCGATGTATAACAAAGTCATTTGAAGTGTAACACAGCCTGCAACACACTGTCTTTCATACCATCATATGAAATGTCAGCTCAGCAAATATTATGCTTTTGTAAAAACTGCCATTTGTCTTACAAACCAAGATAAACCTCTGGTGCCATGGCCAAGTTCAGTTCACAGTTGCTGGACCATGCACGGGCAGGCTCATTTGTGAGATATGAGTGCATATGCATGCAGGGCATGTAACATCTCCTGTTGTTGTAATAATGCACTGATGTGATTATCCCTGGGTTTATTTGGGCTGGCTATTACTAAGTTTCTTTATCATCTTTTATCTATAATTTGTAGCTTTGATAGCCTTAAGTCCCTGAAGAGATTACTAGGGATAGTTCATCCTGGAGGGTATCATAGCTAGGAGATTTCTGGAAATGCATGATACTCTCCATCCCCTCCCAAGCCAAAAGAGGCCAGGATGTGAGGATTTATGCTCAGGTCTCAACCTCACAGGCAACAGAGCTAATTCCAGCTGTGCTCTGCAGATCAGGGCCTCAGGGCATGCAGCCACTCCCCTGTCCCATGAATTGTCCAGAAAGACACAAAGAAAACAAAAGGGCTGCTCTCTTAGTTTTGAAGTAGGCAGACCACTTTATCAGCCCCCAAAGCCTCTCAGAAATGCACCCGCAGTAAGCAGCCCTGTGCTATGAGCTCCATAGTTTGGCACAAAGTCAACTATAGTCCAGCATTTAACCACATTAAATGTGATTACTTTGCTCATACTAACTCTCCTCCTAAATAAGTCAGGTTTCACAAAATGAGAAACCACAAAAATACCTGAAGCAATTAATTTTTTATTGACATGATGCTACCAACTCCAAGTGCCAGATTAAATTAAAACTCACTCCAAGTGATCAAAAGATGCCCAGCCAGCCTACTGCTTGCAAAGCTCCACTCAGTCATGATGATCGTGTTTTGAAAACAGAAGTAGACAAAATCCAAGAGATTTCTTACAGCCTTCTGGCTGTACTTAAGGCTAAGGGGAATGGACCTTCATCGCAGTTTCAAACCACAGCATAAACAAGAGTTCTTGGTACCAAGAAAAATTACAGAGAGTTTTAGATGATCAGGTGAAGGGATTAAATATAGAACAAACCACCTTCCTGCAATTATTCACTATACTATAGCTTATATTTAGTCACAAAGGACTTCATGATCAATATATAGCAAAGACGATTTCTGAACATTAGCGGCAACAAAATGAGTTACTGGTATCTTTGCTTTTTGAATAATCAGTCTTGGTTATTTACAAAACATTTCCCATGGACATGGCTTAAAATATTACTGGAGTTGCATTCTCTAACAGTGCAAGTGATTATATTTTTTAACTGTTCACAAAATGGCATTATATTGGCTTGTTCTATACAATTTGGAAAGACAATAGGTTGTAGTCACTAAAACACTATTTTGTTATGGTTTTCTTCATTTTCTACTGGCAGTAGAAAACATCTACTCAGGGAATTAGGGTGCGCTTCCACTCCTGGACTGATAAACTCATTTTGGAGAAATAGGGTGTCTGAACTATGTGCAACTCAGATGAACACAAGAAACAGCCAGGGTGAGTTGGGTTCAGAGGCTGCAGGACTATTTGCAATATACTCTCTTTTGCTGCAACCGAGTTCACACACATCCTAAGGGAGAGCTTGGGCCCAGCTTTAAAAGCATTTCTATTCAGTGGAAACCCTGTTCCCTTTTCCAACTTTACAAAGCTCAGCAGGACTCTGCAGGGTGGCTCAGTGGATACTTGGCTATACCAAGAAACTTAACTGGAAGTTACCCACAACAAGTCAGTCTTGCTTCTAATTTCAGGGTGTAAACTGGGAGTAATCCAAACAAAGTGAACCCTAGATATACCTACAGTGATAAATGCATCGTTTTCAGAGGGTGATCCCAGCAGGCACCATAGTGATCCATAACTAATAGCTGTCTTGGCAGAATCCAAAGGAACAGTTAAAATTCTGCTCGTTGAAATGCTCCCTGGGCAAGGCTCTTCTCCAAGATCAGTGTATGTCACACTCAGCATTGATGTTTTGCCTTTCCTACATGTGAAGAGCTCTCACAGTTGACAGTATCAAAGAGCAGATATATCAAAGCTCAGGGGTGCCCTGAAGATCCAGGAATAGTACTTTGCCTCCCTACAGCAATTCACACAAGGTGCAATGTATACTACACATGGCACAGAAATAAACTTGTCATTTTCATAAGATTCCTTGTGATTTTTCAAACCTCAAACGTGAAACCAAGCAATATGTTTGTGTGACTGGAACACCCTTGTGCATGCAGTCTCCTGCTTTCACACATTTTTGGGCTCATTGGGTATTCCTCTTTCCAGTGAATCAGGTATTGGAATATTATTAAGCTTTACAAAAGTGGAGGGATATATAAATTTTTCATCTTTTCAGGTCTAAGTGTACTTTCATTTTCCTGATTTTAAAATTTTTCCCCAGGCCCACTTGTTCCTCAGTGTTTTGTACGCTGCTGTTCTGAAAACAAACACAAACTAGATAAGGCACTGTCTATCAAAAATTAAGTCTATTCTAACTGGAAGGAAGAAGAAGGGCGGGGGGGAAAGTAGCATAAATATGCTTGCAGCCATACTTCAGGGCTCACTTCAAAGTAACTCCATGTGAGGCTCCAGGAGGTACTTTCCTACATACATAGAGGCAAGAGCTCTGTGCAGAGCTGCATACATGAACATTAAAAAAAAAAAAAGTTAGGCTACTTCAGTAATTATTGTATAACTTTGATGTAGATCTCTTACTGCTAATGATATGTGTGCCATGCCTTTTGGGAACTGCGTTATATGCTACTAGGCCAATATTCACTGGTACATCTTCTGGCACGCTTGGAAGAGGCACTTCTATGAGAGGCAAGCAAAGAAGAAAAGGAAATACTATGTATTTTTTTCATTTGAGGTCTTAGACATGCTAATATCTCCAAATACATCTTCTGAACATCTGTAGTCACCTGAGAACCTGCTCCATAAATAAGGCCTCACACTCTTTAAAAATTCCTTCATAATCAAATTTGAGGGAGAAATGGTGCTCATTTCTCACCCAAGTTTTTCCATAATAAGTCTCAGGAGAAAAAAAAAAATTCTTTCCAGAAAAGTCTCTTTCTCCAGGCACTCACATCCTTGTAAACATATTGAACTCAACAGAAATAAAATTAGCCACACTGGCTCTGCTCCCAACACCTTACAATCAAAGGACAGTCCCTGTACAGATGTTGTTTCTACTGCATCCTCACTGGGCAGTAAAACACATACCTAAAGGAGTAGTGAAAGAGAAGACATAAAATTTAAAGAAGGGATAAAAGTGAGAAAAAGCATGCAGAAAGAAATGCAGATGCCAGAAGAGACAGCCATTTCAATCTGCACAGCATGAACAGACTGATGCCCAGGGCAATGACAGGTGTTGGGAAGGGCTAATTTTAGGAAGTGAACTTGTTTTGGAGTAGTTTTGCTAAAATCATAAGCACAAGCTCAGTCACCATCAGCACCATGCCTTTCCCTGGTAATTTAACTATGCAGAAACAGTTGCTGAGGTTTTAGCTCTAGCTGAAATCTGCACTGGCCTCTAATTAAATTCACATTTATTAGGCTTGGGAGAGATCTTCCCTGCAATACAATTTGGTGAAGATGAATGGAATCCCAACATAAAATCCTTTTCTAGTGATGTCTTTGGGACATCAGGATAACACATTAAGTGCCACACCCATTCCCATCCTCTCTCTTCCTGTGTCCCACTCCAGTGGCAGAGTATATGAAAATCTCAACCCAGGATCTGACACCCATGAGTTCTCATCTCCATGAGAAGCAAAGCATGCAGGTATCTCTTGGGGGAGGACTCCTTGGCAGATAGATGCATTTGTGTCACACCAATAGAGACAGAAATTGCCTCAATTTTGTATGCACTTAACTACGCCAAACTGACACAGCACAGAGACCTGATAATACAAAAATCTGGACACCTTTTGTGTGTTGGAGCAAAAATAGCCAGTTAAATTTAATAATTTAATAAAAACAATTAAACTTGGAGTCTCAATGCTTTGAGAGAGAATATTGCTGAATATAGTAAAAATACAAATTAGGCAAATTGGTATTTCTTGATTGTTGTAGTTGAACAGGTGATTGCTTAAAAGACTGAGCAATAAAGATCTCAAAAATGCTTCAAATGTATCTTGACTAACAAAAGCTAGGGAAAAACTAATGTATTTATCTGGTGAGCAGAGATATAGCCTCTAAAATTGTTAAATCTCTTCTGTCTTGAAGTGACAGTAATCAAACTTCAAAGAAAAGATCAAGCAAGCAAAGGAAAGGTATAGGAGTTTCTTGGAGACACACAGATTTTTTGATTCTCATAGAGTTTTAATTCCTTTTCTTCTTAAATTATTATTAAGGCAAAGCCTTCTTCTTCCATGGCCTCTCTGGATTGTCTTCTTTCCATTAAGTTGACAATGTATTTGATATACAGGAGTAATTTGTTTTTCCTGAGTTTTAGCATTTAATACTTTTTCCTTCCTACAAACACTCATACAATAAACTGCTGGGATTGGCAGTGAACTTCAAAGAGAGCAGCATGCATCCCTGCCCTAGGCAGCTCAGTTTGTAACCTCTGTCCTCTCACCTCCTTCCAAAATTGTGATAAACAAGCACAGTTCTACCTGATGTACAGTATGATGTAAACAGTGTAAATAATTAAGTGTGACTAATGCAACTTAAGTCCCACTTTTCCTTCTGCAAGTATTTTTCAATGCTGGCAACTGATCCACTTACTAGAAACCCATTAAGCTGGCTCTGATTGGTAGGATTTGTACAACACGATATCACTTTTCCATTTGTCCTCCTGACTGGTTCTGTGAAGAGGTGCCAAAATCATAGAATCATAGAATGGTTAGTGTCAGAGGGGACCTTAAAAATGATCTAGTTCATCTAGTTCCAACCCCTCAGCCATGGAACCTTCCACCTGACCAGGTTACCCACAGCCCCATCCAGCCTAGTCTTGAGCATTTACAGGGATGGGGAGTCTACAATCTCTTTGGGCAACTTTTTCCAGTGCCTTACCACCCTCACAGTAAAGAATTTCTTCCTAATATCTAATCTAAACCTTCCCTCCTTCAGTTTTAATCCGTTCCCCCTTGTCCTATCTCTACATGCCCTTGTGAAAAGTCCTTCTCTAGCTCTCTTGCAGGTCCTATTTAGGTACCTTTCAAGCCTGTCAAGGCCCCTCTGGATGGCCTCCCTTCCCTCCAGCATGTTGACCACACCACACCACACAGCTTGACAAAGTTGGTCAGGGTGCACTCAATCCCACTCTCCATGTTACTCACAAAGATATTAAAACTTCACAATCCCAATACAGACCCTTGAGGAATACCATCTGTCGCTCGTCTCCACTAAACCATTGATTGCAACTCATTCAATGCCACCATCCAGACAATTCCTTATCCATTGAGTGGTCCATCTGTCAAATTCATGTCTCTCCAGTTTAAAGAAAAAATGCTGTGGTCTAGAAAGAAAAAGAAGGAAGAGAATGGAAGAGCAGACCCATACTCGATGAGGAATTACTCCAGATCTCTGCAAGTGTAGTGAAAAGGTGGAAGATGTTGAAATATCAAGCAGACACATAAATGGTAGGTACACAACCACAGGTATGAAAAAGAAAACCATGAAGGAAAACCACAGTGGTGATCAATGGGCATCAACTGGTGTCAGCAAGAGCTACCAGTCTTCCTCTGCTGAGATTTATATGGTTTGCTGTGAAGGTAGTACAAGCAGACATGATAAAAAAGAGCTGGATGAGATCTCCAGCACTCAGGATATATCATCCACCATGCTATACGAAGCAGCATGACTCAGACCACTGATATAATTTAATTTTCAAGTCCCATTAAATTATATTGATAACAATTTTGAGAACTATACCCTCACAATAAAATTTCCTTTCCTCTCCCAGCAGCACATTTTTAATTTACTGATATTTTCCCATTCTTCTCCTCCTTGAGTTTAATTTCCCAAACTTTCTGCTTTCTCTTCTGTATGCACTTACTTTCCAGTGTGCTTTATTTGGGGAAGAAATGCCTGCACCTTTTCTCTCAGAGAACAAATAATACAATATACTTCTGCATATCATATGAAGCCCAATTGCATTTTTGTTTCCTTATATATCTAGGGAACTCATTAAAAAGTCAAAGATCTCATTCTCCAATCAAATAAGCCAGGTGAAGTGTACCACAGACCAGTAACTACAATGCTACATTCTGGCTCTGCTGCTCATGCAGACAATAAGGACATTTCCAATAAAACAAATATAAACAGTTAACACAGAGTTGTGAACTCCAATAGGCTTCAGCTTATTGCCTTTGCAGGAGCACACTGTACCAGTAAAGTACAGAAATTAGGCGTTCAGGCAAATGATCTAGGGGTTGGTGACAGAGTGCGATCTTTCAGACCTTCGGAGCTATTTAGCTGCTCTCAAAACACACACACAACAACTCTTGATAATTACACTCACTGCAAAACCTAGGCATGGTGCACTGGAAGCCTTTTAGGGGCTCTTCATAATTTCCTGCCTTTGCCAGAATAAGGCCAATTTACTCCTATTTCAGCGGGCTTGGGCAGAGTGAGAAAAGAGAGACTGGGTCGTCAGCGTTATTGAAAAGATTCATGATTAGTCACACTCACTTGAAGGCAAGTTACTTGCCAGACACTACACCCCTCATTAAAAGGCCTTCAAGCTGGCAGCCCTCCAGCAGCTGCAAAACAGCTCCAGAGCTGGCAGACCCAAGACGACCCCTGAAGCCCCATGTTGTCCTGCACACGGGAGTGCAAAAGGCCAGGCCAAGCATGCCTGGGTGCGATTGGCATCCCTGGAGTTCAGCAAGTAAGACTCATGTTCTACAGTGAGGGAAAATTAAAAAAATATTTCATAGTGCAGCTGTTGCTAATGCCAAGGTAATACCTTTTGAGGCTAGTCCAAAATTATTGCCTTTGCATGATCCCCATTTCTTCGTAATTTCATGCTTACGTGGCCAGAAGATTCTTTCAGTGATATGGGAATTTGGAGAGTTTCCTAACCTGACTCAGTTCTGATCTGACTCCTCCAGGAGATGCTGGGATTTGTTAGAAATGCCCTGCTAGCTCAGGCCTACAAGACCTGGTTTCCCATTTGTGGTGTCATTTCCATGCCCTTGACTTTGCCACTGCTTTTATGTGAGAACAGAGCATAAAAAATTCATACCTCTCCCCCACATGCTTGCTTTGGATTTGCCCTTTCTTGTTCAGTGCCAGCTAAAGCCAAACTGCCCCAATATTTTAAGCACCTGATGAATGCTGACTTCTCACCCCCATTCCAGAAGCTTCAGAAGAACCAGATGTTCACATGTACCTTACATGTCCAGACTGTTTTAAAACAGGATGTAAGATGCAGCATTAGCAACTCATATGTAGCTCACTTAACCCTGGAACTCTGTGGGACACACATGAGTAGGGATTGGTAAGATGGCCAAGCCAGGCCAGAAGCTCCCTGGCTATCAACAGCACAGTTCTTCTCCTCTCTCTCCCTCTCATCTCACCATCACCTATTTCTGCTGTCCTATCCCACCCCCAGCTCCAGTTCTCACATCCCTCAAACCAAAAAGCTAACCAATCCCTGCTAGCTCCCAGAGCAGTCCACACAGTGAGAGCAGGTGGCTCCAGAGAGATGGTTAAACCACATCCACTGCAGTGAAAGTAGATAGTCACACTCTTGACAACTTGGAGAAGTCCTTGCAGCCTGGTGGTTCAGCATGGACCTAGGCCAACATGAGCTCTATTCTCAGCTGAGCCACTGAAGGACTTAATCCCAAATGGAGAGCACCATGTGTGAGTGTGTATGGGGAAGAACTACTTCTCTGAATAACCTGAAGTAAAGTAGTATTTCCAAGAGGAAAAGTTCTTTTTAGTAAATCACTCTTGTTTTTCCCTATTCCTCTTGTAAAGAAGTTTCTAATAGAAAACTAGTGCAAACTATGCTCCTATTATGTTAGATTTGTATATTGTATATACAGGGAGTGTATACTGCAGTATATGAATAGCAGTCCCCATGATGAGAAAATAATCCTCCTCTTTTTTTTTTCCTTTTTGGGTAAAAAATAGCATCAGCAGCAAGTTCATACCTTGAGTGCTTGGTGGGACTTCAGCTTTTTTCCTGTCCGCAGCAGACACTGTGTTTGTAATATCTCTGCTGCACAAACACCTCTGAGGAATCCTCACAGCATGGTGGGGATGGCAGGGCTAATCTTGTCCCCTCTGTCATCCCACAGAGGTGAGCCAAGCCATTCCCCAGCAAAAGGCAAGGGAGAACTCTTACCAACACAGAATCCTGGATGACAACTCTCCCTATTTTCCTGGCTGCGCGGTAGCTCTGAAGAACTTTGTGTCAGTTTTCATATGATGGACACTGAGCATTATGTGTTCTAGCTTGGGTTTTTATATACTTAGTGCTGGGCACATTCTCTGGCCCTGTGCAAGTTTGGGAGCCAAATAGATGAGGTCACACCTCATCTATTCCAGCTCTCTGCCCCCATCCTCACTAGAAACCTGAGAGTGCTTCTAGGCCTAGCAAAAGGTTACCTTTGCTTTTTCCAGTGGTCCTCATTTCCACTCACTGGGATATAAATCCCTGTTATTCCCTCCATCCTTGTCTTCCAGATATACTGGTCACAGGACTGCAGTCTAAAGTCACTCAGTGAAATCATTTGAACTCAAAGCAAAACTGAACTATTCCCTGCTATATCTACCTATCTCTTTGTATTCAAGAAAGGACTGGATGTGGCACTTATTGCCGTGGTCTTGCTGACAATGGTGGTGATCAGTTTAAGGTTGGACTCCATCTCAGGGGTCATTTCCAAACTAAATGATTTTGTGATTCTGATTCTTTATCTGTACATCATCCCTTTGTCGGTGGTTCAATTTTTTCAGCCTTATCCTTCCACCATCACAGCCTGTGGATGCTCTGACAACAGCTGAGGAGGGGGTGAGCAATGGGCTACTGAGACACCGGAGCACAGGAAAGTTTAGACTGGAGGTCAATACATATGGTGCAACAACATCATCCCAGCCCAACTGCAGGATTCTCCTGGCAGCGTGTGCTACTCTGTTCTTTGCCCTGTAATTGCACAGTATGACTTTCCATGACAAAGCTGACTAAGAGCTTCCTACACCTGCCCACTCCCAGCTGCTCTTTGCTGTGTCCTTCCCAGTGTGTAGATTCAACTGAGCATGTGGCTGCTATCTAAAAATGGATGGGTGCTGTTTCTTTTTTTTTTTTTTCTTTTTCCTTTTCATAAGGAGAGGAAGTGATTTGGGTCATTATAAACAAACATACCAAGCTGAGAAGTGGTAAAATTGGAACTGAGAGGAAGGGTTTGGGGTGACAGGATGGAAACATATGATGAGGATACAACATGGAAAGACACCTGGAGAGGCTTGACCTTCTGTATCTGTGCAGAAACACAAAAGAAACTGGGAAAATCCTGGTGTAAAATATTATGCTTTTCTTTCCATTACTGGAATGTCTTTTGACACCTTTATGCTGTTTACTTGCTGAAATTAAAGTTGTGAAGGTTTTGGATTGAGCACAAATTCCTGATAAAATATTACTCTATTTTAACAAGTGAAAATTAGCTCTGTCTCTCTCTTGTTTCTGATCCACTCAAAAGCCTCACAGGTGAAATGTGTAAGGTGGAGCAGCCTGGACCCCCTCAGCTGGGAGTGGTCTGATTCACATCCTGTGCTTACCCACAGAACGAACCCTGTCGTCCACCGCTCCAAGAAGCAGCTTTTAAAAATAAAATAACCTACATTCTGAGGAAAATCAGGAGTCAATGTGTTCTCCAGCCAGAACCTACAGTTGAAAAACTGTATCCTCTTTCTTCAAGCATACTGTGTTACTGAGAGCTCCACATGTGTGACTCAGGAGTGTGGTTATGGGAGCCGGTGGTGGGTGGGGCCATTCGCTTCTGAGAATCCATATTCATGCCCATGCCCAGAGTGTGCATATTCAGCATGCATTTTAGACAGCTGTTAAGGCTGGTGTGAGTTAAACATTTTAAAATGCAGTTTCTCCATTTCCTTACCACAGATGCATTCAAAGCTCTTACATTGGTAAGGTTCCTGACCATTTCCCTGAACAAGAGACCTTCATCATCTTTAAAAATCCCCTCTTCTGTTCCATCCACTTTGCTGTCAGTATGGATGCTGGCCATCTGCCTGTTCCCACACCACCGTGCTGAACTTCCCCTGATCAGCAAGGACTCTTTCATTCTGTGTAGAAACTCTCACTGGCCAAAGTTGAACCTCTCAGTCACAGGTTCATGTCCAGGGTTTTCTGGAAACTTCTGGAAACACTAAGAAGCCTTCCAAAGAGCTGCCACATCCCATGGAGTGAAGAGGGAGCATCCAGCTTGTGTTGGGTGAGCGCTGGTACATTTTCAGTAGGTGGAGGGCAGACAGTGAGCGCAAGAGCGTGGGATGTGTGAGCTGTGGCAGAAGGTTAGTGATGAATACCAAAGAATCCCAAAATTATGAGTTGTAACCCACAGGCGGTTTCAGGGGAGTTTCCATTCAGGACTGTGATTCAGCAAAGCTGCTGTCACAGGCAATAGCGTATCAGCCTAAAGTCGCCACTAAAACCATGTGTGAGAGTCACTCTCTTCTCAGATGTCTGGTTGCCTTGCCCCCATGGCTTTTCACTAACTACCATTTTGTTCCCACATAAAATGTTGACAAGGCAAGAAACCAGAAAACTCTGGGCTCTGGCAGATTTGGTCTCAAAGTTAAAGTGCAAAACCCATGGCAAAAGACATCGGCTGCTTCTGCAGCTGCAGACTTGTTGGGAAAAGTCCCCTCAGGTGCAACCTGGCCTGGAAACCGGCAACAGGGAAGGTGAGCTGAGAGTGCAGGAGCCGTGCGAGGCTCGCCATGAGATGGCAGCCTTCCCCGCCGCCTTTGCACGCCCTGGCAAGATGTGCCAGCACCGCTCCAGTACAGAGCACTTCTGTCTTCCCGGCAGATATGTGCTGCCAAGATTTTAACAAAGGGCTCCCTCAAAAAAAAAAAAAAAAAAAAAAAAAAAAAAAAAAAAAAAAAATCCAGCCTTTCTTTGCAATATGTAGAGCAATCCCTTGGTGAAAACCTTCTCCTTCGTTGAAGTAAAACCCCAATCCAGTAATTACACATTTCCAGTGCATGTTCTCCCCACACAAGCCTACCCACTGCAGACTGGTCCCACAAGTGAACTTGGCTGCTCCAAACTTGGGTTCAGCAGGCACATCGCCCTCTCCCTGGTACTGCTTTGCACGTGGCAAAGGCCTCTGCGTGCTGCCAGCCACATCTCAGAGAGAAAAGCTCCATCATGGGCTGAGGGGAGCAGGAGCTGGGGTGGACAGGCAGAATTCAAATATTCCCATGTTTCCAGTGCCTTCTGGTAGCACATTCAACATGATATCAACAGAAAGTGCTGGTATGAAGGAGTACAGGGCTATTGGCCCCATGGCAATCCACTTCAGGGAAATAGTTTGTGTTTCAGAGTTTGTGTTCACAGATTTACACTGTGGAACATCTGTACCACTCCTTCCTTTAAGAACACAGGGGGACCAGGCAGAGCTCTACTCCATGCTTGTCTCACTTGTGTGCTGTTATCACAAGAAGATCCAGACAGATTTGGAAACATCAGGATATCTTTTGGCTCTCCTGCTAGTTGTGCTAGTAGGAGTTAACCCAGGGGATAGAGACACTGCCAACCTACAAGGAAATAAAGAAAAAAATTAATCCACAGACCTGACTTGTCCCTTTCCTTAAACAGATGGAGTCACTCCACACACAGGATTGTGTCTATTTAAGCCCATTTCAATGAATTTTGATTTGGAAATGAACTAAGGTGAACCTGGAGAATCAGCATTGCCTTGGATGAGTCAGAGAAACCCTCGTGTGTCAGATGCTGACTTCAGTCACACCGCTGTGACTCTCGGCTCTCACACCTCTGCAGGTAGCAGTGTGATTTCGGTGGGAGACTTGCACAACTGTGCTCAGAATCTGCCTTGCTCACCCCCAGGTGTTGTACTGGTATTACTGACAGCAGCATCTGACCTCTTGCTACTTCAGTCTTTGCTGGGTTTACATGTGAACAAAGGTCGGCCGCTGAGCACACTGCTGACAACAGGAGGTGACAGGATAAATGAGCAGGACTTGCCTCCAAAATCAGCTTCACATATGCCACTGTACAGCTGTGTCAGCAGGGATGTAAATGTGGCACAGCCTGCTCCCCTCTCCAGGCTCTCCAACCTTCATTTTCAGAGCTAGATCCAGAGAAACTTCATAGGCTTCAACAAAGCAATTCCCAACATACCCTTGTATAGAGAGAGGCCGAATCTGTCCCTTTGGTTTTTCATTAATGCCACATTTGATGATTTTCTAATTGTGCTAGAGTCCCTATGCCTTTCACAGCTTTCTTCAAGCTATAAGTACAGTAGGCAACTTTAAAATCATGGGCAGCTGCCAAGCTTGTATACAGAAAACATTCAAACATAGATGACTTTTCACCTTTACTTGCCAGAGGCCAAATTCTTTCAAACAATGATAAACTTTATTTAACCAGGAAGTCTTCAAATTCTGGAGTGGGCCTAAAGGTCACAACGTCTGAGATGACCTTGAAAAGTGACTTTTATCTTGGTGGACATCCTGGAGACTCATGGCTTAAATAATTTTTTCTCATATCTAATTCTCCCAAACACAGATCTCTGGTGCCAAATGTTATATACTTAGTGAAATATTCTGTGCAGACATGCAGAGCTGTATTTCCTCATAATTAACAGGGATTACTCCTAATTAGTAAATATAGGTCTTTAGGAGGAGGAGGATTATTTGGAACTTGAAGGATGTGTAGGCTTCCTGCAAAATGCGTGACAATTGGTTTGATGATTACACAGGATCAGAAGATGCAAAGCCAGAGGCTACTAAGTATCACTAGTCCTTAGATCTGAGCATGGCAATTTTGCTATTTTGCAGGACGGCAAGGAAATAGCAAGAACATAATTGCACTGAGGACTCTTCAGCACAGAGCAGAAGCAGACTGTGCATGAAGCTGCAGCTACAGCTGCCCATGACCACAGAACTACCATGCAAGCCAAGAAAACAAGACAGCAGAGGCAGGAGACAAACCAGGGCACAGGGAGAGAAGAGGCCTGCACAAGGGTTGGAGATCTGAACCCACCAAAAAGATGTGGAGAAGAGACAAGCAGAGGCAGAGTTAGGAGGCTGCAAGCCTCCAGAGTCCCAAGGCTCAGCATGAGTAACAGGCTAAGCATGCAGGGCTGGGTGAAACACCACTGGGCAGTCACCCAGCCAGGGCAGCCCCACTGCAATTCCATTTATCTTAGGACATTTGCTCGAGATATTAACTGCAGCAAGAGCCACAAAGGTAATAACGTGCTTTTGAGGCACATGAGTATTGCTGGCATTCAGAAATGTCTACCTCTCTCCGACTTTTAAAAGTGACTTCTCTTTGCTTGTAACTGGAGCATTACACTCCATTTGCTGTGACATTGCAGCCTGAAATTCTGTGATCTAACCCTGCATCCTCTCCTGTGTTCTTCAGTTTTTATTGAGCCTGGCCAGTTGGGAGATTCTGCAGTGCACCCAGGAGCTGCTGTGTTTTGTATCCAGGGGCTGTGGGTGTCTATAAAGCCCCCATGATTCCTCACCAGCATGGGTTATAAATATATGCAGGTAACAATCTGAGAAGTTAATTCAAGGACTCTTTCTGCAACGATCTTCCTTGTTTTCCTGCATGTTTTCTCTCCTTCAGCTAAGGTCTCTTTGGCTCTGACTCTGGTTTTATCATGGTTATCTGTAGACATGTATGTGCATCACACATGTAAACACTGGCAGTTCTACTCCATCATAAATGCCATTTTTATTGCAGCCAGAGTAGGCATTTAGAAGGTGCTTTACTTAATCTTTCTTCTGTATGTTGCAAACAAAAGGATGCCTTCCAGGAACCACAGGCTGGTCTCAGGAGTCTCTTCACTACTACAGAAAGCAGGGGAAAGGCTTGCCTTAAGACAGCTCTTCTGTTGCTGTAGACCAGACCCACATAATGAGTTTGATGCTGAGGGTGCCAGTGAAGTGAATGGGGATAAAAGGACAATTGCCAGCAAGTTGCTTGAGGAGACACCTTATCTCACTAATAGGATATGCCACATAGAAAGCTGGGTCTTAAATCCTGTTTCTGGCAAGGACTTGAGTACTTTATTTTTGTCCGAAAAGGGGATATTTCCTTTTACTTAGAAACCACAGTTCTATTATTTTTTTTTCTGGAGTTGGTCATTCAAGTCCTTCAAAATCTCTCCCAAAGAACATCCTCCAAAGAAGGTGGGGTTCACATCCACATCATCCTCCTGTCCATTAGCTCAACATTTAGAGCACAACTAAATACCTCTATTCCTCACACAGTGGAGGCAACCAAGCCCATGCCCCCCAGGCCCTGACAGGACTGATCTGCAGGACTGACAAGGAGGGGAGAGCTGTAAGTCACAAACCTGCCATCAACAACTTTTGATGACCCCTCATCACTCCAGTAAATTTTGCTGCTCTCACTGCCAAGCTGGGCTGGAAGTCAGACAACACAAGACTAGAGAGGACAGACAGGCAGATCCTGAGGTGATACCACTGTAGTCAAGGCAGATTCCTTTCTAAATAGATGCAAACAGAGCTGTACTGGAGATAGGTTGGTCCCATTTGACTAAATAATGGCTGAAATCAGAGACAAAACCCAAACTGCCTATTACAACCTGCTTCAGTGCTTCATTCTTTCTTTCTGCTCTTTTCCCTTTGACAACATCATTAGCCTTTGTTTCAGGAGGCAGCTCATTTTGCTCTACCCAGTCAGATTCATAGACGGATGATGCTGCCCCATGTCCTGCAGCTTCTCTTCATGTTTCTTCCCTTGTGTCCCTTCCCCAAGACCTCTTTCTCTTCTTGCTGAACAAAGTGTTCTTGAAAGTTTGAAGTGGTCCTTGTGGAGAAGCAGATCCTGATGAATCTGTGGAAATTTACTTGAGCACAAGGGTCACTGGGATGGCAGGTGCCACCAGGGTCTGGTGGCAGCACCTCTGAGCATATGAGAGTCATATTTCTGCATACAGCATCTAAACCCTCTTGTGGCTCTAGCCACAAATCTTAAAGCCTTGCCCCCCAGATAGCAGAAACCTGCTTTGGAGGGATATTGGCTGCCTCTGTCACCTGTATGTTTCCAGGGAAATGGAGTATGTTGCTGGTCCTCTGAAAACCAGGGACATGCAAAGTAAAAATTTCTCAGCAAAGTAGTGTCACTGACCTGGTAAAACAAAACCTGATTATATTATTTTCTATGACCAGACACTACCACCCTGATGCAGACTGTTAGCCATATTCAAGGCATGCAGACAGCAGTGTTACTCATCTACAAAAAAGGTGTCACAGTCGGGTTTCAAGGCTGAGATTTTTTTTTTTCTATATATCAGCAGATTACATAGAAAAGACATAATTTAATAACAAAGCTCATTCAAAATAGGTCAGTGTAAGATACTGTATTAATAGGGCAATAAGTATGCCTTATAATTCTGTGTCATTCATATGTCACCCCAAATTTATACCTGTAAATTCCTTCTCTAAATTCTTCTGGCATTTCTTTGAATTTTATACCCTATCACCTCACTAGTGTGTTCCCATGCCATTTCCACATTTATATTGATTTTGAATGCCAAAGAATCCTTGAGTCAGAAAGTTCTCAAAAGGATGGCAAATCAAAGACTGAGCAGGCATTGCACTTGGTAGAAAATGGCAATAATTTACTTTCAACTGAGGTTTCTTGGGCATACATGCACACAGACTTAGTAATAGCTGTGTCAGATAAATCTGGGAGTAGCTAGGCTAAGCAAGATTAATATGATGGTATTGATAGGTCAGCTTTCAGTGGCAAGGTCCAAAGCTAAAATATGGTTTGCAATATTCATTATATGCAGCCCTAAATCCCACTTCTGGTTTTATTTGTGTGCAGCACGTTTTCAAGATTTCTGAGGTATGGGAGATAAATAGGAAGCTTGGTTGAGTGTGATGGGAAGTGGAACCCCCAGGACTCAATGTTTTTTTCTAACTAGTGCTTGGTGCTATTGCAGAGTCCTGGGGCACCAGGATTGATGGAGGGTAGAGGTGCCAGTGTGCTCACCTGAGCCCTGCTGTGAGAGGATGGGATGACATGATCAGAGAACATATGTGGAGGTGGAGGTTTGCAAGCTCTCCGGGATTTGCTGCTACAAACCTAGGCTGTGTAAGGTCATCCTACATGTATCTACATTGCTTTTTAGAACCCAGCTGTTATGCAGCTGACACTGCAAAATCATATTTGGAAGAACTGATGCCTATTAACACTCCTCAGCATAGCACTAATAACAATAATAACCAATAGTAAGGAAATAAGACCATTCTTTTGGGAAGAAGTGTATGGAGCAAGACACTGAAGGGATTTATTGCCAGAATAAAAATGATAGCAAATTGTTTTGAAATCAGTCCTGAGGTGAAATGCTTCCTTCTCATTGGGAGATTTTTGATGCACTTGGGAAGGATGCATATGCATAAAGTTTGTCCATTTCTCCCATTCTAACGGCCCTCTTTTAAAGGACACCACAACTCTTCACTCAATTATACACCTGTACTGTCTTGACTACACTAACTCTACAATATGTGTTTGCATTCTTCCACTTGTAAATGATGATTGAAAGACGTGGCAATGTGGGGTAGGTGGAATAATTGTTCAAGTTGTTCAGTCTGTCTTATTAAGACTTCCTCCTCCCCTGATAAAATGATGTCCACTTTATAGCTGGACTTGCAAATGCCCAGTGTCTGTCTCAAACCGACTGAACCCTCCTCTAGAGAGTGCATCAACTTGTGGTTTATATTGGAGCTAGGAGAAGCAAGGTGGAGGCTGTCCAATGCCATCCCCTCAGAAGTCCCTCTGGCAAATCCATATGTTTATCCCACACTTAGCTTCTTTGCTGGACTACCCTCAAAGGACTCAGCTCTTAATTCTGCCAATATCTGGGAAATGGGTGCTCATCAGTAAGAATTGGCTGAATGAGAGCTCGTTTGGTACACCCAGCCAAACTGATCCACTTTGAGCTGGCCATAGTGTCTGTTTGGACTTAGTCTGGTTGGGCTCAATGATCTTAAACGCCTTTTCCAACCTAAAAGATTCTAGGATTCTTTAACCTACAGGGAAATACTTTGTTTTTCCCCTGCAACATTGTGTTAGGTTTGAAATGAAATGAATTTCTCTGAATGAGTGTACTCCACTGAATGCTGTGGCAGAGACAGTGTGTCATAAATTCCGCTCTCTTACTAACCACAGGCAGTCTTTTGGTGTCAGTATGGCAAATATGGGCTGAAGATGGACGGTATCTCTTCTTGGCCAGTACCACACTGTCTATGTGCCGCTTCCTGTGGAGACTTGGGGATCTCTATCAACTTTTTATCAGTGTTAAATGTTCTTATACAAGTGAAAGTCAAACAAAGGACTCATGGAATGAAGAGAAATTCAGATTATTTTCTCATTATTTGTTTTGTCTCTAATCAAAATGCAGGTTAATGCATTAACATTATGTGAAGAATCTGAAGTTCCCCCTCAAATTATTCCCCATTATTTCCTAAATGCAATACAAAGATATTTCAATATTATCAACTAAACAAATTGTTTAACTATTTCCAAATTGAAATATTTCATTCTGTATGCCAATGCATTTCACTGAAGGTCCATTCAGTTTAAAGTTACACTCAATGCCTCAGTAGGATCTTGGTCACTGTCTTTTGTTGTTGATTTTCCCCATTGGATTGAACTTCCTAGACAACCTGTATTTCCCATAATGTGTCTGCAGGAGTTCCCTTAGTACAGGCTACAGCTCTCAGAATGCACAGACAGTTTAATGGAACATTTCTAATAAAATACCAAAACAAAACAGAGGTCAATTTTCCTGAAGAGCAAATATAGAAAAAGAAGAGAGTTATGGAAAATATAGATTTTGTAGAAACTACAATTTCAGTGGAAGTTTTCCACATGAGCAAGAGCTATTTGTCATACTGACAGTACACTGGAAAGCTCCAGGAAACGGGCCTGGACTGTCACATGCCCTAGCTCTTCCATCCACCATGGCTCCCTCCTTATTCCTTTCTGTGGCAGAATTTGCCAGCCCTAGGAGGAAATTTTCCCTTTTCCTAGGAGGAAAGCAGGTGCCTAAATTACAGGGGAAAAGGAGGAAGAGTGGAAATGAACCTCCTGGAGCTTCAATTTTCATAGCTCTGCTTCTGTGCAGTCAGAGACAGATATGCAAGTGAGCAAGGAGTAACTGAAGAAAATAAAGACTGCTCTGAGTTCTTCCTTTAATCTATTCGCTCAGGCAAAGGTTAAATTACCATTTGAATGCTGCTGTAGAAGAGCTAATAATGTTGCCTTTATGTTCCAAGGATCGTCTCTCTTAAAAATACATTCTTTTCAACTCCAATTAAGGAAAGCTGTGGTTCCAATCATCTCCAGGATGAAGATCTCTGTTTTTGCCATGCACTAGCTGGTTGTCCTGTTGTTCCCTCATTGATTTCCTGCAGTGCTTTAGGTAGTGATTCAGGAACAGCTGACTGTGAGGATATGTTCATGTAGTTAGAGAGAAGGGAACTATACTTTGAGGTCTTTATGAAATTATGCCAAGTGCCTTGTGACTTTCAACTTCTGGACCCCAGGGAGAAATCTGAACCCCTGGCTGAGAGTTGAACAAAAACCATGTTACTGTATTACTATCCAAGAAAGCATTTTTGGACCACGTTTAAAGGTACACTCTCCCTCCTGATTAGGAGATTGTGTTTTCATTGCCATTTAGAATGGATTTAGCTATCTATGAGGTTATCCTGCAGACTTTCCAGGCTTTCCCATTGTAAGTTATATGTACACTAAGGAGGAAATTAAAACAAATGTGTATTTGTCTTCAGTACTGACAATAGTGTCAAGTGAAAGACAAACACAGCCAGAGCAGCAAAAGGAAAAACAAAAGTACTTACAAAGAACTGAGCCAGTATATATAATTTTTTAAAAGACCTGCTAATTATTCAGCACAAAAATCCCCAGCTCTGCAGGTTGCAATGGGAAAAGATTTGCAAAGCGGTGTATCTGTGTCCAAGTGAGGACAAGGCCTAATCCATGCTGTCATTTTTGTGTGCTTCTGACTTTCCCCATTGTCACAAGTCACTGCTGACACTCTCTTGGCTCAGTGGAGCTGCTGGGCCTGTATTATGTCCTTCTGCAGTCAGTCCTACACTGCTTTGGACAAGCAGAAGAGAATGTGTTCCACTCACCAGGGACACAGCAGGGGAAGAAGTCCACCCTTACTTCTCCTGAATGCCCTAATCAGCTTCTGAGACTTCTCTCCGCATCTGGGAGGATTTGTGGCATCTCTGAGTCAGTGATTTGTGGCACCTCTGGTTTCTTTAGTCCAGTAACCCACCCCTAAAGGGAACCTGCATCCAGAGACTGTTATCTCCCAAATAAGCAAGGCAGAAGTTCATTTAGGCCCTCTCATATTTTCCTTCCATGAAGGTCTTCTTCACTGCTAGCTGAGGATATTTACATATTCTATATTCTCATTTATGAACTCCTTATGAAGATAAAGGCAAGCAAGAATGAGACTCTAGAGACAAGTTTGCAGTAGAAAATAACATCCTCACCCATACTCCAGGTCCTGATGGCATGACCTCTTTCCCAGTTCTCGGGTCTTTCCAGAGAAGCCACAGGAGATGTATTCTGACTTTAGTACATTAATTAAGAGCTGGACTTGATGTGAATTGTGGAAATGGAGGAGGCCCTGAATCTACTTACAGTCTCTGTTCAGCTTTGTGTGCACCCTCTGTAATTTGGGAAGCTTCTCCTGTGAGCATTACCTCACTCATCCCAAAGCCCTGAATAGCTCCACACCTATGCACTGTGCAAACAGACCAAGAGAAACAGACTAGAGGGCTCCCAATTACACAATATCCCTGAAGAGCCCTTCCATGAATCCCACAAAGATCTTGTGGCAACAGGTTTTGCAAGACAGTTCTGAGAAAGGTCAAAGACCTCTGTCTTGCAGCTGAATAAGTGAAAATGTGCCTCCTCATAAATGCTGTCATTATTACATTGCAGTAGCATTGCAAGCACTATGGCCTTGCACACACTGGGAGGAACTTCAGTGTTTCCTGTCATGGTCCAGCTCCACCTTTGGTAGCATTCCTGTGAACCATTGGATCAGCAGCAGGGACCCCAGCTTTTGCTTGGTCAGCATGTGGCTACATGGAGGCAAACCCCCAAGAGGTACAGGCAAAAGCAAAGCTGCTCCATCTCAACACCTCTCTCGGGCTAAACCCAGCTGGCTGCCAAGAGCTAGAGCTTCCTTTGCTGTTACCCTAGGATTGCTGACCAAGTGAGGCACACTCTGGACATCTTCCCCACAGACTGACCAAGCTGGAACCCATGCAAGATTCAGTGACAACTTCTCAGAATGCCACTGAAGGGAATGCACTGCTTACCTCATCCTTTTCTTATATACTTTAGTTAACTAGATAGAAGTCTCACCCTGAATGTAGGCAAGCAAAAGTAAGTTGAATCCTCAATTCCTCCTTTACAAAGAAAGGCTTAAACCATCAAGCTTTCATGTATTCAGGACTGCTTTAAGTATACTGCATGTAAAGGAATGGATGACTGAGCTGAAGTGCAAGAATCCCCAGCCCTGTGTTTATTATTCTCTTTAGAAAATAAGACAACTTTTGAAACATTTTTGGGTAGTGTGCAGACTTGCACTTGCACTTGCACAACACAGCTCTCCTATGTCTAGTAAGATGCTTCAGCCATTGGTGGAAAGAGTAGCTGTCCTCTTCCTTTCCTGGTCTGTTTCAGTAATACAGGAAAGCATAGAAACCCAGGTTTTTATCTTTACGAGGTGGCTCACATGCCTAAACAAGGTATCAGGCATTACAGAATTTAGCATGGCAGCATCCCAGTTGACCTTTGTATCTGTTTCCCCTCAGTGTGCATGTGACTCTGTTATCTGACAGCTCAGAGGAAAGAGGTGCCTTCCCATATGGCAGATTTGGGGTTTTTTCCTGAAGATATTATAGGAAATTCTGATTAGAAGCTTTAAACACATTATCCAGAAATGGTTAATATGTTAAGTTCTCTTTAGGTTTACATTACAGTAAGGTAAAAATGGTTAGCCCTGTGATAAAATGAGCATCAGACTTTAGCTTAAAGCTCTAAGTCTGGTACAAATAGCTGCAGATCCTTTAATTGTTTTCAGACCCTTTAACTTATTATTTGGGTTTCCTGGTAAATTAATCTATGCATCTGTCAACTCACAATGCAAAAACTCACAGGACTTCATGGCCAATTAAACTCCTCTGGCAGAGGAAGAGCTCCTAACATTGGAGTAAATTGTATTAAAATAGAATATAAAGCCTTTCCACGTTGTTACAATGAGGGGGGAAAGTGTCAGCTTGCATTTGGATCAAAGCCACTTGCAAAAATTTCATTTTATCCAGTTAAAGATTTTTTATATCTTAAAAGTGTCTTTGCTTTTTGTGATGTGTTGAGAAGTGAAATGAAGTAGCTCTGTGAGAATGGATATCAGTGATGCCTCATATTCCACAGACCTCTGTATTGTGGCTTATGGTAATCTCCAACTAAAGTTATTTCTGTGGCTGGGCCACCTGTATGGTCTTTCTTCTTTTGCTGACAACATATGAATTCATTTGCCACACTTCCTCTACTTGAGCCATTCATAGGAGGTATTTGTGGACTTTTACACATCAACCTCTGTACTTACGTTCTTGAAACAGTAGTGTTGCTCTTTTACATTTGTTTTCCTTTTTTATCTAGGGTTCAACTTGGCCAAGAACAGAAAAACAGTTACTGAGGGATGATCCTACAGAATGATCACACCACATGATCCCATAATTCTCATTTCACTAGGAAATGGGGCTAAAAAAAGAGTTCATCAAAGCCCAATCTTGGGTTTACATTTTCTTTTCACAATATGTTAACAGCAACTGGATTTTTTTTCCCTTTTATTTTTTTCCCCTGGAACAATGAACAGGAGTTATCTCTTACATTCAAGGGAACAAGGCCCCAAAACATTTCCTGCATTAATTCCCTATGGAGAAGGCAGGATGTTTAGGAATCGTGATGTTGAAGACAAAGGTTGGTCAAAATACTGCATCAGTCTGCTGCAGAAATGGAATAATGGTTTCAGTGATATTTTTCCATATTTTTGGAGAAAACCAAAAATAAATGTAGTTCAGCTTTGTTCAGTGATGAGCCAACAAAAATCACTTTCACCTCTGACAGAGGTCTGTCTCAAGTCCAGGACATGTACAGACAAGGGTGTATTTCTCACATCCCCGATCTCCAATATGAGACTAATAAATTTTTTGAAAAATCTGTGCCACAGTCAGTTAACACATATATTTCTCAGTGTCAAAGCAGACTGTTTGATCTTTGCTCTAAGGGTAAAGCACCATTTCAGGGTTGCTTGGCAGCTCTGTTTTCCTTCCCTCAGCAAGAGATGGATTCATTTAGAATTGCGGGCCACGAAGAAGGGAGATCAGGTGTGGCAGAAATGGCAGGTGGCTGGAGCTGACTTGACAGCAATTAAATGTACAAATCTTTGATTAGGCTCATGGGAATGGAGTCATTAGCTACAGCGAATGGACCAGCTTGCTTTCCACTGCCTCATTAGCCATAATACTGATATTACTTTAAAAAGCCTGGAAAAAAAGCCCTCCCATACAGAATTAGGAGAGTTGAGTTTCAAGGGAAAAAAATAAGCTAGTGTAAGCACTTTCTAGCTGAACAAACAGAGCCTGGCTTTTCTGGTCACTGACAAAAAAAGTCTCATGTTTGCTGTGCTGTGAGATAGCCCCGTATCCAGCGCCGCAAGCAACGATTCACAGAGATCAACAAGTTGCTCTTGGCCACTAAAATTTACTGAGGACCTCATCAGGCAGCGTCCTGCTGTGCTCCAGTTCCGAGTACTGGTGCCTTTAACAACATCCTACCCTGCAAGTGGAGACCTTCAGTCAGTCACACAGTGGAATTATCAGGGTGGATATAACTTGCACATAAATCTCCAAGCTAGCTGGCTTGGGGAAGATTTGGCTTAGGCTTTATTTATCTTCCTGTAACATGACTGGTTGAAGACGGCCTGCAATAACAACATTCTGCCATAAATTAACATCCTCCTGTCCCCAGCTCTTCTATTGTCTATATGTCTTGCTATTTCATGGAAAGTTCATAATGAAATAATCTGTACCCACTTGGCCTTTCTCTCCCACTCTTCCTTCAATGCTCTCTAGCTCACCACAGTAATTGCTCTGACCTGCTAAACCAGAACAAAATCAGAAAAAATATTTTCCTCCAGGGGCCTCGTGTAGGGTTTCATGCAAACAAGCTGATGGCAAAAAGAAGTTTGGGACACAGTGAGGGCAGTGGCTCTCACCTCTCACACTGATCAAGCAACTAGTAGTGCAGATGAAGCAGGGGCAGAGGGAAATAATTTTTGGTATTCGGTGGCAACACTGCTGGGCCAGTGTTTTGCCCTCTACAGCAAGAGCAAGATGAGAAAAAGATGCCACATTCTCTAGGGATTATTATTGTCCTTCATAACATGGAACACTGAACGGTTGTGCAGTCATAACACCATCCCTTGCTTGCTTGTGAAGTCTAGGTTCAGGTTCTTCTGTCCCAGCGGTAAGACAAGACTGCCAGTTCCATGACTTGTTCCTTCCCAGGTTTCAGAGGGACCAGGTGCTACAAGAGAGCTACATGCCACAGGTGACTTACCCATACAGGCATTAGGTGGAAAATGTCAGTTTCCACTTAGGTGTAGTTTGAGGATCTTTACACTGTCTCCTTTCAGTAGTAACAGCATACTTCACCTTCTTTAAGTGTATTTGTTCCTCATGTGCTTTTTGATATGTAAAAGCTAAATATAAAAAAAAGGGACTGAATTGAAAGGGATGCTTTCTCTGAAGAAGGAAATTCAAGTTGTCAAAGAAGTATAAAATACATGGTACAAACTGTTCTATGGAGTTACCTGTAGAGATAGGTAACTCCACTGAAACAGAACATCCAGCCTAGCCTCAGTGTGTCACTGATTCCCATGGCCAGGTGAGACATCCTGTGTTAGCTGACTAACTCACACTTTAGCTGAAGGATTACCAGGATAGTCTTTTCCAAGACTCTTACAGGGCTGACTGTATCTTTGTCGTCTTAGATGGTATCTAAACAGCTCACGGGATGAACAAATACAGCTCAATCTCATCAGCTGTGCAGCACCACTTTTCTTTCTATGATGGTGATGTAAGAAATACAAGGTGAGATTCAGTCAACACTGTCTTTGTTCTATTCAGCAGTGAACTTCCATGTTGAAACAAAGTGCTATAAAAAAAAAATAGAAGGGATCTTTGAGGAAGACGAAATCCCAGGAAAGAAGGAATGAAGAAGAATAAAGATAAATTTAAGAGGAAGGAGAAAATGAGAAGAAGCTGCTAAACAGCTTCAAAATTTTTCTACTGTAGAAAATATAAACTGCATTGCTTTTGCTTTCCTGTGTCTGCCTCCTCTGCATTTTAATTACAGTTGAGTGTCCAGCCTGATTAGCATTTTTACAAGCCTTCCTCAATTCATACCTGCTTACGTATGCATGCAATTTCCTTGCAGAACTGACCTTGAGTGGTTTCAGCCTAGAATCAGAACTTTGATAACCCTTCACCACACCACAGGTCACTTTTTACATGGACATTAAAGCCTCAAAAAGCTTTGACAGATGCAGAAAAACCAACCTAAGTTATTCCCACTTCTATGTTTCCTTCTTTCAGCACTTGCTTTTTCCCAGAGCAGTGAGCAGGAGACTGACTTTGCTTTAGTCACAGTTTATTGCCTGATTTCTTAACTCTAGCTGCTGTGGGGATGGCATGGAAAAGACTTTGGTGGGCAGCAATATCTGGAATTGCCACACAGTGTTTCCCTGGAGGTCATTTGTCAGCATGATAAGTGATTTTAAAGCCTCAGAAAGTTCAGCCTCTATGACTTATTATGGCTTTTCCATCTCTAACTTCTGTGGCTCTGAAGAATGCAAAATTTGTAAACAGTGCAGGAGAAACCCTTTCCAGTCAACTTTTATTTTTTCCATTGCTTCCCATTCACAGCAAATATTTTGTTAAAAAGACCCACTGAAACAGAAGACAAAGATTAGGCAACATCCAGAGCTGCAACTACAGAACTTGCAGTCCTCCACCATCATGCTGCCCAGCCAAAAGCTGTGTCACAGCCAGCATGGAAACAGGAGGAAAATGTATTTTTCACCATGTGTTTTGACTCTGCTTTGGGGCTTAGATGACCTGTTGGTAAAAATGCCTGTGTCCTGTCTCCATAACAGACACATCAGTTGTAAATTATCTGTCCAGTTTTGCCATTGTGAGTAGAGCCCCCGTGGGAATTGACAGTACTGTATTATTGTTGGTTTTGGCGGATAGTCTCCAAACAAAACCAGCTTCCCCACTGCTAGGGAGGGGGGCAATGCTGGTGCTGGGAATATTTCTCTTTGGAGCAGTTGCATGTTTTGGGAAGAGTTGAAGGCGTGGGGTGCCAAGCTGTCCAGTGAGCACCCTGTGCCAGTGCAGGCAGGACCTGCCTGTACCTCTGCCAACTCCCTGCCGTGCTGCTCCGTGTCCTGTTACATGTGGTGGGAGCCTCGGAGCGGGGAAGAGAGGCAATTTATAGTCATGTTACATTTCCTACTTCAAAACTGTTTTTACAACCATTGGCCCAGCCTGCCCCAGCAGCGCTGGCCCACGCAGCAGGCTGTGTTGTTTCATTTCTGTCAGCAGTGGGTCTTTTCTCTCTGCTCCTGCAGGAAGGCTTTTGTTTCACGTCTTTCCTCCCTGCTGCATGCTGTGTTGGCCAGGCAGCCTGCCACGTGCTTGAAAGCCTCCTTCCCACCCCTCTGCTCTGCATGGCCATAGCCTCCCTCTCAGCTCATCCTGCAAACACTCATTAGGTGCTTTGGGTGCAGATGCTCAGGACCTGCTCCTGTGTCTGACCACAACGTGTTGTGGTGATAAGAGGGTGGACACCTGGACAACGGCCAGTCCAAGCATTACATTATGGCCCTCTCTCTTATGCTGTTTACTTTTGTGACAGTTTCTCCTTTCAGTTCTCATGTCTGCAATGTTGATCTAGCAGGGTGGCCATCTGGATCCCTGCCTCCACTGCCAACCCCATCTTCACCCCATCTTCATCTCCCTGTCAACCAATTCTGCTAAGTTTTCCTCCAGCCGCTCCCCATGTTCAGTCTTGTCACAGCTGGGGGGACCCAGCTTTCATTTCTCATCCTTGCTTTTTGTCCTACTCAGGTTAGACTGACCACAAAGATCACACAGAGACTACCTCGGCTCTGTGCCATGGCAGTGGTTACAGACAAATCAAGACTAATCCTCAGCTGTTAACAAACTGAGACCCATCTAACCCTCAGTGCAAAAAATGGGCAAAGGCTATAGCAAGGGATGTGAAGGAAATGCACAGACTCACTTTATTATTAGGATTGCAAGTCCCCGAGAGACCCTGACCTCAGAGACACTGCCTCCATCTCACAAAGGGTTTGAGCTGAGCATAAGTGTCTGACCTCATCTGGGACCCCAGGGTGTGGGTTAGTTTTAAAAAACATTGCCGCAAGTCAAAAAAGCAGCAAAAAAATCTGTATCATTTTTTTATTTTCTGTTTTCTTCCAAAAATTTTTCTTAGAAACAAGAAAAAGCATTCCAGCTCTCCAGATCCAGCTATTCTCTTCAGTCCTCAGCTGGCCTCTCCACAGATTTTGCTGCCAGGGTCCTGGGCTCATGGGAAAAGTTTGTGGGACATCTGCACCATGGTGCGGCGATCACGCACTGACTAGGAGCAAGCAAGAGCTGGAACCCACGAAAGTACAACTCTATCAGCATGGCTCCGTGCCCAGCCTTAATTAGACTTGCCAAGAAGGGCTAATTAGCTAGGCTCAGTGCCACACTGATGTGACTATACCACTTTCAAAAACCAGCAAGCATCATGTGCAGCTCACTTCAGCATGGTGATGCTATGTGAAGCTGGACAGAGCGCGTATTCACCAGCCTTTCCTCTCCAGAATGAGCCCACTGAGCTTGTAAGAGCCAATTGCACATTACTCTGTCCATGTGTGTAGTAAAGGGTTTTATAGCAGGACCTCTATGGATTGAAGCTTCGTGACACCCACGGTGAAAGAAAGAGCACTAGATCTTCTCCTTTGCTGGAGAGGAAAGCCAGAGCACTTGGAACATGAGAGGCTGGCTGGAGTTCCCCGAGGGAGCCCAGGGCCAGTCTTGTCTCGTAGCCCAGCCTGCCTGCCTCGCCCTTCCCTGTCCACACCCGCCCTGCCCACCTGCCCAGCGGTGCTTGGCTGCCTTCCCTGGCCTCCGCTGCCGTGGCTACTCCTGCAAGGCTCTCACAGTACAGTACCAAACATGATTTGGACCCTGCTCAGGCCTTTCTGAGGATCCCTTTCCTGCCTTGACGAATTGTCACATGTGTTTTTCCCCCAGCCTCTGCTGCCATACAAAATGCTGTTTGCAGCCTCTCATGCTTTGAGGGGGCACTAACAGGAGGGCACTGGTTCCACCGTGTCTGCGGCTCCCCACAGCCATAAAAGGGTGGAGAAATCTGCTCTTAAGGTGCGTAAGAAGGCAGTGAATCATAAGAGCAGCAAGCTCTTGTTTACCAACACCTCACTTTGTAAGGATCTCTTTAACACAGTAATTTGTGAGATAGCCAGTCTGGTTTCCAGTTGAGACAAGCTAAGCCCTGTGCTCAGCTGGGGAAAAGGTTCCTCTTGGTTAATGCAGTGAGGACAGTGACTGTGGAGAATGATGGCCCCAGCTCCTCTGGTAGATAGGCCCTTGTGCAAAAAACACACACACACACACACAAAGGAAAGGCTACTAGAGGAAAGGCTCCAGAAATTGTCCCTTTTCTTTCCACATCCATCTGATAGTTTAGCAGAAGTAAAATAAATGAGAAGGAGTGTATGGAGGTAGTAATATTCCTACCTTTGGACCATCATATCAAAGTATAGCAAGTTACACACACACAGAAATACCATGACATGTATTACAGTGCTGCATAATGCAAGCAAGTGTAGCAGCAACTTGTTACCCTGACTGAAGGCTAGAGTGTAATTAATGTAATTACAATGCCGCTGGCTGAATTCATTCGAGGAGCATGGCATGCTCTGTGCCCTACAGGGTGATGCATAATCCCAAATACTTCATCAGTTGAAAGCGAGCTCTGAGACACATTTGAGCTGCAATGCAGTCTCACAGCCAGGGTTTTACTTAATGGCATTTTGTCCCCAGTTCTCCAGAAGATCCAGTTGGTGCCACCAATACCTTTACTCAATTTATCACTTTTGGGGAGAGATTGTGGCACTTCCTCTTCAGGGGACTTGTGAATGGGTCAGGGACACAGGGCCACAACCAGCAGCAACAGCAGCTTCCTGCATACAGGGCACAGTGAGAGAGCAGCAGTGCTCAGCTGGCCAACATCTGGGCTATGCCAAAGGAGCCCAGCCCCATAGCTGCTGTCCTGCTGTAAAACAATAACCATTCAGGGTGGCTCCAAGGCCTGGTCAGCCATAACCCCTTCCTTACAGCACTAGTTGGACCTTCATCAATTGCTAGTTTTCATTGCCAGCTCTGCTCCCTCACCACCTTCTCCCCCACACATGTACTGTTCTCTGCAACTTCACCTCATTTCCCAGAAAAAAAAAATTCTCAATATTTTTTTTTCCTAAAGAGCAGTAGGAATAACTGGCTTTTGAATTCAGCACAGAAAGGCTACAATTACAAAAATGTTTTGGGTTGACAGGAAATTAAACTGTATTTTCTTGGTAAAACAATAAAACCCAAAAATTGCAGTTTGGATCAAGCGAAGTGTTTGGTTCGACCTGAAACAAAACACTTCATTTTTGTGTTTAAACTTTTCACCCCTTTTTATTTATTGCAGGCAGGAAAACCTCAAAACAAAAACAAATGTTTCAAACTGAAAAGTTGAGCTGTTTCCCTTTGAAATCATCACGCTGCATTGACTGCAATTTCTCAGAATTACCCTCTTTGTCTTTGGCTGAAACTCTTTGCTAGATTTGAGGCTTAATTCACAAAATGTTTTACATGATACCAACGAGTATCCCAAGAATTTCACCTGGCCCCACTTACCTATTATTTGAATTCACATCCTGAAAAAATTTGGTAAAATAATGCTATTTTGCCAACAATATTCTTAATACCAATGCCCTTTCAAAACCATGTTAATCGCAAGAATGCACTGGTCTTCTCTTCATAATAACTCATGCAGGGGTTGAAAGAGAGAAGGGGTCTTGCTTTTGGTGTGGTCCTTAATGTGCCCTGAAGGCAGGGTGAAAGAGCAAATGTCAACCTCTCTCACTGGTCTCTGCAGGCTGCAGCTGGGATCCTGTGGCTGAGCTGGCCAAAGTGCCACTTCACACTGGGCATGAGGCAAGTGGGATCCAGCTGTGTGGTGCCGGGAACTGGATGCATCTGGAAATGATCTTCAGACTTAAGTCCAGGAAATAAGGGGCTATTCACCTATTCCGCTTTTGTCTTTCACTGATTATCAGCCAGTGGGAAAATTTAACTGTATACAGCGTTTTTCAGGCTTAAAATCTGTCTATGGGTTTTGTCTATAAGAAATAGAGGGAAAAGAGCCTCTTGCTTTATTTTATTATTTCCATTTCTAATTGCACATGAAATAGTAGAACAGAAAATAGGTTTGGCTTTTGACCCTAAAAGACTCTAGGGCAAAGATCCCATCTGTTGTGCATTTTAACTGAACCTATTCACCATTTCTGGTAACATCTGAATATATTAATGCTGCAAAGAATGGAAACAGCCTTCAAATCTGTTCTCTCTGTGCCTCTAAACAAAACTGTGTCTTCCATATTCTTATATCTCTGCTGAATCACCCAGATCATAAAACATAAATAAAGCTGCCTGGTCATAAGCACATATGCCACAAAATGAGAGGTTGAAAGGAGGAGCAGAAGTGAAAGAGTTAAAAAAAAGCTACAGCCTCTCCCAGTGTTTTCTTGGGTGGAGAGTGTAAAGGTTAACGATTTCTAAATATTCAGGAGTAATAAATGATCTGAGTAGTTTTCTGGCGGTACCTCATGTTCTCAGAGAAACAAATGCTTCAAGGATATGCACCATTTCAGAAGAATGTGACAGAGAGAGAGAGAGATTTATTTTCAAAACTTGTGATGATCTGTCTCATCACTGATAATAGAGGCGCAGGTTCTTTCCATCCAGAGATATCACCAGGTAAACAATGAAGAATGCAGTGCTTAGGGGTTTATGTGTCAGAAGAGCTTAAAATTATTTTATATGAAGCTTTTCTGTTTCCTTCACGTGCATGTACAAAATTGTCCCTCCACAGAGTCTTTCTCCTCCTTGTTTTGGCAGCACACTGCTTGTTATTCCATTCAATGGTAAGGAAACCAGCTGTAAGGAGCAAACAGGTGTAAAAAATCTTTCAGGTATTTGAAGTGTGGTTACTCTTGTCCCCAACTATGGGGGAGTGGGGAGGGCTGACTCATGTGGGAAGATAATTGTCTTTGTGACTGTCCCACTGCCAAGCTTGCATGAAACCAGTCAATCACTGAAGAAGCTACCAAGGGAGTCAAAGAGAAGACATTCCCAGGCTGAGCTGTTGAAAATATTTTTTCTTACTTCCTCAACAAAAGGGAAGAAGACTCTTATCTCTTGTACACCACTTACCTCAGCAGTAGATTAAGGAAAGAGCCAAGAAACGTGGGAAGTCAGATTAAGACCTGGAATGGAGAGCAGCACTGGCTATCCTTCTTCTCCTGCTTTTGGATGTGAGGCTAAAAAGAGGGAAGGAAATGGGATGCAGCCTGTGGCCAAGATAAGTGTCAATAACAAGATTTGTAAGTGATGAGGCAGCAGCAGTAGGAAGCAGAACATATGGGTAAAGCAGCTCCTGGAAGAAAGGACAGAGTAAGGTTTACCTCCCACGAAATAGGAGCAAGAGTAATGTGAGGATGGGTTGAAATATGAATCTCAGGGCCTGGCTGAGATTGTAGGAGAGGTGCAAGTGAGGATATGTATTTATTTCTTTTAATCTGGCTGACACCTGGGCACGTGACTAATGGAAAACCCACAAACTGAGAGCTGATGTTTTGGCATCTTCACAGAACTTATCCCTGTTGAGGGAGCAGGATCTGGTGACGCTGCTTGCATTCACACAGGGATGCTATCTTTTAACAAGCCCTTCTCACCCATGAGCAAGTAAGACTGGGGTTTCTTACACGGCAAAAGGGAAAGCAGGAAAGGCCTTCTGAAGATTCAGGGAAACCTGGATTAAGTCACTGTGGTTAATTATGCAAACATTAGAGAACCCAAGTTAGATTTGTATCCATGGAGAAGGACCCCTGCACATCAGATCTTAGCTTCTTATCTGCCAGTTCCAGTCTTTCATTCATCTCAAAGTGCACCGTGTACATTGACCTAGATGGGTGCTAAGTACTGTGCCGATGATCTTCAGTACATACTGAACCATGGGTGTGACAGCGCCCCTGGCTCTGCAGACATCCCTTAAGGTCACGCCGAGTTCACCCAGCTGCTGCTGGCAAAACCTTGGCTGAAGATTTAGTGAAATACCACAGGATCTGCCCCACTTCTGACCAAAGCCTTACCACTGCTGGTATGGCAGGAGGAGCAGCAAGGGACGTCAGCCAATTAGCTCCCAGCTAAAGCTTCAGGGTCTTCTTTTGGCAAGAGAACCAAACACTGTTTTCAGAGGGCTTTGTTGTGACAACAAATCTACTTATGACCTCATGGATCCCTCAGAAAACTAAAAAAGACAACTTCTTATACAGCATTGCATTTTAGCAGAAACTATGTGACTGGCACTGAAATGTGTGTGGTGGGATAAACCTTTCCCTGTGCGCTCTGCACAGGTTGGTCTGCTAGAACAAGTCCATGGCCAAGTGCTCTGTGCATACCTCTCTTGGGTAACAGCTGGGCTGAGGTCCAAGGAATCTGTATAAAACATGCTCAGGACTGCTCAGCCAATTAATCTTTTGTAACTTGTGGGGAGAAAAAATGGCATGTGATCATGTAATTAATGGTTGGCTCCTAAGGTGTGTGCACTAATTAAGGTTCAGGCCTATAGTTGCTCAGCAACTGTGTTTGCAGCGTTTTATACTACTGAAATGCTTGACTTTGTGGCCTGAATAAATGCTCTTTCAAGCCATTTTATGTGTCAGTGTTCCTCAGTTAAGAAGGGCAGAAGTGGGACAGAACAGGCACATGGCAGCCTAGAGCACCCTCTGTCCATGTTGGCTGGGGTGAGTGAGACCTCTTGCTTTCCGATCCAGAGCTCTGCCTTGAGTGCCAGAAGGATGCCATGGAAGGTTGCTGTGCCCTACAAGAGCTCATGCTGTTGGAGAGGCAACACCTGTCCAGTGTGTTCTGCGGAGCATGGCTGATTGCAGGAGAAAGGTGGTACCAAGTGTTTAGGGGTCTCTTCCCAACACCACTACAAAGCAGCAGTCTTCTGCCTGACTCTCTTCAGGCTTGTTTCTTTTTGTCTTTCCCCATCACCTTCAGCCTGTCACTGTTTCAGGCTTGTCTTCTCCTCCCTGCTGATTTCTTTCAGCCCTCAGCCAACATGCTGATTTTCTCCCTTGTTCATCTCGGCTTCCTTTGGCCCTCCCCTCCACACACCCCTCTCCCTCAATTCCTCAGAGTCAGCAAATGGAGAGGAGTATGGTGCACACTGAAAGAAGGCAGGAAACACCCAGAGAGATCTGTGATGAGCCTAGCACATCCTGTGCCCATGACTGCAGGGAAGTGTGTGTTCTGTCCCTCCTCCCATAGGGATACATGCTCTACGTGGTCAGAGTCCTTTGCTGCCAGCAGTCTATAAATCATTTTTCAAAGGTTTACAACTTGGCCAAACTTGCTGCAGATTATCCTGGGCACAGCAAAAGTTATATTTCTGCTTCAGGGGCCCCCTCCTGACAAATTTCAAGCCTTTTATTCATGTCTTGTGGGAATGCAAAAACTTCAGAAAGAAAAAGTTCACCAAAGTGTAAGACAGAATCTTCTTTTAAACTCTCAGAAGTCTTTGGAACAGGGTAGCAATATCACAGACAGACACTTGACATGGGAAATGTCAACTTGATCTTTAACAGCCCAATGATGTAGTAAAATCAAATAAAAACCTGCATTATAATGTGCAGTGTGAGGGCAGCTGGGCAATCATATCAACACACAAGATAATACCAATTTAATTCATACTAAACTAAAAGGCATTAGGTGAAACTGAAATTGGGAGTTGTACATGACAGCACCAAGATCTAAAATGGGATGGACCTTGATGGATGGATCTGTGGGTACATTGACAAAGAGAGCAGGTAAATCCTCCCTAGATTTCATTTTCATTCTTTACATAATTTGCTGAAGTTTTATCAAAAAAAGACACTTTTCTCACCAAAACCCTGAACAGCCAAAGCAACCAGTTGCCCCAGCCCTTGTGCTGGACCACAGCCAGGGACATACCACCACTGTGGCTCCCAGGAACAAGCATGGGCCAGAGGGTAAGTTTCTCTTGTAACTGTCAAAGGACTGTACAGCCAGCATTTTACACCTACAGAGAGTTATGCGAACTGAATTACAATACTTCTCCACAAAATCACTGCATAGCTCTCAGGCACTTTGAACTGGAAATTCACTGTGAGAAATGAATATTCAGGTTTCCCCCCACCCCCCATCCTCTCAGGTGCTGTTGGTGCTTGCCCAGCTTGAACATAGTACAGTCTGTACTTATTTTTGTTGTTGAAATGTACTCATTGAGGTTGTCTGTCAGACTGCTCGTTTTAAAGGACATCCCCATGTTAAATATAAATAAATAAAATAACCCAGGTCATTCATAATTATTTCATTCAATTCCAGCCTTCTACTATCTATGTTGGAAGCTTTATACAGCCTGATTTAATGGAAATTCAGCATTTTGGATCACAGAATGGAAAATTTTACCATAAACAAGCTGATTATGATTTTGCCAATTTTCACTTACTCTGAAACTACCAGTCATAATTTCTCTTGTTAAGAATCTAATTGGATATTACCAATGTTATCAAATGACAGAAAATATAGCCAAGAAATGTATGATGATGCCTACAAAGAAAATTGCCTTTCTATGTGGTCAGAGGCTTGAGGGAAGAGTTTTAAGGCTGGATGAGGGGATTTAAAAATTAAATATTACTTTTGCACTCCTCTTCACCTTATCACAAATGTGATGAAAGTGTGTTTTAGCTCTCATGACATGCCTGCATTTTACCACTAGCTACACCAGGTTATTACAAGAGTTCTAATGCATATGCTTGAGTATATTGTTGCTGATTACATACAGAAGTGTCATTGTTCCATACAAGTGAGTAGTCATTTATTTTGAGACTCTTTCATTATGATAGGACAACCTGGTGGAAACACCTGAGATGATCTATTGCTTAATTTCATATGCCTAAATTAATTCGGTTGGCTTCTCAAAAATCATCGTCCTAAATACAGAATTCAGTGAATACAGAAAGGCTGGAATTTGCTATGTATATGAATGCAAGTGCTAAAAATCTCACCCATAGTCAGCCAAATCTAAGCTCTTTCCTCTAGATTCTTTTTGTTGTTAATGAAGAGAAAATTCAATCCTTCTAGAGGGAAATTGCTTCTAGTTTTATTTAATGCCTATCTTTGGGTAAGAGAAGTGTTTTCTCAAGTTGCAACTCTCTCTCTCTCCCCTCCCCATCCCACCCCCTCCCTCCATTGATGATGGAAGAGATGCCTAAATCTTCGACATCCAAAGTCACTTGGAATAAGTTCTGTGCTTAAAGATGTGGATACACTGGCTTCAGCCTGGTTACTCATCTGGGTGAAACTACAGCCAAGCTCAAGCACCCACTTGATCTGGAAGTGATTCTTCCCCTGTACTCAGCACTGGTGAGGCCACACCATGAATACTGTGTCCAGTTCTGAGGCCCTCAATTCAGGAAGGATATTGAGGTGCTGGAACAAGTCCAGAAAAGGGCAGTGAAGGCCCTAAAGGGTAAGTAATTCTGTGAAAACCTACAATGAGAAATATGGACATAACTTTAAAGTGTGAGAGACACAAGTTTCTTCCCATCCTTTGTGGGAAAAGGCAGTAAGATCTTGGTCCTTTATTTCTTCAACTGGCTCCTGTATCCAGATGTGTTATGTGTGAAAGTGCAGGTCTTCCTGTCCAGCAGGAAGAACAAGTTTCAATCAACATGGGATGCAAATGGATGCAACCTCAAACACTTTTCCATGTAAATAAGGCAACACACACACCCTTGCTGTTGCAGGAGGGTTTGCAGCTCAGTTTTCAGTAGATCTGCAGAGTAGAACTTTCTGAATTACTAAGTGATGCTTGTCTCCAAATGTCTTTGAAGAGTACTATCTTTGATCACTTTTCAGCTGCATCTCATATTTCACAAGTCTGTGAGGGATAGTTTTTTCTGAACCTACTTATATAAGTTGCTGTATTTTTGTAATTTATACTTTTTTTGCCAAGGAAGATTACCCTCTCAGTAAGCAAGCAATGGTCAATTGATTTCAAGAGCAAATCCTGTTGGTACTTAAGACAGAAATGATTAGATCCCTTGTTATCAAAGTTCCAAGGTCAAGTCATCATCAAATATGACTGATTACATTTTCTAATGGTTTTTCTATGCTCATTAAAGTGCATTCAAATATTCAGAATCACCTCTGATCATGACATTCAAAACCCGCTCTGATGGCTCCTGCCAAGCAGAAATGTATTCTCTAATCTTTAACCACATAAACAATAGATAACTGCTTGTAATTGGGTTCAAATTGATTTCAGGTGGCTTCAGAGAAAAGCAATTTCTACAACAGATTAACCTTTTAATTAATGTTTATTAAGGATATTACCAGGTGCAGGAATCCTCCTAAAGCAGAAAATTACACTTCATTGACATTCATTTATGATAAAACAGTTGATCCACTCCCAGGTCATTATTCATGTATTTATCATAATTTCTTGCTTTTCATGAAAATGCCATAAACCCTAATTAACTATTGTAACACTGTATGTTTTAAATACATTGTTCCACATTGAATGGAGGAATGGTCATATGAAGATGTCCTTTGGCACAGGTTTTTAGAGAAGGAACCAGCACTCTCTACCAAGTGACTATGGCTGTTCAGCTATAACATCAGCCTTGGAAAGCTCGTGGATACCCCCTTCATGAAGGAAGAGCAAACACATGGAGAACTCTGTCAGAGTTCACATACCATAAAGAACTTCATCCACAGATGAAAGATAGACTGTTCTATTGAGAGGAATGCAACCTGGGCTACAGAGACATTTCTTTACCTTGTTTGTGGTACATTAATGCCTGAGTGATTGAGTGTCTGAATCTAAATTACAAGGAAACTGATTTCCTAGATACATTTCAAAATTTCCAACTCCTTCTAAGGTTTAAGAAGATCCACCTGAGGCTGATGGTGATACTGCCTCTGGATACATCACTAACTCTAAATTAAAAAAAAAAAAACAGTTGTTTTCTGGGTATATTTGTAATACTATATTTTTTAAGTGTCAGTCATTTGCCATACTGTTCAGCTGTCTGCTTTCCCTGGCTTTGCTTTGGGCAGTTTCAGCTAGTTCTTCCCAAGACACATTTGCCACGGAGAAGGCTGGCCCTGGCTGATACAGATGTAGACCAGCACATACCATTTGGCTTTGGGGCCAGGATCAGTCCCTGACCCTCTTTCCTCTAATGGTGTAGATAACAACTCTGTGGCTATTACTAATTTGCTGCTGCCCAAATACTTCCTGCAACCTCTGGCCAATCTTTGGATGAAGAAATTGACGAACTTTGTTTTCTCAGGAGGTTGATTTATTTTATTTCATTATAATTATGGAAGAAGTCACTCCCAAGCATTGTACATTGTCTCTCTACCCATGGCTTTAGTTCAGCAAGCTATATACACAATTCAGGCAGTAACTAGATTTTTTCCCTTTAAACTTCTCATTGTTCCACAGTATGCTTACCATTCCGTAAAATTATGTCTATTAAAAATTAAAATTTGCAGAAGTCTTTAGTTTTCTCTAATGGTAAAGCTTGTCATTTTCAGTGGAAAGCTTTGTTCAGCTACTAGTGGTGTAAGTTTTCCTTTCAGCATTCTTTCTTACCTTCTCCATTCCAAACAAAAACAATATTTCAAGTGATAATACAAATATATTTTTAAAAACTACAGGAAGGTTGACACTGACTTGTGGAGAAGTTCTGGGCATACCTGGGCAAGGACTCTTACCCAGAAACAGGAGAACTTGGTCAGTGGCTGGCTAGAGCATTTCTTCTAGAAGGCTTTTTCCACCAGGAGAGTCAGCCTAAGTTTGGGACATCAGAATTCACATCAGAAGATGCTTGCAGGAGCTGACAATATTCTTCACATCCTCTTGTGACTGGTAACTACCTGGAAACCTCCCAGCAACTGTTACTTTTTCTCTGTTATCTCAGCAGGGGTATCCCATAAATTTCACTGAATATGCATTACTGGATGGATAACA
Source organism: Vidua chalybeata (assembly GCF_026979565.1). Taxonomy (NCBI): domain Eukaryota; kingdom Metazoa; phylum Chordata; class Aves; order Passeriformes; family Viduidae; genus Vidua; species Vidua chalybeata. The sequence goes on from NC_071531.1 coordinate 96,989,043, forward strand.
AGCATTCAGACAAGCTAATCACAAAGCAGAATAGGCCATAGAACCTTTCAGGGATCTCCTACAAGTGTCTTAGAAGTTCAGGAGAGGAGATCCCATTTTAGAGGTTATCTGAAATTTATATAGAATTATATATATCTTCCTAAATTTCAGTACTTGGGTATATCTATTTACTAGAAAGATTTTCATACTGAAATAAACTTTAAGGGGGCTGGTAGCACTTTTGTACTTGTTTTAAATAGGCTTTCTGAGGCTACAAAATTCTATCAACTTCCTAAAGAGTCCTGTTTTCAACCAGCTTAAAATTAAATTCCTCCTACCATTTCCATTCATTTCCTTTGATTCGTGAAAGTTTGACAATTTTTTTAGCTTTCTCAGAAATTAGGAGTTCATTTTCATCCATTGAAACACAAAGGAGAGTTATTTTTCTCTTTGTTAAACTTATCTGAACTGCATCAAGAGCAAAGTGAACTCCTCTGCAAGACTTACACAAGACCACTTAAACAGCACAAAAGAAAAATATCTATGAAGCTGCATTACAAGGCTCTGCTTAAAAATATGCTGCTTCCTGATTAATGTAATTCAACTGTAATGCATGAATAAATTGTAATTTAGATGATTGCATGCATGTACTATCGTATCAAAGCTAAAATGAGATACTTAGATAATCATAGCTTTCTCTTTTTTTTTTTTGTCTTTTTTTTTTCTCTCCACATCTTTCTCCCTTCTAACAAGGGGATTTGTATGTCATACCTTATTCTAAGATCATCTGTTGAGGCAGGGCTGGTTACAAGCAGAACATTGACAAATTGGCGAGGGGGAAAGGACTATATAGGCACAGATATAACTGGCTTTTTGGACAACCAGAAAAATATTAAAACCTGTTAAGCAAAAAGAGAAAGGGAAAGTAAGCTGCTGTTGCTAAGGCACCACTCTGGGACACAAAAGAGCTGGATTCAAGTTCCTTCTGTGTAAGAAAATTCCACTGACTCATCAGACACGTGCTTTCTGTGGTGGTTTGTGAGATAGCAGCCCCAGGGAGAACTGAAGTAACACATCCAGGCTTTGAGGATCTGTGAACTTGGTTGCATACCTTTGCAGTGTCCAAGTACATCACAGTGTCCTGGAACCAAGCTCACAGGTTGTCTATTCTTTACTGCTCCTGTTCCAAAGAATCAGAAGTTGTTTGGACATCAGAGCCTGGCGGTGCTGCAGGTGCTGAAACAGGGCTTGGTGCAGGGCTGAGCCATGAAAAGGCATGAGGATATAAGCTCATGTAGTTGATGAGTATTTTCATTAAGGGAGAAGTGACATAAAGAACTGGTGAAGACCAATTACTTAATGGAAACTTCCAATGCCATTTTGTTTTTCAAGTACAGGATCTGTAGTTCTCAGCTAACAATATTGATTGTATAGGGAAAAAACATCATAAGCCCTAGCTGATGCTATTTATACATTTATTTTGGAATAGCTGTGAACTGGTTGGTCATCAAATTGTTGGGAAGGCAGCAAGAAACATGATGATTATGTGTAGGTTACAACATAGCAGGTAGCGTTGGGATGGCTCTTGGCTTGGCCAGATTGTAGATATTTCAGCTGAAGAAGTTGTTGATGTAGGACATCATCTTGGGAAAAATGGTTTTAATTTAGTTAAATGTCACTATATTTTTTCATGATGTTATAGCAAATACTCCAGTTGTGTGTATTATATCTTGTGTGTGTGTATTATATCTTGTGGTTTGCCAGGCACTCTAGACATGGTATCATTACAGAGAGAACCACAAAAATTCTTTAGATTCTTTGGAAAACTGAAGAGGAGAAAAAGACCTCAAGAGATCCAAGAAGGGGGGGGAAAAGAGATAAAGAGAGAATAGGCGGTTTGTTATCCATCCTGTTCTTGGAAACTGAACCAATAAGACAACAAGGGATAGGACAACAAGGGCGCGTATTTATAAAGCACAATAAAAGCCCTCTGTGCGGCCATGTCTGCGCAGAGCAGATGAGCAGCGGAGTTCTGGGAAGAATTACACAAGGCGTCTTGTGCACACGTGCCCGTGAACACAGAAACCCTCATTTGCACACATACTCCTGCATGCCCAGATGATTCCCCTCTTCACATAAAAATCCTCTCAGTCTCAGTCAAGAAACTCCACAAACACTTCAGATGTAACACATGACAAGTCCTGTTTCCTGTAGTGCCAAACCACCCGAGTCATAAGCAGCCTGCGAGCAGGACTGTGAGCAACTTTTCTCAGAAACAAGTCTATTTAGCCTGGCTTCAGCTCAAGAAAACCAAGAGTAATTATACACAGACATTTAAGTGCATGTTGTGGACTTGACAGACTGGAAGAAAGGCAGCTTACAGTCACATCTATTCAAGAGAACTGTAAATTAGAGAATCTGCTAGCAAGACACTTTCAGATGGGTTTGTTGTTCATGTCCATAGCAGATTGCCATGTGTCACATCTGCAGTTCACACAGCTTCCAAAATCTCAATGCCATTCTTGTGTCCAAGTAATAACTAGACTGCATCTTCTCTGAGAGCTAAATGTCAACAATTAGAACTATCTGGACACCCCAAAGCTCTTGCACTTTCATCCCCTCTCATATTCCTTCTGTCCAGCCTTTAATTATTCTGCCCTGCTGACTACATAGCACAATAATTTCTTCATCTCAACCTTTAGCCTTATCTCTGGTATAAGAATATTGTCTGAATATGCCATTCCAAAGGTGCCCTGTTACACACCCATTTTCTTCTTCCTCCCTTGTACAGGCTTCCACATCTTTAACCATCTCCTTGACAGATGGAATGATCTGTCCTAAAACAGTTTTTGATTTTCTTTACAGCTTTTACATAATTATCCTATTTCCCCCCCTGAGTTCTCAGAAACAGGTGATCAGAGATGAGTGATGAGATGATGCTAAAAAAAATCTTGCTTTTTCCCCTCTCTCTGTGTGACCCATAAACTTTCTACTTGGCCCTCTTGTCTTTTAGATGTCTTTAGCAACAGAACTCCTCTGCCATATTGCATTCAGCTCCATCTCCTATCTCTGCTAACATCTACACAGGGACAAAACCCAAATCTCCGTTCACACAAACTCTTTCCGCATGCATAACACTCCATCTGTCTTGCAGAAGCAAATGAGAAGGACATGAGCTCTGGCACCCCCAAGATCACTGACATCTGCGCTGTCTAATGAGGGGTGAGTCTCAGCTCCCTCCAGCTATGAGCATTTCCCAGTATGATACCCTGTTCATCCAGGAGTTAAAAGGTTTGTCTACTCATTAGTTAGGATCAGAGTTAGAGAATTGTTTATATTGCCAGTTGGCTACCACCTCTTATCTCCATAATTCCACTGTGCAGTCTTCCAGGCCCTACAAGTGCTTCTATGTTGTAGCCCTTGGCTCCTTTCACAGCCCAGAAATGTACCTCTGGTCCAGAAGTGTGAAGGTGTTTTTAAAATGCCTCCTCTGAGCCATCAGGGCTGATTGTAACAGGCCAGCATCAGGTTCTTGGAAAATAAGACTGAACTTTTAAAACACCACCAGACCATAGCTGGAGATTTGAGCTAAGTATTTAGCTTTTGGATATAAATGGGCATCTTTGTCTTACTTGGAGAGTTTTCTGTAAGAACTGCAAATTTTCACCTCAGTGTCTTAGCAACCTCTCAAAGCACAGCCTGGGCAGTAAAACCACCACAGAAACATTTGTGGAGGAAAATTCCTGGTAACCTGTCAAACCAGGTAGAATTCACCTGGCCAGCTGTAGGTATCTAAAACAAAATCAGTTTTCTTCACAGTCAGTAGAGGACAATATGCACTTATAGGATGCAAAATATGTGGCATTCATTAGCATGAGGCAAATTTTGTCTTACAATAATCTGTTTCTCTTAGGAACTTGCAGGAAGAATGACAAAATTACCAACTCAGACTAGAAGAGGGAGGCAAAGAAGATGCTGGTGTGGCACAGGAGAGTGCTAGGCAGTAGAGTGTGACACTTGCTACATGTAAAGGAGTTTCAAGGCCCTCCACATGCTTAGCTATTATACAGGCCATGAGTAATTGTCCTGGCTACTTTCCCAGGCTCTTGCTGTGGGTGGTCTTGCCCCACAGCATGGATGGGAGATCAGTGTCCCCCAGCCAGCTGTGCAGGGAGCCTGGGGTCACAGGGCGGGAGGAAACACCCAGTGCAGCACTGTGGAAGGGTGCTGGACTGCATCCTCCTTGCCTGGGTGCTGGGGCAGGAGCCATCAGAGTTAACATCCCCTCCACAGAGGGCAATTCGCACAGATTTTTCCTTAGTATATGAAGCCAAAAAAATCAGACTCACTGTGCTGCAAATTGCTTCAGGCACTTTTTGTCTTTCAGTGTTATGTTCTCTGAAGGATATTCTAAGATAAGGACAAGAAGTATTGCTAGCCAGATCATTTCTGCACACTGAGTGCAGTGTGGACCTGACACACAGATGCCCAGGTCTTGTACGGTTACTGACTGCTAGCTGCAGCCAACACAAACCCCATGTGCTGTTTGGACTTTGGTTTTTTAGCACACAGGCTGGAGAGGGGGTTTCAGTCACTTGCCTGGAGATTGACTTTAAGGAGCAGCTGCAGGAAAAATAAAGCGACTGTACCATAAAAAATCAGCCAAAGCCAACAGCACAAAACCAAACCACAGGATATGGGTACTGCACTTGAGAATGCTAAACCAGGGGAAACAACTCATTGAAAAATCAATCAGCAATGTATCTTTAGAAATAGCAGCTTTTGCTTTGATCACTTCTCTGATATACATCACAGGTGCTTCAATCAATTGATTTCTCTGCTATATGTTCTGCACCCCAACAGGTCGAGCAGAGTGGGTAGCGTTTGGCCAGGCAGGAATGATTAACCAGGTGACTTCAGCTGCAAGGGCTGACATCTGACAGGAGGAAAAACAGAAGTGGAAGAAAGAGGCTAGTGTTCTCAATCTAAAATACTGGCTCTGTTCTTCCTGGGGCGAGCAGTTAAAAAAAATCAGAAGCAAAAGTACACATGCTAAAAGCTAATTTCACAGCTGAGAAGGGTCAGATAGCAGGACCTCAATCCTAGGCAAAGGTCTTCCCCTGAAGTTTTTTGATAGGCAGAGGTTTGTCATTTGTTTTCCAGCTCCACTGGCTTCCTTTCTCCATCAATTTCCCTGACACCATGAGTGTCCAAGGACTGTGCTCATGTCTGAGTGCACCGAAGGACTACAAGGCTGAATGGTGAACAGAGCAGATGCAAACATGCAAAGTCCTTCCTTAGAGGAACACAAGTTAGAGATCAGGATAAAATTTTCACTTTCTGAAGGCAAGCAACCCTATCTTCCTTAATCCAGCTTCCCAGACCCTTGCAAAAAATGCCACAGAATTTTTTATTTTCTATTACATTGGTAATTAGGACTTGACAACTGGAGCCATTTCTCTGCAAACAAAACATTTATGAACAGGCCATAATGAGTGTTCTTTTTCTTTAAGTGATTAAGTTTTAGACAACATTGGCATAAAAATGAAATCAGATGCAGCAAATTCACCAATTTCATATAGACACTCACTGCAGAGAATTTTTAGGTGTGCTTTCAGATTACAACAGAAATCAGGTTTTAGTGTTACATATGTTTTTTGGGACTAGCTGGATATCAGTATTTTCAGTAAACAAGGGAATTAGTCTCCACATTAGAGAAATTACCATTCAGTATTCATTCTCATGCTATAAATCTTACCTAACCAGGAAAGAGAAGTTACACAAATGGCAGATGAAAATTAAAAGTCAGATGTTAAATTTGCTCAGTTTGAACAGGTTTAATGAGTGCTTACTAGTATTTTCTTAGTTAAACCTACATTTTACTTACTTTCTTTGTATTCTCTACCATGTTTGATTCTTGCTCCTGCTGAATTTACTTGGCCGTTCATATCTTTGCCATCTTGTATGTGTTGTTTTGCACTTGACTACAACAGGGACAGAAAAATCTTGGTTTTCCAAACAGCAAGGATGAGATGTTGAAAAACAATAGTGTGGATGAGCTCTAATTCTGAGACTCTTTCAAGCCACCAGGACAGTCATTTACTACCTGAAAGCGGGAACAAAAAAAACTTCTCTTCCTCACAAGTTTCTTGATTCAAAGAGCACTAGGAATTGTTGCATCAGATGTATTTCAAAAGCATATCCTATCTTGTGGTAGACTTTTATATTAGACAGAGAAATTGATAAGATGCATAATGTATTTTATATAGAAGGTGAAGGTAAATAATATTCTTTTTCTTTAAAGGTCACATTGCTTCTCTTTCACCTTCAAAAGTGCAGGCTTTTTTATATTTGCATGCTTAGTCCTCAATATAAATGGAGAATATATAACACATCAACATTTTCTGAGACTGATGACTGAAACCAGTCTGACTGATTGCTGACTGGAGCCAGCAATCTTGGCCAGTGTTTAGCAGATCGTGAGCTTTTCACACAATGTGGTACCTAAAGGACCTAATTTTGTCTTTGGGTATATAAGCTAGGGGAAGTGATGCAGAAGTGGGGAAGCAGTTTTAACAGGATTTTATAGTGCTAGAGAGACATTTACAAATTCTATTCAGTTTTGGTACATGTATTAAAAAAAAAAAATGGTGAAACTAGAGAAGGGAGCTAATGTTCTGCATAACAGTGATGGTGAGAGTCATCTCATCTAATTTCAGCCACCAAAGAGCTAGGTGCCTAGTCCAAAATAGAAGTGCAATCCATGGAGGCAGATAGGTGTCTCCAGAGAATGATTCATCCCACTCTAAGAGAGGTGTCTAAAACAAGTTGGATGAGTCTTCTGAATGAGTCATCTTTCTTCATTGACTGCATGAGGACTGGAGAAAACTACCTTAGGCTAGATGTTTCTCATGTTTAGGTAGCAGAAGATACATCTTATCCCAAGTGACTACACTTTCCTCCCATGCATTTGATTTAACCAGAAGGAGTCTGGAGTTGATTTTATTATACATACCACCTTGAGGAGATAGGAGGATTTGGAAAAATCTTAATGAAGGGCATGGTGGGTTATCCCTCATATGAAAAGCCCAGACTAAGGGATGTGCTGTAGCTCTACAGCAAAATCTGAAGGTGGTACAGAATACATTAGCATTATCACAAACCCCAGATTATGGAGATCATACCAGATGTCTGAAGCAGTCCATCTCAGCTTTTAGCTCCGTCTCATGTCTGGTGGTATTCTGTGTATAAGATGATACCCCTCAGAGCAATGAGTATAGACAAAGTATAAAATAACTGAGGAGACAATTTGTCAAAAGAAAAATCCAAATGTCTCTAATAAAACTTAATTTTGGGGAAGACAAAAATAGGTGTTTGCATCTCTGTGATGGTTATTTGAAAATACCCTTGCTTTATTGCACAATTCTAGTCCTGTGTCCTAAGAGGAACGAAGACTCACCTGGACTTATAGATGGTTTTAGATTAGCTTCTGAAAGTCAACAGCAAGTGGTGCCTTTAAGGATAACCAGTCACTGCTGAAGCAAGTTAATTATATGAGGGCAGCTAATCATTATTCACAAATAATTTTGGGGTTGTAAATCCACAGATGTCATGTCCCTCAGTGAAAGTGTATTTTTAGCTGTGGAGCACATTGGCCTTTCCTGTCTCTGTTTGCTCTGAAATTAACATTAATCAACTTTTGGCTCTGTGCATGCAGTATCACCCCAACCAGGTAATAACAGCAAATTTCTAGAATAAAGAAAAAAAAAAAAAAAGTCAAGTTTAAAACTCCTTGCTTTCAACCTTCAGTGTTTGGTCATTCATTTCTTTTGGTATTGTATCTAGTACTCATTAGTCACATTGAAAGTTAAGGATGTACGTGCCTGGAAATGTGTCATTTTCCCTAGCACATCAATCACTTAATACAAGCCATTACCTCTCCCTATGCACCTGGCCTCTCACAAAAATAATAAAACATAGGCTGCATGTAAAATGCTCTGTGAGGCAGGAGAATCGTCCCAGAACTCTTCCATGGACTGACAACTTTTGCAGTAGTTGCAACTTTCCATTATGTTGTTGAGAAAGGATATATTTAGCTGCTATATTACAGGCAAATTATATGGAGAAGAGCAATAATATTTCAAATTATTACCACATAGAAACCATCAAAATAGTTACAAGCAGATGCAAACAAACCTACATATCTTGTTGCATTCTCCAAGTTTAGAGAAGATTAAACCTCAGTGGCAGAAGACTTAGTTTAGCCAAAAGATGCCAGATACTGTGACTCTGAAGACCTCGGTGGAGCCACAAAATATGGCTGGTAAGTTTGATATAACTTATGAATGTTTATTTTAGCAAAACTGACAAACAGCACTATACTCACCCCATCCCTCCCCAGTCACCCTCCCCAAAAAACCCAAGCTCATAAACAAAAACCCAACAAAAAAGAAATTTATAGCATCTTCATGAAAATCTCACTTCCCCTCCCAGACAGCTACTGCAGGTGAAGGATGCTGTTGGCCCATTGTTCATGATACATGCTGCAGTTTGGTTTTTTCCCCCCAGTTTTAGTAAGTGACTACAGTGCAAATTGATGTTAAGTAAAGGTTTCCAGCCCTGGTTCTTCTGCCAGCATGTATTTGCAGGAGTTAATGTCTGGAACAGCGTTGCTCTTCCTGACATCACATCTATAGGAAGTGCATTTCCTTCTCCTGAAGGGAGCTCTTGACCGTTGGCAAGTGGTAGCTTTGGTTCAGCCCAAATGTGAGCAGGAGAACAACATACACAGTAAAGCCTGCTGTTTCCCCAGAATTTCTAATATAGTATTAACATGTCTACCTCACCTCTCCGATCATTGCACCATTCCTGAACTCTACAGGCTGTTCAGCAAGCTTTTCCTCCACTCTGATACATGTCTAATGGCATAGGTCAACAATCTGAGCATTGCAGACTAGTCTGGATAATAAATACTTCCCCGTCTGCCATTGGGCTGATACATGTTGTTGCTCCTTATATTCAATTTTATGTCTCAGAAGTCCTCCTGTGGCCCACACATTATATTGCAAAAGCCCACTCCTCCCCTTTCCCCCTGCCATTTTCAGGATAAACAGAGGCAGTTCAACTTCCTTTTTTGAGAATAAAACTTGGTTGTGTTGTGTGTAGCTGTAAGAGCCTCTCCATCAGTTGTTCTCAGAGTCACACCTGTACCAGGCTCCTCACTGCCACCACCACCACAGCCAAGTGTTCCAAAGGCACTGAGCCTTGCAGGCAAATGGCCAGTCAGCTCCCACAAAGCACAGATTCAATTCCAGGTCTCTGCCTTTAAACAGTAGAACATCCATTATGAACTTTGTTCCTCAGAGCTTCTGCCACATCCCTTCCTCACACAGATTTGTGACAACTCTGGGTGCCACACCGTAAATTTTCATTGTGGCAAATCAGCATGTCAGAAGACAAAGAAGTTCATAGCCTCACCCACTCAGTGGGATGCGTGACTCAGATAGCGATAACTGGTGAATCATCTAATAGTCACCCAGAGTGCTTTCTGCATGAGCCCTTGCAGGGAAAACCTCATGATAGTAGATAGGTGGTTCTTCACTTTCTGTGTCAGTACTGAAAGTCAGCTAATGACACCACCCAGCACAGAAGGAAGGGAGAGGTTGGCTGCTCAGTTTTCAGCTTTGTTACTCAATTGAGACAGCAGTCTTTACAGAAGTTCTCAAATTATTAATTCTCTGAAGAATTACATTTTTGACATGATCTTTTGTCTCAGATTTATTAATAATGATTGCTTCCATACTATTTGAAAATTCATCTGGTAGGGGACAATGTAGATTCTTGACCAGATTAGAAATGTTACATAATATGATACATGCATAATACCCATAAAACTAAGCTAAAAGAACTGAAATTTATGCATATTAAGACAATTGATAATCATACCAAACACAGGTAGAAAAAAAAAGTGAATATGAAATCTATTCCAAAAAATTATTAAAATTTAGGACGTTTTTCTTCCCTTTCTTCAGCACTCAAGAATACAACAGTTATCTCATGATCAAAACTGACTTGTCTGTCTCTTTGGAGCACCAGGTATTTGATTCTCAATACTCATTTTTTGGGGGACCCGGAGAAAAACCTAATAAAAATTTTAAATAATTCATCCTATCTGGAAGCATATTTGCATAGTTCTTCTATTAAAAGATCCTTACAGACCTGCAAAGTAAATATAATTCTTGGTCATGTCTTCCTTCAACATGGAGCTGCCAAGTTCTCTAATCCCACATGTTTAGCTCTGCCATATCCTTGCCACTTACACAATGATCTTTTGAAAATGGCTTACCAGCCATTTTCAACATTATCTGGAATAGACACCTGTTTGTGATTTCCTTAAGTGCTGGGAATATCTATCCTCAAACACACTGTTTTGCCTCATCTTTCCTGGGTAAACTTCAGTTCATGTCCATCTAAATAACTCATTGCTGATGATCCCTTGTCTTGCCTGCACCTCATTACAATGTATGTCATTAATTTCAGATCTAAATTTATCCCTCCTGCTCACAGACATCATATTATCTGACTGCAAACTACTGAAATCAGAAATGCTGAGTCCTAAAGTCTGAGGTTATGGAAAACTTAGTACATGTTAAGAATAATCCCATATAATTAAAGCTTTCTCTGTTACTTTAGTCATGTTCCTCATTTAAAGTGTCAGCTAAACATTTCACAGGTCAGTGTCAAAAACTATTAGAATTTGGCAGTTCCTGAAAGTAGGATGTGCCACAAATTGTCCCACTAAGTAAATCATACTGGATGGCTTACAGTAATGAGATAACAAGTTTGTTTCTAGGTCACTCACCTTAAATACACTCTGGTTGCCAGTTCCTGAAATTCATTGCAATCCAATTGTGCTCTGTGTGCATCCAAAGATAAACAACTTGGTCACTTTACTCTGTGACCAAGTTTTGAATGATCATGTAAGTGGAAACTCAGCATCATTTCTATAAGAGATAAAGATATTTTGACAAAGGTCAAAGTTTTTAGAAGCTCTGTGGTGTAGACTGTGATTGCACGGAAACTGAACAGTATTGCGATAGATGGTCCATTAATCCTGTCGTTTATCGTCTGTTATTCCTTTCTTTTGTGAACCTGGACTGAAAGAGAAATTATAGAAACCTTAGTCTCCTTTCCCCACTCTTTTGTCCTTCCCATCTTTTTCTGTTGCGCAAACCATCTCTGGGTTGAAGACTTCTGTGGTTGAGCTAACTCCAAGAGAGTTGCCAGAGACGAGCTTTGGGCCCATGCCTTAACAAGTGTAGTAAGGCAGATCTGTAATTCTTCTACTGGCATAAAAGCATTTGAACAGACAAAACTGCACATGCCGGGAAGTGAAACTTTGCAAATGCAAGTACAGTTTAATTAACGCTGTAAAGGGGCCTGAAGGAGAAAAATAACATATTATTAGCAGATTGAATCTGTAGCTGGCCTTAGGTCTGTATGACAAGCCAGCTGCACTTTTGGTGTGAAAAGGAAGCTGGCCGGTGGCCCTTACCCAGCTCAGCTACAGTCTTCCAAAACACACCCTTTCTCATGCCTCACATCCTTGTGGCACATCTAGCACTAAAAAAGCTTCCAGTAATACTATGCCTCTGGCCTATGTAAAATGAAAGACGTTCAAGTCTAAACTTGCTTGCTCTTGCTTTTGGAGGTAACAAATGAACAGTGCTGTGCTAATAGAAATTCTGCTATACAAACACAAGGAGAAAGCCTACCACTTCTGAGCAACAACCATTTTCCCCCTTCAGCTGTATAATTACAGCTTTTTTCTGATCATTACCAAGCACAGAATCTATCAGCTGCTTCCATTGGTGTACCATGATGACAAGCTTTTGTCCTTACCACAGATATTCAAGACTGTAAGAACATTTTGGAACCTATTGCAAAGCTGAAAACATAAGCTGGCATCTGACTAATCTCTACTAACACTGCTGGAAAAGTTTGGGATGCTAAACAAGTTGCTTATTGTCAAAACCAACAGCTTATGAGAATCTACTCAATCTTTTCTATATTCCCTGAATCAACTGAACAGCACAGGTCAGACCTAGCACTTAAAATTTGCAATAATGATTGGAAAGAAAGCTGGAACTGCAATGGTCATCAAAGAACAGCTCCAGCTTTTCATCTTCTTGGCCTCTCTGCTCCAAACTCATCTACCTCCATCCTTTTCTCTGAGTACTCTTAATGTAATTTAAGAATATTATTGAAGATAATGATACTTACAATTGCCTAACTTGAAAGTTGGGCAATTATCTAGGATTTTTTTTCACTGATCATCTGGAATGAAAGAAGATGGAGAGGATTGCAAAAGGAAGTGCCTTTTAGAAAAGGGGATGTGAAAAAGAATCAATCTGCTTTATTGCAGACTAGAAACAGAAGTAGAAAGGGCAAAATAAGCCTTCTATAGGATGCATAGGTTCCATGTGTACTTGTATAAATTAAGCCACTTAATATATTCATGGGTCCTTCATACACATTCCATAAAGGACATTCTCCTAAGTGAAGATTTCTGAAGAACCAAATGGCCACAGAAGTTCACACATCAGCTGGATCACAAATCAGTGGGGTGGAAAGGATGGCATTTCCAGCTCTAAAGGCAGAGGGTAAAGACCATAAGAATCAGGGTAACTTCTTGTCTTGTTAGCCACTAAGGGGGACCACATAATTGTTGCTAATTAATATTTTAGTCAGACAGAAATGTAGGACTAGGGAACTGCTTCTGTGCCCACCAGGCAG